>NC_036458.1:19768057-20432477 GCF_002775205.1 Xiphophorus maculatus | reverse complement strand
TTTGGACCGAATCTCCGCTACTTACATTGGGAGAAACTCGTCCTAAAGGCAAAAAGAAAAAAAAAAAAAAAAAATGCCATAATCATTTTTGAAATTCAACAAACTTTTTTGCAAACTATTTTTGCTGACCCTTTAAAATCTACCCATTATTTTATTGTTGTTCTAATCATTTCCATCGACCAACGATCGGAGTTTCGTATCGTTTGTAGCTGGACTATATTCATGCAACTGACGGTGATCTGAAACGTACTGAGCGATTTGACTGATGGTCTCAGAAGAGCACAGAGTTCATCGTTATCCGCTTTGTGCTGCCTCCATGTTACACGAAAAGAAGAAACCTCTACTACCTTTCAGCCATGTGGTGCTAAATAGCATTTACTTTTGATATATATATATATATATATATATATATACATATTAGCAGACCTGCTCACTGACATACTACTGCTTAAAGTGCACATCACTCTACTCATGCGTATGCCTGTTTTGTGGCCCACAAGAGCTCTTATGGGCCCCATCCTCAGGAGCTGCCATATGTAGTTGGTAATATTTATAACTAATGATGGCCATTTGTCTTGACTTTCTCAATGTTCGAAGATTTTAAAAAATGTCTTTTGCATTCGTACTTTCACAGCAGACGAGTAACATTTTTCACAAGCAGTTTATTTTATTGTATTTTTTTTTTTTTTCATTTTCGCATGTGTCCGTTTGTGCTTTGGCTTGGAAGTCGACTGAATGAGATGAACTCAAATGAATTATTCAGTCCCATCTTAAGATGGGGATTTGTTCGGTTTATTGTTTTCACGGTTGAAATGTAAAATTCTTGAATGTCTTTTTTTCTCTTCTTTCTTTTCTCAACGATGCTGCCTGTTGAGCAATCTCTAAGACCGTGGACTGTTCTTATCATTTGCATACACTTAAAAAAAAAAGAAGAAACAAACTTTCACAAACGTTTGCAAAGTGAAAAAAGTGTCCTCAGATGGTGCTTTGTACAGTAATACGATGTTGTTCATATATGTGGATCAAACAAAGTGTAATTTATCTGTAACTTAAGTAGAATTTCTTTGGTTTTGTTTCGTTTAATTACGATCTGCAAAGAGGAATTGCACACAAACGAGATGACGTTGCTGTGACGTTGCTAATGCAGCATTTATGAATTCACCTTTTTTTAAAAATTAAAAAAAAAACAAGTCCAGTGCACAAGCTGATCCCGGCTGCTTTCATGGCGAGGCAGCGCCCCTTTTAATTAAAAAAAAAAAGGTCAAAATTATGAGATTTTTTTCTTTTCTTCCCCAAACAGCATGATCCACTAGCAGGACTATATTTCTCATAGCCGACTGATGCAATTTTATGTATGTTAACACTATCATTTAAGAGCATCTTATTTTTGTGTGTAATTAGTTTGAATTAAACTTGCCTTTGTCTAACAACGTAAGGCCTTGTACAACAACACGTCCTGAGTTTTCTTGGGCGACTTCCGTCAGAAGAATGCATAAACACTTGATTTCCTTAACAAAGGTTTTAAGCAAACCACCTTAACAAATGTTGTTAAGCCTAAGCATTTAAAACTCTTTACAGTTTCAAATGTAAAGAGGCGGAGTGGTTTGCTTTTGCATCTGTGTTGCTCATGATCCAATCTACCACTGGCAGTCACTGGTAGATACCAGACGGCTGAAAAGGAGCAGGATTGTTTTCGGAGGGGAGGAGGAGGTGTTGAATACGGCCGTTTTATTTCATCGATGCGAATCTTCCATTCAAGAAATTGACCAAAGTATCTATTTCATACTGATCGTGGTTTATGATCGAATACTTTTTTTCGATGTGAAATTTGTTGCACAAAGCGAAACACTGACTTTATGGAGTCAAAAGAGAATGCAGGGGAATTTTTAAGCGTTATTTAAGCTGGTTGGGTGTTTGTTTTTGAAATTTTAGTGAGTTTTATTTTATTTTTTTTAGGGTATTTCAACTGTTTTTCAACAGCCTCAAACTTTTAATCCATTTTATTTGACTTTTGTTATTGGAAAGAGTAGTGTATAATTGTGAAGCAGAAGTTTAGGACATTTTTACCCCATCTATTGTTTGGTGACAAAATTCAATCAACTGATATTTTTCTTTAATTTTGACTTTATTGGTTAATTAGGTGACTTCTGGAAAAAAAAAGTAGCATACTTTTATTTTACTTAGAGATATCTGAGTAAAAAGGAGCCGGAAACAAATGCGCACCACACTTTTCAGGTTTGCATAAAAAGTACAATGTATTATTTTGTTTTTACACCACATACATACTTTCTGGTGGTCTAGTAAAATAATAATTAAAAACGTAATAAGAAAAAGCCAGAATTAGCAATAAAAAGCACTGAGGGACGCGTGTCAGAGGTTCCACTAAAAGTAAAAAAATTCTGAAGTTATTATGAAACGTTATTTTTCTTCTAATCAAAATACTGTAAAGTATATATATAAAAAAACTGGGTTGTCCTGATTGCGTCATTTACTGTAATATGTGTAGGCATCGGAAGTAGGTCGTATTACCCCTTTTTCTGTCTGGTACATATTCATCCGCCAACATTCGTTGCAGGGAAGCCATAAAGTTCACTTCTTAACCATATATAATATCCAACAAACGAATATTTTTTTAAATTGCTTTGTTGTTTTTACTAAGGTTTTTAATTACAACAGATTTGAATTATATTCGCTGACATTTTGCGCGTACACCGTTTTTCTCTTTGTGTGTGTGGTTGTGAGACACTTACGCTCCTGTCTTCCCTTGTATGGATGTTAAAAGTGCAACGACATTAATTAATAAAGACTGTAAGTCGATTTTTACGGTGAAAGTCATATAAAAGTCAGTTTTCTTTGTTCTTTTCGCGTTTTAGGAAACGCTGGGATCGAAACTGGTGCGGCGGATGAATCCGTCGGAAGTGAGACTTTGTGGCCCTTATATAAGCCGGGCCTCATTTCGCGGTAACCGGCATTTCAGCACCACTGCCGGCCCTGTTTTCTATCTGACGCCGAGGCCGCTTTGTATTTATATACTTTTTTGAATTCGTACGTTTTGTTCACAATATGCCTGGATATTCAGACAGAGACCGCGGCAGAGATAGAGACAGAGGGTAAGTCCGTTGTTTTGTGCTTATTGTTTGAAGATTTTTACTGTCGCGTGACATGGCTGACGACACTTACGATGATTTTTTAAAAGTGTTTCTCGGGTCTTCTAGACTTCCTGAAGACCCACAATTACCACACAAAGATAGTTTAGGTGTTTTTATCGGTAGAACGTCAATGTTTTGACTCTATCTTCGCTTCATTTAGCCTGAGGCCTTGTTTGGCCTCGTGCCCCGGCGCAGCTGCGTTTCGTTAGCTACAGGCTAACTTTTGCTCAACCGGCACCAAAGCTAGCCACTAATGTGAGCTCTTAAAAAGTAAACCCAACATCGTGGAAAATGTTTTAATGGCTTCTGACGTTTGTTTAGTATTCGGGTTGGCGTTATGCCCGGTATTTATTTGTGGCGAAGATACGGTTTTGGAACATTGCTAACATGAAGCTAACTTGGCTAGTCAGCTTCTCGCCATGTGGCGGCGTTGGAAAGCGGACACAAAATGCCGGCACGGCTCTTTTTTTCTCTCTCTCGCTCCTTTCTTTCCAATTGTTCTCATCTGGTTGGAAGGACCGGACGCAATAGTTTCCTCGACCCAATCCGATTAACTTTTTTAGTATGCCGATAAAAAAAAAAGTCTAATGACTTCTGTCTCTACAAATGGCTTTAACTTTTCCAATGAGATGAAGATTAGGTATTTGGTTTGAAACTATTGAACGCATTAAAACTACGTGTTGCCACCATTTTAGTTCTATAATAATAATAAAACAAGGCGTACCTCGCTTATTATTCTTTAGCCATATTCAAGTGTTTCCCTCATACTGTCATGATCTTTTTTTAATCTCGTCCCCATTTGGTAACGCAACAAAGAGCAATATCGAAAAATACTTTTACAGTTAAGTTTTTATTAGAGCTTAATTTTGAGGACTTTTCATTATTCTAATGGTGTCATGAAAATTGGTTCTCAGTCAGAACATCTTGTTCAACCTGATATTGTTTTTAGCACTTACAATATGGGATCTGGTTTAAAAAGCTCATGCATTAAAGCAAGACAATTGTGGTATAAAGCCGCTTAAAAACACTTCTAAGGTTAATTTGTAATACTGCACTCATCACAACACAGTTTAGTTGGATCAAGAGTACTTTTAATTGCATTTATTTGAACTAAAAGAATAATAAGTTATGTTTTTTAATCCACAGCTATGGCGGTGGACCACCCCGATTCGGTGGTAGCCGGAGTGGAGGTGGAGGAAAGTTCGGCAATCCAGGTGAGCGGTTGAGGAAGAAACACTGGAACCTGGATGAGCTCCCAAAGTTTGAGAAAAACTTCTATCAGCAGCATCCTGATGTCGCCTGTAGATCACTGGTATGTATAGGTTATGTAGCAGCAATAGACATGGGGTTTCTGTGCATATGTTGGTGCGTTGTGATCATTTATGACCACTGAACACTTTGTTTTAATTTGCAGCAAGAAGCTGAGCAATACAGAAGGTCCAAAGTTATTACAGTGAAGGGGAGGGACTGCCCAAATCCCATAACTCAGTTTCATGAAGCAAGCTTTCCCTGTAAGTTTTTAAGAAAAAGGTACCAAAATTAATATTTAGTAGAAAATGGATGTCATTTAACGGTTTTCCATATTTTACTTGTTTAGCTTATGTGATGGAGGTCATCAACAAACAGAACTGGACTGAACCAACACCTATCCAGGCCCAGGGTTGGCCTTTGGCTCTCAGTGGCATGGACATGGTTGGCATTGCACAGACTGGCTCTGGCAAGACACTTTCTGTAGGTTGCATGTCTTCTTTGGCCCATGGCATAATTTTTATATTTTTAACTGCAGTATATAGTGTTGCTAATCAAACTGTTGCTTTCCTTTGCAGTATCTTCTGCCTGCAATCGTGCACATTAATCACCAGCCTTTCTTGGAACGTGGGGACGGTCCAATTGTAAGTTTAAAGTATTGTCGTTTTGACAAGATCTGCATGTATTAACCAGAGTTAAATGTTAAATTAAATGTGTTGCTTTTTCTTCCTGGCAGTGTCTGGTGTTGGCCCCCACTCGTGAGCTGGCTCAGCAGGTGCAACAGGTGGCTGCTGAATATGGCAAAGCTTCTCGTCTGAAGTCCACCTGCATCTATGGAGGCGCACCAAAAGGGCCTCAGCTCCGTGATTTGGAAAGAGGTACAGTTTTGGTGTCTGTGTTCAGAACTATGCATGGAACGTGAAAGAGTTTGCCTCTGATGGTGTATCTAATTTGTTTTAGGTGTGGAGATTTGCATCGCCACTCCAGGCAGGCTCATTGACTTCCTTGAAGCAGGAAAAACGAACCTTCGCAGATGCACTTACCTGGTGCTGGATGAGGCAGACAGAATGCTGGACATGGGGTTTGAGCCACAGATCAGGAAGATTGTTGACCAAATTAGGGTATGAATTGTTTATTCAAGCCTTTATTAACTCTACTACAGAAGCTGTTGATTGGCTGACTGTTGAATTGTTGTTGCAGCCTGACAGGCAGACTCTGATGTGGAGTGCTACTTGGCCTAAAGAGGTTCGCCAACTGGCAGAAGACTTTCTGAAGGAGTATGTTCAGATCAACATTGGTGCACTGCAGCTTAGTGCTAACCATAACATCCTGCAGATTGTGGATGTCTGCAATGATGGAGAAAAAGAGAATAAGTATGTAATTGTGACTCAAACTGCAAATTGTGCACATGGCGTGTTTCAGGAATTTTGAACTTGATGTGAATTTTCTTTCAGGCTAATCCGTCTGCTTGAGGAAATCATGAGTGAGAAGGAGAACAAGACCATCATTTTTGTTGAGACAAAAAGGCGGTGTGATGACCTCACTCGACGAATGAGAAGAGATGGGTGGCCAGCTATGGGAATCCATGGTGACAAAAGCCAGCAGGAGAGGGACTGGGTCCTTAACGGTAATTATCTGTTCTTTATTAAGTTGTAATTTATATTTCTCATTTTAAGAAATATGCCAGTATAACTCTCTTTCTTTGATGTTCTTTAGAGTTCAAATTTGGCAAAGCCCCCATACTGATCGCCACTGATGTTGCGTCCAGAGGCCTAGGTCTGTATCCTCTAAACTTCACCCTTTCATATGTTTAAAGCATTTCTAAAAGAAAGTGTTTGCTTTCTTTAACACTTCTGCTTCTTTCTGAGTTTCTCCCCTGACCTGAAGGAGCAGTCTGTGTGGCAGGGCCTTGGCATGACAAGCCCAGGTATCCAGAGGGGGAAGGAGGATTCTTGGAGGTGTCCAAACTGGCGAGGCACGGGTCTCCCAGTCATGCAGATGTACAGAGGTGACCAGGCCCAAACGAAGCATAATGTGCTGGCCTGCCTAAAAATGGGGGAGAGTTGAGGGCTGGCCAAAGTTCCTCCCCCATGTTTGTTTTTTCTGGCCATGGTTTGGACTGCTTCACACACCCAGGTCTAACTGTCCCAGCTAAAAGCCAAGCTACACTGCCTCTTTTTTGTCTTGCATGTACTTTTGGATTCTGTATTGCAAGTCATTTGAGTCAATTAAACTGTTCTAGCGAGACATTCGAAGCATGGCTAATGATGCAGTTTCATAAACCTCAGTCTGAAGAGCAGTCCGATCTTACCTTCACCTCTGTAATGACATAGCTACTGGCGCTTTTGGTGACAGTGGGACATGGTAGTTGGACACGGTTGGACAAAATCCAAGCTCACATTCCTCCCTCGCCTGCGTTTCAAAGTCATGTCGAGACCTGCCAACGAGAGACATTATGGTCAAGTGAACGCTGGGTATGGAAAAAGATGGCATGCTGAGAAGGGGTTGACCTGTAGGCTTCCTTCCAAGGGGTCTGGTCTACAGGTTAACGGAAAAGTTTCAATTCAGTAGCCAGCAAGGAGCCACGGGGATGGGAGGGTTTTTTCTAAGAGGAAGTAATGTTTTATAGAAACCTTTTTTAGAGACTGTGGGGGTTGTTCTGCAATGGGAATGGATTATTGAATGCATACTCCTGGAAGGTAAGGGTTTTGCTCAATATATGAGAAGCAAATGGAGTGTGCATCATTTTCTTTTCCCACCGTAGTCTCCCTATCTACAGTTAACACTAGTCTTTTCCAACTTTAAGGTTTATCCAACGACAAGACTAACTTTTTTTTTTTTTTATCTGGTTGTTGTGTTGGCTCTGGCACACGCAATGTGTTGCCCTTCTTTCTGCCACACTGCAACGTCTTACAGATGTGGAAGACGTGAAATTTGTCATCAACTATGACTACCCTAACAACTCTGAGGACTATATCCACCGCATTGGCAGAACGGCTCGTAGCCAAAAGACGGGCACAGCCTATACCTTCTTCACTCCCAACAACATGAGGCAGGCCGGGGACCTCGTCTCTGTTCTGCGTGAGGCCAACCAGGCAATTAACCCAAAGCTCCTCCAGATGGCAGAAGAAAGAGGAGGTAAATCTAATTGGTGAGACGCAAAAACGGTGCCGTAAAAGGCAGTTACTTTTCTTCCGCCGTTTGTTTCTGGGCTGGATTAAATATCAAGCTGGTTTAAAGGGTAGTTGAGATGAATTAAAAATCGTTTTCTTTACCTTCCAGGTCGTTCAAGGGGCGGCAGAGGTGGTGACTATGACCGTCGGGATAGGTATTCCTCTGGAAGGCGTGATTATGGCGGCGGTAGGGATAGAGACAACAATAGAGGATATAACAATGGACCAAACCAGAGTTATGGCGTAGGTTCTCAGAACGGAGGCTATGGAGGCAGCAACGGTGCCAGCAATGGATATGGTGGAGGGAACTACAACACCAATGGACAGTCAAACTTTGCCACCAATCAAGCGGGAGCTTTTGCTGCCCAAAACAACTTCCAGGCCCAACAGTTTGTTCCCAATAAGCCAGTTGTACAAAATGGCACAAGCCATCCTCAGTACCAGTTCCCTCAGGCCCAGGTGCCTCCTCAGCATCCACCCCAACAACTTGCTCCTCAACAGCATCCTCCACCGCCTCTGGTGCCGTACCCCATGCCTCCACAGTTCTCTCAGTAAATGCCCCACATACTTGAAAGAGGTAATTTATTGCATTTTGTCTTTTAAGTTCTATACCTAATTTGAAATTTTTGTATTTACACAACAGGGTTCTGTCAACCTATGAAGCCTTTTAAGATCTGCAGTGCAGCAATAGTTTTGGTTGCACATTTGTTTTTCCTGTATTTAATTTGTTACATTCCTCAGAAATATTTAGTTTGTTTTGTACCAGAAAATTACAAGTGTATTGGTTTTCATGTGTAGCATTCAGTGATCAGCTCCTACATTGAAAGTGCACTGCATGATCTTTGAAATAAAACCATACAAAAGATTGTTTTATTGTGATGGTTTTTTTCCCCTGTTTCTGCTCAACTTGTGTACTACCTTTACTGTCCAGCAGGTGTCGTGCTTTCCAAGATTAATAGGGACTGGGCAGTCGCATTCTGTAGATGGTTTTAGTGGTAGATGACAAGTTTATGTAGAGTTGGGGAGGTTAAAGCACCCCAAGGTCCAGAGTGGAAAACTTGATGCCAGAGGTATTAAATGCAAAAACACTTCATTAATCCCAAAGGTAAATCACTGTTGAATATGGTTCACTAATTCAGATTCTTCAGTTATTGAAGCTGGTGATGGGTGTCGGCAGAAAAGATCTCTTGTATTACAGTGAATCTGAAGAAGCCTCTGACTAAAGATACAGTTTTCTCAAGATGGCCATGAAGTGGGTGGTCAGGGCTATCCATAACTTTCTTGATTTTCCTGAAGAATCCTTTGCATAATCATTTCCAGAGGTTCCACAGTCGTCTCAGAACAGAACCAGCCTTTCTCATCGGGCTGTTGTGCCTTTTTAGGTCCCTAAAGTAAAATGAGATTGAAGTGGCAAGAAAAAATACTATATCCCACATTGGTGTACTTGGACAAAATAAACTAGAGATCACTCTCCATCAGATTGGGACTAAAGGAGGCCCTGAAGCTCTGAGACCACAGTGTCTAAGGTTACTAAAGTAACATTAAAACAGATTTAAAGTCAAGGTCCCCCTGCTGAAGCCAGCACAAGCACAGGTCTGTCTGAAGTTTCCCAGTGAACATCTGAATGATCAAGAGGAAGACAGACCAAAATGAAACATTTTAGTATAAACTCCACTCACTGAAGGACTAAAACAATCCCAAGGACACCACTCCAACCGTGAAGCATGAAACTTGCTTTGAGAATGCTGTTCTGCAAAGGAGACAGGATGACTGCACCGTCTTGGGTTGCTTTAGGAGGGATGTAGAGATTTGGGCAACAACCTCCTGTCAGAGCATTGAAGATGAGTTGATTCTGGGCCTTCCAGCACAATGGTGACCTGAAACACTCATCCAGGGAAACTAAGGAGTGGCTAAGAAGCATGTCGAGGGTTTAAAGTGGCCTAGCCGGTCTCCAGACCCAAACTAGAAAATCTTGAGATGTTGAAATTTTGTGTTGCCCTGAAACCTGAAAGATCAAAAGGAATGGGCCCACTGTAATTGGAATGAAAGAGAAACTTGACAATAGCTTGTTTTTTATCCTCAACATGTATTTGTATTAAATCCTCCAAAGTCATTGCAATTACATAAACCCATAAACTGTACAGCCCTAAGCTAACCCACTCTCAGGCTCATGGCACCCTGTGATAAGTCACTTCTGACCCTTGTACAAAACCTCCATGAAATCTGGCCACCTCTCCTGCTCTGTTGAAGAAAAGGATCCCAGGAGCATGACACTGCCACTACCGTGCATCACTGTGAGGGAGATGTTTTCAGGGGGATGTGTAGTCGTGTTGTTGCTAAGTTTTGCATGTAGGATAATTTTTTTGTCTCATCTAACTAGAGCCCTTTTTTCGAATGTTTGCTGGTTCTCCTGTGTGGATTATGGGAAACAGGACTTACTTGGACTTTCTTTTAATATTTATTTTATGAATGTTTGACCTAACTTTGATCAATACATTTCGGAATTGTGATGTTTCCATTAAATAAGAAACGCAAATAAAATCAGACCTCATCAAAAGTCATAGTAAGTCGTTTAAAAACACCGTCTTCCAACCACTTCCTATCGTCTTCTTCGTGATTTTCGCCAGTGGCAACTTCCGGTTGTTGATCACATGACTGGTGTGACGCGAAAAAAGTACGTCACCACTACTCGTGGCATACAGGTTACTGCAGTTTTGCGAAAGACACAAATTTTGATACAGTTGAAAAACCCACACAAAGCTTTTTTTTTTAAAATGGGAAATCGTTTTTTTGTCTGTTTTTAGAAATTGCCGTGTTTTATGTCGTGCAGCCAATAATGTAAAAAACTAACAAAAAACAAGTCTAGGTGTGCTTTCACAGCAGACATGTTTATTAAAATCATCCATAATCAAAAGTTAATCATAGTTTAGTAAAAGTCCTGCCAATAAGATTTGCAAAACGTTTATAAAAAACCTGATTTCTCAGGCGGAGGGCAGAGGAGTAAAAACAGAATGCTAACACTCCAACCTTTAGTATTCTTAATTTGCAGAAGGAAATTCAGAACAATCCGTCCATCCATTTTATTCAAATTTGCAATCTACTTTGTGTTAGTTGATCAATCTGAATGACACCCATTGAAGTTTCAGGTCATGACCTAATTAAATATGAGTAAGCTCCAGGGGCATGAATACCTTTTACAATACCTGTACACGTCAGCTGCGTGGCAGGTTGAGCTTGTTTTCTTCAGCGGCTCTGCCAATAATGAAGTGAAGCCAAAAGAAAACAAGACATATTTCTAGGCCTCATCCTACCAACACCACACAGTGCTGTTTTTAATCGCAACTGGGGTCAAAGGTCCAGGCCAAGTATGACTCCCCTCGCCCGCCCCACTTCATGTCACCTCTCCTGTCCCACCACTTTATCCTTTCTGTTTGATCTCACACCTTTGTTCCTTCCCCCTAACCCCTCCCTCTCCCCCGCAGGTATGTGAAGGTGTTGGCTTTAAGGAGTCGCTGCTGTGGGTGTGTGCGCCTCACACACACACACACCCACCCGAAGCATGAGACGGGGCGGCATGCTGGACTCATTTCTTCCCAATGACGCGGAAAGAAGTCGCATTCAGGCGCTGTCAGCTCAGTTTGGCATGCTGGGGTTTAATGCAAACTAGAAAATTTCGGAAGAAATTTAGCCGGGGCCTGCCAAGGCGCGCCCGTCGGGCATGGGCCCGGCGTCGTCGCGCCACAAATCGGCGTCGACGCCAAAGGACGCCGCGACGTGATCAGTGGCACGCGGAGAACCGCAAGAACGTTAAGCGAGGCGGACGTGCACCGTTCGGTACGATTTAAAATGTTGTCAAGGCTTTTATTTTGGAAGTTTTGTTAACCTTCATTTCAAAGGGCCAAACTAATCCCATGCGTAATAGTCCTTGGGTTAAAATAGTTATATAATGCTCAAAACACAAGTAGCTGATGTAAAAATATTCAAGGCTTTTATTTTGAAATTTTCAGTATGCTTCATTTCAAAGGGCCAAACTAATACCACGTGTAACAGTGCTTTGGATGAAAAAGTCAAATAAAGCCAAAAAGAGCAATTACGTCATGTAAAATTATTCAAGGCTTTTATTTTGAAATTTTCAGAATGCTTCATTTCAAAGGGCCAAACTAATACCACGTGTAACAGTGCTTTGGATGAAAACGTCAAATAAAGCCAAAAACAGCAATTACCTGATGTAAAAATATTCAAGGCTTTTATTTTGAAATTATTATTATGCTCCATTTTAAAGTTCCGAACTAATCCCATGTGTAACATTGCTTTGGATGAAAAAGTCATATACGGCCAAAAAGAGCAATTACTTCATGTAAAATATTCAAGGCTTTTATTTTGAAATTTTCAGTATGCTTCATTTTAAAGTTCTGAACTAATACCACGTGTAAGAGTGCTTTGGATGAAAAAGTCATATACGGCCAAAAAGAGCAATTACGTCATGTAAAAATATTCAAGGCTTTTATTTTGAAACTTTTGTTAAGCTTCATTTCAAAGGGCCAAACTAATACCACGTGTAACAGTGCTTTGGATGAAAAAGTCAAATAAAGCCAAAAAGAGCAATTACATGATGTAAAAATATTCAAGGCTTTAATTTTGAAATTTTTGTTAATATTCATTTCAAAGGGCCAAACTAATACCATGTGTAACAGTGCTTTGGATGAAAAAGTCAAATAAAGCCAAAAAGAGCAATTACGTCATGTAAAAATATTCAAGGCTTTTATTTTGAAATTTGCAGGATGCTTCATTTCAAAGGGCCAAACTAATCCCATGCGTAATAGTCCTTCGGTTAAAATAGTTATATAATGCTCAAAACACAAGTAGCTGATGTAAAAATATTCAAGGCTTTTATTTTGAAATTTTTGTTAAGCTTCATTTTAAAGGGCCAAACTAATACCATGTGTAACAGTGCTTTGGATGAAAAAGTCAAATAAAGCCAAAAAAGAGCAATTACGTCATGTAAAAATATTCAGGGCTTTTATTGTGAAATTTTCAATATGCTTAATTTTAAAGTGTAAAACTAATCCCATGTGTAACAGTTACTGAGTTAAATCAGTTATATACAGCCCAAAGCAGCAAGTAGTTGTAAAGGCCAGTTCTCAGTCCTGATCTGTTTCAACTGAGGATAGATAGAACTACAACGATGCGTATTCGTAGTCCTAACCAGCAGCCAATAGCCTCTTGAGTTCCGTTGCTATGGCAAATAATGGTCTCAGCAGGTGTGAGCTCTGAGCTGTGAGCTCTCAAACACACAAGTGTGTTTGAGCAAACACACTTTACTGAAAAAAAGCATTGGAAACAAATCCTTCTTGTTCGGGAACCGTAATACATATTCGAAAAGCGTTTTAAGCGTATGACAGTTCAATGTGTCTTCTGCGATAGTCCCGAGATTCATATCTGTACCTCACTCAGAGCATTTACAGTGATGAGAGAAAGAAATGTTGTGCCCAGATATGAACCGAGGTCGGCTGTCACTCTAATATGAGCAAAAATGAGAAACTTTGGGTCGCTTAGAGGCAAATTGTGGACAAACCATAACTGGTATCGACGAGCCGTCTTCACTTTCGAAGAGATCACAGACGTATCTACAAAATGAAATTTGAATGGCATTTCTAGGTGAATTTGTGACGACACAGCAAATCCTCAAAAATAGGGTATTTCTAGGATTTTTCCCATTGAGTTATAATGGGGTTTTTTTCGTAGTTTTTTGCGAATTATGTCGCCATGTTAATCCCGAATCCCACCAAAAGTAATAGCTGGAATGGCGTGAATTTTCTGCACGTTTTGATACCTCTTTTGTAGGTGTGCACGCAGCGGTATGAGCCGCATTAACGGTTACGGATGAAAAATAAAGAATAACTAGAAAATTTCGGAAGAAATTTAGCCGGGGCCTGCCAAGGCGCGCCCGTCGGGCTTGGGCCCGGCGTCGTCACGCCACAAATCGGCGTCGACGCCAAAGAACGCCGCAACGTAATCAGTGGCACGCGGAGAACCGCAAGAACGTTAAGCGAGGCGGACGTGCACCATTCGGTACGATTTAAAATGTTGTCAAGGCTTTTATTTTGGAAGTTTTGTTAAACTTCATTTCAAAGGGCCAAACTAATCCCATGCGTAATAGTCCTTGGGTTAAAATAGTTATATAATGCTCAAAACACAAGTAGCTGATGTAAAAATATTCAATGCTTTTATTTTGAAATTTTCAGTATGCTTCATTACGTCATGTAAAAATATTCAAGGCTTTTATTTTGAAATTTTCAGTATGCTTCATTATAAAGTTCTGAACTAATACCATGTGTAACAGTGCTTTGGATGAAAAAGTCAAATAAAGCCAAAAAGAGCAATTACATCATGTAAAAATATTCAAGGCTTTTATTTTGAAATTTTCAGTATGCTTCATTTTAAAGTTCTGAACTAATACCACGTGTAAGAGTGCTTTGGATGAAAAAGTCAAATAAAGCCAAAAAGAGCAATTACGTCATGTAAAAATATTCAAGGCTTTTATTTTGAAATTTTCAGTATGCTTCATTTCAAAGGGCCAAACTAATACCATGTGTAACAGTGCTTTGGATGAAAAAGTCAAATAAAGCCAAAAAGAGCAATTACATGATGTAAAAATATTCAAGGCTTTTATTTTGAAATTATTATTATGCTCCATTTTAAAGTTCCAAACTAATCCCATGTGTAACAGTGCTTTGGATGAAAAAGTCAAATGAAGCCAAAAAGAGCAATTACGTCATGTAAAAATATTCAGGGCTTTTATTTTGAAATTTTCAGTATGCTTAATTTTAAAGTTTAAAACTAATCCCATGTGTAACAGTTACTGATTTAAATCAGTTATATACAGCCCATAGCAGCGGGTAGTTCTAAAGGCCAGTTCTCAGTCCTGATCTGTTTCAACTGAGGATAGATAGAACTACAGCGATGCGTATTTGTAGTCCAAATCAGCAGCCAATAGCCTCTTGAGTTCCGTTGCTATGGTAAATAATGGTCTCAGCAGGTGTGAGCTGTGAGCTCTGAGCTCTCAAACACACTTTGTGTGTTTGAGCAAACACGTTTTACTGAAAAAAAGCATTGGAAACAAATCCTTCTTGTTCGGGAACCGTAATACATATTCGAAAAGCGTTTCGAGCGTATGAGAGGGCAATGTGTCTTCTGCGATAGTCCCGAGATTCATATCTGTACCTCACTCAGAGCATTTACAGTGATGAGAGAAAGAAATGTTGTGCCCAGATCTGAAATTCTATTAAAATACATGGGAGAGAGCCTCAGACAGCCTCAGAAAATCCTGTCGCATGACTTTGCTCTGAAGCACCGTGACAGAAAACCGTACGGTCTAGATGAATTTCGAAAACATTTTACCGGAGCAGACAGGCGTATCAATGTCAGGACCGATTTTGATACTAATCGTGCGATATTTGTGGGCGTGATGGCGATTTCAAAAATGATTTGGGCTAAAAAAGTTGTCTTCATCTCTCACTCTAAGCAGCCAGAGACGCACTCTAACTTTAGGAAAAATGAGAAACTTTGGGTCGCTTAGAGGCAAATTGTGGACAAACCGTAACTGGTATCGACGAGCCGTCTTCACTTTCGAAGAGATCACAGACGTATCTACAAAATGAAATTTGAATGGCATTTCTAGGTGAATTTGTGACGACACAGCAAATCCTCAAAAATAGGGTATTTCTAGGATTTTTCCCATTGACTTATAATGGGGTTTTTTTCGTAGTTTTTTGCGAATTATGTCGCCACGTTAAGCCCAAATCCCACCAAAAATAATAGCTCCAATGGCGTGAATTTTCTGCACGTTTTGATACCTCATTTGTAGGTGTGCACCCAGCGGTACGAGCCGCATTAACGGTTACGGAAGAAAAATAAAGAATAATAATACTTAAAGAGACGCTTCTCTCCGACAATAGTAATAGGTTCCTGCCATTGCTTTGCATGGCAGGCCCCAACTAGAAAATTTCGGAAGAAATTTAGCCGGGGCCTGCCAAGGCGCGGCCGTGGGGTTCGGGCCCGGCGTCGTCGCGCCACAAATCGGCGTCGACGCCAAAGAACGCCGCGACGTAAGCAGTGGCACGCGGAGAACCGCAAGAACGTTAAGCGAGGCGGACGTGCACCGTTCGGTACGATTTAAAATGTTGTCAAGGCTTTTATTTTGGAAGTTTTGTTAAACTTCATTTCAAAGGGCCAAACTAATCCCATGCGTAATAGTCCTTGGGTTGAAATAGTTATATAATGCTCAAAACACAAGTAGCTGATGTAAAAATATTCAAGGCTTTTATTTTGAAATTTTCAGAATGCTTCATTTCAAAGGGCCAAACTAATACCACGTGTAACAGTGCTTTGGATGAAAAAGTCAAATAAAGCCAAAAAGAGCAATTACGTCATGTAAAATTATTCAAGGCTTTTATTTTGAAATTTTCAGAATGCTTCATTTCAAAGGGCCAAACTAATACCACGTGTAACAGTGCTTTGGATGAAAAAGTGAAATAAAGCCAAAAAGAGCAATTACCTGATGTAAAAATATTCAAGGCTTTTATTTTGAAATTATTATTATGCTCCATTTTAAAGTTCCAAAGTAATCCCATGTGTAACAGTGCTTTGGATGAAAAAGTCATATAAAGCCAAAAACAGCAATTACCTGATGTAAAAATATTCAAGGCTTTTATTTTGAAATTATTATTATTCTCCATTTTAAAGTTCCAAAGTAATCCCATGTGTAACAGTGCTTTGGATGAAAACGTCAAATAAAGCCAAAAACAGCAATTACCTGATGTAAAACTATTCAAGGCTTTTATTTTGAAATTATTATTATGCTCCATTTTAAAGTTCCAAACTAATCCCATGTGTAACAGATACTGAGTTAAATCAGTTATATACAGCCCATAGCAGCAGTAGTTCTAAAGGCCAGTTCTCAGTCCTGATCTGTTTCAACTGAGGATAGATAGAACTACAATGATGCGTATTCGTAGTCCAAATCAGCAGCCAATAGCCTCTTGAGTTCCGTTGCTATGGCAAATAATGGTCTCAGCAGGTGTGAGCTCTGAGCTGTGAGCTCTCAAACACACAAGTGTGTTTGAGCAAACACACTTTACTGAAAAAAAGCATTGGAAACAAATCCTTCTTGTTCGGGAACCGTAATACATATTCGAAAAGCGTTTCGAGCGTATGACAGTTCAATGTGTCTTCTGCGATAGTCCCGAGATTCATATCTGTACCTCACTCAGAGCATTTACAGTGATGAGAGAAAGAAATGTTGTGCCCAGATCTGAACCGAGATCGGCTGTCACTGTAATTTCAGCAAAAATGAGAAAGTTTGGGTCGCTTAGAGGCAAATTGTGGACAAACCGTAACTGGTATCGACGAGCCGTCTTCACTTTTGAAGAGATCACAGACGTATCTACAAAATGAAATTTGAATGGCATTTCTAGGTGAATTTGTGACGACACAGAAAATCCTCAAAAATAGGGTATTTCCAGGATTTTTCCCATTGACTTATAATGGGGTTTTTTTCGTAGTTTTTTGCGAATTATGTCGCCACGTTAACCCCGAATCCCACCAGAAATAATAGCTCCAATGGCGTGAATTTTCTGCACGTTTTGATACCTCATTTGTAGGTGTGCACCCAGCGGTATGAGCCGCATTAACGGTTACGGAAGAAAAATAAAGAATTATAATAATATTAAAGAGACACTTTGTTGGGTGTAGAGTAATAGGTTCCTGCCATTGCTTTGCATGGCAGGCCCCAACTAGAAAATTTCGGAAGAAATTTAGCCGGGGCCTGCCGAGGCGCGGCCGTGGGGTTCGGGCCCGGCGTCGTCGCGCCACAAATCGGCGTCGACGCCAAAGAACGCCGCGACGTAAGCAGTGGCACGCGGAGAACCGCAAGAACGTTAAGCGAGGCGGACGTGCACCGTTCGGTACGATTTAAAATGTTGTCGAGGCTTTTATTTTGGAAGTTTTGTTAAACTTCATTTCAAAGGGCCAAACTAATCCCATGCGTAATAGTCCTTGGGTTAAAATAGTTATATAATGCTCAAAACACAAGTAGCTGATGTAAAAATATTCAAGGCTTTTATTTTGAAATTTTCAGTATGCTTCATTTCAAAGGGCCAAACTAATACCACGTGTAACAGTGCTTTGGATGAAAAAGTCAAATAAAGCCAAAAAGAGCAATTACGTCATGTAAAATTATTCAAGGCTTTTATTTTGAAATTTTCAGAATGCTTCATTTCAAAGGGCCAAACTAATACCACGTGTAACAGTGCTTTGGATGAAAAAGTCAAATAAAGCCAAAAAGAGCAATTACCTGATGTAAAAATATTCAAGGCTTTTATTTTGAAATTATTATTATTCTCCATTTTAAAGTTCCAAAGTAATCCCATGTGTAACAGTGCTTTGGATGAAAACGTCAAATAAAGCCAAAAACAGCAATTACCTGATGTAAAAATATTCAAGGCTTTTATTTTGAAATTATTATTCTCCATTTTAAAGTTCCAAACTAATCCCATGTGTAACATTGCTTTGGATGAAAAAGTCATATACGGCCAAAAAAAGCAATTACCTGATGTAAAAATATTCAAGGCTTTTATTTTGAAATTATTATTATTCTCCATTTTAAAGTTCCAAAGTAATCCCATGTGTAACAGTGCTTTGGATGAAAACGTCAAATAAAGCCAAAAACAGCAATTACCTGATGTAAAACTATTCAAGGCTTTTATTTTGAAATTATTATTATGCTCCATTTTAAAGTTCCAAAGTAATCCCATGTGTAACAGTTACTGAGTTAAATCAGTTATATACAGCCCATAGCAGCAGTAGTTCTAAAGGCCAGTTCTCAGTCCTGATCTGTTTCAACTGAGGATAGATAGAACTACAGTGATGCGTATTCGTAGTCCAAATCAGCAGCCAATAGCCTCTTGAGTTCCGTTGCTATGGCAAATAATGGTCTCAGCAGGTGTGAGCTCTGAGCTGTGAGCTCTCAAACACACAAGTGTGTTTGAGCAAACACACTTTACTGAAAAAAAGCATTGGAAACAAATCCTTCTTGTTCGGGAACCGTAATACATATTCGAAAAGCGTTTCGAGCGTATGACAGTTCAATGTGTCTTCTGCGATAGTCCCGAGATTCATATCTGTACCTCACTCAGAGCATTTACAGCGATGAGAGAAAGAAATGTTGTGCCCAGATATGAAATTCTATTCAAATACATGGGAGAGAGCCTCAGACAGCCTCAGAAAATCCTGTCGCATGACTTTGCTCTGAAGCACCGTGACAGAAAACCGTACGGTCTAGATAAATTTCGAAAACATTTTACCGGAGCAGACAGGCGTATCAATGTCAGGACCGATTTTGATACTAATCGTGCGATATTTGTGGGCGTGATGGCGATTTCAAAAATGATTTGGGCCGAAAAAGTTGTCTTGATCTCTCACTCTAATCAGCGAGAGAAGCACTCTAACTTTAGGAAAAATGAGAAACTTTGGGTCGCTTAGAGGCAAATTGTGGACAAACCGTAACTGTTATCGACGAGCCGTCTTCACTTTCGAAGAGATCACAGACGTATCTACAAAATGAAATTTGAATGGCATTTCTACGTGAATTAGTGACGACACAGAAAATCCTCAAAAATAGGGTATTTCCAGGATTTTTCCCATTGACTTATAATGGGGTTTTTTTCGTAGTTTTTTGCGAATTATGTCGCCACGTTAAGCCCAAATCCCACCAAAAGTAATAGCAACAATGGCGTGAATTTTCTGCACGTTTTGATACCTCATTTGTAGGTGTGCACCCAGCGGTATGAGCCGCATTAACGGTTACGGAAGAAAAATAAAGAACTAGAAAATTTCGGAAGAAATTTAGCCGGGGCCTGCCAAGGCGCGGCCGTGGAGTTCGGGCCCGGCATCGTCGCGCCACAAATCGGCGTCGACGCCAAAGAACGCCGCGACGTAAGCAGTGGCACGCGGAGAACCGCAAGAACGTTAAGCGAGGCGGACGTGCACCGTTCGGTACGATTTAAAATGTTGTCAAGGCTTTTATTTTGGAAGTTTTGTTAAACTTCATTTCAAAGGGCCAAACTAATCCCATGCGTAATAGTCCTTGGGTTAAAATAGTTATATAATGCTCAAAACACAAGTAGCTGATGTAAAAATATTCAAGGCTTTTATTTTGAAATTTTCAGTATGCTTCATTTCAAAGGGCCAAACTAATACCACGTGTAACAGTGCTTTGGATGAAAAAGTCAAATAAAGCCAAAAAGAGCAATTACGTCATGTAAAATTATTCAAGGCTTTTATTTTGAAATTTTCAGAATGCTTCATTTCAAAGGGCCAAACTAATACCACGTGTAACAGTGCTTTGGATGAAAAAGTCAAATAAAGCCAAAAAGAGCAATTACCTGATGTAAAAATATTCAAGGCTTTTATTTTGAAATTATTATTATGCTCCATTTTAAAGTTCCAAACTAATCCCATGTGTAACAGTGCTTTGGATGAAAAAGTCATATAAAGCCAAAAACAGCAATTACCTGATGTAAAAATATTCAAGGCTTTTATTTTGAAATTATTATTATTCTCCATTTTAAAGTTCCAAAGTAATCCCATGTGTAACAGTGCTTTGGATGAAAACGTCAAATAAAGCCAAAAACAGCAATTACCTGATGTAAAAATATTCAAGGCTTTTATTTTGAAATTATTATTATGCTCCATTTTAAAGTTCCAAACTAATCCCATGTGTAACAGTGCTTTGGATGAAAAAGTCATATACGGCCAAAAAAAGCAATTACCTGATGTAAAAATATTCAAGGCTTTTATTTTGAAATTATTATTATTCTCCATTTTAAAGTTCCAAAGTAATCCCATGTGTAACAGTGCTTTGGATGAAAACGTCAAATAAAGCCAAAAAGAGCAATTACGTCATGTAAAATTATTCAAGGCTTTTATTTTGAAATTTTCAGAATGCTTCATTTCAAAGGGCCAAACTAATACCACGTGTAACAGTGCTTTGGATGAAAAAGTCAAATAAAGCCAAAAAGAGCAATTACCTGATGTAAAAATATTCAAGGCTTTTATTTTGAAATTTTCAGTATGCTTCATTTTAAAGTTCTGAACTAATACCATGTGTAACAGTGCTTTGGATGAAAAAGTCAAATAAAGCCAAAAAGAGCAATTACATGATGTAAAAATATTCAAGGCTTTTATTTTGAAATTATTATTATGCTCCATTTTAAAGTTCCAAACTAATCCCATGTGTAATAGTCATTGGGTTAAATCAGTTATTTATTGCTCAAAAGAGCAATTATCTGATGTAAAATATGTCAAGGCTTTTGTTTTGGAATTTTTGTTAAACTTCAATTCAAAGGTCCAAACTAATTCCATGTATAACAGTCATTGGGTTAAATCAGTTATATAATGCTGAAAACGCAAGTAGTTAGCAAAATGCTAATGTTAGCATCATTGCTGTCACTAGCATGTGGGACATCACTAGGATGTTCTCTATAATGGACTTACTCCATTCAGTATACTAAACATGGCTAATAAGTCCAATAAATAGCTAATAGCTTATTTAAGCTAAAATGCTAATGCTAATGAACTGCCTTGCTGTGCAAGGCAGTTCCCTAACCTGAGAGAAACAGATAATGCAGAATAATATTATTGCACTGCCTGCGGCGGTGCACTAACCTCAGGGGCATGTTGAGGCTTTTATTTTGAAATTTTTGTTAAGCTTAATTTCAAAGGTCCAAACTAATCCCATGTGTAATAGTCATTGGGTTAAATCAGTTATTTATTGCTCAAAAGAGCAATTATCTGATGTAAAATATGTCAAGGCTTTTATTTTGAAATTTTCAGTATGCTTCATTTTAAAGTTCTGAACTAATACCACGTGTAAGAGTGCTTTGGATGGAAAAGTCAAATAAAGCCAAAAAGAGCAATTACGTCATGTAAAAATATTCAAGGCTTTTATTTTGAAATTTTTGTTAAGCTTCATTTTAAAGGGCCAAACTAAAACCACGTGTAACAGTGCTTTGGATGATAAAGTCATACAAAGCCAAAAAGAGCAATTGCATGATGTAAAAATATTCAAGGCTTTTATTTTGTAATTATTATTATGCTCCATTTTAAAGTTCCGAACTAATACCATGTGTAACAGTGCTTTGGATGAAAAAGTCATACGGCCAAAAAGAGCAATGACGTCATGTAAAATATTCAAGGCTTTTATTTTGAAATTATTATTAAGCTCCATTTTAAAGTTCCGAACTAATCCCATGTGTAACATTGCTTCGGATGAAAAAGTCATATACGGCCAAAAAGAGCAATTACGTCATGTAAAATATTCAAGGCTTTTATTTTGAAATTTTTGTTAAGCTTCATTTTAAAGGGCCAAACTAATACCATGTGTAACAGTGCTTTGGATGAAAAAGTCAAATAAAGCCAAAAAAGAGCAATTACGTCATGTAAAAATATTCAGGGCTTTTATTGTGAAATTTTCAATATGCTTAATTTTAAAGTTCCAAACTAATCCCATGTGTAACAGTTACTGAGTTAAATCAGTTATATACAGCCCAAAGCAGCAAGTAGTTGTAAAGGCCAGTTCTCAGTCCTGATCTGTTTCAACTGAGGATAGATAGAACTACAGTGATGCGTTTTTGTAGTCCAAATCACCAGCCAATAGCCTCTTGAGTTCCGTTGCTATGGCAAATAATGGTCTCAGCAGGTGTGAGCTCTGAGCTGTGAGCTCTCAAACACACAAGTGTGTTTGAGCAAACACACTTTACTGAAAAAAAGCATTGGAAACAAATCCTTCTTGTTCGGGAACCGTAATACATATTCGAAAAGCGTTTTAAGCGTATGACAGTTCAATGTGTCTTCTGCGATAGTCCCGAGATTCATATCTGTACCTCACTCAGAGCATTTACAGTGATGAGAGAAAGAAATGTTGTGCCCATATCTGATCCGAGGTCGGCTGTCACTCTAATATGACCAAAAATGAGAAACTTTGGGTCGCTTAGAGGCAAATTGTGGACAAACCGTAACTGGTATCGACGAGCCGTCTTCACTTTCGAAGAGATCACAGACGTATCTACAAAATGAAATTTGAATGGCATTTCTAGGTGAATTTGTGACGACACAGCAAATCCTCAAAAATAGGGTATTTCTAGGATTTTTCCCATTGACTTATAATGGGATTTTTTTCGTAGTTTTTTGCGAATTATGTCGCCACGTTAAGCCCAAATCCCACCAAAAGTAATAGCAATCATGGCGTGAATTTTCTGCACGTTTTGATACCTCATTTGTAGGTGTGCACCCAGCGGTATGAGCCGCATTAACGGTTACGGAAGAAAAATAAATAAAGAGACGCTTCTCTCCGACAATAGTAATAGGTTCCTGCCATTGCTTTGCATGGCAGGCCCCAACTATAATAATAAAGAGACGCTTGTTGGGTGTAGAGTAATAGGTTCCTGCCATTGCTTTGCATGGCAGGCCCCAATAATAATAAAGAAACTTTTCTTGGGAGAATAGCAATAGGTTCCTGCCATTGCTTTGCATGGCAGGCCCCAACAAACACAAAGCTGGCTTAGCCGCTGCGGAGCGGCGTGTCCGCGTTATCAGCAGCAGTTAGTTTACTGTCAGTCTTTTTTCTTTTTTTTTTTTTCTTTGACAGCAGGTGAACTTTGCATTCCTCACCTCAGACCTGGACTCTTGGAAAGCTACACAGGGTGTGTGTGCGTGATAAGCACAAATACATGGAAGTTCAGCTAGAGGAAAATGGCTGCTGGTCGCACACACCCTGTTATTTGCTCGAAACTCAATATGGACTGCAAATATTCAGCTACTTTAGATGCTTGTTTTGGAACAAATCATGGATTTATTTATTTATTTACTTTTTTATCTAACTTTCTATTTTTGCTCAAAATTCATTTGGCACAATCTCTCTGAGACCAGTTATTCCACATTCCTTCACTATCACTGTTGTGAAAGCCGAGTTATTGAAAAAAGTCTTGTAAAAAAAAAATAATATATATATATATATATATATATATATATATATATATATATATATATATATATATATATATATATATATATATATATATATATATATATATTCTTAACAATTAAAGTTGCTAACACTTTGTCACATTACAACCTCAGATTCATGTATATTTTAATAGGTTTTTATGTAATAGATCAACGCAGAGTCAAGTCAGGTTTATTTGTATGGCACATTTCAGAAACAAGGCGGCTTATAGTGCTGTACACGATAAAAACATAACACAGTAAACAACTTTGTTGGGAACATAAAACAAGCAATAAACATCACGTTTTCTCAAACGCCATCATCAAATTTTCAAGAATCACTATTGTCAAATATTGGAATAAAGACTTTCACTCCAGTTGCTAGGAATCAAAGGAAACTCTAAACAGTTGGGGTTTAAGCCTTGATTAAAAGAAGTCAGTTTTGCAGCTGTTTTGCAGTTTTCTGGAAGTTTGTTCCAGATTTGTAAATAAAAATAAATGCATGGATGAGTTTCTCTAGATCTTGCTGAGACATCGGTCCTTTAGTCCTGGAAATGTTCTTCAGGTGACAGAAGGCCGACTTTGTAACTGTCTTTATGTGTCTCTGGAGGTTCAGGTCAGAGTCCATCACTACACCTGGATTCCAGGCCTGATCTCTAGTTTCTAGCTCTAATAATTGAAGTTGTGTGTTGACTCTAGATCGCTCCTCTTGAGGTCCAAACATAATAACTTCGGATTGTTTCTAATCAGCTGGAGAAAGTTGTGGCACATCCACACATTTATCTCTTCTAACGATCTGTTCAGTAATTGGATGGGTTTTGAGTCCCCTGGTGACATCACAATGTAGAGCTGTGCATCAACTGCGTACTCATGGTAACTAATCATATTTCTTGCTATAATCTGAGCTAACGAGACGTGTAACTTCTGTTCGCTCCGACGAGAAAGTCATTGACACAATGAAGTCCCTGTTCTTTAGGTAAGGTTTGAACCAACCACCAGCTCTCCTGTCAGTTTTATAATAAGTGTCAAATGGTCCAACGGTACCGACAAAGTAGTGAATATCTTTTAAAAGAGGGAAATATCCCTTTACTTTGACACCCATAGCAGCCATTAGCCTGGTCAAAATGTAACGTTTTGGTCTTCACGCAACACAAATCGGAATGGCGGAAAACTAACTCTCCACATCACCCTGAACACACCACCGCCACTGTGAAACACGGTGGTGGCAGCATTATGCTTTGGGAGTGTGCTTTGTTGTGAGTAAGGAGAGGAATGCTGATGGACGGAAGTAAATGCAGTGGGAAAACTGTGAGGAAAACCTGAGGCTGCAAAAGATTTCCGACAGTTTAGCTCCAAATTATTCACAATTATAGAAGTTTTTTTGTTTTTTTTCTCATAAAAATGAGGCATGCATCTGTCAAAAATAATAATAGAAAACTAAACACAGTCTGGTAAAAACGACATTTCTTCATTTTTATTCACATTTTTACATTACTAATAATAATAATAATAATAATAATAATAATAATAATAATAATATTAATAATAAAAAAAGCCATATCAAAAAAAAAATCTTATAATTGCTGAGCAGGTTTGTGGGTTTCAGGTCTTTTGATGATTTTTATCTTTGGCGATCTAAAAGTCTTTTAGGTTGGAAAGCCTCTTTGCCATCACCCTAATCTTAAATCCCCTTTTTGATTTTTAAGACGCTTGATTGGACCTCAAAGTCTCATTATGTCTCGCTAGAAGAAACGAATCCAGATAAGCTGGATAGTAAAGGTTTTGAAACAGGCACAGTGTGCTAAGCATTTGCAAGGAACTATAGTAGCCACATTCTCTTATGTGAAATTAAAGTAGCAGAATTATTATTTTTATCATGTTTTCTATTATTTATTGGTTTAGCGTCACATGATAAAAACAATTTAAAACTGCTCAAAGCAAAAAATAGCAAAATGTGACTACGTTTTCTGCACCTGTTCCCCCAAATGTGATTGAAAACAAAACAAAAAAACGCCTATCAGGACTTGATCCGTGTGCAATTAGAATAAACGCATGACAGGTAAATGTCAGGCAGCAGAGCGGAGCAGGTCGACCCGGTCTGCATGGCTCCGTGTTGATGACACACCTACACCTGCTGCTCCTGGGAGGAGCCGGGGACAGGTGGGACGCTCTTTAACTGAGACACACACACACACACAACACACACACACACACCGCGCAGGTGGATCGAGAGGAGGAAGAGGAGACAGTGAGAGTGGGCCTCTGGAAAAACTATAGCAGGACTCTGATTACAGCGACAGGTCTCCCGAGATGTCGAAGAAAACCGAAAACGTCTCTAGGATTAGCAAGTGAGTTCTGGCTCAGGTTTCCTGTGTGTGTAAGTGTGTGTGTGTGTGTGTCCCTTCTGTGTTCCTCTATTTTACCAGCTGCTCAGGTATCGTTTTTACTCATGCAGAGGAACGCTCTCTCTCACCCTGCATGTATTATGGTGCCGTTTTATTCAAAGAGGCCTGGTATATAAGAATAATAATAGACGATAAAAGAGCAACAGGAAACACTTTAATGTCTCTATCACCCTGCAATTGAAAAGAAACAGAAAACTTGCTCCTGTTTGCCACTTTTCCACATTCTCTCCTCTCTTGCTGATTCCTTCGGAGGAGTTTTTCCAGTATCTTTGCCCCGGAGATAAACAATCAGCCACCACTTATCAGAACCACTTCTGGTGCCGTTCAGCTTCTCTGACTCACGGATCCGGTTCGTCACCAGCCTGGCCTCGAAACTGCAACCCAGCCAACATGAGGAGACGTGGGCCCCATCAGGGGTTTGGACCTCAAATCAAATTCCTTCTGTAAAACTAACTCGTATGAATAAAAGGCAGGTGTGAACAGGGTGTAGGTTTCAGCTGGGCCATGAATACTTTGAGTTGTCCAACATATTTTCCATCTTCCATTTTGAAAGTCCATCATTTTGGTCTAATTGTAGGATTTCTCTGGCTGTTTTCCCCAAACACTATAGATGTTTGGTGGAACATATTTTAATCAATGTTTTGCAAATCAAATAAGCATCTGATGGGAATATAATGTGTTTTCCATCATTTTCTGACATGTTGACTAAAGTAAATCGTTTAGAATTGACATTTAAAGTCCTAAATGATGAGTCAAAGTAGGACACAAGCACAGTTTGTGGTATTTAGTGCTTTGTTTTATTTCTGACAATCAAAAAAAGAAAAGAAAACAATTTTAGCGATTTGTTTGTCAGCAGCTAAGCTGGACCTCATTTTGAACCAGCTCTCAGCCAGTAACTCAGAAACAACATATTGATGTTTAAAAACGTCAAAGCCAACTTTGTCAATTTAAGATTAAAGCTGCTGAATTGAAAAAGCTCAATAATCCAAGAAATGCAGATTTCCACATTTTTGGAAATATTGTAAAGCTTTCGACGATTCAACGTTTTATTTTCTGCACTTATCCAGAAAAGGAAAATGATAAAAAAAAAGTAACATCCTGCATTTAATACCCATATGGGTCCCAATTTTGTCCCGCTTCAAACCTGCACAGCCAATTAACATGCGACCGATAAATAACATGTGACCAATCCCCACCCACTGGGGCCCACACATAGACCCATTCAATAAATTAGAATATTATTGCAAAATTATTATTAATTTTTTTTTTTTTTTTTACAAACTTTATTACAACATGAAACACATTATATAGATTAAGTACACTGAGACGGACGTTTTCAAGCCTTTATTTCTGCTAATTGTCACGATTTTCTGCCTACAGCTAATGAAAACACAACATTTAAAATCAGACCAATAAACTATTTTGTAAAAATCGAAATGTTGCCTCAAAAGCACGTTCAGGACCTGCTTAAAGCTTGTGGTTGTCAAAAGGTACTTTTTGAACCCAGCTGGTGTCTGGGTGGGAGGTGAGTTCTTGCCCCGTCCAGCTCTGCAGGTTGGAGGGGGGGGCGGAGGGGCCACATTCCTCTGAACATGAGTAGAGTTTCATCACGGGGTGTGGCGCCTGAATCCACAAGGGAGTGGCGCTGCAAAGTCTCCTGTTCGCCTTTAACGACGCACCGATGCCGAGTGAATGAATGACTCAGGCTGTCACCGTTAACGCCATTTTTCCTGCGTCTTTGTAGTTGAGCTTTTAGGAAGGGAATGGGTGACTGGTGAAGAGTCCGATTGAATAAAAAAAAAAAAGTTTTATTTTCCTTATAGGGGGGCCTTTGGTCACAAAATTTGACCTGTAAAAATCAACATCGCAACCAAATTGTAGATCTACTAAATCTGTTGATTTTATCAGTAGGAAAGATCCGAAGTTTGTTTTCTTTAATAATCAGAGTAAAAGTGACCAAGTCACTTCCTGACAGACGCAGCTGCATTCCTGCAAAGGGAGTGACTGGGAAAGGAGAGAAAAACAACAACTTCCTTACAGAAACTGTTTGTCACTCATTAGTCTCCATGCTACGAGCCGTAAACCTTCGCTCCAGTAATAAACACTGCTCGGTTTGTGTGGCGTGTGATGGAATGTCTTCCTCACACACTCATGCAAAAGAAACAAAAACCACATTCTTCAAACAAGGAGGGGAGCGGGGCCAACTCCCCTCCAACCCAGCGAGGTGTCCTCTGGCGTCTAATCCTATGGGCGGGTCGCCATAAATACTTCGCTGTCGAGTCTCGGCGAGAGGAGGATTCGCAAAACCAAACAGACCGAGCGGGTTTCCAGGAGCAGGTGTCTGTCTCCTTTTCGGAGGATGCCGGTTCTTAGTCGCATCAGCCCAGCGAAAGGAGTCACACATTCAACAAATGAAAGCTTTCACAAACAAAAAGGGAGGGCCTTATTGCTAAGTAGTGCGAATCGTCACCTTCCTAAAAATAATGGCCCATGTCATTATTTTTATTTTTATTACTTCTTTAAAAAAATTTTTTTTTGCCAGAGGTTATTTTTGCAACAACAGCAAAAAAAAAACAAAAAAAAACAGCACCTCTTTATTGCCAAGAGATGATTTAGGCACAAAACATATAAAAACTTGCTATTTAAGGAAAATGACGATATGATTCTTCTACCATTTGAAAAAAAAAAAAAAAAATCTGAAAAGTGTGGTGTACATGTATATCAAGTCTTTTGTAGAGCAACCTTTCATTGCAATTCCAGCTGCAAGTCTTTTGCGTGATTTTTCCTCCATCAGTTTTGAACAAGTGTAAGACATTTTGACCTTTCTTCTTTGCAAAAATACAAACCCGTTCAATGAAACAGAACAGTATTATCACCAAAGGAAACACATTATCAATCAATCAATCAATCAATCAATCAATCAATCAATCAATCAATCAATCAATCAATCAATCAATCAATCAATCAATCAAGTCAGTCAAGTTTAGTTTTATAACACATTTCAGCAACAAAGCAGTTCAAAGTGCTCCACATCATAAATCACAAAAATAAAAAGTCATAAAACCGACATACAGCCACCAGTTGAAAAACCAGAAACAAACATTACGATTTATCGAGCAACTTCATCAAAATCAGCAATACACATCAAATATGCCGGTCAGTTTCAAAGATTGATGTTTTAACAACGTCTATTTCTTACTCTGGGTTTAGCAAATGACCAGGGCTGCAAGTCTTGGGGGGCGTCCCAAAGATTTAGAATGTTTTTATAATGAATCCATGTTTCACATTGTACCTTATATGCAACTTGTAGGTCCATATAAAAGTGTTTTGATATAGTTGCATTTTTATTAACGCATAAAAAAACCCCTCAAATATTTCATAATTCTGAACTTCTACATCTTGTTGGAAGCAACATGGAGCCATCCCACTTCACTACAATGCTTTTTTCTTTTTTTGTTTTTTTTAATAGGGCAGCAAAACGGACTCTAGCCCCAGGGGCCCCCATCCCTCTAAATCCGGCCCTGCTCACAGCTAAAAACACATTTAATATAAGAATATTGTCAGGCCAAGAAAAAAACTATTTTTAAAATCAGAAACGTATGTTTAATACCTGCTGAATACAAATGTCACATTTTTCAATAGTTTGTTTTTTCTCCTCTTAAATCACAGCGGCGCTCTCCTTTGGGTTATGTCTCACATAAAATATCACCATAGACACGGATGTAGTTTGCGTGTATGATGCCTTTTCATTTAAAGTGCAATAATGATTAAATTGTTTTATGTATATTTTTTGATAAAGACGAAGAAAAGCAAACATCTGCAGTAAGGTGGATATTACAATCACGTCCTGTGTCTGTTTCCAGGAAGGACGCGACTGATCTCTCAGTGGTGATAAAGCGCATGCAGACCAATGCAGACCAAGTGGAGAAGAACATCCTGCGGGCCGAGGAGCTGCTGGCGGCGGTGAGGCTCCCGGACTTCACCGGAGCAGGCCGGGCGCAAAAATCCCTTCTCCGCTAAGCTTGTTTTGAACCGGGGAGGAAAATGTCTGCTGCTTTCTCTCTCTCTCTCTCTTGTTCAGGACCAAGAGGGGCAGAGGAAGGGCAAGAAGCTCCTTCACCAGCGGGAGAACTCGGCGAACCTGGGGCAGGTCGAGAAGCTCCTCAAGGACTTGTTCCTGGACGTGGGCAAAGCCAAGAAGCTGAAGCACCCGCAGATCTCCGAGATAGACAGCGAGTATGTCTCTGACCTGTTCAAGCGCAAACGGGCATCAGTGGAGAGGCGCTATCCAAACACTGTCCAACCCAAGTTCTCTGCAGAAATAATAATAACAAAAACAAAATATTTTTTGTGTTTCTTGTTTAGTGTGAGAAACCTGCATGACCGCTGGGTCAAGGGCTGCGCCACCTACCGGGACCTGTACGACCAGGGGCAAGAGCTGAAGCAGAAGATTGACTGGGGCCCCGTTCTTCAAGAAAAACTGGTCAGTTGAACCCGAGCGTGTCTGCGGCCTCCCGAGTAGCAGCAGCCCGACCTCACCGAGCAGACCAGTTGCTGCTCTTGGCAGAAATAATTGGTGTTATTTTGGTAGCTGGTCAAAGAAAACCAACAGGCGAATCAGTCGTCACATGTGTGCTGCTTGTGCTTTGCAACTGAGCCATTAATAGAAAAGGCCGTGCTTAGAAATAAAAGTATTGTATGGCTCAAACTGTGTGAGTCATGAGGTGGATGTTAGTTGTGAGTAGCGCTAACTAAAAGGTAAGTAAGCGCTAAAGCTAAAGCGCTACATTCAAATTATGTCTGCCCTTTAAACACTAACATTTTTGAGCACCAATTTAATTTTTACGTCATAATTCACATGTTCTATAATACCCTTAGATGTTGTATTTACGTTTATATCTTGTTCTATATTGTCTGCTTTTTGGTTGTTTTTAAATAAAGTTATTGAAGCGAGAGAACCTAAGGAGAGGAAATAGAACTGAGCAGACTTCACCCACTTCAAAATAAGAGCATGAATATATATGTCTAACTACGTCAAGAATTCTTAACAGTCAATAGCAAAAACCTAAAAGTTTATTTAGACGCCAAGAGACGTTGTCAAAGTTAGCAAGTGCGCTAAAGCGCTAAGTGAAAAATTAGCTCCGCTACGAGCAAATTAGCGGAAGAGTGCCCACCACTGCTAGCTTTAAAACACCTGAGTCACGCCAGGCAGAAGAACAGGGTAAGTTGATTAATAGTCGATAGAGGGGGATACACATACAGGAGAGCTGAGAAAGCTATGCTGCTCAGCTAAAACAACTGAATTTAAGCCAGTTTAAATTAAGCTATATTAAGCTAGTGGTTCTGTTGTTATGTTATGAGGCTATTTCTTATGCCTGGTGTCGGTTTATTTATCACATAACAGGGATCGGTTGGAGTGTTTAAGGATCCTTAAAGAGGTCATGTTGGCTTATGCTGTTATACAAACACAACAGTAAGGAAGACTCATTGCGTTTTGAGACAAACAAAGGGAAGCTTTGGCTAGGCCAGCCAATCCATGTACCTTATTTTGTGTCCAATTATTACCTAAATTGACAATAGGAAAATTGCTTTTCTGAGACAAACCTAAGGAATGGAGAAGAAGTGTTGTCCAACCATCTTTGGCTGGAATACCTGTTCACTCTATGCAACACAGATGTATGAAGATATTCTCAAAACCTGCTAAATATTTGTTCAGTGATTCACATTAAAGCACATTTAAGTAGTTTTCCCCCCTCATTAATCTAGCAAATATTACAGTTTGTGAAGAAAAATCCTGACACTGCTTGTTTGTGAACATTCTTCTAAGATTCTTACTTCCTGTCAAAAAAGAAAATATATTCCATGCTGGAAGACCTGGAAATAAAAAACAAAAAAACTTGGAAAAACAAAATTATTTTGTAGGAGTACTTTGGCGATGAATATATGTTTTCAAGTTTGTCTTTTGTAAGATTTTATGTAACAACAAATGTAACATTAAATATAATGTAGAACAGGGCTCCATTTTGGATTTTGTGTAAGTGTCGCACAAAAATTACACATACTTGAGACAATATAATAGATATGTTGCCTAGCCGTGTTTTTTTAATTTGATGCAGTGACTTTTGAAACGTATGCAAGTAGGCAAATATACACAAATTCTTATATGCAAATTTTCTATCCAATAACATATCATTAAGTTTAAGTAAAAAAGACAAAAACACAAGAAATAGAGTTGTTGTAATATTGCAACACTGCAGTTTTTCTGCGGATTTCATTGCGGAATAAATCACGTAGCGTTGGATTTGTGTCTATAATGAAATGAAAGCTACAGTACAGATTAGCTTTAGCTTGAACTGTCAGTGCTCTGTGCCTGGTAGGACCAGATATTGGGAGAGGAGTACGGCCCCAACCTGTACGACGTAGAGAAGCAGATCGCGGAGCACAACATCCTGCACCAAGAGATTGAAGCCTACGGCAGCCAGCTGCAGCCCAGCTCCACTGTTTCCCCGGTAACAGCATCTACCTGCGTCACTTTCTGTTTGGCTGTTCCCAAACCAGAACGCTTACCGGTCTTTCTTGTGCGTTTCCAGGAGGATTACAATGCCTTCAAAGAGAAATACGCCCAGGTTTTGGTGAGTCACTTTAATTTCACAAGTCGTCGTTCGCCTGGAGCTTTCGCCGGAACTGCTCTCGGAAAGCTCCCGCGTTTTCGCTTTGCGTTTGCAGGAGAGCTCCAGGCTCAGGCGCAAACACCTGGCCTCTCTGTATGAGTACATGCAGAGCTGCACCAAGGAGCTGGTCTACCTCTCCGGTCAGCAGGAGAGGATCATCAACAGAGACTGGAGCGATCGCATGGTCGACCCGTCAGGAGTCCGCACGGAGTACGAGGTGAAACTCCTCAACCGCACCACTTTGATCGCTGCAGATCACTCGTCTGAGAGACGTCAGTTTTAGAAATGCATCAATGGGTTGTATATTTTGTATATATGTTTATGTGCAGAAATTCAAACTGAACGGACTGATGGCGCATGAGGAGGAGGTCAACAAGCTCCAGGTGGAAGGAACCGAACTCGTTCAGACGAACCACCCCGGCAGCCAGACAATAAATGTGAATGCTACACACCAAGAGGCACATCTCTGTTAGGGGTGCATGGAAAAATTGGCCCGGATTTTCTACATTTTGGGAGTTCAGCGAATAAGCCGATACTAGCGTTAAAAAACGATTTTATATTCCTCCTCAAACGTCTGGAAATCAGCCACTGTTCCTTTTTGTTCTGCTCTGAGAGACGGTCGACCGACAGGCCACGTCTGCATGTGCGCAATTGAAATATAGTCAACTGATGCCAACTTAGCAAATTTTTAAGACAAAAAAATTGTTACCGGCCAAATCAGAATTCGCAGGTCAGACGTTTTAAAGATCGGTAATCGGCAGTCGTCCTCAAAACTCCAATCGGTGCACTCCTCCTTTCTCCACTTGGTTTCCCAAGAGCTGCAACACAGTGCAAATGAATTTTAAATTTGGGTTTGAACGTCTTTTATTTTCTCTCCGTTTTTCTCCCAGACCATGACAGACAGAGTACAGCTGGAGTGGCAGTCCTTCCTCAACCTGTGCATAGCGCAGGAAATGCACCTGGAGAACGTCGACAACTACAAGAAGGTAAACTGAGCGCCTGCGCTCGTCATCAGTGAGGCACAAAATCCTCCCCTGCACTGGCGACCGGTCCCAGCTGATGTGTTTGCTGTAGTTCCAGCTGGACTCAGACACGCTGGCCGAGTCTCTGAAGAAGCTCACTTCCACCTTGGATCCAAAGTCCCTGGCCAACAAGAGCAACCCGGAGATCCTGCTGGCACTGGAGGTACAGCAGGCTTCTCTCAAAACGTCGATTTAACGTTAGATCACAGACTGCTGCAGGCTCACGTTTTCACACCTAAGGCGGCAACTAACGATTATATTAGTAATCAACTATTCTGACAATTAATCGGAAAAGATTTGGCAAATTCTGCTAGTTTTTCATTTTGTCACTTAAGTTTACACTATTAGAAAAACATGAAAAGATTCAATTTAATTTCTTTTAAAATGAAGAAAAGCAACATTTTATTGTTTAAAATACAAAAAGCGGGTGAAGCTAAAACCATGCCACTTAAAGAGTAGAAGATATTTACAGACAAACAAGGTTCTTCATCTTAAATGCAAAATAAAAATATTCTCTGTACAGTTTGTACTTCATAACTGGTCTGTTGTTCTTTCATCAAATAGCCTATTTTTCAGCTTTGAGCTTTTAGCGATTACTCAATTTCTACATTAGGTGACGATTATTTCAACGATTAATCCTGATGAATCTGATTAATCGTTTCAGCCCCAATTTTCTCACATTACAACCCCATACTTCACTATAGCTTGATGGATTTTATGAGATAGACCAACCCAATCTGACACAGCTGTGAAATGGAAGGAAGACGATTCCTGTTTAAATTTTGTTTTGTCGTTTTAGAAATAAAAATCTACATTACGTGGTCCACTCGTATTTTATCCTGCTACCCCGGCGCCTCTAAATGAAATCCAGTGTTCTTATAACTTACCGAGTTAGCAAACATGTGCAGAAGGGAGCAAAACTTTTGTTTTAAATAAATTTTCTTTGTATATAACTTTGTTTATTCTTTTATTAAGCTACATTCAATAAAGTGAAGCTCAAACTGAAGGCAAGGTGTCGAGGCGGACATTTTTACTATCACTGCTTTGCAGATTTAGTAAGATTTCAACGGAATCCAGAAGGCCTGGCTTTCTTCTCTGAATTCCTGTTACATCTCTCTTAAGGGAGAAGAACCATCGGTGAAACGGAACGAGCAGCGGGTGGAGGCCCTCAGGGAGCTCAGCGGCAGCGTTGCCCCTCTGAAGCTGCGCCGGACCCAGCCCACCAAGCCCACCACCGCGGTGTCGCTGTGCGACTGGGCGGACGAAAACGTAAGACGGCGGCGGCGCTCATTTCACCGCAGCAGAACGAAACGAGAGCCGGTCACGTGTCATTTATCGTATCGTTTATCATTTATCGTGATGAGTTTCTTTGCATGGAAAGACAGCACAAACTCCACATGTATGCTAGCTTGAAGAAAAACTCAATCGCTTTATCGAGTTTAGTGGAGTTTTCTCGTCTCTGGTTTTAAACCGCCATGTTGGAGACCGCCGTATGATATGAATTCTGACTTGTCGTTATCACGCTAAATTTCAATTAATGATGGGAATTTGTTTTATCATTTATCGTGATACATTTGTTTTTTGGTATAAGAATTCTGATTCATCGTCACAATAAATTTCAGCTAACGTTTAAACTAGGGGTATCGTTTATCATTTATCGTGATGAATTTCTCAGCAGCATGATAAGAATTTTGATTTATTACTGTGACAATAAATTCCAATTGATGGTGTTGAAAAATCCTCAAAACTGTCCGTACTGCTGGGATTGTGAGTTTTGACTATTTTTCTCCACTGTCTCTTCATTGAAGTATCAATAAATATGAATTAATTTAAAAATACGATTAAATGCAGTTTAAACCCAGATTAGTGTCACCAGATTTGGTGACACTAATCTGGTGTAACTGGTGCCCTGAAGAAGCATGTTTTTTTATTGCAGTTGTGAATGTTTTCCAAAAGCTGCATTTGTTTCGTATAATTGCCCTGACATGCGGTGGTAGCCATACAGTTACCTAAAAAAAAAAGAAGCAATAAATAGTTTTTATTGTGCCACAAAATATCGTGATAAAAGTTGAGGTCCCTCTCTAATCACGTGTTTCTTTTGCCGTGTTTGTTTGAGCGCAGGGGGCAGTGGAGCGCGGGCAGGCGATGATCCTGAGGTCCAACTCGGACAATAAGTACTGGGAGCTTCAGGACAGCCAGGGCAAGACCACCAGCCTCCCTGGGGCCTGTTTTGAAATCCCACCACCTGATCCAGAGGCTCTGGAGACTTTGAAAAGGTGCAGAATCCATCATCCTCTTCACTTTACTTCATTCCCCAACCCCCTTTTCCTTCCCCAGTCTGAGCCTTGAATTGTGATGTGTCTGTTCAGCCTCGACGGTAAGCTGGCAGACCTGAAGAGACGCAGGTCCGCGTTGATGGACTCCCTGAAAACCCCCACGGTGGAGGTGATCCGTCCCAAGCAGGCCGGTGAGAGGAAAACGTCTTTTAAAAACTGGATGACGACGGATCTGCACAGCCGGAGTTGTCAGAGTCAACATTTGTTTCATTTTTGCTCCCCCCCCCTTTATCAGCTGTTGTCAACAGTGCGCCTGAGGATCCGAGAGTCGCAGAGCTCAACAGCGACATAGATAAGATCAACAAGGCCCTGGCGAGGAACGAAAAAGAAATCCTGAACAGACTGAGGACCCCACTGGATTCCCGCGCCCCCATGCAGGACTTGGACAAAAGGCAGCAGGAGAACGAGGTGCAGATATGCTGCAATGTGGGGCTGTGAAAAAAGTTATTTTCCCCCCCAACAGATGCCTTTTCTTTTTTCTCTTTTTTTGTCACAAGTTAATGTTTTAGATCATCAGGCTAATTTTCCAAAATGCAATAAAAAGAGAGTTTTCCAGTTATTGGAAAATGCATATTAACTTTTTTTTATATAGATCCAGGTTGGTCCGGAAAGTTTTTTTCCTCTAAATAAATGAAATCATCATTTTTGCATTTTACTGAGATGACCTTTTGTCTGATATTAAATCTAGTTAGATGATCTGAAGCATTTAACACTACAATTAACACTGTTTCTTTGAATGTGATGATCATCAATGCTTCACATTAAAAATATTGTTAATTTCTCGTAGAAATCTGCTCTGGCAGTCCGAAAGCTGGAGTCCGACAAGTCTGCTGTCCAAAGGGAGGTGGACCCGATTCTGGCAAAGAAACCTCTGGGACCGACGGCCGCCATGCTGCCGCTCAACCTCAGCGCCGCCGACAACAAGATCCACAACATCAACACGCTTATTGATCTCTATAACAAAAAGTACGACTGTTTTTTGTTTTTTTAAAACCAAAGATACAAAAGTCCACAGACTTTGCGAAATGTCTCAGTTGCTAAACGTCCCTCTTTGTCTCTGTTGCCCAGAGCAACCGCCTCCATGTTCCTGGAGAAGCAGCTGGAAAAGACCGATGTCACCGTTTCCTGGTTTGAGCAGCAACTAGCTAAAGACGGAGTCATCCTCGATCAGCCGGATGTCCTTCAGAACCGCACCAAGAAGCTGGAGGTGTCGTATTTTACAAACCAGAACCGCACCGGTTTTATTCTTGTTTTTTTTTTTCTTTTTTGTTTCTCATTTGCGTTTCTTTCGAGCAGAGCACGCTCAAGGACGTCGTCTCGAAGAAAGAAGAGCTGAAGAAGCTGGGCAAAGATCTGGACCTGACCAAGCAGGCGTGCAGCCCCCTGCAGCAAAGGTTGAGCGAGTACTGCCCCGATATCCGCCGCCAGGAGAGTCAGGTGCAGCTCCTGAAGAACCGCTACGCAAACGTCAGGAATCAGCTCCAGGAGAGGTGAGGAGGGCGGCGGGAGAGAGAAGCAAACAGACAGGGGAGCTCACCAACGTCACAACGGTTTTCTTACATAAACCATTTCTTGTCTTTATTCTCTTAGGGTGGCTCTTCTTAAACAAGCATCCAACAAAAATCAAGAGTTTAATAGCGTTGCTAAGTCGCTGGACTTTTTCTTGCTCAATTTGCCCGACAACGCGGTGAAACCTACTGATGGTGTGGGAGAGATACTGGCTAAGGAGAATTCCCAAAAGGTAAAGAGTGATTTTAATTCTTTTTCAAATAAAAAAAAAGGTACTTTTTTATTGTTATTTTATTTTATTTTTTTACATAAAATCTCTAATTTACCACTCCCTAATTTGCCAAGCTTTTAATGTTTGATCATGTTTCTGTTTTTAGAAAGTTGTGGAGGACATTGAGAAGAAGTCCGGGGATTTACAGCGACTCAAGGATCTGTCCAAAGATCTGCAGGGCATTTTAAATGTTAGTACGGTGAACATGACTCTGTGTGCATCCTGTGAATGCTGGTTTATCAGAAAACACACATTACATGAAGAAACAAGGCACATTTTGTGGATCATTAAATCCTATTATGCTTATGAAGTGCGTGTTGCACTTTTGATGTGCCTCCATTTTGTATAATGTGTGTCTATTGGGATGAAAAGTGAAGAATTCACAGCTTTCTGTTTAATTAGGACAGGGTACATTACTTTGTCGGTGACGTCAATATTTAAATTTTTCCATATTTCATGAGGGTGTTGAAAGAGGGGAACATTTCTGGCAGACCGTAGATATTGTCATCTTCCTAAAATAATTGCCTAAGTCCTTTTTTTTTTTTTTTTTTTTTTTTTTGACAAAAGTGACTTTGGCAAAACAAAATCACCACCTTTTTTCCCAATAGATGTCCTAGGCAACAATAAAAAAAGGAAAACTTTTGGCAAAAAAAATAGTTCCATTATTTTAGGAACATGACGGTTTTTAACAAATGGTACCTTTACATGATAAGCAATAGAATTATGGGGATTTTCTAGGAAATTAGTGCTAATACAACAAATACATTGTGCTCACAATACGATCAAAACACACTTTAATTAACTAATTAATATGTATGACTTCAAATGTTGAATTTCAATGATATGACCAAAAATGGAGGAATGTAAAGTGAATGTATGAGGTGTGATCTCAACACCCCAGCAGTAAACAGTGTGACTATTTAATGTGATTGTATGTAGATTTGATATACAATCACAGTGAACTTGAATAATTCTTTTATTCAAGATTATGCTAAACTATATTTAAAATCCCCTTTCAAGGAACAATATTTTAAATTTTAGCTTTATCCATTTTTATTCCTTTTAATTCCCGAGTAAATATTCCAACTCTGAAATTTTGAGTGATTTTGCTACTCAGTTTAAGGAAGAACCAACCATTTGGGGATGAAAGTTCAATGCTCTGTGAGTTTCTGTAAGTGGTCAAATAAATATCAGCTGATACAACGAGAAGGTAGGTTGAGCCGCTGTCAGTTGGAGCCACTCAAAGCATTTGACTTTATCGGTGCAGACTGAGTAATGTTATCGACGGGTCGTTGCTCCGACATCTGATTAGCACTTGCATAAAGTCCCTACTGACGAAAGTTTGCAGCATACATTGCGTCTTGGAATTGCAACACTTCACGCTGTCACGGTTGCTAGGCAACATGAGTTAGGCTGATGTGGAGACTAGACAGCTAGCTGAAGGCTAGACCTGTCCAAATTCACAGCTTTTCTCTTCTGGCCATTGTTTATTCTCGGCCTTCGAAGAACCAGTCCTACGTAGACCGGGTCCTTCGAAGGATGCAGACCCTGAATTCGAACACAGCCATACTGTCGTATATTAAAAAAATCTATGGCAGGCAGCAGGTGATGAAATTCTGTAAGCATGCCTCGTCTTTACACACATTGGACGCCAACTCTGGAGTCATGCTTAACCCACTTTAACTCAAGTATGATAGGGGACATTAGCATCCTGACACACGGTCTTATAGTGAAGGTTAGACATGTAGTTCCATCTACTAAATCCTTCCTCATACTTCCCTTTTTAGGAATATGAAATAAAGTCAAAAACGTATTGTGGAACTCTGAATGACGGTGATGACGTCGACAATGAGCTATATGAGAACGGCAAAGAGAACACTTACGAGGCAACGGCTCCAAAGAAACGTCTAACATCAACTCTGGCTCAAGACGTGCAAAGAACGGTGGGGTTTCAAGGAAGACCAAGATGACTAAGATATTCCTGCATCATCTTCCGTTTTGAAACTAATGCTTCTCTTATTGCTTTCTGGTGCAGGAGAAAGACCTGCTGAACCGCTTCGCTGAGATCTCAGCTGAAAACAACCAGCAGCTCAGTCAGTTGGGGACAGCAAAGAACCTCACTGCAATGGTAGGAGATTGGAGCAAGTTTAGTAATCGCCCTTAGCGTTTTTCTATGCATAGGTGTGTTTTTCAGTTAACCACTCTTGTCCCCCGTTCTCCATTTGCTCCTCTGCAGAACGAAGAAAAAGTGAGTCAGGTGGCAGTCAGTCAGCAGCTGCAGCTTCAGAGCCAGCAGAAGAGCGTGGAGGTAGCTGATGGTCTGAAGAAAGAATTGGAGGAAGAAGTCAACAGGCGTTCACATGCCGAGAATAACCTTGAAACCTACCGGAAGAGGTTTTTGTCTCTGAAGCAAAGGAGAGGAGTGGAGAGGTTGGAGGAGAAAGAGGTGGTGCAGTATTACCGTGACCCAAAACTGGAAGCGGATCTCAAGTCACTGAAGAATCGCATTCAGGATGAAGAATTCAGTAGATCAAGAATCCAGTCCGAGATAGAACTGCTCAATGAGAAGATTGTCACAATGGAACTGCAACTGACCAAAGTGGAACCTAAACTTGTGACTAAGGTGCTCACCGAATATGAGAGAGACCCCAAACTTGACAAAGAGGCAGCTGAGATCAGAGATGAGATGGAGAGGATCCGGACAGAGCTTCAGACGAGAGATACTGAAACCGTCCATGTGAAATCTGAGCTCACACTCCTCTCCCAGCTGAAACAAAAAATCAGGGAGAAGATTGTGAAAAAGGAAGTGGTGAGATTAGAGAAAGACCCAGAGATGCTGAAAGCTGTTCTAACGTTCCAGGGTGACATTGCAGAGGAGGAACTGCGCTGCAGGTCTCTCAATGATATCATTTTCAGCACCAGGTCCCAGATTAACACGCTGGAGAGGGTCATTCCATCCATTGAACCCAAGATTGTCACCAAAGTCGTGAAACAAGTGCAGCAAGCTCCCGAACTGATAGACGAGTCACATAAAATTAGAATGGCTTTGGAAGAAGAGAAGGACGAGAATGTCATCCTGAAAAAGGACCTCACCACCCTTCAGTTTCGCTTTAGCGAACTGGAGTTGCTCAAGCCCAAAGTGGAAGTCAAAGAGATTGTCAATGAGATCTACAGAGTAGATCCTGACACCGAGGTCGAGCTGGTGCGTCTGAAGAAGGCACTGCAGGATTTGAGACAGAACCGTTCAGACCTTGAGAACAAGATTGATTCAGTGACAGCAACCCTGACTACCCTACGCAGCCAGAAACCCAAAGTGGAGTACAAGGAGGTGACCCAGGAGGTGATCAAGGAAGAGAAGAGCCCAGAGGTCGTGAGGGAATTGCAAAGACTCAATAACCAAGTCTCCCGACTGCAAGTCAACTATGACACCACCTTGGAACTGCTAACACGCCTACGAAAGGAAAGAGATGAACTGAAATCTGAAAAATCCAAAGTGGAGACAAAGCTTCTGACAAAAGAGGTCATCAAGTATGAGAATGACCCTCTTCTGGAGAAGGAGGCTGATAGACTTCGACGAGATGTACGAGAGGAGATCCACAGTCGCCGAAGTGTGGAGGAATGTCTCTTTGAGCTACAGAACCAATACATTACCCTTGAAAGACAGAAGCCAGAGGAAAAGATTGTCACCACGGAGGTTATTCGCCTTCAGAAAGATCCCAAGCAGATTGTGGAGCATGACAAGTTGAACCGGAGCTTAGACGATGAAATGAAGGCACGCAGAAAACTCGAACTAGAGGTCAGACAGCTGAGAGCGCTGATTGAAGAAAAAGAAAGAGACTTGGCCAAGATGGACAACCGCCAGAAGAAGATCCAAACCGAGTCTGAACTCAGGCAGATCAAGACTCGCATTCTTGAACTGGAGAATTCTCCACCACCCGTTGAAGAGAAGATCATCATTGAGGAAGTCCTAAAGGTGGAGAGGGACCCCAAGTTGGATAAACTCACTGATGGTATTCGTTCTGACATGGAGAAGGAAAGCAACAACATCAACCGTCTTGAGAGAGAAATTCGGAACCTCAGACTGAAGTTGGAGATTCTGCAGAAGGAGAAGTCCATTGAGAAGGTTGTTTACAGAGAAGTCGTTCGAGTAGAGAAAGACCCAGCAGTTGAAGCGGAGAGGGACCACCTCAGAGAGATCGTAGCCCATGAGAGGAATCTAAGACGAAATCAAGAAGACAGCCTCCAGAGCATAAACAGTCAAATAAACCATATAAAGACATCAAGGTCTGTGACTTCTCAGGAGGAGACAGCTCTCATTACTGGTAGGGATGCTCTGCAAAGAGAGAAGGAAGATCTCCTCAGACAGCTTAAGGCACTGGAGTCTGAAAGACAAACCACCAGCATTACCTTCCAACAACAGTCCAGGTTGATAAGCGAGAGGAACCAGATGGCACGCCAGAGAAGTCTTAAATCTTCCTCCGAGGTCCAGCGGCTGGAGAAAGAGATCCTGAATGAGAAAGATAAAATACACCAGAGGGAGACCCTCATCGCTGAGCTCCAGAATGGCATAACATCAGAGGACCATTCAGAAAGTCACACCAGAGAGACAAACCTCTCAACAAGGATCACCATCTTGGATCCAGACACCGGCAACGACCTGTCTCCCTATGACGCCTATGTAAAAGGAGTAATTGATAGAAACCACTACCTCCAACTGTGTCAACTGGAGTGCGATTGGGAGGAAATCACATCAACCACCCCTGATGGAGATATAACGATTCTGCAAGATCGAAAAAGTGGGAAGCAATACTCTGTCAAGGATGCACTGAAGGACGGCCGTCTGACTGAGTACGACGTGAGCCGCTACAAGGAGGGTAAGATGTCTATCTCTGAGTTTGCCTTCCTTGTTACAGGAGAGAAGTCAAAACCTTACATTCCTCCAGTAACACCAAAATCCCCAAGCAGGCCTATCTCATCTTCCCCACTGAACTCCATGTCTTCGCCCTTGAAGTCTTCTTACAGCAGCCTGAACACTCTGCAAAGCAGCAGGAACAGCTTAAACAACCTCACTGCTGCCACGGGGGATGATTATTTCCCAATCTCTGGCATATTTGACACCACTACCGAAAGCCGCATGTCTGTGAGAAGCGCTCTCACCCGCAGACTCATCGATCCAGACACCGCCTTGAGGCTGTTGGAGGCACAGTCAGCCTCCGGCGGGATTGTCGATCTGGGTAAAAAGGACAAATTATCTGTCCACAAGGCAGTCGAGAACAACCTAATCGACTCAGGCCACAAGTACAAGCTACTGAACGCCCAGAAAGCCTTCACTGGAGTCCAGGACCCTGTGACCAAAGAGCGTCTGGCAGTGGGTCAGGCAGAACAGAAAGGTTACATGCCCAAAGAGGACGCCAAGAGGTACATGGAGGCCCAGTACCTCACCGGTGGGTTGGTGGACCCCAATAAGGCAGGACGCCTAACCATTGAAGAAGCACTTGCAGAAAATCTGATTGACACCACGATGGCTAATGAGCTGAAAGACGAGGCTTTGCACTCCAAAGAGCTGGTAGACCCCATAACCAAGGAGAAGATCTCGTACAAGCAGGCTATGGATCGCTGCAAGAGAGACGTAACCACTGGGCTCCTGCTGCTTCCTGCGGCCTCAACAAATGCTACAAATGCTCCATCCTACTCCAAGTACCGCTTTTAGCAACAAAATTCACAGGGATGACTATTAGCTACAGCTCGTGGTGCTATAGGCAAACTGACAGGGGCAGAGAGAGAAATGCTTCATCGGAGGAAAAAATAAACGTATTTTGGTGGGAATATACTCGTGGATTGTTTCTCTGTAATAGTTCCGGTTTTCTGTGAAAATAAAGGTATTTTTATCATGCCGTTTGTCACGTTGTAAACTGGGGTTTTTTTGTCAAACCTTGTGAAGTAAACCTTGACTTGCATGTTATTATTAAACTCAACTGACTTTCATTCCACTTTTGTCCCTCATTTATGTAACCGTTGCCTTCAGTTGATATAAAAATGCTATAAATATCAAATCTAATTTAAATGAAATTTGACTTAGTAATTTAACGTCTTGAATTTGGACATCTATCTCTTTAAAAATTTCTGCTCTTTCTGAAACTCTGCCTTCAGGAAGTCCTCACAACATTGCTCCCCTATTAGCCCTTTAGCAACCTTTTGACCAGCGTTGCACTGAGTAGTAAGTAGATCGTAAATGTACAGTTTCACCAGCTGTTTGCTAATTGCTGCTGGCTAGTCTGAAGGAGCTGAGTGGGGTCATTGTGAGAGAGGACTGCTCAGTTTGGCTTGGAAGCTGCAGCTCTGAGGAGGAGCTTTGTCCTGGAAGGCGGGGCTAGGCCCAACCAGGCGTTGTGCACAGCTGAATGGTTGCCATGGGAGATTAAAGGATTTCTCAAACATGCATGAAAAAAATCAAGGCTTCACTCCATGTATGTTTTTGACTAGGGAATAACTATAATGTAAAGCTCAAAAGACTCCCTTTCACATAATAGTGTCCCTTTAATATATAAACTGGTATTTGTTATTACATCGACTGTACCACTGCCCCTGGTTGCCATTATAAACAGGCTAAGCTCCAGGAAGCTGCGTGCGTCCCATCTCGGTCTTGTTTTTGATATCAATATGAGGGCCGTTGCTTCTGCGGAGCATTTCCAGGAACGACTCGCTCCGTACGACACTGACTCATCCTCTTCCTCTGGAACTGTTGGTGCCGACCTGAAGGTAAAATTCCTGTACTTGATGTACGCGGCTTGTAAACTGATGTGACTCACAGGCTTGGAATCACAGGATTAAGGGTACCGATTAAATGTGTCTCACGCATGTTAAGGGTGACAAGGACAAACTAACAAGTGATGCTTTGGCAGTTGTAGCGAAATTCGGACCACTGATCCTTGTGTTTCACCTCAACATATCTACATGTATCAGCAAATGAGCACTGCAAAAAGTACTTAACCTTAGTTAGGTCTGAAACACTTTGCTTTATCTTGATTATATTTGTTTTTACTGGAGGAAGTGTGAAAAAGACCCCCATCTGACCCCTCAGAGAGGGTTCAGAGTAATAGTGGCTGGGATGTCCGTCTACCAGATTACCTGATGACTTCAAGGACTTTGTGGGATTATTACCTATGAGCCTGTCTGGAGGCTGAAGTGACCCCACACTGTGTACACAGAGGGGGGGAGGTGGAGGGTTAAAGGATGACACTTGGGTCATCTCAAGTAAAGCCAACACAGCTTGGCAAGTATTTTGTCGTATTTTCATCTTTTTGTTCGCTGCCATTTATGAAAACAAAGTAGCGACAGTAAAAGTTTGCATGTCTCGTTCTGATTGTACTGACAGATGCACAACAGTCACGGCAAAAAGCTTGCTGAAAGGCCTGGAGTGCGACGGCATCACAGATGTACAAATTATTTCCTTTGACAAAATTATTTCCTTTGACTGTACAAATTATTTCTAGCCTGACTGACGTACATAATAAGTGACAGCTGCTTTTTGTGTTTTGCTTGATTATTGTTGTTTTGATTGAAACGCAGCGCTAATGATACAAAAAGTGAGCGTCTGCATTTTGGTGGCCCTCAATTACAGCACAAAGGACGAAGCTGATGACTCCAGTAACGATAATTGTGCCAACACCATATCTGCTATTAACAGTGGCATAATTCAATAAAACCTTCTCTAGATTTCCCTTGTTAAAATGCACATCACTGTGTATTATTTTCTATCTGTAAAGAGTTTGGTATCTAATGCGAATTAGCATCTTTGAACTAAAACTTTGTTAAAACTGGAGAAAAAGGGCATGAAGTCTACGTATAACAACCAAAAATCAATACCAAAAAAAGCTAAAAGTTCATTCCATTATTATCCCGTTTCTACTTTTTTCACATACCAAAATGTTCCAGGACAATCAAACTGATTGTATCTGACAGAAATAACCATTGTAAATGCAAAATGCAGCTTTAATATGATTCAATTTGTTGATGGTTAACAAAACAAACATTCTTCAAACCAATGAGAAAAGTAATCACACTCTGTGTTAAATCATGAACGGGGATGAAACTGGAGGTTTTGGTTTTTGTAGGACTTTGTGGAAAGCAATTTAATATCACTGGCCACACTATGCCTGTTTACTACCAGACCTGTAGCCTGTTTACCTCCAGTGAACCACAGCGAGGCCGTTATTCGCAAGTTAAAGAAAAATACGGCGTGGCAAACCTTCCCAGGAAAGGTCAGTCTACCAAAAAAAAACAAAAAACCTGTTTGTCCTTCAGTAGAAACGGAGCTGCTCACCCGTCCGTGTTAGTAGAATAAGACCTGAGTGTGGGACTGTGTCACGGATTAAAGCGTGAAGTTCCACACAGAGACAGCTGAGGGCAACGCTGAACAGAAATCACTAGTAGCTTTTGACTTTATATTTATCAGTGAGGACACTTGTGAGATTTTATTTTGACCAAAAGAAAGTGGAATGTCTTTGACTATATATATATATATATATAGTCAGTACAGTACAGACCAAAAGTTTGGACACACCTTTTAATTCAATGAGTTTCCTTTATTTTCATGACTATTGACATTATAGATTCACACTGAAGGCATCAAAACTATGAATAACACATGTGGAAATATGCACTAAACAAAAAAGTGTAAAACAACTGAAAATACCCCTTATATTCTAGTTTCTTCAAAGTAGCAACCTTTTGCTGTGATTACTGCTTTGCACACACTCTGCATTTTCTTGATGAGCTTCAAGAGGTCGTCACCTGAAATGGTTTTCACTTCATAGGTCAACCTGCCCTGTCAGGTTAATAAGTGGGATTTCTTGCCTTATAAATAGTCATGAAAATAAAGAAAACCCATTGAATTAGAAGGTGTGTCCAAACTTTTGGTCTGTACGGTATATAAATAAAAAAGAAAAGAAAAGTCAACTCAGGAGCAGTTTTCATCTTTAGTATAACATAAACCATTTTCTTCACGTTTGTGTCGCTGCAGCGGAAACAAAAGTCGGGGTGATCAAAATCTGCAGTGTACATGCAGGTTTATGTCAGGTCACCGCAGGCTAACGGATGAGTAGATCTAAATCCTCAGACGTTTGCAACAGCTAAAGCCTCCATAATAGAGCAGCAGGAGCTGGAGGAGCTGCTGTTGGGAGGCTAAGATCCTGATGACTGACGTCAGCTCGTAGTGTGGGAAGCTCTGGAAGGTGTTAATCAGGAAACGGCTTAGCGCCGCTACATGTTACACCAGGTATAGACACAGTTCGAGTTCAAGTCAACACTTGGTTTATTGTGTACATAGTGAAATAATCCACACAATTCTGGTGAATGGGAGTCAGTTAAAAGCTTGAGAATAAATCAGAATATCACATGTGAATTGAACCGGTGAAGACGCTACAGACAATACTGATTTAGTTCTCTACTTTTCTTTATTGTAGATTCAAAACATTGAGTTCAAACAGTGTTAGCCTAAATTATAGCTGAATTTTGCAAGTAGGAACAACAGACAGGTTTTTGGTTTACTAAAGGAGGGCAGATTGACACGAAAATATCAATGATATCGAAACAGTTGGTATCAGTTTTGGATGGCGATTAGCATGGTACTTTAGTTCCAGAATCCCTCTTGAAATTTTATTATATATGTTTGTATTACAGTTTCCCAAATTCCCAAAGCTACCCTAAGAAAGATTTTGTATTGATTTGTTCTCAAACAATCATTTTTCACACTTCGTTTCACTTAGTCGTTCTATTGTTTCCGTTTATCATGTCAATATACTGTATACTTTGTAGTACAAAATACTACAAAGTATTTTGTAGATGCCTTTAAAGTTTCTCCATACTCTGTTCAAGGTTTTACAAAAGTAATTCAAAGGAAAAACCACAGAAACACCTAAAGGTCAGACATTTCAATTTAAATAATAAAAAGTATCAGAATCGGTATCAGAATCGATATCTGTGATACTGGCCCAGTGTTTATCTGGTATCGGATACCAAAACTGCACACCTATGTGATATTCTATGAATAACAAAAATATAAATAAATAGATAAATAGCGCTACACAGGTAAGCTTATGTTATTATTTTTTAAATGCACTCCTTATTATTTCCCTGTTTGGCCAGAGGAGGCAGCCAAGAGCCCAGAAAGTTTTAAGGGCGCCCAACTTTAGAAAAGTTTTACTGGGGCTTCCTCAAGTTAAACCATTTAAGTTTACTTAAGCTGCGTAACCCTTCGCGTTCGCCATCCCGTTCCACTGTGACCCAGATTTGGTGCCATCCAGACATTCAAGGACATCCTACCCGTCTTTGAGCGACCTTGTTCTGACTGAAAAGCTGTTTGTTTTGAGACTTGTCAGTCTTTCAGCTTGGATGGAGTTCAAGTCTCTGCGCAACATGTTGATCGAACACAGGTTGGGTTTTGGAATCGTATGTCCGTAGAGACTCAGGCAGCTTTAGTGAGAGCTGAAACAGCAACAGGGCAGACATCAAGTAAAGCGCTCTGCTCTTGATTCTGTGTGAGGTCTGGTGCTGGCAAAGTCCAAGAACTGATTTTTCTGTCCATCTTTTCCCTCTTAGGCTAAAGTTCAGTGTTAAACTTTAGAATTAGGGATTCAAATTATTTCCTTCCTGGTTCTAAGAGGTTGATTTCTAAATAAACTCTGAGTCCTGACGAATACGCAGAATCCTCAGTGACTTCCCTCAGTGCAATGTACAGAGCTCTGTGCAAAAGAAAAGTACTGGTGCTTACTGGTATAATCTAATGTAACTCAACTTTCTTACATATTGTTACAAGACAAGGAACCGGCCCCCAAATAAAACTCTGCTCATGGCCTCACACAACCTTGGAACAGCTTTGTCCAAGTGTTTGGTGTCAGTAAGAAAAAAACCACAACAGCAACCAAAAGCAGAGTCATAAATCGACTTGCTCATCAGTCTTTGCCAGAGGAAGAGTCAGCGGATGCTGGGGGAACCGGATGGCCTCGCTGTTACGGCGCATGTATGCATGGCCGCTGATCGGGTACCACATCTCGGTGAAGGTGAGGTTGGCCACGGTGATGGCGCAGCGGCCCAGGACCTTGAAGCCCGACTTGCGATAGAAGGGGATGAGGAAGTCCTCGCACATCAGCACAGCTCGGCGCACGTTGGGCAGGCAGCGCAGGTACTGCAGGTAGCGCCACATCAGAATGGGGCCTTTGCCCTGCTGCCTGAAGGTGCGATGAACCGCCAAGATGTGGATGTGGACGGTGGAGCCGCAGGGCTTGTGGAGGGTCAGCGCATCCTGGAGGAGGAGGGAGGAAAAGGGCAAAATTTTAGGGTGTTTTCACACCTGATTGGAATTTTCAGCTGGTGCGGTTCGCTTTCACACTGCCCTGTGCCAAACAATCCAAACTAATTGAAAAACCTGTTCCCCTCCTCGCCTGCGGGGGCACTGCACCAAGAATTCCTAAAGGAGATGACACAAAAACCTCAGAAGAAGACATGAGCACAACTTCCTTCTTCATAAAATGTAAGCAAAAGTGGAACAGCGTCAGATTTTAGCGGTTGTAGGATTTCTTTTTTGTCTTTAGTAAAAGACTACAAACCATTTTTCCCGCTCGCGCTAGACTCTTGCATTTGTTTTGATTGTATTTACCCAGAATGCCCTGTGCTGTGGTCCGCTTCCTGCTTTTGTCTGCTTGCGTTCACATATCCATTCGAACCGCGCCTTAGAGTTCACTTTAATCTAAACTAGACCTGGGTATTTAGGCAGACCAGAGTTTGCTTTTTTGGTCCGCATCAGACCTAAAAAGCAAACAACAAACAAATCAGACTTTGAAGACAAACGGACTAGAGTTCAGTTAAAGCAGATTAAACGTGACTGGTGTGAACGCACCATTAGAATCTGTTTTAGCTTTAGATTAAGATGGAGAAAGTTGACATTCTAGAATGAATCCTTTAACAAACCCCTCCTGCTAAAACTGCGACCAACACTCCGGTCGCCTCCTGTGATTTAACCGCTCTGGGTGGTGAGCCATGTAATCGTAAACCGCAACGGGCTGGAGACCCAGAACGTCTTACTGAGGTGAGCCTGTCCTGGTCCCACAGAGATCCGATGATGAACGCCACCAGGCGGCCCTCTTCGAACCAGCCCATCGACAGCTCCGGACACAACGTGAGGAAATGACGCACTTCATCCAGGTGCAGCGGGCACTCCCCAGACACCGAGATGAACGCTGGAAAAGTCACGATCACCATTTAGCATGGATTTCAAAAATCAACAGTTCATTATACACAATATTTTAAAGATAAGAATTTTATACAATTCTATAAAATAAAGTTATGATGCCAAAATTGGATTTTGTGCAACTGTAGAGGACACAATCATTGCAATTCCTATTCTATGGAAGACCAAAAGTGTCAGAAATTAATTCATGAATACGATGTTAAATTAATAATTAATATTTTTATGTATTGTGACCATCTAAATACAGCCATCATACAACCAATAGCTTCCTATTAGATTTTTACTTGATAAACAAAAAAAAATACATGCATTAAAAATGTGTACATTTCAATGTTTAAGCAATTTAACATAACTTAACTGCATACATAATTAATTTAACATAATTAACTGCATACATAATTAATTTAACATAATTAACTGCATACATAATTAACTGAATGTAAAAAAATTACATAAAACAATGTTATTCACTGCCAAAAGCACATGCAAGTATATATTTTCTTGAATTGCTTATTGAATTAACACATTTATTTACTCTATTAATTAAAGTCGGTGGGCGGGATAACTCTGGTATGGAGAATGTAATTGGTCGGCGGTTAACCAGTAAGATGTGAGGGTTTATTTAAAGCCAAAAAGGCAGTTGGAATTATTTATATTATATTATATTTCTATAATCTATAGAAATAATATATATATATATATATATATATATATAAATTAAAGGTTTAAATAGTTTTTGATATTTCAAAGATTTACTATTGTTTCATAAAATATCCACAATTCTTTAAGAAATTAATTAATTAATTACTTTAGTTATTCATTTATGTATTGTGTTGTTCTTCCTCCCATATTTTATAACTAATAATCGCATATAGATTCATTTAATTCCTAGAGTGTGAGTTTGTGGCCCTCCGTGGGGAGCGAGCCGGCCCACTTACCCTCCCTCTCGATTTCAAACACGCTGATCGCGTCCTGCGTGTTGAGCGGCCGCACCTCGCTGGCTGGCAGCGTGTGTCTCCGCTGGATACCGGGCGAAACTGAAGGTGAAGTCTGCATTGGCTTGATGAAAGGCTGGGCGCCCACAACAGACATCATACGAGTCGGAGCTCCAGTCCTCCAGAGGAATCAGAACTTTTCTATCTTTCTGTGTGTGTGTGTGTGTGTTCCCGGTCTCCCCCGCTCCCCGCTGCAGCAGAATCGCCTCTGCGGGGGCCCTGTAAGGACAAGTGGACGGTATTTATGGAGAAGCTCAGCCTGGATGATTCACGGGCTGATTTGCATTTGAATATTTGCGGAATGAATGACGGTCATGAAAAAACATCGGAGCCCTGCAATTAATAGCGATTTGTTTTGGTGAGTTAAAGTGAGGGGACGATAATTACTTAATAACTGACTCCCAGTAAAACGCCGAACCTCCGGCCTGTTTATAACAGCTGTGGGATTGAAGTTTTAACAGTTCTGCACTGCAATTAAAATATCTCGCTGGCAATAAACGCTTTTTTAAAATTATTTTTTTTACTGTATGTCAGATTTATTGCCTCAAACAGAACTTCCCCCAAAGCAACACAGAGGCCCTGCAGACACTTACCAGAGAGGAGAAAGGTGCGGAGGAATATCAGAGGAGGTTGTGAAGAGGTCTGCTTGTGTCTCTCCTGTTTCCACAGACGTCTCTCTTCATTATGGGCTGATTATTACTATGAGTCACATGACGGAGGATTACAGAAGTTGTTTCCATAACTCGGCAGCATTAGACCCTTTATCTCCTCCCTGACAGAGCGCATAATGATCTACAAAAACAATCGGCTTTTTAAAAAATATGTAAGTGGTGACCTTCCTAAAATAATGACCAATAATTCAGATTTTTGCCATAAATGATTTTGGCAAAATAAAAAAATAAAAAAATTATTAATTAAAATATAATGATACTACTACTACTACTACTACTACTACTACTACTACTACTACTACTACTACTACTACTACTAATAATAATAATAATAATAATAATAATAATAATAATAATAATAATAATAATAATAATAATAATAATAATAAATGAATAAAAATCACCACCTTTTTCCCCCAAAAAAGATGTTTCAGGCCAACAAAGCACTTTTTTTCAAAAACAATAACAAATCATATAGGCCATTATTTTAGGAAGGTGACAATTACACTGAAAAACTAGAATGGAGCTACGCCTTTATAAAATGTTGTTCATTTTTAATCAATTTAAGTTTGTCAAACTTCTATTCATGTTTGTTTAGCATGGCAATTTAATAAACGTAATATATTTACTTAGGTGAACTTAATTTGATTACTAGTAATAAATGAACTCATTATTTTTTAAGTTGGATCATCTGCTTTCTTTTTTCAGTGTTTTACTCTTCTGCTCCTCCAGCCTCTTCCAGGACAAGAGATGAGTTTTGTTAAATAGTGCCAACAAACTTTAATGTATTTTATTGGGATTGTATGAGATAGACCAACATGAATTAGTGGATAACGGATGAAATCTGAAAGTTATTAAAACTTGAAAGACATGCCTTTATTTAAAAAAAGCAATAAAGATCCTTATATCTTCAATACTATGTAATATTGGTTATTAAAGTTATAGCAATATTATCAAAACATTTATTAGTTACTTTGATTCGACTACATAGACTCAAGAAAAAAATGTGGAATAAACACATTTTAAACGTATTTGCTGTTCAAAGGGCTTCTGTCGTGTTCGTGCTTTCTCTAACATTTTATTAAATGAACTTTGAACCGTATATAATGACCGAAAATGAGTGGCTTAGAAATTAGTTGCAGAAATATCAAACTGTATTTTGAGGAATCTCTCCAGCTTGTGGTGTGCTTAAACTGTAATCAATTTCCCATTTCCCATTGACAAATTATATCAATAAACAAGGAATATTTTTGTTGGCTGTGGCACCCTGGCAGATGAGCCATATTGTCCCTATCAAATACCCACACGGGATGCATTAATTTTAACAATAACCCATAATTCCAGTTCATAGTTAGGTTATTTGAAAAATATATACATATTACTGGCAGGTTGATTAAACTTGGTTAATTTTATCAATTAATTCTACTTTAATTATCCTAATATGAGACTGACTTGATGGTATTGTAGTTACCCCTCCCGGTAACTAGAGGGCAGAACCTAGAATTTGCAAAGGATAATATGACTATCGAGAAAGATATATAAATATATTTAGAGACTAGATTCTATCTGTAATATGTAATGAGTGTACAATAATTTATTATCACTAGAATAATTACATGTTTTTGAACACTAAATACAAACATAATCCTAAAGAATCCAAAATAACAGCAATGTTTTTAGTTTTCCTTCGTTTTGGTGACGTCAGAGTCGCCTTTCCGCTCCTGCACGCAGCAGCAAACATGGCGGACGGCTAACACATTTGTTGTTTTAAAATAAATCCTGGGTGGGGATTTTATCTTTAGGACCACAAACAGTGACTCGTCCCGTGCTGAGTGTACCCGGAGGGCTGTCTGACCCTCGCCGCGGCCTGCATTTCTTTACTAAACAAAGGTAAAACCAGCGATGCTTCCCGTGTTGCTGCTGTTGATGCTAACGCGGGTTTAGCTTCAGGTGCATGCTAATATGATCACCTGCGAGTTCCGAGTTACTATAGAGTTTAAGTCCGTGGAGCTAATTGATTTCAAAGTATATGTGTTGTTTTATCTCACCCGCACTGAGTCATAGAGTCATGTTATTTTAACGTAAGATGTCGTCTTGGCTAACCTGTTAGCTGACAGTGGCTAACTGCCACAAGACGTACAATGATATTTTTCACTTTGCTTGGCGAAAGTGTCGTTTTGGAATTCTTTATTGCATTTACACGATGTTAAAGGCTATTAGCCACGACAAGAAGAGATGTTTTAATTTTATAAATATATATATATGCTTTAAAACGCTCAGCAATCTTACATGAATGTTAACATTTTTCTCGCTGGCTAGAATTTCACTGTAATAGTTGATTTATGGAAATAACTAGAAGAGTGTTTTACATACACTAGTCAACAACAAGTCGCAAAACGTTATGCCAGAAATAACTAAAATTATCTAATTTCTTTCATTTAAAGTGCAAGATTACTTATAATTCTTACTTCTGCTACAATATTATAAAATATTGAATGCTACATTTGTAATATGCCATTTATTGATTTCATTTTTCACTTTGCTATGCTGACACAAGTTGTCTATATATCAATATCGTATGTGAAAAGCATTTGTTATATGTATTAAACACATTAATTGCACCTGAAAGTCCATGCTGTTAGTTGATGCATTTATGGACCAGAAGTGGTGGGAATTCTTTGTTTGGAAACATTTAGTGATTAGAAAAAAAGTTCTAGACTTTTTTTTTTGGCATTTGACTTGCAGTTCGCAGCCGGTTGAGGAACAATTGGGTAATTCCCATCTGGCCTCTAAATCGGTTCACCTCAAGTCAAAAGGTCAAGCTTGTTACAGCAGGAAATATTTTTATCATTAAAAATAGCCTTCTACCTCTGGTTGTTTGACCTTTTAAAGCAAATATTCTGGTTAAATCCTTAAACGTAGTTATCCGACTTTGTTCAGGGTTGAATAGAGAAGTACTTGAAAACATTAACAGATTGTTTCTCTAATTGGCCTTGGGTAAATTAAATCCTAACAAAACAAAAACAAAGTTTTTTAGGCTTATTTGATTTGCGGTATCAGAAATTCTCTATTTCCTGGAACCCAAAATGCTCACAAATCCAGCAAATGAAGCAAAAACAGCAGCTGCCAAGTCACTGATAGTTACATACATGTTAAAAGCGCTCAAAATTTTTAAAAGGTTTGCATTGTGAACTTTATGTAAAATTTTTTGCAACTAGGGTGAAGGGGACACACTGCAAAAATGGGGCGACGTTCCACCTCCTCCACCAAGAGTGGGAAGTTTATGAATCCCACTGACCAGGCCAGTAAGTATGAGCCTGTAAACAAAGCCGCTGACCTGTTAAGCAACAACGGAACAACATTTTTCCATACCAGTAGGTTGATGTGGGTGTGTTAACTGTATTTTTTCCCCCTGCTTTCCAGGAAAGGAGGCCAGGAAAAGGGAGTTAAAAAAGGTAAACGCACAACATGCGCTTAAATCTAGCAGGTGTTTCATTGAGTCGCTGACATGGTGGATTCGTTTGGCAGAACAAGAAGCAGAGGATGATGGTGAGAGCAGCTGTGCTGAAGATGAAAGATCCCAGACAAATCATCAGAGACATGGAAAAGCTGGATGAGATGGGTGAGAGGAGGAACTTGTTGCATATAGTTGTTAATATAGTTGAATAAAATTTTTTAATGCCTCTTTTAACGTTTTTATCTTATTTTTTTAAGAGTTCAACCCCGTTCAGCAGCCCTTGCTGAACGAGAAGGTGCTGAGGGACAAGCGGAAGAAGTTACGGGAGACGTTTGAACGCATCATCCATCTGTACGAGAGGGAGAACCCTGAAACCTACAAGGAGCTGCGCAAACTGGAGCTGGAGTACGAGACCAAGCGAGGGCAGCTGGCTCTTTACTTTGACTCGGTCAAGGTGTGACCCAACCCCCTGTTCACATTTCTATCTGAAACGTTTCAACTTTATGGTTACGTTTTCCCAAAACGGCTCTTTGTGGTGTGACGAAAATGTTTTGTTTGCTTTTCTGTTCAATCCATTCCAGCTGATTTAAAGTTGAGAATTATCCAGTCCCTGTGTGCTGTGAGCTTCCTAACTTTAGACGCACGTTGTTTTCCAGAACGCAGAGTCAGTGGAAGTGGACAGCATCCCTCTACCCGACATGCCTCACGCCCCGTCCAACATCCACATCCAGGACATCCCGTTACCGAGGGCTCAGCCTCCGTCCATCCTCAAGAAGACCTCGGCTTTTGGGTGGGCTCCGTTTGCTAACGCTTTCTGGAGAGCGTCGTTTTGCTTTGTCAACGGGCAAAACAGAGATTCTCAGAGTTGATGGAAATTCAATGTGCAAAGATGCGCTCCATTCAGTCCATTTGTTACACCAATTAGTTGATAAGATAAGTTCACTTTGAAACCGACAACATACCTGGAAATAAGGAAGGCCAGTGAGCAAAAATCAGACTTGCGTTGTAACTAGTTATATTTACTCGAGTAACTTATTGGGAAAGAAAATTGACTCTAGGGGTATTTTTACTTTTACACGAGTCATTTTATTATGAAGTATCGCTACTCTTATTTCAGTAAAACGTCTGAGTAACTTCAGCGAATGAAGAACAAGCTTGTTTATACCAAAAATTCACCAAACAACTTGTTAAAGTTTCATAAATTTTATATGGGAAGAAACTGATTTGGAAAAATGCTACTTCCCCAAACTAGCGCTACGCTACAACATTAATTGTTTTCATTTGAGTCCATAAAAATACCCAGATTTCCATATAACGTTGCATTTTGGTCCCTCTGATGATGTAATTTTCAAATATTGAATTATTGTTTTTATCAGTCACTCAGTGCTTGAGTAGCAGTTTTACCAAATGCTTTTTTACTCTAACTTGAGTAAAAGGTTTGGATACTCTGTCTGACATCAGTACTCTAAACAAATCCAGTAACTGTTTCTCTTTAAAATATATAGAATTTTGAAAAGAAAAGCTATCATTGAGCCAAAATATATCGTCAGAGACCATATCGCAAATGAACATCTATTTAAATAAAATGAGAGAAAAAAGAAAAATGTTTCTAGAAATGATCAGGGATTAAAAATAAAAGCAAAGTGAAAAAAAGAACATGCATTCCACAAGTACAAAATAGAAAATGTACATTGATTTATTTTACTAGTGTATAATTATTGATATTTATAGCCCTCATTTCCATGATGAAGCCTATCCAAATAGGACCACTAGGGGGCAGCGTTACGCTAAAGCCATCCTACAACCTGAACCTCTGTCAAAGCGATGGTTGTGTTTAAAGTGACTGATCAAATTTGACGTGTTAAACGCTTTGCTTTTCTCCTCGCAGAACGATCTTTCAAGATTTGTTAAACAAAGGAAGTCCTGTGAAGGAGTGGGAGCTTTTGGTTAAAAAGAAAAAACCAAAACAATTACCGTAATTGCACTTAAAGTTGATTCTCCAAAGCATCGACTCGGTGGTGCTGAATATAAATGCTCATGTCACGTTTTCGGTTTTTATTTACAGGGAGGCGCCTTCATGTTGCCACAAACTTTGCAGCAGCAGTAATTCTGTCTTTCCCTGAATGTCTCAGCAAACCGGCGACCGGACTGGCGTCAGTCCCCAGTCTCCCTCGATTACCCCCTGGGAAGAAACCACCCGGGCCCCCACCGGGGCCCCCGCCGCCGCAGGTTCTGGCGCTGTACGGCATCCCGTCTCGACAAATCTATGGCGCCGACGCAGGTGACATTCAAACTCTTTTCTTGACTCACTAACCAAACCTAGCTTTTTCTCGCCGGGTTTCACATCTCTCCATTTGTTTTTTGTTTTTTGTTTTTTCTTCCATCTGTCGGCGCAGACCCGTCCATCCCGGGGCTGGAGCGGGACTCCGCCGGGGATCTGGGGCGGGACCGGGACAGCGGGAGTGACAGCGACAGGGACGACGCGGACGACGACAGCGACTCGGAGGAGGACAGCGAGGAAGACGGAGACGAAGGGGCGGACGGCGACCGTGACGAGGACAGGAGCGAGAGACACGCCGGTGAGTGGCGCCGGAAACGGCTGGCACCTTAGAGGTTCTCCTTCTCTCACTAATAAACTTACTGCGCGGACGTTCGCCCCCTGCAGGTCGCAGCGTGCGTTTTGCAGACCTCGCAGCCGACGAGTCCCGGGATGGAAAGAGGAAGAAGAAGCGAGTGGTGAAGAAGACGAAGGCCATCACTCCCCTGCAGGCCATGATGTTAAGGATGGCAGGTACCCTCCATCACTGCATCGTTACTAATAGAGGAGCAGAAAAAAATCCGTTCTACAGAGAATCGCAGTTACTAGTCCTGGGAATTCTGAATCTGTTCAGAACGCTTAAAAATTGATTTTTTTTTTTGTAAAATTATATTTTGAATAATTGTTTATTTTTTTATTTAAGAAAAAGCCAGGCAGCTAAGGTAACTTAAGCTAACCCAGCTTAAGTTACAGACTTATTCACAAACATATTTTTGTTTAAATATAAGCTGATGAAATTTGATGCAGTTTGTAACATTAAAGAATTGGTTTAAATAAATGTTCTTTGTTTGTAAAATAAATAATAAATCATGAAGTCACTCAGAGCACAAAGCATAGAATTATACTGAATAGATCTGCCCTTATGGATTGGGCACATTCTCACTGATACTCACATTTTTTTCAGTATCGGGACCGATACGGCCCAGATATTAATATCGAATCGGAGCGTCTCTAATCGTTACTACATGTACTTATTTACTTTCTAAAGTGAAAAAGTGCTGCTTTCTGTTTCTTTCCTTATCTTCAGGTCAGTCCATTCCTGAGGAAGAGGAGGAAGAGGAAGTAGAGGAGGAATACACGGACGAGTCGGACGGCTCCGACACTGAAGACCGGGGCCCGCCGGGGGACCCCCAGCCCCACGTCATGCCCAACCAGCGCCTGCTCCCTCCTCCTGGGGCACTGGGGCAGCAGGGACCTCCCCCCTTGCAGGGCCCACCAATGACCGGGCCCCCTCCTCTAGGACCTCCGCCGGCTCCTCCAATGAGACCCCCCGGTCCGCCCTCTGGCCCGCCCCCTGCGCCACCTCCAGGTTGGTTTGGTTCACCAGAAGAAGCTGGTTGTTGTTTAGTGTTTAGCGTGTAACCCAGAGGAAATGCTCTACCGTTTCCAGGCGCCCCTCCGTTCTTGAGGCCTCCTGGGATGCCTGGAGGGATCCGGGGTCCAATGCCTCGTCTCCTGCCCCCTGGCCCCCCACCCGGCCGACCGCCCGGCCCTCCTCCGGGCCCCCCGCCCAGTCTCCCTCCAGGCCCTCCGCCGCGTGGACCACCTCCCAGACTACCACCCCCAGGACCACCAGGTACGGGTTATGTGGAAGTATTCACACCTCTTGAACTGTTTCACATGTTTCCATGTTACAGCAGAGAACTGCAGTGAGTTTTAGTTTGATTTTATGTGGTTGATCAAATACTTGAATGGTGGAAGGAAAAGAAACCCATTTTTTAATATTTCAACTAACAGAAAATTTTTTTACTCTGATGATTGTAAATAAAAATTGTGTTCTATTAGTTGTTTTTGACAGTGAACCATGGTAACTCTGGAGGAGCTGCAGAGATTCACAGATTAGCTGTGTTAATCTGTAAACGAGTCTTAAAGCTGCAGTGTTCAACTTTAGTAAAAATAATTTTTTTAACATATATGTTAAAATTGTCACATTTTCCCTTCTTACAGTATAATATGAGACAGATAATTTGTGAAAACATCAAGCTCCTTCACAAAAACAGCCAATCAGAGCCAGGAGGCGGGTCTTAGTGCTGTCAATCAATTCTTAAGTATCATTAATAGGAATTTATTGTGACAAGAATAAATCAAAATTCTTATAACCATTTTTTTTACGATAAATGCCCACACCAACTAGCAAATGTGAAAAATGATGGGAAGAAGCAATAAATACTTCTTATTGTCACTTTTATCGTTATCACAAAATATCACAGTAAAACATTTAAAGCTCGCCCACCCCTAGTGTGAATACTTTTACACGGCACCTTGACTTGCACACCTTTTCTGTTTGTTTTCATTAAACTCCCATATTTTGTGCGTCTCCGCTCAGGTATCCCCCCTCCTCCTCCGAGAGCCGGAGGCCCCCCTCGCCCCATGGCGCCCCCCCTCTCCATGTTTCCTCCGCCTCTCAACTCCAACGTGCTCAGTGCCCCTCCCAGCATCGTGCCGAGGCAGAAGGGCTCCGGCCAGGACGGCCCACAGAGCAGCATGCCGCCGCCGCCGGCCATGCCCATGCGGCCCGGCGTCATGCAGATGCCGCCTCCGCCCGGCACGGCCGGCAGCCACCACCACACGGCCACCATCGAGAAAAGAGCCAACATCACCTCGGCGGCGGCCGTAGGGGCGGCGGGCGCAGGGGGCGCCACCATCTCGGCCAAGCCTCAAATCATCAACCCCAAGGCGGAGGTCACCCGCTTCGTGCCGACGGCGCTGCGGGTGCGTAGGGACACAAGTGGGCCGATGCGGGGGCCATCGATGGGGTCCCTGGAGAAAGCTGGCGGGGTTGCGGCAGGACGGAGGGGAGACGACGGGATGGGAGGACAGTGGCAGAAACAGCAGGTGGTTGCTCCTATGGGGTTGGCCAACCCGTCACAAGTGGGGTCTGTTCCTCAGCCCAGCATGAAGACTAAAGACCAGGTTTATGAAGCGTTCATGAGAGAAATGGAGGGACTGCTGTAAGAGTCTACGAACTACAGAAAGGTGTTTTTTTTTTGCTGTGCAGAGTTGTAGAAGTTGTTGTATTTAGAACATTCAGTAATATCATTTCTCTCATTGAAAGAAAACAACTATTTGGGCTACAACTTTAGTAATAAATTTGATCCTAAGTATGTATTAAAACATTTCGATTGGTGGTTAACTGAACACTATGCTCTGCACGGCATTGTTTTGTCTGTTTTTACTTGTTAAGTCTGCAAATGTGCTTCTTTTTCAACAAGTTATTTGACCTCAGTGATGCAACTATGTGTAATTGATTAGTTTTTTTGTTTTTACCATCTAAATATGAGGTGTGAAGCGGTTTGCCCTGCAGTCAAATAAAAATCGGTTCAAACATTTTTTGTCGTCATGTTGCTGCTGAAGAAGAAAGAAGCAACGACTGGATGAAACTAAATAAACTAATTCATTTTGTCGTTATTTTAAGTGTAAAAAAACAAACAAAAAAAAGCTTCGTGATGTTCGCAATGGAGTTGTCAGGAAAAACTCCACTTCCCATCATGCTTTGGGTCCGCGTTTCCGCAGCTGCGCAGTTCAGACGGGAAGACACGTTGAGACGGGGAAGCATGGCGGACCGGAGTCCGGAGCAAAACACCGGCGTAAGAGCGGAGGAGTCTGGCAGCGACGATGATGAAGAACAGATTAATACTGGAGAAAGTGAGGAGGCAGTGAAGACCTTCAAGGACCTGGTGGGTTTGTTTCCCCAGAGCCGATGAAAGAAGACACGTTAGCAACAAAGCGTTGTCGGCTTTCGCATTAGCTAAGCGAAGCTAACGCGTTTCATAAACACTTATTTCCTCAAATGAAACGTCCTCGCCTTGTGTCGGTGTCTGCAATATGTCTCAACACGATTAAAAACACCATATTTTAAAACTGCTTTTCCCTCCGCAGGGTGTCACCGAGGTGCTATGTGAAGCTTGTGATCAGCTGGGATGGAAGAGTCCAACCAAGATCCAGGTGGAGGCTATTCCAGTAGCACTTCAAGGTTTGGTACAAGTTACTTTTCTCACTCTCGGTGCCAAATGGTTTGCAATGCTTTACAAGAGAAAACAAGTCGGGTGTGCAGGACCTAATGGAGAAATGACTAACTTCTGCCCTGCTAATAGCATGTTGTTTTTGAATGCTCAATGACAAATAGTTGGAACATAAAGCAATTACAGCGATAAATAATATTGTAGTATAATGGTAGTGACATTATATTGCAAGAACACATTCTTAAAGATCAATAAACTTTAAATTCTAGTGAACATATAACACTGGACCAGGAAGACACGTATGAAAAAAATATCAAAAATAAATAACAAATTAAATTAATTAAGAAGCCTCTGAAAGCTGGCCTTCAAAAAAAAGAGGCTAGTTGAGACCAAAGCACCAGACTGAATACGTTTGAAATCCATTTTTTTGATAGAGAAAAGAGAAAAACGCTAAATTATGCAAATGGAAATTATTGAGCTCGTTTTAATCTTATCATGCGATTAATTATTGCGACATGTCTGATCACAACCGTTGAACTTGTTCCTATTTTGTCACTTAATTGGATTATTATTGATACACTGCATGACTGCATAACACAAAATAGTGCTTATTTGCAACTTTTTCATTCTTCCAGAAATACAAATCTGCAAAGTGTGGTGTGCGTTTAATTCGGCACTCCCTGTGTAAATATTTTGTAGAACCACCTTTAATTTATAGTTTTTTTTGTAGAATCACCTTTAATTTATAGTTTTTTTTGTAGAATCACCTTTAATTTATAGTTTTTTTTGTAGAACCACCTTTAATTTATAGTTTTTTTTGTAGAATCACCTTTAATTTATAGTTTTTTTGTAGAATCACCTTTAATTTATAGTTTTTTTTGTAGAATCACCTTTAATTTATAGTTTTTTTTGTAGAATCACCTTTAATTTATAGTTTTTTTTGTAGAACCACCTTTAATTTATAGTTTTTTTTGTAGAATCACCTTTAATTTATAGTTTTTTTGTAGAATCACCTTTAATTTATAGTTTTTTTGTAGAATCACCTTTAATTTATAGTTTTTTGGGGGGGCCACACTTTTTTCTAGTTTAGCCAATTCCTTTAGGTTCAAAGTGGATGGAGAGCGTCTGCGAACTGTTTTCTAACCTTTTGCCACAGGCTCAAATGGATTTTGATCTGGACTTTGACCGGGCCGTTCTAACACAGAAACATGCTTTGCTTTAAACAGCTCATTCCACCGTTGATACTTTCAAGCCGAAATGTAAACTCCAACAGCCAATACGTTGTGTTGATCCTCCTGAAACCGCAGGCAGAGACGTCATCGGCTTGGCAGAGACGGGTTCAGGTAAGACCGGTGCGTTCGCCCTGCCGATCCTCCAGTCGCTGCTGGCTTCACCTCAGCGGCTCCACACCTTGGTCCTCACCCCCACCAGAGAGCTGGCCTTCCAGATCTCCGAGCAGTTCGAGGCTCTGGGGTCCAGCATCGGCGTCAAATGTGGTACGTGTCCATGAAACCTGGTTTGTTGTTGGGGATGGAAACACCTTTTAGAATACTATTAATTTTCAACTCGTCTCACATCTGTTGCAGCTGTGACTGTTGGAGGAATCGACATGATGTCCCAGTCGTTGGTGTTGGCAAAAAAGCCACATATTGTTATTGGTAAGAGATTAGTTATCAATGATGCAAGTTATCAATTTAATGAGTTAATCTAAAGTTGATGGATCTTATCAATCGACTAATGATTAACTGATAAGCGACCATTTTCTTAAAAGCCCAAGTTTTCTTTTGTATCAAGAGGGCATATCGTCGTTTCATAACACATTTTTCTTATGCTGAGTTTGAAAAAACAACATAAAAATGGAAACGCATCATTATCTTTAAGCATTTTTTGTGTGTGTCAGCTGTGTTATAACTTGACTGAATAAACAGAAAATTGTGAGTTTCTCACATTAAAAACACATAAAAAAGCCCTCAGAATCAACCGTGTTTATTAACAATACGCGTTTTTATTAAGGTGATAATTTAAGAAGATTTAAGAACGTTGATAATTCAGAACAGAACCGCTTGAAGTGCATTTTTAATCTCACTACCGACCCCGTTTGGACCGTTTGTCTTGCCTGTTCTGAGATGCCTCCACCATCTCCAATTCTGTATCATCACCTAGCGGCGCCCTCTGCTGGATGGCGGTGAAACTACAACACTAAAAGAAGTACTAAGCGGGCTGTATTAGTTAATTGAATGGAACAAATTTTAATCTATTAAACCATTAATGCACAATTAATGGTTGGTCGATTAATTGTTTTGCGTCCCTACTGCTGATGTGTTGTTTTTCTTTTGCAGAGATGTTATCAAAAAGTATGTTAACCATCAAGAAAGGAATAAACTTTGTACATGTAATAATTAACAATTAAATATATATCCATATTTCTTTTTTAGCCACTCCTGGCCGGTTGATCGATCACCTGGAGAACACAAAGGGCTTCTCCCTGCGAGCTCTAAAGTTCCTGGTCATGGATGAAGCGGACCGGATCCTCAATATGGACTTTGAGACTGAGGTGGGTCCTGACAGGACGGGCTGGTATTCACTCTCCTTTAACGTATTCACATTTTAAGTGCTACTTCAACAAACTTAAATGAAATAAAAGGGAAAAAAATAGTTGATAACTAATTTGTGACTATGCTGTGCTTCCGTTGGCATTTTTTTTTTTTGCGTGAACAAGCGATTTTAATTGCATTTCTTATTTAGTGGAAAATTACAACATCGTCGGAATATCGACAAAGTTTTGCGCACATTTGTAATGGAAGCTTATTCTGTCTTGCAACCCTGTTTGATGGTTTTGTGGTCCTCAAAGTCTCAGGGTTTTCAAGAGACTTTGTCATTTTTGACTTTTCACAGTCAGTTCAATTGAAATTTCTTGGCCCATTTTTGCCTGAAGAAAAGAAGCTGCCTGATAATTATGCACACCTTGATGTAGGGTGTTGACCTACATCCTCAGCCCATATTCTCTCTCATTACACAAGCCTCTTTTCTGTTCCAATGGTACTTGGAAAAACCATCAGTATTCCGCTAATGTGGGAAAAAAAAAAGAATTTTGCTAGTGCGCTGTTTCCACCAAATAAGAACCACAACCAAAATCACATATGGATAACTTTGTACACACGATAAGACATTAAAAAAACACGCTGTGCCGTGATCCTCCAACTACTTCCTGTCACCTTTGTCTTTGTGGTTTTTGACCATGTGACTCGTGTGATTCTTATTTTTTTGTTAAAATTGCCACTTTCCCACTAAGCGCATTTATTTCCAAAATCTGAAATTGCACAATCGTACAGCGAGTGGAAACGCAGCACCAACCGACACACAACACGAGAGCGGCGTGCGTAGACGTCGCTTCGGCTCATTTTCACACAGAATCTGTTCGCCTCTGTTTGAGTTTTGCTTTTATTTTTCCAGGTGGACAAGATCCTGAAAGTCATTCCCAGAGACAGACGCACCTTCTTGTTCTCAGCCACCATGACCAAAAAGGTAGTCGCACACTCCAATGTATTTTTCTATAAACTCCCCGTGTTGTGATGTTTGTCTGTCCAGCTCAGATGTTGTGTTGCGTTGACTGACAGGTCCAGAAGCTCCAAAGAGCAGCTCTGAAGGATCCTGTAAAGTGCGCCGTATCCACAAAGTACTCCACAGTAGACAAGCTGCAGCAGTACTACGTCTTTATTCCATCCAAGTATAAGGTAGGAAGTCGTTTGATCTGGTCTTGAGCGGGTTTCCTTTGTTTTATTTTTCTGTCGGCGCGTTTTAAATTGCCCGTTGCGTTGCAGGACTGTTACCTCGTGTCCGTCCTGAACGAGCTGGCCGGGAACTCCTTCATGATTTTCTGTAGCACGTGTAACAACGCCCAGCGGGTGGCGCTCATGTTGAGGAACCTGGGCATCACCGCCATCCCTCTTCATGGACAGATGAGTCAGGTAGCGCTCGCTTTTTCCTTTAAATGAAGCTGAAAAATGATCATATACCAGACCCTGAAACGAAACAACCGCTCCGTTTTGGTCAGAATAAACGTCTCGGCGCGCTCAACAAGTTCAAGTCCAAGTCGCGCTCCGTTCTCCTGGCAACGGATGTGGCGTCCAGAGGCCTGGACATCCCGCACGTCGACTGCGTCATCAACTACGACATCCCTACGCATTCAAAGGTAGGACGGGGCTTTAGGTCGTCGTGAATATTTGATTCATTTCTCCGATGAAATGGTGACGGTGAACCTGTCTGTTCTCCCAGGACTACATCCACAGAGTGGGGCGAACAGCCAGAGCGGGGCGGTCTGGAAAATCCATCACTTTTGTCACACAGTAATAAAAAGATTTTTATTTTATAATTTTAACTGTGCATTCTAATTGTTTTTTTTATCATAATTATTATTTTGCAAAATATTTATCTTGCCATCTCTGATCCTGAAGGTACGATGTGGAGCTTTTCCAGCGGATCGAAAGTTTGATCGGGAAGAAACTGCCGGCGTTTCCCACACAAGAGGAGGAAGTGATGATGCTGGTGGAGCGAGTGAGCGAGGCTCAGAGATTTGCCCGGCTGGTGAGTCGCCTTTAGACGATGCTCGACGTTCTCTGTTGTGGTTTGGCTATCAATAACTACAAATGCTTGTAAAATTTGTAAATTAGCTCAAAACTTCCAAGATGGGACACCGTCTGGTTATCAGGAAAATAAAACCCAAATGGTTCAGCCTCAGTTATGTCCAAAAAATACCTACCTGCTCAAGTACTAAGCAAAAGATGAAAGAACAATGCAAACTAATAAAACTAGCAAAAAGTGAAAAATATGCAAATAAAAATAGACAAAATGATGTGACAGTTCAGTACAAACCGTGAATGTTGAGAAATCAGGTTTATTTATGAAGAATTTGGTCCAAATTGGCTTTCAACTGATTAAGATTAGTTTGCAGCAGAATATTCTGTGGATTCCTCACTCAAATATGTAACACTGCATCATGAAATAACCCACAGAATGATAAATAGTAATATCACACTCCAGTGTGAATGTGTATGATTAAAGACCAAAGTTTTCTTTCAAGAGTTTTAGAGATAAGGTCAGAATATCTTCATCTAATTAAGGTAAACAATTAGCTGGCCGTTTCAAACTAATACTAACAATTAAAACGGAAGGGAAAATAAAACATTAATTTTACAAAGTAATTTTTCATTAAATAGTTAGCTGAATTGGAAGTCAATACATTATTGTGTAATTAATTCATAATCTATTAGTCGCTGTAATTTTGGATCTGACTTAGTATTATTTGATACCAAGATTAAAACAGACATAAATTAGCATTTTATTGTTTTAAACAATCAGTTTTACGTCCAACGTGAACTTAAAGCACCAGAAATAAAAATATTAATTGCTAATAAGCGCCAGCGGTTTGCTAATCCTGGCCGCTCAAGTAGAGACAAGCTGTGTCTTGGAATACTGGGGCTAGCTTTAGCCTCAGTAGCTTTTATCTTTAGCTTAGCATTACGCTAAGATAACAGACTATTTTATCTAGCTTAGAGAGAAGAGAGGAAAGGTGAATGGACTAAGGTCGCATTACTTGATTAAAATGTCTTCATATTAGTCAATAATCGTATTAAATTGTTTTAGAACGTTTTAAAACCAATCACAGAGACATGGACAGTGAAACCCAATCTTTTATTGTGTAAGCTAACGTTTCATTTCAAGGCTTACTTGAACAATTCCAGAAAACATCAAATTTAATTAATTTATTTTTTTAATTGGTGACTAAAGAAAAGGATATATTTTGACCAATATTTTATCAAGCAGCAAAAAAAAAAACAACAACAAAAAAAGGTTCTTTCCTCGCAGCTCTTTAATAACTGCTTTTAAGCAAATAGGTGGAGGCAACATCCTGTGGTGCTTGTGGTTGTTGGCTGGTTTTAAAGATGATGATTCTAACCAGAAATAAACTTCCAATGGTGAAAAAAAATCCAACCTGTGGTGAACCACAGGAAGAAGAAAAAAAGAGAGAGAACTCATCATCAGGAATCACTTTCATCTCTGGCTCTATCTGGGAACCAGGTTTTATATATTTGGAGATTTTTGTCAGTCAGATAATTTATCTGTGCGGAAAACCTGAACAGAAGCGCTCCTGCTGAATTACATCACAAACTCAAGAACTGAGGCGTAGCAATAAAAATAAAAAAGACCCAGACTTCTGTTTTGTTTTGTTTTCTTAAGTTTCCTATTGCTTTAAGACGGCACTCTTGCGTGATTGGTGACGGGTGAAAACAACGTGCCGATTTTTTTTGGAACACGTTTGGAGTGATTGGTGACGATAACGATGGCTGCTCTCGTTCAGGAAATGAAGGAACAGGGAGAGAAACGGAAGAGGCCCAGAGGTGGAGACGGGGACGAGGACGACACGGAACAGGCGAGCGGAGTGAGGAAGAAAGTCAAAGGAGGGCCGGGTGGAGGGAAGAAGAGGGGCGGAGCAGCCTGGAGAGGAGGACGCTGAAGCAGAAAACCAAACAGTAAAATGTACATAACCACAACACAAAATGCCTCTGATGTAAACTTTACTACCATGACGGCTTGTTTTCCACACTTCGCTTTGCGAGCCGACGACTATTTAATGACACAATAAGTGCTCTCTTTTGTCCATGTAGGACTTTTTTTTGTTCATGTGTAATAAAACTTGGCTGTAAAATCTCAAGCGTTCTCATTGGTGTTGGGTTGGGCTTCAGATGTAGCTGCCTTTCAGAGAGGAGGAGGAATGACTGGGATTTAAAGCTCTGAAGGAGAATAGCCTCATGGTTAATATTTTAACTTTTGTTTTCTTTTTCTGAAAAAAGTACTGTGATGCGTATTAATTATCAAAATACATCCCCACAACAGCAGAGTAGAGCTTGTGTGATGTGGATTTTTCTAGGGACGCACTGATCCACTTTTCTTTACTTCTGATACGATACGATATCTGAGGTTAGGTATCGGCCAGTACTGATCCGATAAAGATTACCAACATTTGTTAATTATTGTAGGTCTTCTAAATATAAAGATGAGAAAACTGGCTTCTGTTCCTCCTGAGCTGTATCAACAGAAATAACTCTTTTCAGTGAAGAAATTGGCATTTTGAAAATATATTTGCTTAATGGAAACATGCCAATATTAATCTAGGATGGGGTGTTTGTTTTTGGCTTTTTTTGATTTATTTTTTTAAAATCTGTATCAAAATTGGTTTATTTCGCAAAACTGCAATAAAAAGTTTTTTTCCTCACGCCACATAAGTCACATGATCAACAAATGGATGTTGCCATCAGCACAAACCACGAAGAAGACGACGACAGGAAATAGTTGGAGGAGCATGGCCAGGTAAGTTTTTTAATTACTTATTTTGTGAACAAACTTATGTTTGATTTTAATATTGTTTATTTAAAGGAAACTACAATTGTAAAATTGTTTTTTTTCCCCTTCTTTTTACGTAATTTAAATATTTTCCAGGCATGGATGAAAATGGAGTATGGAAGGAAGAGCATGTTTAGATTTTATTCAGTCGTCCACCCATCAACCATCGTTTTGTTCATTCATCTGCTGATCCGTCCATCCTTTTTTTTGTCCTTTTATCTGTTTGTCCATCATCACACCTTCATTCTTTCTCCCATTTGTCCATCCATCAACACCGATCTGAAAGAGTACGGTTTTAACACGACAAATATGTAAAAATCCTGATAACTGCAACTCCTGCTGCCAATTAAAAATCTAAATATTTAGAGTTTATTCTGAAATATAGATGATATGGTTTCTCACGTGGGGGAAACGATGTGCTCAGAGTCGAGACTTGCTTAGGGCGCCAGCCACATTTGAACCGCCTCTGGAGCAAAAAAAAAAAAAAACAGTTGTAAGAGTTTTTATACATTTATTGCATTTATTCCCACCAAATTAAGGAATTATGGTTTAACAGCCAATAGTAGATAAAGGGAAAGAAACACCGCAAGTTGAAACCCAATTGTTTCTAGGCTACCTCCAGTGGGCGTGCGCGGTACCTAGATATTTTTGGGATAGATTTTAAAGGGACCCACAGCAGTGTCCCGACAAACCAGCCACATAAAAAATAGTTAAATTTTGCCCATATTTAAGAATGCTTTGAAAACGACTTTGTCTTGCAATTTTACGATTATTCCCAGAGCTTCCCTCTGTGTAGGCGCATTGATCTGGGTGATGTGGATCTAGGTGCGCTCGGGTCCATCGTAGGCGGGAGCAGCAGCAGTGGTCCAGTCTGCTCGGGTTCGGAGGGGGGCTCCCACTTCAGAGGCAGCGCTCTGAGCCGGTGGTGCGCACTCACAAGCCGAAAATACATGCCTGCATCTCGGCGGTGTGGAGCTGTTTGCTGCTGCCGCCGCATACGAGGGGACGTCGAGCCGACCGCTGATTCGCTGACAAACACCAGGTAAGTTGCCCGTGTGGCGCGCGGGGCAGGTTAAGGGGATGATGGAGCGCGTGGGGAGCAGACCGTCACGACCAGCCGGGTCTCCAGCAGAGAGAGGAGCCGCTTCGAGAAACTTCATTGTGTTGCTGTTAATTGTGTGAGTGAGTTCAAAGCCGCATTTTGAGCGGCTCCAGTAAAAAAACAGACCGGCGGTGACTATTTAATTGTTAACGAGGTAACATTGATAACATTGTAACGGTGCTGCTTCACCTTTCGTTCGGTAATTGACATAACAGTTTATCTATGGCTGAACGTGACAAAAATGTCCGAACTGCGTATGTGCTGTTTAATTATCCGAATAGTTCACTTTTAAAAATACATTTTATCCGCCGTGTGATGGCACATTTCTGTACCCCGTTCTGCTTCAGCTAGTTATAGCTGTGGCGCAGGTTTTTTTGTCTTTCTTTCTCTTTACTGCAGATAGATATCGATGCAATGCATGCGAGCAGCAACTTTTATTAGCCGAATGACGGCATTACGGGCCGAAGGGGGTAATTTACAACGCAGTGAAGCAGTGAAGTCCTCACACAGGAGGAGGAGAGGAGAGGGGTTGGATATGTGCGCCATTCACGACGCCACTGCTTCCCGTATGATCTAATGCGTAAGCGTGGAGCCTACGCAGTATGCGCATTACTGCTGGGCAGGACAATCCACTAACAAGCCTCAGCCTCAGACCAAAACTTGGCATAAAAGAAAGTTGGTGCTCGTTCAGCTGGGTTTTTTTTTTTGACCGGACCAATCTGCATTCCTTGCTTCGTTCTCTGAGTCTGGTGGCATTGCATCAGGGAGAAGGACAGGGCTGCTCACAAGGAGGATGTTTGATGCCTAATTTGCCAATTTAGATTAGGATCTCAAGTAGTTAGAGGGCGGCTATTTATTCCAAAAGAGGCATAAGTCAACCAACATGCAAAGCAAAACAGTTCTCTATCTATGAGAGAGAAATAGGTCTGCTAAAAGACCAACATGAAGAAATGGAAACACATTAGAGATGCACCGACCAGAGATTTTGTGCTGCGCTGCCGGTACCGATTTTTGTTGGTTGGTTCTTCTTTTGCTCTAGGAAATATAAATAATAATAAAAATAATTAAGCGTCTGGCTAATATGTTGTTATTAAACAGCGTTGACAATTACATTAGATAAAAAATGAAATTACTTTCTCAGACAACAATCCAAAGTTGCTCCAGAGTTGACTCTTTCTGCAAAATCTATAAATGAAGTAAAATTCTGCAGCATATAGAGGAGAGTTATCAATGAATAAAATTAAAGAACTACCAAATATCTCATTTACCATTTTACCAGTACGATTATAGTGTTTCTTTTTTGCATGCAATATGCCCCATATTACAATATATTTTGTATGTTGTTTTCATTTCAATCATTTCAAAATAAATACTCATCGGTGTCTGAGTTAATATTTCAGATGATAAACGTTCAGATTTGCTCTTAATTGTCATTTGTTTATCTTAGAACCAGAGGGGAGATTACACTCTGTGTGTGTGTGTGTGTGTGTGTGTGTGTGAGAGAGAGAGAGAGAGAGAGAGAGAGAGAGAGCAGTCAGTGTTACACAGCTCCGCAATTAAACTTGGATTTTCTTTGTTTTAATACTTTAAAACAAAGAAAAAAGGATTCAAGAGTTAACATTTTAAACCGATTTTAACATCTTATGTTGTTGTTTCGAACAATTAATTCAATGCTAACTTGGTCGCAAGATAAATAGCAATGCTAACCCTGATCGGCAGGGTTAGCATAACTTCAGCCTCTGTGTGTGTTTCCTGTAGATCACGATAAAACAAAACATCATAGAAATTCAAACGAGATTAAAAAAAAGAAGGGATTAGTCCCACAGCATCACCATGGTTTGCAATGCGAATGAAGTGCTTTTCCTCATATCCATCTCATCACAAGCCAGATCCTCTCAAAATGTCAGTAGAGTTCATCAGAAATATTTACATTTACATGTGTGATGGCAGGAAAGAAAGGTCTTTTATCTGCTATGCTTTTTAGACACCAGTTAGCATGTAGAAAGGACTTTATAGTTGTTAAATAGTCTTTGTGACCTCAAGATACTGTCTGCAAATAGGTCTTAGAAAATAAGATTCATAAGTTTATTTTAAGACTTTTTACACCAATAATTGTGAATGGTAAAAGTTAATAGTATGAAGTTAGTAATAACTTCCTACCTCCCGCCCCTCTGTCCTGTACAGGTGTCTACATCGCACTGGTAAATCCCAGGGAAGATGTCTCATCGAAGTGGGCAAGAGGACCCGGAGCGGTACCTGTTTGTCGACCGGGCCGTTGTGTACAACCCGGCCACGCAGGCCGACTGGACGGCCAAGAAGCTGGTGTGGATCCCCTCGGAGCGCAACGGCTTTGAGGCGGCCAGTATCCGGGAGGAGCGGGGAGAGGAGGTGCTGGTGGAGCTGGCGGAGAACGGTAAGAAGGTGGTGATCAACAAGGACGACATCCAGAAGATGAACCCGCCCAAGTTCAGCAAGGTGGAGGACATGGCGGAGCTCACCTGCCTGAATGAGGCGTCAGTGCTGCACAACCTGAAGGACCGCTACTACTCTGGACTGATATATGTGAGTGTTCAGGCCTGAAGCTTTTTGCAAATTGTGATTTTCAGACGGCTCTCTATAGATTATCTATGTTAATAGGTAACAATCCAGTTATTGTTGTGTGGAATTTAATCATTTTGACCATTTTGTTTTGGATTCTTGTTAATTTGGAAAACGGTGTTTGTAAAAGTAGTTTTTAGTTTCTTCCGGTCACCTTCCTCCTATAAATACGTTGCAAAACATGGAAGATCCTGCCCTAAGCAGAAAAACTGCTTGCCAACGATGACTACCAATGGTTTTGCTTTCAAATTGTCAACATAATGCGCTAAATCTTAAATGTAGGTGGAATAAATAAAATATGTTTGGCTACTAATTGTGTAGCACAGCAACTAGATAACAAGATCCAGTGGTATCACATTTCACGTCTTCGCAAAACGTTTTAGTCAGATTAAAAAAAGGCGAGCGAGAGGGAAGGGGGGTCAGTTATGCTAGCTTGACTTTGACTAACTTAATATGTTGAGGTGCTGTGGAATTCTGTGTTTCTGTTCAGTAAAAGACAAAATGATGTGTACTCTCTTATGCATTAGCTCATTTAGTTTTCCGCAAATAACCTAATCTACCACTACTGTATTCAGATGACCGCTTACTAATAATTTCAAAACAAACATCAAGCCTGAAAACATAAAACTGTAACAGACTGAATGTTCTGCTCTTTGTGTGGGAAATATTTGTGTTTTGAATTCTTATGCGCTTGGACAGAATAATAGTGTGAAACTAGAAAATTCCTGAAGAAATTTAACCGGGGCCTGCCAAAGTGTGCCGCTTTGGACCCAGCGTTCTGATGCTAAAAATTAAACTAAATAACATGGACCTGCAACATTCAGTATGTTAAAATTAATGCATAAGCTAAAATGAGTCCAAATGCTAATGTTAGCATGAATGCTGAGTAGCATGTGGGTATCACTAGCATGTTGTCTTACATTCACTTCCTCCATTGAGTGTACTGAACATAGCTAATGTATAAGAAATAACTAAAATGCTTATGTTAGGGAAAAGGATCATAGTGGAAGGAAGTGAAATGCTAATATTTGTGCTAATGCTAATGCATTGCCTTGCTGCGCTAGGCAGCGCACTAACCTGAGAGGAATATTGAGGCTTTTATTTTGAAATTTTCAGCAAGCTTCATTTCAAAGGGCCAAACTAATCCCATGTGTAACAGTGGTTGGGTTAAATCAGTTCTGTAATGCCCAAACATTCTGCCGTGTCTGTAGTAACTCAGAGTTGGAAAATCACAAATCTTTTTCAGTGTAATTCTGGATGCATGGCCTTGGAAAAGTATTAATAAGCTTTAAACTTGTCACCACAAATCACATTTATATTCAACCTCCTTTTCTCGAACCTAAATAAAAACAATGGTGTTTTTATGTGTTTAGCATAATTTCTATCATTCTAAGACAGGTCTGAATCTGAGCAAGACAGGATTGAAATGTTCACGGTTAAAGTTTCTTCTGTTTTTAACATGGGTTTGTCCCCATGATCTAATTCCAGTGGAGCTGCAGCTCCTCTGTGATGTCGACCCATTTAAAATGTGTTTTCCGTGAATAGAATGTGGGCTGTCACCTCCGAGACTCCGACTCGGCCAAAGCAAGGCAGATTTATCAGTTGTCCTTCTGCGAGACAAAACATCACCACTGATTCCCTATAGAAGCCAGCAGCTACTTGGATGCTTTTATGCCGAATTGCAAGAAAAAGAAAAACTTATACAAAAAAAATAGTCCGAAATTTCCAGTAGTTTGTGAATTATCCCATATGGTTTACATTTGATCTCATTCCAGTAGCTCACTGTACTCCTCCTCAGCTCCCCCGTAAACCACAGTGTCATGGTTTCTGGGTTTTCCTGGTTTAAATTGGTTTTGGAGCTTGCTAATTGTCCCCTTGCCTAAGAAAAATTGAAAACATGTGTTTGGCTGTGTTGGTTTTTTAACAGGAAGAGCATTTTTCCCCCCTTCGGCTCAATCGTAGAACACAATCTCCCTACATTTTAACCTTCTCCACAGCCCCTTCTAACACCTCTGTAGACATAATATTACGCCCCCTGCAGGCTGTGCTGTTTCTCAGGGTTATTGGAGAGACTTATTTTGGAGGGACGGATGGATGGAGGGAGGAAGGGATGGGCAAGGGGACATCCCCCAAACCGTGACTATCTGTGTTTTTTTATGAAATATTTATAAAATAGAAATAAGACTCTCACAGGTTAATAACTTTGAGTAAAAACACTGTAGCTTTTATGCTATTAGCAAAAGAGAAATAACAAAAATAATGTATGTAGAAATGACCTAATTGCTTTTATTTGAAAACAAAAAGCAACAATTACTTTCACTGCTGCTAAAGATCACATGTTATCACAGTGACCCTGAGGTGCAAACCACTTCAGCAAATTGAAAGCACAATTACAAATTACAAAAGCACTACAACATTAACAAAAGCACTACAACATTAACAAAAGCACTACAACATTAACGAAATGGAAGAGGGATGTCCCAGTGGGAGTAGACCTAAGAAATCGCTGATTGGACTATAACTTGTTTTAATTTTGAACCGGAAGTTATTCTGCCTTTAACGTGTTTTTTTTTAAAAAACACGTTAAAGTAGTAACCTTACTACTACTATTCGAGTGTATTTTGAGTCAAGACATACATATGAGGTGATACTGGACATGCTCCGGACCAACCACGAAGTGTCAGTTAGTGTGCGTTCACTAAAGACTCATTTACGAAGCACACCAGAATAACTTCCAGTACTAAAGTAAAACGAGCTGTAGTCCAATCATCGATTTCTTAGGTCCCCCACTGGGACATACCTCTTCCATTTCGTTAATGTTGTAGTGCTTTTGTAATTTGTAATTGTGCTTTCAATTTTCTGAAGTGGTTTGCACCTCAGGGTCACCGTAATTTTGCTACTCTGCTGCTTCGAACTTCTTACTAACTTGGGAGTGCAACAAGCTGATAATTAGTCAGGCTATCTGCTCATGTTGCTAGCCTGCATTCTGCTGCTTGACAAAATCAACTTCAATACAGCCTTACCTTAACGAGAGTGATGGCTGACATATGTAATGTGCCAGTTCGACACGATAGCTTACTGGAAATTGGTTGTGCTGTAAAAAAAACATCCTCTACTGCAAAGAGAGAGGAGCCGAGCTGAACGTGGCGGCTGTTACTGTTAATCCAGGATTTGGATTGGCCAACACGGACTGAACGACTTCCTTCACTTCCTCCGCTGCCATTGCTAAAACTACAATTGTAAAAAAGCGCAGAAAATCAACGTCGTCGTTCACAACGTCTCCTTCTGTTTGCTGATTGGCCCGGTTGAAATTCTACCATAGGGAATCCAAGTGAATGGGAGAAATCCCAGACGGAGCTGTGAAGTGAGATTAGAATTGAGCAGAATTGCTTAGTTAGCTGATAGCCAGGTTGTGTTACTGGTAAGCAGGTCATATCTGCTTCTAAACATTCGCATTTATCTTTCTTGCAAAAGAGGGACAATTGTAGTAGCTATCACAGAGTCTCAGCTGCTTCATTCAAGTCCATCCGACACTTTTTCTTGTTTTACATGAAAATGACTTTAAACTTTTGGAACATTGAGACACAGTATTTTCAAATTATATGTATATCTTGATCGCCACCCTATTGGTACCACAAACACCTTTTCTTTTTGCTCATACCTGCTAGCCTTATCACTTCTCTACCCTCTGCTGCATGCTAATATGCCTCTGTGGCTTCTTTGTAGATGTGAAGTCAGTCAGCTTGTTGGGCCAGGTTCTTCATTGTTACAGCTTTCTAACTATGAGGTAGTGAGTCACAGGTCTCTGAAGGGCTACATGCTGGCTAGCTGCACTCGAGCCGCGCTACACGAAGGCCTTTGTGTAGTTAGATAAGCCTCAGCTGTCAGAAAGCCTCAGCATTTCTCCATGGCAATAAGGCTGTCTGTCTATCTGCTTCCTGACGCCCACTGCAACCCGAATGTGGCTCGGTCTCTCGGCTATCTCCATCAGCTCTATTGCCAGTCCCACGCCTTCTGCTTATCCAGAGTTTCTGACTCACTGATCTGACAAAAACATTATTAATGCACACGACTGCGTGTACCTCCACCTTTGCTTGCCAAGGCTTTTTATTGATTTCTCAATGTGTGGCAAACAAACGTCCCTCACTGGACAGATGGAAGGACAGAAACCTTTTATCACCGAGCATGAAACTTTTTAAGCAATTAATTAAACATTCAGCTTCTAAATGTAAATAAGGGATGTGAAGGTGGATCAATAGTTTACTTTCGGAGTACTGGAATAAAATTGCAGTTTATGTCATGTTATATTTACTTGTAAAAATGTGGATTCCTCTTAAACTTTTCCACAGTTTGTCATGTTGCAACCGCTTGCTAACGGTAGAGAACAAATGATCTATCTTCGTTTGAATAAAATGTTGAAAACCATCGTTTTGGCCTATCACATGAAAATCACTCAAACATTTTAAAAATTAATAAAATGCTTTAAAGATGGCTCTTTTTTTTTTAAAAAAAGGAAACATTTAAGGAGTATGAATACTTCTGCAGGGCCGTCACTCCCACATCTAAACTAAAACATCTAGTGTGAAGTACGTTTGAAAAACTTAATGAAACCGTCTTGTTTCCTCTGAAATCATCTGACATCCTGCATCTCAGTTGTCGTGGTTGTGTTTTGAGCGGTGAGTGTCTGAACACTTTGTTAGCTTTGTTATGAAATCGCTGAAGCGGTCAAAGTCAAAGTCTTGTGTGCTCCCAGCAGACCATCGGCTCCTGCCCCCCGCGCCCTGTGCTCTTTATGGGGAGTGTCCCTTTAACGCTGGCATGCCGACCGTGTGATCACAGGCGGCAGATGGGCTCGGCTGTTGTGTCTGCTGTTGCTTGTGTGTTGCTCAGCTGTTACCAGGTCACAGCATCCCCTTCGCTGGATCTGGTTTCACTGTGGAAATTTCACCTTCTCTTTCCTGGACTGAGCTGGGAGTGTTGAGTTCGTTGGTCGGTTGCGACTCGGCGTAAAAGCTGCAGCCGTTCCAGCTGTTCCAGCTCTCTGTGGCGGCGCAGCTGAACGGAGAAAGCAGAACAGAGTCTCTATTTATAGGAGCCACAGTTTTCAGATAGAGGGGGAATTAAATTTTCATTAAAAAGGAGAGTGCTGAGCTAGAATTTCAGCCGGGTCTCTGTCTCTCCACTGCTTAGCAATTTACAGAACAGCTGAGAACGCCACACAGTGTTCGTTACACCTCTACCTTTCGTCCGAATCCGACCTCTGGGAGTTCTGTCAGCTTTATCGCTTCCCTACTCCTCCTTTCTGTCTGCCTACCTCTCTCACCTTCTTTTTCTCATCTACCTTTTTTCTGCATCAGCACTTTAGCATTGGTTGCTCAGTGCTGACTGAAGGCCCAGACAGAGCTGTTACACAACGGCTGCATCATGCCGTCTGCTTCCTGAAAGTGGATTTAATTATTAAGGAAATGTTTCATCACATGATGCTCTGATCTAAGTAGATTATTGTGGGTCATACCTTTTAAAATGTTATGAAGTTGTTTTACTACTGTAACGTACAGCTTCATAAAACTCGGCTTAGTTGGACTCAGTCAAAGGAAAGCATGTATTTTAGTGCCAGGCTGCAAAAATAAAAGGTTATGATGCCTTGCAACAGTGTACCTACATTTGAAACCGGATGTTTACATACACTACTTAGAAAAACATAACTGTTTTATTCTCACTGTGACACTTTAACCCAAAATCAGACTCAATTTTTCCTTTTTTATTTCCGTTAGAATTAGGCCTGTCACAATAACACATTTTTCAGAACTAGAAGTTATTGCGATAAAGGATAATATTGTTGTTTTCAGATGTTTTCAAGTAATATAATGGCAACCGCATAATGATGCAAGAACACACTGTGAAAGATCAATAAATTAACAATTCTAATGGACATTTAACCCTGGAACTGGAAGACATTTTAAATATATAAAATAAATAAACAAAACAACAAATAAAATGAATTATGAAGTCTGTGCAAACAAAATTGTCCAGTTGAGGCCAAAGCACCAGACTGAAGACTTTTGATGTCGAGTTTTTGGTATAAAGAGAGAAAAGAGAAAAATGATAAATCATGCAAATGGAAACTAGTTTGTTTTCATTCATTATGTGATTTCTTACTGTGACAGGCATAGTTATAATTACTCAATTCAAACAGTAAGAAATGTACTTGTAATACATAAAAGAAATATACATAATCTAAGAAAATAGTATGACTGTAAACTATTGGTTTAAATAAAAAATACACAACAAAAAACAAAGATGAATTGCTACACTAAAACATTAAAATAAAAATATACATTTGTACCCCGCCTCTCACCCGGGGCTGATGCCCATAGGCATCAGCACCTCCCGACCCCACTAGGGACAAGGGTGTTAGAAAATGGATGGATGGATTTGTACCTAATTAATAGATCAATTATTAAATAAATCTCTTCTTTTTGCTACTTTGATAGCCTTTAAGGAGACACTAATTTATTTGTCAAGCTGCCTTTTGACCCTGCAATCATTCGCAATCATTCGTTGATTTATTGTTTATTTTCAATTATGGCAGGATTGGTCCTCTATACTTTTCTAGTTTTTGTTTGATAATGGTGTGAAAACCAGTATATAATTTTTCTTCCACTTCACAAACATTACTTTATGTTGATCAATGACATCATATTCTGGCAACATGAAAAAGTTAAAAAGTTTTTTTTATCTCCAGTCTTTGAAACTTTTTTGGGGGGGATAATTTTAGGGTTTTGTTGGCAGTTAAAAAAGTAAACCATTTTAAGAAAAAAGTGCTTTCATTCATTTATACACTGTTGATTTTCTTCATCACTGTTCCTTTTTTAAACGTTCTAATATTTTGTTGAGTTTTACATCCTGCAGGTATGTGCTGTGTGCTCACCCATGTGCTGGGTACACAGAGGAAGGACAACCAGAAACCAGGTCGTCTGTAGGGATAATTCAAATGATAATTCATGGCCTCTCACTCAGCGCTGGCCGCCTTTCTTACTGCCTGCTTGTTTTATCCCACCCCCCAGTGAAGAAAGATTCTTACCACACTCACCCTCTAGGGAGACGTTGTTGGGTTAATTGCATTTCCAAAAGCAACACCACAAGTCAGAAACGAGGCTAAACATTTTCAGAGCATTCTAGACGAAGCATCATGAAACCTGAGTTAATGTGAAATGTCTCATCGCAGCGCTGTGGGAGTTTTCCTTTCTAGTGTCAAAAAGAAGAGTTCTTACTCTTGAGTTTAATCACCGTTTTCTCAAGTCTGTTTCGGTCTGTTCTCTGTCTGTCAAGTGTGTTGTAATGACGTAAGCTCCTAAAAGTGTGTGATGATAAGCCTTGTTGGATTGATGGAGTGCAGGTTAGATGACTTATAAAGATAGGAATGTGCAGCTCCTTGTAAATCGAAAAAGCACTGATGATTTATTAATTCTTTTCTTTTTGTATCTCCTCTTAAAAGTGTTTTTCTCCCTCTTTACGCATGTTTCTTGTTAATTTTATTTTATTTTTTATGATTGCAGACGTACTCTGGTCTTTTCTGTGTGGTCATCAACCCCTACAAGAACCTGCCCATCTATTCAGAGAACATCATAGAGATGTACAGAGGAAAGAAGAGACATGAAATGCCTCCACACATTTATGCCATCTCTGAGTCAGCATACCGCTGCATGCTCCAAGGTAAAAAAAACCAAAACCTCATGCATCATCATATGCTGTGTTATAAGAGTAACTAGTGTCATCTTTAAGTGTTTAAAGCTTTTAATTTGCTCATTGAGAAACAGAGATCAGAGAATAGTTTTTATATTGCATTAATGTATGGGCACTAGGGCAGTCATCGGGCAATTTTCCACATTTTCAAGTTAAAACAGTGTTTAAAGTTGACAGGAAATGTGAAACTATCTCTAGGTAATTATGTCCTATTGGAGGACATTGTCAACAATACCTAAACACCAACTATAAAGTCTTAAAAGCCCCTAAAATAAATAAAACAAACAAAGCCTAGCCTGATAGGGGTTCAAGTAAAGCCTGGTGGCCCGCCAGGCTTATAGTACACTGATTTTCAGTAAAAACATGAGGTTAAGTATAGGTCAAACCAGTAAATTGATGCCCTTTTTGTTTATTATAAGCTACATTTGTGTTTTATCTCTCCTGGTCTGACCTTTAGGTTGCTCTCAGCAAACATGAGGTTCAGTTTCACGGCACAAATGACTGTAAAGTGGGTGAAATTCTCGGGGTCAGAGAGGATGTCAGGCAGAATGGAGGGTTGTGACTGAAACGAATGCTTGTGTTATGCAGATTTACACAGTGTATGCAGAGTCTTACACCATAAGACCAGTGCAGATGGTGATTTATTCATGCTCAGCTATGTGCAAAATCTCTTCCCAATTCTTTGCCTCAGTCCTCCCTGACAGTTCATGTTCCCATTGCCCTCATAAATTTAACTCAGTATGGTTAGGGAAAATCCCACACAGTGCACTGTAAAGTAAATCAGCTTTGCTGTTTGTTAAAATATGATTTTCTCAAAAATTGCAGTATCATGATGCATTCATAAGAATACATTTATTATTTGAAAAAAAAAGAGAAAAACTGCTTTGCAACCTGCTACTTTCATAATAATAGACTTTTTTGACTGTTGTAATTAACTTGTTGCATTTATAGTGTGGATTTGTGTTTATTCCACATTTATACAAATGTTCATGGCTAAAGCTGCAGCTGCCTCACACTTTTACAGCTGTTTATGAAGCACATGGACTCCTTACCCGACAAAACAGTAAAGACACACTTCAAAGTTTTGGCAAATCAGGACATGTCATAAAAATTCTTGAAATAAATAAAATGCAACCTCATTTGAGCAAAAACACATGAAAAATTACGCTCATTGTTTTCCTACGGGAAAATCAGCTTGAATTACATACAGAGTGCGTCAAGAACTTCAACACACTCCTCAATTTAATGGCTCACTTCAGCTTAGCAACAGACTAGATATGCAGATATTTAAGTTAAATTTCAGATCTCAGGTTTTTCTAACGCCATCCATTGTGTAACTCATTCGAAAGCATTGACGTTTTTTTCCAGGTGTTTTCACAAATTGATATTTTAAGATGAGAAAAAAGGAAAAAGGTGATGTGAAATACTGTATGTTCCCAGTCATGACTCAGTAGCACATTGTGGATTTCACACCATTGATTTCAGTATACCTGCTCTATTCAGAACAGGAATGCATCATAAGCCACACACTTACTGTATGTACACTAAAGATGTGACAGGATGTCATTGTTCACAAAATCCCTTTTTCCCCTCACGTTCAGATGCATGTAATGTATTTTTCAGAGCTTTCACTTCACTGCATATTTTTGTGGATACCAAATTCATTAAAAATCTGGCATTGACAATGCTGTAATTGCCAGCATGACAGTATGATTTTCTAAGGGTCAATAATTACTTATTGTAACAGTGTGAGAGAGCAGTCACCATAAAAAGTGGTTTTACTAACTTCAAGTTGTCATTTTAAACTGTCGTCATGCTACTGAGAAGAATGTATTGTGTTTAACTTTTCAAATTATCATCCATCTCTGTATGGAGATTGTAGACTGCCACTTTAACTCATAAATGTCCAAAAGACAGATAAACATTTACAAATCTAACATATTCCATGACAGACCCAGGCTGAACGCTAAAAGGATGATACAGCGCAACTTTCCTGTAATTCGTTTAGCCTTCCTGGATGCTGCTGAAATCTTTGCACCTTTACAAATTTGACACGATGTCTCCAGGATTTGCATGAATTAATGTCCTGTGCTGACGGCTTCCTCTCTGAAATGGAAACGTAACAAAATGATTTGAACCCATCGAAGCGTAGCTCTCTGTAGTAGCAACCTTAGTTAATCTTCTTGACTCAGTACACGCATCCACACTGAAGAGTGTGTATGTCACGTTGCCTGGTATTGCATTGGTGTTGTGTGTTCATTGACCTGTCATCAAAGAGGAACTGTAAAATCATAAACGGTTCATTTCAGCAACCAGGGGAAGTTCTTGTTGCATCTCCCACAGATCTCAGGCAAATATCTGCTTGTTTGTCAGAGACATTGTTGTGAAGGAATCTGGAAATAATTCCACCATAAGGGCCGAACAGATGCAGGACAGTGAGCCACGTTTGTTCTGAGAATTTGGGACGTGTCTGCGGTGCCACCATTCATTTCCCCTGACCTCTAATTCCCAGCTCATTCTTTCGGAGCGCTCGTAACGGGCAAAGCCGCCTGTGGAATGAGGTCACCGCCGTTCCTGCTTCCCGTACCGTGCTGCGCTAAATTCTGCAAGCTGAGTCATTGTCAAAGTTGACATAGCTGTCTAAACTGCCCATCAGCCTCAGCTGGACCCCTGTTGGAGGGGATGCCGTAGTTACCATGGAAACATCAGAGCGTATCTGTGGGTTAGACCAGAAAAACGGTGCGTCTCTGTGGGAAACTGGACTTTAAATGGTTGCAACAAGGTGCTTTGGATGTGAATATGAACTCCTATTATTCTACTGTTCTATATTTGCTTTCCCCCTTTTTTAACTATTTGTTTTTTAATCTATGTTTTAAATTTCAGTCATTTTTCTTCTTTTTTTTCACCTTTCTCTGAGCCAGAATGTTCTGGCTTGGAAGAAATAAGGAGGAAAAGAAAACTCCCCACATCCTGCCAGACATTTTAGTTGCCTTTCACTAAACATGAAAAATACAAACCACAGCTCTGCTGCAGCTCAGTCTCCTTTGTCCCACTTTTCTTTGGTCTTTAATTAGGAAACATAAGGGAACAAGTGTGAGGAATGTCCACCTTCTTATCAATGCTCAGTGTGAGGTTATAGCCAGGGTTGCCATGGTTAGCCTTTTCTTTTTGACTGCGTAACCCAGTTTGAGATTTTCCCTTTTTTTCCACCTTCTAGCTTGTCAGGTAGAACAAATGATATGCATGTATGTTTCACTATTAACTGTTCAGTTTTTACTTCTTGCTGTTCTTGCAGCCTGTTTGTTGCTGCTGCAATATGAGGCCTTTACAGAACTGCTGTAATCATTATTTTATGGGAAAGGATCAAGAGTAAGTTAGCAACACAGATCGGCAGAACATGTTTGGAGACGACTACATAAAAAGAGACAGAGAGCTGAACTTATTTTTATTTTAAGAGTTTTAGTTTACAGCTACATTTTTGTGAAAGTTGTTAAAGTTCTGTCTGGGAATTCGTCATGCTAAAAATATTGGCCATTGTGGCGCCACTAGGTTTGGATTAGAATATAAATATACTATTCAAATTTGTTTTTGCAGACATGCATAGCTTAGTACTTATATCATTAAAAAACAATGTGTTATCTGTAAAAAGATTAAGCAAATTTGATGTTAATCTTTAGTTTGAACACACACACACGCGCACACACATGGTGTATAGCAATATAAATACAAATAAAAAAACTATATATTAGCCATTTGTGGATTCAGAACAGGAAAGGGGGTTTGTGCAACTACCTCACAACAAGATGGTGTTAAAGTTTTGTTTCTCTGTGCTGAGTGGACAAAAACTGTTCTACCAAGTTCTGTGCTTGTAAATTAAACTCTGGTTCTTAAATACTAATAAAGGGGTGATATGTAGTTTTTTTTAAAGTCTTGAATTATGTCTCACAGCTAGTCCAGTACTTGTAATAGCTTTTCAAAAGTGGATAGATAAGACAGCAAGGAGGTAGAAAATGGTCAAGAAATGCAATAGAGGATTGACACAGCAAAACTCAAGACATTCACAGATGGATTTGCTGTAGAAAATCCAGACTGATAAGTTACAGATTGAAATAATATGAGGCCAAAAGCAAAAAACTGTCATTTAGGGAGTTGGGTAAGAACAGGAGGATGCAGAAAGTGAAATAGTTTACGGGGAAGAGAGAAGAGGGTACAGGGGAAAGGCAGAGGGGGAGGCCGGTATTGTGCCTTACAATGGGGCCTTTGTGCGGTCCGAAGGGGGCTGGGATCACGGTGCTGTGTGCAGGGGTGCAAACCCAGAGGCCTGGAGCTCCAGAGTTCTTCCCTGGGAAATGGGGCCTTTTGTTGGGACAGCATGAGCTGCAGAGCAGGGCTGGTGAAAGACACACCCAGGATCTGAGTGACGAGACAGGTGTCTGTTTGGGACTTTTCCCCGGTCCCATTGGTAAATCTTCCAGAGGAATGAAGAAGTGTCCAAACAATACGTCTTCACTGATGTACTTCCAAGTTTGCATCTCTTAAAGAATCATGGAAGAAAAGGTGAAATAAAACACATTGGTAGTTGAGTTTTATTGTTTTTTTGAAAAGAGGTGAGAAAAAATAAAATAGACAAAGCCATTCTTTAAAGAAGGTTGTAAGAAGTTTACAGTATGTCACAAGCCATGTAGGGGACACAGGAAAAGGTTTTTCAAATAGTTTGGTTTGCTTGACACATTGCAATGTGAACGTGAACTGCACCAGCTGAAAATGTAGCAAATGTTACAATTTTGGTCTCCAATTGAAGTGAGTCTGCCGGACTATCAAGTGTGAATGCAGCCTTAGTTTCCTTAGGCAAGGTTTTGAATCATGTAGAAATATATTTTTTATTTCCACATTAGCTTATCTAACCCAGTTTCACATGGAGAAGTCATAAAAGGTAGTTGTCTAACCTTTTATCACTCTATTATAATAATTTGCGACAGTGAACTTCCTGCAGCTCTTCCCTGATGCTCCTGTGTTTCTGTGATTCCTGCTAGGCATCAGAGATTATCATCCTGATATTGGACTTGCCACAAAAGCACCCAAGAACCCTCCCTAACCCAGGAAAACGTCCTTGTCCTCTTGGACACAGTGGCCATCACAAAGAGCCACTGTGGACCAAGCAAGCCACCGCAATCGATTAGATCGCCAAATAGTTTTTGTCATATCTCCCAGAGCAGCTTTTTCTCCCCTTTCATTGGCCTAAAGGCAACACCCCGCAGCATGAGGCTATTTTTTGCTCCCACTGTTGACGCGCTTCTTTGCATCATAATTAAAGCTGTGCACATAGAAAGGTCTGTCTTTAAGCTGCTGCTCAAGACATCTGCTGTCTCTATTGTATTCAGGAGAAAAACATTGGTTAGAGAAGGAGTTTTGATGCAGCAGTGAAATATACTGTCTTGTTTTTATTATAATGCTAGGGGCAGTTAATCCTTTCTGACCGAGACAAGCAAGAGAAGTACATGGATGTAATGAGGAATGTCAACATGAGACATTTAGAGAGATTATATTTCATGTGGTAGGACTTACTGTGAAGGTTAATGACTTTTACAAAACTAAGGTTTTCTAAAATCTTTCATATGATTTAAGACAAAGTAGCATCCAGTTACTGATGATGTGACATCAATGTGAGGGTCGTCAGAGAACTTGCCACAAAAACCTAACTACTTCTCAGAGTGTACAGGCCTCTGCCAGGAAGCTAAATATTAGACATTTATGGAAGACAATTCATTGAAGACTGGAAATCTATCATTTGTTGATCTGAGTGATGGACAACAGTTTATGTCAATGACCGATGTCACTTTGCCACTGTCAGTGTTTGTGATGTTTTAAAAGAAATTGTTGGGGTGGCGCAGGGGTTAACCAAAACCCACATATGGAGGCCTTAGTCCTCGACACGACTGTTGCAGGTTCGATTCCCGGCCTGGTGACCTTTGCCGCATGTCTTCCCCCTTCTCTCGTTATCCACTTTCCTGTCAATTCACTATCACTATTCACTAAAGGACAATAAAATCTTTTAAAAAGAAAAGGCTGTGTAAAGCAAGCTACTATCATGTCCCTTTAAGACTGCGCTGTGTGTACTGTCTTTAAACACGTGACAGTCTGTAACAAGAACTGAATGAGATGGAGGTTGAGAAAAGGGAGACAATTTCAAATGTTGAAGCGGCGCCGTGCTATGCTGTCGACCATTTATCGCTATCGAGGTTAGCTGCTCAATATATCACCATCTCGACTTTCTTGTTTGGAAGCGTTACAAGCAGAAAAAATCGAATCAGGCAGCAAGACTTACTGTATGTTGGACCTAAATGAACCACCGGACATCTGGAACAATGTCATGTGGGGAAATGAAAGTGAAGGAGAAATACTTGCCCATGTTTGAAGAAAACCAAACAAAGTCATTTCAGCACAAACACCTTCTCTCCTCTTTTTTGGTTTTACGTTGTCCATCCCAAAGTTATATTTGAAGCCATCTGTCCGACAGCTGCAGACTCGCTACTATTGGATCATGCAACACGACAGGAACTTGATCGCAGCAGCACATCCACGACAGAATGACTCAAAAGAGAAAAGAGTCTGATGGTTCTCAAATGCCTACAAAAAAGCATAAATAAACTGAAGAGGTTTTAAGGAGTAGATCAAAATTCCTACAGAAATCAGAGACACAAAGTCTATGAAAAATGATTTCTCTGTAACAGGAGCGTCAAACTCTGTTTCATTTTTTGCCTTATCAAAAATCTGAACGTTCTTAAAGGGCCGGTTGTGCCAGAATGTATTGATAAAACCCATTAAATTGTTAAAATATTAATAATTAGATGTCCCTCTAGGATTTTGCGATTGTTTTTGTGTTTATTTGTAATCAAAATCACAGATTTTGTGGTGCAAATTTAGAAATATTTGTAAGGATTTTTAATGATATTTGCACTAATGTATGTGACTTTTTATTTATTGCTTTATAACTCGACATCGAGTAAGGCTGAGGGAGCAGTCAATAAAACCCAAAGTTTTTGACGAATTTAGAGAAAAGTTTTCAATAAAATCAGAAAAAATTGTGGGGAATTGTTGATTTTGAGTGAATTTTGCAGATTTGTGAAAAACTGGAGGGACTTATTAACGTAATTTGGAGCCACATAAAAAGCTACGGCGGGCCTCAAGTTTGACGCATGTGCTCTATAATCTATTGCCAAGAAGATTATAACTGGTTCGTTTTCCTTCTACAAGTTTATTCTAGTGGTTTTGCTTTATGTTAGAGACATGCAGAGACTCTGGAACCCTAATTCAGAAACTTTATGTAAAAGTGAGGCATCATATTTGATAAAGCTTCTCTTCTTGCCAAATGTCTGAGTATTCAGCTCAGAGTGGTGTGTTTGGACAGAATGATAGATGATGCTGTGATGAACGACAGAGTGGAACAACATGCAGCCGCCTCCGCCCTCCTTCACTGTTGTGGAAAACGAGAACACGGCCGAATGTTTTCCCGCCGATAGTTTTTGTCGGAACCAGTTTTTGCTTTCTGAACCAAAGAGCGTCAGATTGCGTCTGTGTGCGGCCGAGCCTCTCCGGTCTGCATGCGGCGCTTTGTGAGTTTGTGTGAACGATCTTTTTAGACGAACTCTGCCTTTCTCTTTATTGCCTATTGACCTCCAAAATCTGAAGAACTATTCAGTCCAATTTGAGGGTTAAATGCATTTACATTTCAGTGTTTCCACAAATACTTCAGTGTCATTACATCACTGTAGGATGGCTGGAACAGATTCTCAGACGTAATCTAATTTTGACTCAAAGAAAGACTCGTCTTTAAAGCCCAGTGATGTTTATCTCATCTTCCCAGTACCCCAGCTTGTGAAACATGTGGTTCTCTGCTACACCAGTCTCTCTTCCCCAGTCTGTTATGTCCCCCCACCTTTTTTTCCCAGACCAGACTTTTCTCATTTCACCCCTGCATGAGAAGCATTTGAAAAATGTGCTTTGTGGGGCTTGAAAAGGGAAAGACTGCAGAATCCCATCTGATTTTTTTTTCTTCTGTAGAGCAAAGCTCAGCATAGCACAAGTCTTAGAAATCAAATCCAGGCTGACAGGACACAGACTAAAGTACATCGATGTAATATGGGAAATATTTTACCTGCCACATGTGCAGTAATCCTTTCTTCACTGTTTTTGCTTAACTTTCTAAGTTGTATTTTCCTTCGGGGAAATTTCAAAGCCATTATCAAATTTTCATCTGTGTTCACATCATAGATCTTCCATGAACTAAAGGTTTTGTACCTTAAGTGAAGTTTATTGTACATTTTGTGCTGAACAGTAAGAAACTGGCTGGCCTTCAGACTCACTTTACCACTTGGAGCTGGCAACTACAAATATCAATACATAGATGTACGAAGACAGTTATTTACCAAACATTTATCGTCCCTATCTTGATTTCATTTATCAGTGAGTAAATACTTGAATTGGTAATTCAGATTCTTTGAAGTTGGGTTGTTTATTATGGGCAATAGTTCAGAGGCTAAAACTGCATTAAATCATCTAAGGTCTACACCATTACGCAGTAAATAAAAGTGCGTAATTTAACTTTTATTAAATTACGCAGTATTTAATAAAAGTTATTAAAGTTATTATAGTTTTTGTTTCCATTCAAAGAACGCATTGGAAGCAATAAAACACTCTAATCCAAAGCAAAAGATAAAGAAAACTTTATAAAAGTAATTAGCTATTAAGAAAGAAAAAAACATAATTTTTAAAAAATATAGCAGTGCCTTTTTTCTCTTTACAAACTCCTATTTTCTGTATGAACTGAAAAATGATTAAAGAATGAGCTTTAAGGGGAATCAATAAGCTAGTACTGAGCTCCTTTTTGGATTTGCTTCACATCCGTGTTTCATGGAGTCGACCAACTTCTTGCACCTGGAAACATGTATTCTAGCCACAGATGACTGGAAACATTTGCCTCGAAAACAGCTGGTTTGATGTCATCCCAGAAGTTTCCTGTTGGAGTGAGGATGCATTCACACCAACCCTGTATAATCCGCTTTAATTGAACTCTAGTTCATTTGTCTAGAAAGTCTAGTTTGTTTTGGGAGAATTGAACTCTGTCACAGGCCAACAAAGCAAACTCTGGTCCAACGAGCTTTTCGCCTGTCGATTTTTTACTCTTTTTTTTTTTAGCTGCAAATGGTCAAGCGTTCACTGAAGGAATGCTGTTACTGGACTTTAGGCAATCAAATGTTTATTTTCTTATTTAAAAAGGAATTTAATTTATCTCAATCGATTAGTCGTAAAAACATTCGATAGAGCACTCAATTACTAAAATATTCTTTAACAACAGCCCTACTTTGCATCTTTTAATGTTTTTTTTTAAAAAAAGGCTTAAAACTCTTCAGGATGTGTCAATTAATCATCAGAATAGTCAATCGATTAATCAACAACTAAGATAAACCTTTGTTGCAGCCCTAGTTGTGTCTCTTAGTTTGGTCAACTAAGACTGCATTAAAGTTGGGCTTATTAAAGCTATTAAAACTTAAGTTTTAAATTGTGATTAAAATCATAGAAGATTTGCATGTTGTTATCTGTGTGTGTCTCTGGCTGTGTGTGTGTGTGTGTGTGTGTTGGATCTGTCTGCACCCCTCAAACACTCCCCCAGGTGGTTCCCCATACTCTGCTGTCATTTCCTCGAGGGTGGAGACATTCCACCACCCATTATGAGCGTCTATTTCTGTCCCTGATCCCAGCTGCCAACTGGCATCACAATATGCTACTAAGTCACAAGTCCTGGAACGTCTCTAAAGATTTATTTGCCAACACGTCAGCTGCTGGGTTGACCACATCCGCTGATGCGTATTTTCCCATTTTGTTCCTTTTTTTCCCCTCTCTATTTTCACCCTTTGTAGTGGCGTTCCTCTCTGATATCTCCGTTTTCCCCTCTGCGTTCTGTTATCGGATACCTTCCTGCCATGCCCGCTCTGTCTCTGCCTCTTTGCTCTCCTGAGAAGTATTTTCTTCCACAAGGGAGCATCCTGTGAATGGCAGAGGAATTTACTGCCGCCTCTCCATTTGGTGATTTGCTGACGTGTGAGAAGGTTGCACCACTCCAACCCTCCGCCATATATCACAACGCCACTCCAGACGTTTTGTCACTGATTGGCAAGAGCCAGAACTGCTGAATAAATAGAAACAAAAGAACCTCAACCCATCCCTGTATTTTCTTCTACGGTGACATCTTTGTTGTTGTTGCTGAATACAACGCTTGTTTCTTACCAAAAAGCTCCTTGTGCAAAAGAAAGAGTTAAACTAGGTCAGTCCAAATTCCAGCTCACATCCAGTCACCTCTGTGGGGCGTCCTGGCCTTCGCTTCTACTGCCCTGTGAATGCCTAATTGGCAGCTGGTTCAACAGTGTTGCTCAGTGGCTGTAAATGATCGTACCTTAGGGCAAAAGATGCCTGTCAAACTCAAGGCCCAGGAGCCAAATCTGGCCCTCTAGACTGGGCATTGATAAATTTTTGATTAAAACGAGCTCAATCATTTCCATTTGGATAATTTATTATTTTTCTCTTTCCTCTCTCTCCTGAAAGACAAAGGTCATGAGGTTTGGTAGAAAACTCACCATTGTGACCAATGGTGGCTCATTGGTCTCAACTAACTGTTTTGTTAAGGCTAATTTTGTTTACAGAGATTTCATAATTCATTTTCTTTGCTGTTTCTGTTGTTCTGTTTGTATATTTTGGATATTTCAAATGTCTCCCTGTACCAGTGTTAAATGTTCCTCAGAACCTGAAGTTTATTTATCTTTGAGAATGTGTTCTTGTATTATTATGCCTTTACCATTGCATTACTTGAAAATGGTGTCAAACGATTATCGTTTATCGCAATAATAACTTCTCAGACAATTTATCATCCAGCAACATTTGTGACGGTGACTGGTCTACTCTACACTCTGTAGGGCCACATAAAAATAAACTTTTAAAATCAGTTGTGCGGTTAAATATTATTTTATCAATCAAATTAAAGCAGTTTTAATCTAAATACTGCCAGATTACATTCATGTGAAAAGAGGTTTAATATTATTTCATTTTAAAAAATACTCACCGAATTTACAGACAGCTATTTATTAATAAACGAGTTTTACATTCTTTCACAACTGGACTTTTGTTTTCTTTTTCAAAAAGCTTAAGTTGGATATTTACATTTTTGTAAATCATCATTTGCATTGCATTAAAGCTGTATTTAGTTCCAAATGTGGGCTAAACTTCTCATTGTTTAAGATCGCATACCATATCAGCATGAAGTTTGGATTTGCTCCAAATTTGAAATTTTACCCCGATTTGATTCTGCCTCATGAACACAAGGAGCTGTGTGAAAATAAACTTCCTTAGATTTTAAAGAATGCATATCTGTCTTTTCTTCCTCACTGCCGATATCTCTATATATTATATATAATTGTCTGGAAAAGTAGCTCACCATGCCCTCCTTCACACTAGACGACGACCACGACATTAAAAACCAGTTTCAGCGTGGGTGGTCTGTGCATAGTGTTGAAAAAATTATGTCGGGGTGCAAAAAGAAAGCAGTTTGAGCCCCATTATGTTTGATGGAGTGTGATACCTCCATGACTGTTTTGAACATGCAAAAACAACAACAACAACAAAAAAACCTGCTGTGGTGGGATTGTGCTTGTTAATTGTCAAGATGGCAGCGTATCGGCTACAACCAGGAGCCTGGTAGCAGCAGAGTCAGTTCATGTTTCACATGTGGTATTTGCACACCATTCATCAGAGGATTTGATGAAGGCGAGGGTATGCTGCCCAAAGGCCAAGGCTACAACCTCATTATGCCCATACCAGGCTGACAGGGCTACAAGTGTTTTAATATACTGTATCTCTTAGTGCCCAGCAGCTACACCCACAAAAATCTCATTGAGTCGTAGAAATGAACAGCAAATAAGTACAGTTCCATGATTGAACTTCTTGCTATTTGCTACGTTTCCTGTGTAATGGAGCTGTTAGCTATAGTGAATTGTGCACATCTCCAAATTGCGCATAGAGATAGACTGATGGAAGAAAGATTTTCAGACTTCAATTTAAAGCAAAATGTCTTTTTTTTTCATGTTCTCTTGCTTTTATTGCATATATAGTAAAAATAAGCACATTTTTAAGAAACACCTTATTGTTGATACCAATGGCATTGGAAAATCTACCCATAATAGAGCACCAAAAGTCACATTTTCCATATTTGCAACGATTCAAGCGAGGGATACACAACATATTGGCACTAACATCCGTATCGGCCGAAGTCATTTTAAAACGGTCCATTTGGCCGATATTAACAACCGATATGTGAATCTCGTCACAAACTTTAAATTCTATTTAACATTTAATACTGGACATTTTAAATTTCCTAAATAAATAAACAAAACAACAAATTAAATTAATTATGAATTCTCTGTAAATAAAATTGTCCTTTAAAAAAGGGTGAGTTTAGACCGAAGCAGCAGCATAAATACTTTTGTTATTCAGTTTTGGTAGAAAGAGAAAAGAGAAAAACAATAAATCATGTAAATGGAAATCATTGAGCTCGTTTTAATTTATCATGCAACCAACCGATTTGTTTCTTATTGTGACAGACCCACTTGAAAGTCACTTTCACTTTAAATATTAACTACTTTTTGTGGAAAAATGTAAAACTTTGACTGCTACTTTTTGAAAAAGGTGTTTCGAAATCAGCAATTTTAGTCCACAATTATCACAGAAAAATATCACAACATCCCAGAGGGAACGATATTGTATATAATATTGGTAAATATTGGTTATCTGCTGCCATAACAGCAATATTAATATCGGAAATTGACATCGGCGCAATTTTTTATATTGGTGCATTTCTCGTTCAAACTGTATTGGCGGTCTGGGAGACTAAAGTGAATCAAAGAACTTATTTTATTGTAATAAATGAGGCTGTCTGGATTGTAGATGTCATTGTTTTTTCCCTGTTTCAGCTCTGAAATCTACTTCTTTCTTAATAGAAATTTGCATTTTATGCCATTATTGAACAACATACAAAATGGTGGGTTCACGTAATCCCTACCAACAGGCTGGATGTCGTAACGGTTGTTGTCGCTTAATGGGACATTTATACTCTGCAGGTCTCCTCAGACCAGGCTACTCTCCAGATCTCTACTTCTGCTGTCTGGGAATGTGAATGAGCTCTGTCTCACTCTCACTTGCTTTGGTCATCTGGTTTTAAAGCAGCCCTGGACTCCGTCCTGCCTCTGCGCCGACTGTTTACGAGCAATCAGGGAGACGTTTTTATTTCACCTTTGTGCTAAAACAGTCGTCGTATTCCACCGCGATCGGGGAGTTAGGTTTGTGTGAACATGTGTGTCCGTGTGCAAGGCTTAGCCAATTCGGACAACACATAATAGTTTATGTAAGAGCGGCCCTGGCTGGCGTTCAGGATTTCCCATGTGTGTCAGGAGGGGTTGCCATGACGCTTGGATTTTCACTGTGCGCTGCTGCGTTTTATGATTTCTTTTATGAAGCAAACTGCGCAAAGACTTTGTGGAAAAACTGTGGTACATCCAACTGCCAGGATCCCCAAAGATTAAACGTCATGTTGTGAAGCCAATCTTTTTTATCATTTTGTTTTATAGCTTTTGCCGCTTAGCATAAACAAGCTTTTTTGGGGGGCCTAGCAAAAGCGAATTTGAATTTTATTTTTCCTTATAGAAACAACTGACTGTGTCGTTTCAGGTTACGCAGCGTCTCTCAAAGAACTTCTTCACATTTTGTCACAGAATGTGAAACTAGAATGTTCTTTAAAACTATATGAGGAAATAAATATTCTGAACGTTTGCTGTGCATTGTATCCTCTCCGAGTCAATACTTTGTAGAATTACTTTTTTTCTGCAAGTCTTTGGGTAGGTGTCCAATTTTTGCCCATTGTTCTGCGCAAAATAGATTAATTTCCGTCATGGATTTCATTTTAGTGTGTGCAGATTGTCTGCCAGTTTGGAGATGTTAACAACCAAAAGCTAGCTTTTTCAAGATTTCAGAGTCAAATGATGGATTAAACAGGATGCGTGTTTGTAAAGGGCAAAAGATCTGGATTTTAGATTGGCAATGAGGTGTTAAACAAACGGGGCATTAAAGCAAAGTCATCCTGTATGACTCAAAGCTTTCTCAGCTTGTGAAAGCTACGGTTTGGCTACATAATTGGCGAAAGAACGATGGATTTTATTATTGCTGCCCTAATTTGGTTGTAAATGTGTTAGTAAGACGTGGCTGCAAAACAGCTGTTTATGTTGATTTCTGCCAACATTTTGAGTTCAACTGTAAGTTAATGTCTTCTTTTCTCTTAAATGCATTCTTTTAACATTTGCTGTTCACACTGTTCATTATGTATTCTTAGTCAAAAAGGTAACAAAAATACTAACAGGCTGCTGTGCTAATCCCTCCTCTATAAATACCAATACCGAATATACTTATTACCGTCAGCCATTGTCATTGTCCATTTGTTATTGTTATCTTTGTTGTCTTCTTGACTCTGTCAGGATTCATTTAGAGCAGTCGTTATCTGACTTATGACTATAAATACTGATTGTTTAGCAGAGCTCCCTGTCGTTGTTTTGTATTTATTATAAATATAAAAAAGAAATGTGCCATGTGTTTAAAATACCGCTCGTCCAGTCACTAGTCCTTGAATCGTGGCCTAACGTTTCAATACTCGACACCTATCAACTATTTTTATTTAGTGTTGTGTGTGTGGTCTACAGATAATTTTGAAGGTCAGTCACTATTTAGCACCTGTGTGATCTAGTAGTTTATCTGAGGGATTTGTGTTTCTCATATCAGGGTTTAGCATCATCCAAACTATATTGTGATAAAAATTATAATTCATCCCTAATTTGGGAAGGAACTTTTTTGCCAATAGTGCTTAACAGTACAACTGTTGACAACAAATGAGTGCAGTGAGGGTCCGTGCTGTAAAATGTAAAAAAAATAAAAAATTTCTCCCCGGTTAAGTTCTTGTTTCAGCTGAATATGTGGGGACAGTTTTTTTTTTTTTTTTTGCGGCTGTGGTTAAAAATCTTCAGGGCTTTCTTTATCGAGAATTTGAATTAGTCGTTTTCTCTCCCGTTCTGGAGCCACGATCTGTGGCTCCCGAAGGCAATTTCAAGATCAGCCCATCTGAAGTCACAGTGTTTAGCAACAAATTAAAGGACATTAGCACATTTACAATAAATCATGTATAATTAACACTACTTACAACCAAATATTTTAGTTTGTTTTTCTTCCTTAGAATTTCCTTCCAGTTTAGTGGTGAGTGGCTGTAAGAAGGAAATTCATGACTTGATTAACCATCAGGTGGGATAGATTACTTAGCAGAAAAGGGAACTCTAATTTTATTATATTTTAAAAAAATATAATAAAAAAACAGATTTATGCATTTGTTCCATGATTGTCTATATGTCAATGAGTCACAAAGCTTGACATGGCGTCCAATGAAATTTAAGAAGTACCTGCTTTATTGTATTAGCCTGCGCTTTGACATTTACAACCACCTGCGTTCTCTACATCTGGAAATGTTTTATAATCTTAAAAACAACAAAAAAGAAAAAACATTGTTTTTGTAACTTCCTGCTAACATTGGGCCCTGCAGAAGTTTTGTGTCAGGAACTTTATTTTCAAAGTTCATCAGTCTGCCTGACTAATTGGCTGTGAGTTGTAGAAGAAATCATAAAAGGAGCTAAAAGCAATAATAGCGCTCAAATGAAAACCATCTGTTGCAGAGAAACGGGATGTTTCTAATCTCTTCAGTCAGGGCGGTAGTTTTAGGAGTAATCTGCCTTTCCACCATTCACGGGGCAAAAGAAAAAAAGGAAATGAGAGCAACTGAGGGAAAGGTGAAACACAAAAGGAGAGAAGATTTACTGAGGCGGTAATAAGCTACTGGAAGGGAGGAACGTGTTCTGTTTTATTGGTTCACTCCAGCCTAGCTAGCAAGGCATTCTGGGTAAACTGGATCCAGGGGCTTCTCCACAGCAGCTTGCAACATTATTTGAGTTTTTTCTCTTTGTTTACTATGTTATATGGCAGACCAACACAAAGTGGAGAGTAGTTGTGAACTAGATGGTAAGTGGTACATTATTTTGAGATTCAGACCTATATGGAAGATTGGCAAGAAAGAAAAGTACAACATGTTTGCAGTTTGTTAGAGAGACAGCAAACATGTGGAAGAAGGTTGAACAGATGAAATCAAAGCTGAATCTTTAGACCCCAAAAAAGCTTATAACTTCCTGTTTCAATAGTTCAAACAACTGATATACATTGACATGCATTAATATGCGCACAGTGGAAAGCATCTTTGGATGGTCTTCCTTATCTCTGCTTTTGCGGTACAGCCAATCAGCACCAAGGAACATGAATGCTGCTTCTGGATTGGCTGGTTTGCAAATGCCAGTCAATATATTGTTAAATAGAATTGCTCCCAGGTATTTCAGCTTCAAAAGCTGCATTTCTTTAGAATATTTTAGGCATGAACTATGAAAAAAAATCAACAAAAAGACACATTTTTACACAAATAATTTGGAATTATGCTGTAGTGCCTCTGTAAAATTTCATAGGGGTAACCAGAGTAGGCCAGTAAGAATTTTATTATTTATCATTGAAGAAGATGACTCTGTGACCTGATCTAAAGGCGGAGGTGTTTTGAGTTCTCTGTGTTTTAGGTTTCTGTGTTGTCTGAGTCTCCATGTTGTCCTGTCTGTCCCTTGATTGTTCCCAGGTGTGTCTCGTTCCCTGATTACCTCCTCCTTTAATGTCACCTGCGTCTCTGTCGGGTCCTTGTCGATCGTTTGTTCCAGTCTGTCGGCTTTTGGTTTTTCTGTCCATTCGTATATCAGTGCTACCAGCGTTGAGCCTTAGCCTTCCGCTCAGCTGTGCTGCCTGATCTTGGACTTTGGATTAGTTTTCATCATTAAAATCATCATTTTCGCACACCATCCTGGGTCCTAAGCGTCTGCCTCACCACCACTACACCACACTTCATGACAGGAGGTGGTGGTGGTCCATCTGACTGAACTTCAGCTATTTCATAAATCAAAATAGGCAAAATGTCCACCCTCTAGATGTGGAAAGCTGGTAGAAACGTACCTAAGTAGATTTGTAGTGGTTTTACATTTTCACTATAAATACACCACCATTTTTCCAAAACAACGCACACTTTCTACATTATTTTTGTTAATCTCTCATGATTGGTCGTATAGCGACTGCTGCACCCGATTCGGGCTACCAGATCGCCGGCGATCTGAGATGCATACATATTTTTCAAATGCCGGTAGAATTCGAACCACGTAAGGTAGAGCAATTTTTTTTTTTTGCATATTAAACTGTAAGAATTGCGCTTCCTTTTCCGACCCTAAACATCCCCCCCGAGTTGCTGTGCGCGCGCAGACGAGTTCACAGATTTATAGTAAAAAGGATGGGTCCACAAACATGATGTGGCATCCATCCCTATATTTGTAGATCAGCTCGGGTCTGGCCAATCACTTCCTGTGTTGTTCTGACGTTGACAGAATGAAATACTACGAGATTTCATGAAATGTCACATGACTTCAGGTGAGATTTCATGAAAGTCATTTCCGTTTCCTGCACGTGCTATTTGGCTCTGCTCTTGCAAGGCAAACACCCAAAAAAAAAAAATTATGGAAAGACACGGAGTAAGAAGATTTTACTCTGCGTCCGAAGTCTTGGAGCTCGTCACCGCTCAAGATGGCCAAAATGAGGAGAGGTATTCTTCAGACCCTGATACTGCAGACACTGATGAGGAAGAGGACTTCATCGAAGGGATCGATAAACTTCATGATATGTAAGTGGACTCTTTTTCGCTCATATATATATATATGTAAAAAATATATAATTTTTTATTTTATTTTTTTTTTTTTACGTAACACAGAACGTGTGATTGAAAACTCTAACTAATCTGTAATGTTACGTCTGTGTGAAGTACAGGCAATATCGTGGAGGAGAAAGATGGCGATCTGAATGAGGATGATGAAGAGGACAATAACGGTGTGGTGGCAGGTGCAAGTAGAGGAAGAAAAAGAAGTCGGGAGGGTCCAGCTAGTAAAAGGAGAGGCAAAAGGTCAGAAACTCATGTGGACACTCAAGTCAAGTGGAAAACAGAGAAGGAGACTGATCATTTGCTGCACCCCCCACTCCATTTCCGTCCAAAGAGGACACCAGGTGTTCAGCTGCCCCTTTCCAATACTGAGATTCCGTCACCTTCAGAGCTATTCAAATTATTTTTTGACCAGGCTACCATAAAGACATTATGTGAAAACACTAACAAAAATGCAGCCAAAAATTTAGCTGCTGGAAAAAAATTTTGTTGGACTGATGTCACAGCTAATGAAATGTATGCATATATTGGACTTACTTTGTACATGGGACTAATGAAACGACCACAATTGAAGGATTTTTGGAGAACCACAACTGCATTTCAGGTTTCATATCCAGGGAAAGTAATGTCCAGAGATCGTTTCCTCAACATCCATACCAATGTCCACATGAGTAACCCAGAGGATGACGCAGTGAACGACCAAAAAAAAGGGACACCTGATTATGACCCACTGCACAGACTGCGCCCCCTGTACGACAGCTTGAGGGTTGCCTGTAAGGCTTTGTACCACCCCCGGAAAAATCTTTCTGTGGATGAAAGAATGGTAGCCACTAAAGCCAAGATTGGGCTAAAACAATATATCAAAAGTAAGCCGACAAAGTGGGGGATCAAACTTTTTGTGTTGTCCGACACCACGGGCTACACTACAGACTTTCACATTTACACTGGAAGGTCCACTCAAAAAACTGGAAAGGGGCTGTCGTTTGACGCTGTAATGTCACTCATAAACAAAGACTATCTTGGCTCTGGATATCACATATACTGTGATAACTTTTACACCAGCCCCGCACTGTTTTGCCACCTTCACAAGCTTGGGTTTGGAGCATGTGGGACGTTCAGAAATTCAACAGTTGGTGTCCCAAAGACGACCAAGAATGCCCTGACCAAAAAATCACCGCGAGGGTCCATCAGATGGCTCAGAGAGGGACCTCTCATTTTTGTCAAGTGGATGGACACGAGGGAGGTCAGTGTGTGTTCCACCGTGCACACGGCCTTCAAAGGAGATGCAGTCAGACGAGTGGGAAAGGCTGGAGGACAGCATCAAGTCTTGTATGTTCCAGTGCCATCAGCTGTGAGGGATTACAACTGCTTCATGGGGGGAGTGGACTTATCCGACCAGTTGATTGGCTCCTACACTTCATGGCGGAAGTGCAAAAAGTGGTACAAGACGGTCCTGCACCATTTCATAGATATAGCTGTGACAAACAGCTATCTGATTCACAAAGAGATGTGTGCACAGCTGGAGCAGAAGGCTCCAAAACACCAGGCTTTCCAGGAGCAACTGACAGTAGCGCTTTGTGGAGTACAGCCACAAGCAGCTCCGACTACCAGCTATCGGCACCTGCCTGTTGCAATTTTTGAAGGGGCATCCGTTGAAGACAAAGCAACAAAGGGAAGGAGAAAGTGCAAGCTTTGTGGAAAATGCACTCCATTCATGTGTGAAGCTTGCAAACTTCCTCTCTGTGTTATTGTGGACAGGAACTGCCACAAGGACTTCCACAGCTCCAGTGGGCATGCTAAAAAATAAAGTCCTTGCTCTCATCATGACATTTTGTCATGTGGACAGACATTTTCTCATGTGAATACACAAAGACTGACACACTTTCATTTAAATGTTTGTATTTTATTGTTGATGTACAATGTGCAATGTATCTTCTGCACTTCTTTTTTCTGATTGCACTGATAAAAGCATTTTTTTTATTTTCCCTCGTTTTATTGTTTTTAGAAAATTGGCTGTAACTTTGAAACGAAGCTTTGAAAAAACTCCAAATAAATTGTGTTTGGTTTAGAAGGCTTGTGTGCAACTTTTTTGTATTGGGAACTTTGGTAAATAAAGTTAGGAAACTCTTCATATTTACAAAAATATGTCAAAAAAATTATAAACGGATGGAGTTCTTGTTATTGTTTTGCAAATTTTCTATTTTTAATCAGTTATTATTGATAAATGGCATACAAACTTGGAAAGGAGGACTTATAAGGATTTTATAGATGTAAAGAACATTGGAGTGCTCCTAATAATGACTCTGCAGCATCCAAAAATGTAAAAAGATGCTCATGCGGACTTTTATAATGGTAGTCCTAGAAGGGGTAAGCTTTGTAATATGGCAAAACAAATACTTTGCAATATTACTAAACATGATCCAAGTACAAAGAACCAGCACATATTAGATACACACATCAAACAGAACCAGTTGTTTCCATGGATCATTTCCACCTGAAGTTTATGGCCGATCGAGCAACAGACATTCAAATAATGTTTTTACTTTACTTTAAGTTAGCTACCTAAAAGTATAAATGAGAATAATTTAGTAGAACTATTATTACTCTTGCAGCCACTTAAGGTTCAGTTCTGTTTTCTACAAAATCCAAAGGATTGTTTTTATAAAACTATATTTTATTAAACCTCACAAGAGTATGTGAGGATTTTCTTCCATTAACAGAACATCGTAATTTTTTTTAACACCGTAGGTCAAATCTGTTAAATTAGTCACGGAGGAATTTGTTTTTTAAAGATTAGAAACGTGTGAGAGTGTCAGAGGATGAGGTAATGATTAAATTCCTCTTCTGTTCAATCATGTAATTCTTAGCTGATGATGAGTGTTTGATTACAATATTGTGGGTTTCACAGTCTCTTGTACATATGATAACCATCAGGCCTGTGGAGAGCTGGCTATAAAATGAGAACAGGAAAAGTAATCAAGCTTTGCTATCAAGGGACGCAGCACATTTTAAAATAAGCAGCTCATTCATCATTCAGAACACAAGCTTGCATGTTTTATTCTTAGTATTTTTGCAGATGTGTCAACCTGACTGGTTTACGTTCACTGTATAAACAGACTTTCATTGAAAATGGAAACGTTTTTATTGGATAATAATTTGCAGATGCACACAGGCAGATTTAATTGAGAGGAAGTCTGGACATATCATCATCGCAATATCAGTGTGTGTGATAATCATATCACAACAGTCTGTTTTGGGTGCAGAAATTGTTGACTAATATTTCCCAAATGTTAAAAACTTTAATTTTATATGCTAACGTAATATTTAGCTAGTTGGACAGAGTCTGAAACATACATTATATCACAACTGATCTTGTCATCGCAGTATTTACCAAAGTTATAACAACAGTCACAAGATTTTCGAAAGTTGCGCCACCTTAGTTACAAACCTTAACTGGGGGTTTACACTTCAGTGTTTGAATAAAAGGTCATATTTCTGGTGAGAGATAACACCTTAAAGCTGTCTGAGCCAACAGGAAGGTGTGAGGAAATGTCTGTGGAGCTGTCAGTTCTGGTAACTCACTCTCTTCTACAGATCATGAGACGTTTACAGCTCAACCCAGAGCCTGTCTGCAATGTCGCTAATGTTTTACCTTGAACATATACAGTATATGTTTTAGCATCTGCCTTCAGTTACTAACATATTTGTTGAGATGTTACTAAAAAAAATTTCTATCAGAATTTGTCACACAGTACATAGACTAGAGACAAGAAGCCAAATATTTATTACATTATGTATCGCCTCAGATCTCAGTCATGAAAGACAGTTTATACAAAATTATTAGATTTATTTCAGGGTTTTTCTTTAACCTTAAACTTAATGAATGGGAATATGATTACAGTTATTAGTTTTGTGAATTTAACAGTTTTTCCTGATGATGTTCTCAGCAGGAAAGTCCAAAACAGAACATTTTTATCCCCGATAATGATCCAAGTCAGATGAAAATTTACCAATTCCTACTTCGCTCACATTGATAGAGGCTGCAATTTCTTTTATCCATTTTTTTTTGACAGTGACCAATATTTTGTCCTAACTGTTGCCTCAATATACTGCACTAGTGTGTCTTGTGTGTTGCTGTTTGATAAATGCTAGGCTAATGTTAGCATGTTTCTTCTCCGTTTTGATATGACTTGTTGATTTAGTATACAACACATTTCTCTTTGGGTGCATTTAATCTTTTGTGGACTGAACTTGGAAAAACACAGTTTTCCTGCTTCATTACATTTTTTTTCCTTTGCTTTAAATATCATAAAATCCACTGATAGTATTTCAGCTGCTTTCTGTGACGGCCGGGCCGTCTGAGCGCAGCACACAGGAAACGTCAAATGACACAGATCTGTAGCCATTACATTCTTCCATTCAATACATTTGTCATTGTAAAAAGGTGAAGAACACATATTGGTGTAGAAAACTGAGCTTTTGCTAGATTACCAGGATATTGTCCAAAGCCTCTATTGCTGTATTTCAAGCAATGCAGTTTGAGATATTTAGAATTCAGTCACTTTAGGTGCTCAGATTATAATTATTTGAAAATGCATGGATTGGAAATCTCAAGATAGTACCTGAAATTAATTGAGACGTTATCTAGTGTTTAGATAAGTAGTTCAAGGTTTATTTAATGTGTTTGTCGGTACATTGTATGTATCAAACACGTTGGGTTTTTGTTGAATGTTGTCTTAAAAGTTTACTGTGGTGCACAGGAGGCCTTTTAGAGTTGAGAGTTTACCCATTTCAGGGGGCAACATTAAACCTGTCCTCTGGACCTGGACTGAAGTCTGCAGAGATGAAAGCTGTTTGAGCTTTGGTTACTTCTCTGGCAGTCGGCGTCGGGTCATCACACAGCGTGGCTTTGACCTATTAGTGTTTCTGTGCCAGGCTGAGCGGCGGCTGTAAAACACACTGTCAACACTCAGTAAGCCCAACCTTGAAGCATCAAGTTAGGATGCCATCTATTCATAATTTATTAATCGTGAACTGGAGTAAAGAGACTCAAAAAAGAGGTTATTTGCTGAAGGAAAATATAATATATAGTATAATTGAGCCAAAATTGTACGAAAAAATAAAACCATTTTGCATTTAAGAGAATAAAAACAAACCTTCTTTGTCTATATATGTTTTACCCAAAAACCTACTCAAGTGGCAATTTTAGCTTCACTTGATCAAATTCTGTTAATAAATAAATAAATCTGCCATCAAGCACCCTTTTTCTATCTAATATAAAGTTAATTTAAAATATAACCAACAGATCAACCCTATGACTTTGCAACAAATGATCAAGCATTCACTAAAGTGCTAACGCTATTATACTGGATTTTAGGCAATAAAATGTTTATTTACGTATTTAAAAAGATGAATATTAATTTATTTGCATATTTAATTCATTTCCCGTATTCTATAAAATAAGCTTAAGTGGTTACATAAAAACCTGGAGAATGTGCCATTTTTTAAAATCAGATTAATCAATTAATTGTCAGAATAATCGCCAGAGTAATCGATAACTAAAATAATTGCTAGGTGTAGGTCTAGAAAAAATAAACCCAGGTATAGTAATAGTTGCAGTATTATCTCATGATGTTGAGAATTATGGATCTAGAGCTGGATCAGTAGAGAACGTGTTTGTTATTGTTGTGATTGAACCAGAAATACTGACAGTTTTCCTTTTCCTTCACAGATCGAGAGGACCAATCGATTCTTTGCACGTGAGTACTGCCCTCATCTTTTCTTTGCTTTATTCCCAAGGTTGTGTCTAATGACAGCTAGTTAATGTTTCCTACTTGGTTTGTTCTGGAGCTGCTCAGTGGGCTGGTAAATGAACCTTCAACACATAAAGATTATTTATCACCTAATATTCTTCCTTCTGGCCTCAGTTCATGTCCTTGCACTGCCTGTATTTGTAACTTAAAATGTCATAAAAAGAGTGTTTTTTTTTAAATCTGAACTTCAGGATTTCTTTCTTCTTTTTAATGTGGTTCTGGCGTTCAGTAAAGCCCTTTTCCATCTCCCTTTATGCCCATCGTCCTGCTGGGTTTTATTTAAAGACGAGTTACATATAGCTGGTTTTGCGGATGCGGGGCTGTGCAGCGGTTCTGCCAAATACTGAGGGAGTTATGAGTGTGGTTTGGTGGCCCGCCCTCAACCTCTACGTCAGAGTGTCATTAAGTGGCACTTTCTTTCAGCTTGGCATGAGTTGCCAGTGACATCAAAACCCAAGCTGAAAATAGCATCCCTTGTTGGTGGTAATAAATCAGTTTCTCTACAATCGTTCAGTGATTTCTGACTGCATTGTGTATGAGTCTGAAGAAATCTACTAATCTCCTACAGGAACTACAGCATCTAGAGTAACTGAATGAAGTGATTCATAGAGCCCCAAACTGCCTGATCAAATGTCTGTGGATCCCGTAAAAATGTGAAAATGATCAGTATGAAGCCACTCATGCTGTTTCAGCTTTTTGTAATTTACCAAAAGAGGTTTTGCTGCCAAAATGCCACAGTTATCTGCACCAAGATTCTTCCTAACAATCTGTCCAGTTAGGAGGTTTCTGTGCATCAACATCAAGTTCAGTGTAAAAGAATGTTGTGAGAGTGTATTATAATCTGATGGTTTTTCTGTAATTTTAGTATTTTACCTTGTTTATAAATGTTTTGGTGTTAACTTGTAGTTTATTAGGATTTTAAGTGGCAGTATCATGTTAAATTGACTTCGTTGATCTTTATGTCATGTTATAATGCTATAAGATGATGTAAAGTTATAATGTTATGTTATAACAGCATTTCGTTGCCAATTTCACTGTTGTGTCTGTGCAATGACAATAAGATTAGTCTAAGTCTATTCCCTCATCAAATACATACCTGGAGTTTTGCTGTGGGTCTTTCATACATGTTTGAATCTCCATGGCAACCATTCAGCTGTGCAAAACGCCTCACATAGCAGCCCTCCTATAGCGACTTCCCCATTCAGCTCCTTCAGACTAGCCAGCAGGAATTAGCAAACACCTGGTGGAGCATCTGATGAGCTCATTATAGGAGCTACTTCTCAACGCAATGCAAGTAAAGACATTGTTAAAGGTTTAATGGTAACACTTTATTTGACGGGTTGTGAATAAGACTGTCATGACATCGTCATAAACATCACATAACACCTGTCATGAACATGAGCAAGTCTTCATGAATATTTATGACTGTTGTCATAAAGTGTCATTCGGTAAATCATGACACTTTTAATACAAAAGGTTTAATAGAGGAGCCATGTTGTCATGACTTCCTGAAGGCGGAGTTTCAGAAATATTTACAATCATCAGTGAATTGTTTCCTGGAGTCATACTGTGAAACTAGGCTGCTTTAAAACCTAAAACCAAATACAGAATTATGCTTAATTTGACCTACATTCTGATGTTCTGCCTTCGAGGACTCGCCCCTTGGATTCCAGTGAAGCATCTAGAAACCTCAGTCTACTATGTGCAGTAGAACTAATAAGCAGCTACACTAAAACCACTGGCATGTAGCTAGATGTAGTGTTGCTGGCCGGGCTTTTGCTCTTGGCTCCGAGACCTGACTGTGGGAAACTGTGGAAGGCCCTGCCTGTACACAGCTATCATTAGAGACAACCCAAAAGCAGAGTCTGGAAAGTTGGAGACGGACTCAGCAGACCACAGCATTCTCCACTCAAACACTGACAAACAAGGCATATATATAAATATATAAAAATCTTGATGACCTTGGTGTTCGTCCAGTCACTCATCGCCACAACAATAGTGATTTTGGGGGATTTTTTTCATGGTTTTCCAATGTTTCTGTTTGTAGCTTGCAAGTCTTTGGACAATTTACACACATGCTTTTGTCTTTCATTCATACTTCACTGGCTGTCATTTTATCTATGCGTTTCTGTTTCTAAACTGTTCTTTTTAGAGGCGAGTCGGGAGCGGGCAAGACGGAAAACACAAAGAAGGTCATCCAGTACCTGGCCCATGTTGCCTCCTCACACAAAGGACGCAAAGACCACAACATTCCTGTGAGCCTCACTGCCTACATTTCCCTACTCTCTTCCTTTCCCTTTTCTTTTTGCTCCTGCAAATCATCCCATAGGAGCTACCTGCGGGTAAATTAGTTGCTTCATAAAGCCTCATAGTAAAGTAATCTGCTATGGCAGTACCATAATCTGACACTGTAAAATTGTAAAAATCCCAATTTAAACATGTCACTGGTGGCACAGCCCCAATCTGTGTAAGATATAACTAACTAAAACTTTTAGTTTTAGTTAATCAAAATATCTAATGATTTCTAATTAGTAACTCGGGACTTCCTGTTTCTCCGGTGTATAAATATTAGATCGCCCAAACATTTTTCTTTTTGACAAAGATCTAATTTATTTTGCCAACAATCATATTGAGCAGGATAGAGAGGTAGCTAACTAAGTCTCCAACGTTCACTTGATAAGAGAAATGTTGCAACAATTAGATGGCGTCTGAGTAGCAACAATTTGTAGGATAATTGTAACCTTGACATTTACCTCAAACAGTCTTATTTAGTGAGATGATAATAAGATTGGGCTTTTCAGCCAAAACAGCCCCAAAAATATCATTTCAGGTCTAGCATCAAAATAAAAATGAATTTACAGAAAAAGTTAGGTATAGTGGAGGATCTGTGGTGATGTGGGCTTTTTTCCTTCCAATCACCCTGGGAACTTGGAGTTTATTATATTAGTAAATCTGTGACATACCAGTGATGTTTAGTGAAAATTTGATGGATTTTAACAGTGAACTGAAAATTGGCCGTCATGTGATCTTTCAGGATAACAATGGCACACTTATGGCCAAATCAAAACAGAATGGTTCATCAGACACAAAATCTGATTAATCATCTAAAGAAAATCTGTGGGTTGAGTTGAAGAGAAGAAAATACAGGACAGGATCCAGGAATCTGGACTAAATAGAGGTTGTGCAAAAATATCTGCCTCTGTATTCTTTAAGCTTATGAAATTTAAAAGTGTTGTATAAATTATTGACAACATTGATTTACAAAAACTGTGCTATCAGTGAATACAAAAATTTTTTAGAAAACATTATGTTTCCCACAGAATTTTGAGGGTTTGTGTTGGATTATATTAAAGAATAAAAATTAATTTTGGACTTTTTACTCTTTTTACTGATCTGTCTACATTTCTGGCGTAGTGGCAGAAATACAGACTGAAAACACTGTCATGCTTGTGGTCTAAATAATATGTTGGAGATAAGATTTTAGATGATCACCTTAAGCTAATCAGCCTAAGCTAGCTGGCTTAGCGTCTATAATTTTTTAAGCTAGCATGTTCTCGCTTCTGTTACTGAAAGTATTGTGGGTGTTTTTCTTAAAATGTGAAATTAATCATTCATGCTAGGATTTTTTAAAAAGAAAGTAAGAAATGATGTAACAATCAGCAGCTTTTCTAAGAAGTAGTGTGATCTGCGCTCATGCTTCCTGCTCTGTGTGAGCCAGAGCCAGACCAATGTGTTGTCTTTTCTGTTGCTTGTGTGCAATATGAGCACTTCACCTTTTAACACATGCATTTGTTTATCCATAATGCACAGCCCGATTCTCCCAAAGCATTCAAGCTACAGGCAAGTGGATCCCCCGGCGAGGGTGTCGTCTATCTTCATGTTTGTACTGATCTGCATGCCCCCCTCTCTAAATCTCTGGCTTTTCCGTAATGATGCGGACAGACTAATGTTGGCTTATGATGTCGTGAGGTATTTGTTTGTTCTGGCTCAGTCTTCTCACATGGAAAGAAGTGATTCTTCCATTAACCCAGCAGGCTCGTGACAACAAAACGATGTTTTATCAGTTGGTTCTGGTTTATTAAAGCAGTTTGGAATGAAGGCTTCATCAGAAACACATGCCTGACAATAAAGAATGACTATTTATGAAGTTCTAATGGGGCCCGAGTCTGTGGAGCCATGATGTTGAGCAGTGTGCAGATCAGATGGCAGCCACACCAAACAACTCTCCTCCATCTTCTTTATTTTCTATTTGTTGATTCAAGTTGATGAAATAAAATACATTGTATGGCATATTTCTGCATGTTTTCATTTTGTTATATTTTTAAGTGCATGCCTGTAGTTTGAGGTCCATTTAATCTGATCTTATTTTGTGTTATAGTTAGGATATTGTATCTCAATGTTTTTCTTAATTTTAGGCAAACTCTGTATTTTCTTGCTCACCTTTTTTTCTTTCTTTTTTTTTTGCATAGTCTGTGCTCTTGCCGTTTTTCTTTTTTTCCCTCTCCCCTAAATCAGAACCGAATGTTGGCAAATCTAATAACTGCAGAGTCTTTATGACTCCTTTAACCTGAAACATTTGGCTCTGACACGACTGAGTTCACGGTTATTATGCTCAGATCCAGTAGCCGAAAGTCAGCAGCTGGACCTCTGTGCCTCTGCGGCTCCTTGGCCTAGCTGCACCATCCACACTGACCTCCTTAATGCAGCTTTCCTCCTGCTTTGCATTACAGCTGCCTCTGTGCACAAGCCAGAGGAATGTAGGGATTGAGGGAGAGCAAAGAAAATAGTGCCGTAGCAGTGACTGAAATGTGGTCAGGAAGAAGTGCAGAAGACTTGAGTTAGACCTCGCCAGTGTTAGGTTGGAGTCAAAAATTACTCCAAAAGCAATTAATGTTGAGTACAATTCAGTTGAGGCTATAATCTTTGTTTTCTTTTCATCTGACTGAAATGTAATCAGAAGCAAGTCAGTCCTTTATATCGTTCAGGCTGTCAAGGTGGATATTGATATGGTTTAAAAGAAACATGCAACTAAACATTATCTACATAAAAATGGTTGGAGATTCTCTTAAGATACCTTACAGCACCTGGTAAAGTAAGCATATAAACCGAAAAAACTCAAGAGACCAAGTATAGTAACTTGAGGAGCACCACAAATCAAGTAAACGTTCACAGAAGACGAGCTGCTGGTTTTAATAGAAAAACCAGTTGTTTAAATGGAAGGAAAACCAGCATAGGCTGGATGCCTAAGCCTATTGAGTAACATTTTCACCAGGCTGTATCAAAACTGAGGTCAAGTAGATCTTTATATAACTTTAATAAGACAGAGTTTGGCAGTTTGTACACTGCAATGCTTTGAAAACCCAGACTGAAAAAGATAATTTGCTTTCTGATTAGTAAAGATTTATCTACTAGGCACCCATTATTATAGCATTTGAAATTGTGTTTAGCAATGCTTTTAAAAAATAGAATTAGTTTTATCTACTATAATTGCCTTATAGTAGATGAATAAGAGCAGTAACCAACTCTGGAGCAAGTCAGGGCCTTGTTGTAACAAACTGTTCATTCTGGGCGATACAAAGTCCATATATGATTCAGTTTACAGCAGAAGTTGTTTCTGTTCTGCCGTCATCATGGAAAATAGAAATGGTGATAAGTCTTGGAGAATTAAATGTTTTAGGATCCAAGTTTTAAGATTTTATTGAGCTTTGTCTTCAAATGGGACATTGCACAGGAATCTACATGTTTGAGTCCATAAAAATGGGTCAGACTTGGCTACAAAGGCTAATGTCCTTCTGTAGTCTCCGACATAAAATGAAATTAGGACAAGTTTGCGGAAGAAGCCGTCGTGTGATTGGCTGGTTGTTACTCCTTTCCCACGTTCTACACAGTTTATATGATCACGACCAGAGGAATGTAGGGGGCAGACGAAAGTCCTCACAAAGTAACTTTTCTCCATTGAGCGTTCAGACCGCCACACTTCCTTCGTGCCTCCGTGGTTTAACACGGCTTCGCAATCTGCTTGTTTGTCTTGGCCCCTGAAACTTGTTGAATTCTCTCGACAAAAATACGTCTGTTCAGCAGATCGTTTAAGCCACTGCATCGCAGCCTTGATGGAGTATAGCCTAGCACCGCAACTTGGCTTGGTTTTTTTCTCTTTCTGCTTTCATGAAATATTTATTTTTGCCTTCATGTACTTGTGTGTGTCTTGGAATAAGAAGACAAACATGTGAAAACAAAGATTAAAAAAAAAAATTAGATGCATTCGAGAGCCTGTTAACCTCTTTGTATTTGTTTACAGGGGGAGTTGGAACGTCAGCTCCTGCAAGCCAATCCAATCCTTGAGTCGTTTGGCAATGCCAAGACGGTGAAAAACGACAATTCGTCTCGCTTTGTGAGTTTAAATTATCTGTTTAAATGAACATTTTCTTTGTTTAAACACATTCAGCGAGGAAATTGAGCTCTCACCCGCTCAAGATGAATTTTTATTGAATTTCTTTTTCTTGGAATATGTTTATTAGGAGTGGAAAAGATCCTGCGGGATGAGACTCACAGTAGTAAACAATGAGTGAACAGTGACCTCTTTTCATTTGTCAATGTAGATTGTTTCTGTTGAAGTAAGTCTAAGCCTTTTATATGCACTCTGGATATAAAACCTCATACTCTTTATACTCTGAAACCATTTTTTTCACTTTTATTTTGTAGGAAAAAGGAAGTCGTTTTTGGGTTTATCTGTTGTGTCTACAGACGTGACTGATAACGGATTTTTCTGTTATCTGTGATTCAGGTTATTCTGGTTAATCTGTGGACAAAAATAAACCACAACAGACAAGATACAAATTTGTTGTTAGCACGAAATGCTAGCAAGAATATAGCTTCTAGCTAGCCTTTAAGAGTTAGCATCTGCTTATATTTGTTTGCATTTCCGCTGGTATTCTGCTGATTAATATTTGGGGATGAGCTCCAACTCTTTGAGGAAAGAAGGTGTCTTGACATTACACTAGATTTTAGCTCCCTTTTATTTTTAAATGGTAATTGTTGTGAAAAAAAAAGAATTTTAATGTAAGAGATTCTGTAAAAACACAAAGAAAATTTTTTTGTGGCGAAAAATCTCTACCAAAATCTGGTTTCTAAAATCAAATTCCCAGCTCTTCCAAGGAACATCATGAAATCATGTCCGACTGGCAGAGATCTGTTGGAAAACCATGATATACATAGATATTTAAGGTTTTGCTAGGTCGGTTGTGTAACATTTAGAGCCACTCGTCAAACTTGGTTTGGCGCACGGTAATCAAATCAATGTTCGCCCCTGAGCGTTTAACATTTCTCTGTGGCTGAGGAAACCATGTGGTCAAAATTAAGCGCCGCGGTGGTCAGGTCCACATTAATCACAGGTGTGTCTGCTGAACAACAGTGGACGCACACGTTCCCACAGACCGGGACACATTTACTGTCAGGAAACCTCACACATGCCTCGGATTCCTGCTTGACATGTTAACCTGGCACTTCCTAATATGGGCATTTTGGTTCCTCACTGCATTTTTGTCGTGAGCAAGAAACCACCCTGGTGTGGGGGGTGGTATGTGAAATAAAGCAGATCCCAGAAGGAGGAAAGAAATGTAGCTGAATGCAAGATTGATGGCAAACACATGAAACCGTGTAGCCGTGTTGGTGTGGATGTGTGATGGTGTTTTTGATTAATAATGATTCGTTCATCTGTCTTGTTCTACAGGGGAAGTTCATCAGAATCAACTTTGACGTTACCGGCTACATTGTTGGGGCCAACATTGAAACCTGTATCCTTAATGCCAGGTTCTGCTCTAAGAAACAATGGATCACTTCTTAAAGAAAAATAAAAAAGAGCCCATTGAGATTCAAAACAACAAAACATGCATTCAACTCATAATGTGATTCTCTCTGCATGCTATCCAACCTGTTTTGTTTTCCTTTATTTGTCTCTTTCTTTGGTAAGGGAACTAATAGAAAAATGTTACTATATTTTTTTTAAATACTGTAACACAGTTGAAATGACAGCAATAAATGGCATTAGACAGATATTTACTCTTTTTTTATTATTATTTCTGATGTGCAGTGCTTCTCCAAAGTATCTAGTCCCTTGAACTTAAACCTTGGTGTGTTTTGTTTACATTGTGATGGACCAAAACAAAGTAGAGTAGGGCTGAATAGTGTGGCATGCATTTGTTTTTATCCTCTGTGAGAATATGTAGTTGAAACACAGGATAGCTTAAACAAATATACAGCGTCTGTAAACATCTATATTTGAATCTTGCCTCATATTCAGTTGGTTATAGAGATGGACTTTGACTGGACCGCTCTGTCTCGTGAACATGCTTTGGCGCAAACGGACAATTGACGGGAATTAACTGGTTGCACTGGATTTTCTTTGAGGGTATTCGAGTGGTTTGAACGTAAATTCATGACACACTTTTTAAGATTTTAAATTGCAAAATGTTATTGAACATCATGTTTTCCTCTCCTGCCAATTTACATTTAACTCCCACTACATTGTGTTGGTGTAATGTGCACTCATTGTTTGGGGCTGTATTGTGGCAAAACGTGAGAGTTCATTGGGTATGAATACCACATGCATTTATTTATTTTTCTGAAGGGAGTTTTATTGTTGGGATAATGATTTTCTTGCCAGTCCTTAACTTTGGCCCCACAGATCTTCTAGAAAAGTCAAGAGCCATCAGACAGGCAAAAGAGGAGAGGACTTTCCACATTTTCTATCGCCTGTTGGCAGGAGCTGGAGAGCATCTTCGAAGTGAGTTTCAGTCCTCTTAACATCAAAGCTCGAACAGCAACCTTTCATTTGTTTGCTGCAGAGCTCAAGAGACCTGGTTTGGATTTGCTTGTCTGATTGGCTCACATTGTTGCAGGATGATGCAAAAGATATGTAGATGAAAATACAGCAAAAACTAAAAAGACAACAAACTGTTACTGTGACTTAGCATTGACTGTACACTTCTGTTTTGTAAAGTGCCTTGAGATTAAATTTGTTGCGAGTCAACGCTATAAACAAACCTAATCTAATCAAATATTCATTAATCTGTGGGAAATGTATGTTTAATAATAGTTTTACTTGTTTTTCTTTCACAGCGGATCTGCTTCTTGAGGGATTCAACAGCTACAGGTTCTTGTCAAACGGCAACATTCCCATCCCGGGTCAGCAAGACAAGGAGAATTTCCAGGAGACAATGGAGGCGATGCACATCATGGGTTTCTCCCATGATGAAATAGTCTGTAAGCTCCGCATCCAGATGTGCCATCTGCATCACATTAGCGAAATCAGTTTTTTTTCCTCCACTTCTCTTGTTGGTGGCGTTACTTTATCTTCCATGGGGCGAACAAATAAAGTTTTATTTTCCTCCGAATTTACCAGGCATGTTAAAGGTGGTTTCTGCCGTGCTGCAGTTTGGCAACGTCGTGTTCAAGAAGGAGAGGAATACCGATCAAGCCTCAATGCCTGAGAACACAGGTGAGTCGGATGACACTTCCCTCTGCGGGTTACATTAATCCCATTTTATATCCTCGCTGTTTTCTATACAGAATAATCAGGTTTCCTGCTGTTTTAATTACACAAGAAGTTACTCACCTCTGGTGTTTTGTTTTTTTTTTGCTTCTCTTAGCGGCGCAGAAGCTCTGCCACCTGCTTGGCATGAATGTTATGGAGTTTACCCGAGCCATCCTGACCCCGAGAATCAAAGTGGGACGAGACTACGTGCAAAAAGCTCAGACCAAAGAACAGGTGAAGCTCCATGCTACTGTTACCAGTCAGAGTCAAGTAATCTGAAGAATAGAGTAAAAAAAGATGGGTAAATGTAATGTAGAAATGTGAAGGAACTTTCTTTTAAGACTTTTAACAGGTGTTTTCCTGTATTTTCTACTTCATGTCAATGTTTGGGAGATTTATTGTAACAAATACAGAAAACTTCAGTTTTTAGACAATGGAAATGTTTGTGAATGTACCACAAGGTATACTGTAAGAATATGGGACATTTGGATTTACAGAAATGTGAAAAAAATGTAACACGGCAAATTGTTAAATCTGTCTAAAGTCTGTTTTTGAGTTGACGGAGATGTTTGTAAAATTAGCGGAAAATGTCCTGGTAATTTTCTGCCAGGATATATATATATTTTTTTGTTGCTGTGGAAATTTTTCTTACAGTGCTCCTCTTACAATTTTTCACATTACCTATATTTTATTGAGATCAATCAATAAAGAGCAACATAAAGTTGTCAATCTTCATATTTAAGTGGAGAAAAATGACACATGCCGAGACCTGTCACAATAACAAATATTGCTAGACTATAAATTGTAAATTAAACGATAATATTGTTGTTTTGAGAACATTTTCAAGTAATACTGATAATGGAATAATAATGCAAGTTAATTTCCATCTCACATACCAATAAACTTTAATTTTGTGAAGAAAGCTTTACACTGGAACTGAAAAATACCTTAAATATCCAAAATGAAACACAACAGCCAAAAACAATAAACAACAATAATTCAAAGCCACACACAACAAAAGCCAATAACAAAATGAATCATGATGTCTCTCTAAACAAAATTGCCCTTCAAAAAATATGAATCATCAGAATGGAAATGATCATCAAGCTCATTTTCCTTTATTATGTGATTAAATCACTGATAGCTTTTCCTGCTACCATGTAGCTGATTGATTGATCGTCCCATTTGAGTCCCGCTGTCTGACCTCACTCTGAAACAGATCTTGATTTCTTGGGCCGTACTCTGATCACTCCTGCGTTACTGACAGTGTGGTTTTTGCTCTCTTAACGAAGGCTGACTTTGCTGTGGAGGCCCTGGCCAAGGCGACATATGAGCGGCTGTTCCGCTGGCTGGTCCACCGCATCAACAAGGCCCTGGACAGGGCCAAACGACAGGGTGCCTCCTTCATTGGCATCCTGGATATTGCTGGCTTTGAGATCTTCGAGGTGGGGATTTCCATTTTCTGCGGTCACAGTCAATGAGAAACGTTTCGCTAACTCGACCTTTTTGTTTTCCAGCTGAACTCCTTCGAGCAGCTGTGCATCAACTACACCAACGAGAAGCTGCAGCAGCTCTTCAACCACACCATGTTCATCCTGGAGCAGGAGGAGTACCAGAGGGAGGGCATCGAGTGGAGCTTCATCGACTTCGGCTTGGACCTGCAACCGTGCATCGACCTTATCGAGCGGCCGGTCGGTCTACTACCGCGTGCCCGACATGTCTGGGTGTCATCTCCAGGGATTTCCCGCTTTTGACCGTGCATGTCTTCTTAGAATAATCCTCCAGGAATCCTGGCTTTGCTTGATGAGGAGTGCTGGTTTCCCAAAGCCACAGACAAGACATTTGTGGACAAAGTGCTGCAGGAACTGGGCACACACGCCAAGTTCCAGAAACCGCGGCAGCTGAAAGACAAGGCAGACTTCTGCATCATCCACTACGCCGGGAGGGTACGTATATGTCGCTTTCTGATCGCTCTCTTTAGGAGTTTGGACTTTGAAACTTTTTCCGCAGGTTTACTAGTCAATAGTTTGTCTTTTAAAGGGACGTGTTTCCAGTAAGGGTGGGCATTTATCGTATTACTAATTATTGTGATAAATTTCTTATCATGATGATAATTTTGATTTATCTCAATCACAATAAATTTCCCTTATATTGTTTTAAAAAAATCTAAACTCTCCATATTATCAGGATTGATAGTTTTACTATTTTCTCCACTGTTTGTTCAATAAAAGCATCATTGAATACCAATAAATCTGAAAATTCATCAGTTTAGTGGTACACTAAACATTAATTTACATGACTGATATTATAAAGAAACACATTGCAAATGGGAATGTTTTTCCATGTTCAAGAACATTATTTTTGGGTTTGTAGGTCTTTAATTGCTGCGACACCCAGTCACATTCATACAGTTACCTTAAGATATAATAAATAGTTCTTATCATCACTTTTATCATTATCACAACACTATTGCCAAATTTTGTGATAAAACTTTAAGTCCATATCACCCATACATCCTAGTTTAAAGCCAGTTTTTCTCTGAGGTAGAGACTTTACTCCTCTAATAGCATAGCTGCCCAGGTCACAGCATGAAAACAAAGGCACAGTTGTTGAACTGCTGCTGCAGGAAACCCACATCTGGTTCAGATCAGTATTAGATGGGCTTTTTGATGCCTGCTGGTTACATAACAGAAGTTTTTTTTTCTTTTTCTTTCATAGCTCTCACCTTTCTCTGGAGGTCTGGCAACTGTTAAAGTTGAACCGATCCTCCTCAGCCTTCCTGAGAAGACTCCTGTCATAAAATACGACATTACGTCTGGAGTCCCTGCTCGATTAGGGTCCACATGTGTTTTCGTTTCCGACGTTGCGCCTATTTGCAAACACTAAGAGTCTTGAACCTGATCTGTAATCAGGAATATGTGAAGTGCCAGGTTCACTTAGAGTCTTAGACAGCCGGATCCAGGAATAGTGAGGAATTTCATGAAACAATTCCTGCATGACTGCAATACTGAAGGGGAAAATAGCTGTGAACATTATGTGGTTGTTGTTTTTTAAGAGTCCTGATTAAAGCCACGTGCAGAGTTTCCTCTCAGGTTGCTGAGCATGTCACTGGTTTTTCATTATCCAGCTTGGTTTGCGTGGACTATTTATGCTCTTGAACGTTTCCACATTTTGTAACAAACTGAATATTTCATTAGGATATTTATTGAGCAAAACACAAAGTAGGAGGAAAACAATACATGGTTTCCTAGATGTTTTACAGATAGAAGATGGAGAAGTGTGACTAACTACATCCAATACTTCTAATAAAATCCAATTACCTTCAAAAATCACCTAACTAGTAAATAATTATCTTATTAGTAGATGATTAGTCAGATGTTTTGTGAAAGCATCAGGGGTTTGGTAGAGAAAATTACTTTACAAACACCATCATGAAGACCACGAAGGAATTGTAAAAGAAATCTATAGCATGGAGAGACTTATGTTTTCCTTAAGAATGGAGTTGGAGAAATTTACCAAATGCTGGAAAAAAATAACATAGTCAATAACTTTAAAATAGGCACTCAAGATGCAGTATTTCCATAGTGAACATGGGTGAAATCAGTGTAAATACAATCTGATATAATAATAAATTGTTCTACATTTCTGTTTTCAGAATAAATTACTGAAAAAACTGATTTTTTTGTAGAACTGCCTGTTTGTATTTTTTCCATTGGGATTTTATTCTGGTTGATTAACGTGGAAGATATAATTTCTGGATAATTTGGCTTTTGCAGCTGCTTAGATAAAAACTGAATGACCTGTTGTGTTTCTGTAGGTGGACTATAAAGCTGATGAATGGCTCATGAAGAACATGGATCCTCTGAATGATAACGTGGCCACGCTGCTCCATCAGTCAACTGACAAATTTGTGGCTGAGCTCTGGAAAGACGGTACGTCTCTCAACGCTTAAAGCTCACTAAGATTTCAGCTGCTCAACCATTTACCTCAAGTCCGCATCTTCTGTTTTATCTAATCTTGAAGAAGTTCATGCTAGACCAGGGGTATCCAAACGTTTTGCCACATGGGTCAAAATCATCTAGTCAAAAAGACTTGCGGGTCAAAAACATTTTACGAAAAAAGGAAAAACAGCGTACTTTGATTATTATTTTAACATACCTCTTTTATACTTTGTGTTGTAGCCAACATTTTCTGTTTTAAGGTTTTAAAGTGACAGTATTATGCAAAATCAACTTATTTGAGATTTGTATCATGTTATAATGTTATTCCCTCATTACAAACATACCTGGAGTGTTGCCTTAATTCTTTCATGCATGTTTGAGAAATCCTTGAATCTCCCGTGGCAACCATTCAGCTGTGCAAAACGCCTGGTTGGACCTAGCCCCGCCTTCGAGGACGAAGCTCCTCCTCGAAGCTGTAGCTTCCGCCTCACAGATCACCATTACTCTGTGACTCCCACCAACCAGCTCCTTCAGACTAGCCAGCAGCAATTAGCAACCACCTGGTGGAACTGAACATCAGCTGAGCTCATTAAACGAGCTAATTCTCAGTGAAACGCTGGTAAAAAGGCAACTAAAGAGTTAATAGAGGAGCCATGTTGCGATGACTTCCTGAAGTTGGAGTTTCAGAAAGAGCAGGAGTTTTTAAAGAGACAGAGGCCCAATTTCAAGGGCTTAAATTACAAAGTCAATATGATATAACTTCACAATTTGTCCTACTTTGTATTGATGATTAAAATGATTATTTTACTGTAGTTATTTGTAAGAAAGCGTTCTATTTGTTAAAAAAAATTCTTAGGCCTGAAAACAGGTTTTGTTCTTTGGTTTCAATGTAGAGTATTTAGTTATGCTGTATAATAATTGTAAAAAATAAAGGTAATTACTTCATGGATTTCGCCTATCACGGGTTCTTTTCGGAACGCAACCCCCCGCGAAAAACGAGGGTTCACTGTACTTAAATAAACAGTAGCTAGCATTCGGACTAACCTTTACTCTTTCAGGCCTCTTTCTAACGTCTCCTCAATGCAGTAATAATTTGTGCCTGAGGGAGTATGAACAATGGGTGTTTGTGTATGCATGCCTACTTTCCTTCTCTCTCTCACGCCTGTCTTCTCTCTCTGTTGCTGTAGACATTCAGACGTTTCAGAGAGCCTCTTTCTATGACAATGTGTCTGGGCTCCATGAAGCTCCAGGTGAATGTTAGTAACCAGCTTTGTGTACTTCTCACTGTCTCTCATTGCTACCACTGTCAGGCCCCCATCGATCCCCTTTTCGTGTCATCAGTGCATTCGCACATAAATCAGAACGTATTCCTCTAGCTTTGCATGGCTCCGCTTTTGTTTTGGGTTTGACCTCAGGCACGGAGGAAAACGTTCCTCCTGCTCTTGATGGTTGCAGCTTTCTCCAACTGTGATTGTTTTAGTGAATGTTTCAGGAGTTGTTAAAATGTTTTACAATTCCTGGAGTGTTTCGTTTGGTAAAAGAGGGAACATGGTGGACAGCATTATCTGCTGCACAAACTTGTGTGCCTTCATCAGAATCTGGCCTCATGTCAATGCCTCAGCCTCATTATGCACACACCACTCGGCAGTGCTGCAAATTAGAGAATCTTGGTGAATGTTTCTGCAATTTATCTCAGCCTGCAGCGACTGTAGGAACCAAAATCAGGTTTTATCAGGTTCCGATTTTCACTTTGAGATCTCCACCGGTGCTGGGATGAGTCTAATAATAAAGCATCGTTTGGCTGCCAGCGGCCTCATCTGAACCTTCAGCAGATGGAACATTTTTCTTTTCCCAAACTCACCGGATCCAAGGATGGTTTCAGTTTGCAAAATATTGTTGCTGTCATTTATTGGCCCAAAAACCATGGAAACTTCTGGTGGCCAGATATCTGATCCAACTTTAAAATATTATTTATTTGTTATGTGAAAAATATGTGTTGCATAATATCTTCCATTTAATTCAAGACATTATTTTATGAACTTGCTGAAACGATTCAATATTTTCGTGATGAGATTGTACCAAGTGGATTCTTTTCTTATTTCTGGAGTGTATTAAAGCAAATCAGTAATTCTTCAGCTGTTTGGACCAAATTTCTCATACTTGATCATATAATTGAAATAATATAATTTATAATACTTTATTGTTATTCTAAAGTTCAATGTTTGTTTTCTTATAAGAAGGGGGATACACTAATACACACAATGACAAAGAATCAGATCACAGTTTCCTGTATAGAGCAGTCAACAATAAAAAACAAAGGACAGAAAACAAGGACTAAACATCGCTACCTGATTAGATACTCTTGTTGAACAGTTTTCAGTTGTTCTGCTCTTCTTTATTATTTAATGTTTCTTTATACAACACAGTTACTTTTTGCAGTTGTTGCTTCTGTTTTTTTTTTTTTACATACAAATACAGTTGCAGCCATACTGCTGATGTCCTCTGGGTTTTTTCCAATCTTACCTATTGCAAAGCACAAAGAGGAAGGCTGGATCGTTGGGTCCCGACACATTTACACCCCTTCAATTATTTTCACATTTTTTCTTCTCACACCACAGACCTTCAGTCATTTAAGTCAAATTTCTTGTGGTGGGAACAGCATCCGTACTGGGAAGAATAATAGCCTTTTTGGGATTTGGTGGTATGTAATATATTGAAAAAGTTTTAAGTTTAAGTTTTTTTTATCTATTTATTTCTTTACAAATGTTAACTTCTGTTTCTGCTACCTTTCAAAAACTCCAACCAACACGCTGGTTTTCAGTCTGAGCTCATGTGCGAATGTTGTCTTCATGCTTCCATTGCAAAAACCAAAAGAGAAAAGAAAATATTTCACAGCTGTACATCTCAGTCTTTATTTGCAGCATTCCTTTATAAACATTAAGACTTAATTTAAACTCCACAAGAGCTTCACGTTGCTGGCTTTCCTTTTTTTTTTGTTTTTCGTTAAACACCACAGCATTTAGTAGTAAACAACGTCAGAAAAATTAAAAAAAACTTCATCTATATCTTAAGAATCTCTTATTATTATCTTTTGTTTTTCCTTTTGTTGTTGTTTTACCACTAGTTGACCGGATCGTGGGTCTGGACCAGGTGGCAGGCATGAACGAGACGGCCTTCGGCGCTGCCTACAAGACCAAGAAAGGCATGTTTCGCACGGTTGGACAGCTGTACAAAGAGCAGCTGTCCAAACTGATGGCCACACTCAGGAACACAAATCCCAACTTTGTGCGCTGCATCATCCCCAACCACGAAAAAAGAGTGAGTCAACATGTAAAGTGACTGAGAGATGATTCACAGCTTCCTCTTTCACACACTCATGTCTGACGGTTGTGTGGGATCGCAGCTGGATACCTACAGTCATATATTTAATGTCAAACTGCATGAAGTAATTAAACTAAACGCATCTCAACTTGGACTTAAATCTGAGAGCTGACTATTCAAGTTTTAGGTTGTATTTTATAGGTTTACGCTTGATTTTACTCCATTTCAAACCAGAGCTGAAACGATTAATCAGATTAATTGTGATGAATCAGTTATAATCGCCAACAAATTTAGTAATTTCGTAATCGATTCATTGTTAATTGGTGCATACAGACTCAAAAAAAGCCCAATTGGTGTAAGAACAACATATTCAAAGCTGTAATTAATTAAAATTATACAGAACATTTATGCATTTTGCATTTAAGAAAAAAAAATTGTCTTGTTATTACACAAAACTCAGTGTCATAGTTTTAGTTTCAAATTATAAAAAAGCCCTTCACTGTATTGATAAGTCGAGCAGAAAGGACTGAGCTTTTCACATATCGATGTTTGCAGCATTTTTAAATTCCTGCAAATCCTTTGATAGAAATGATCAAGCATGCACTGATGTAATGCTACGTTCCAGCATTTTAAGCAATAGCATGTTTATATTCTTACTTAATAAAAGACATTGAGTTATTTGTTTACTTGCATCTTTTATTGTATTTCTAATAAGGCATGAAAAAGCTTAAATGAAAAATCAGCACAATGTGGCAGTTTTTTATCCAATTAATCGATTATTGTGAAAATAATTGACAGATTAATCTATTAATTTTATTTATATATCACATTTTCAGCACCAAGACATTTCAAAGTGATTTACGTGAATTTAAAGGAAATACAAACAAAATAACCAAAGAAAAGAGCAAAAGAAGAAGAAAAAAAAGAATCTAATAATGTTAATCGGTATCTAAAATAGTTGTTAGTTGCAGTCCTGTTTCAAGCACATTAAACTCGTGTTCTGTAAACGGTGTGAAGTCATTGTTTATATGTATTACTTTTATTTACCAATGTTATATTTTGGGGGATTATTCTACCCTTTTATTTTCCAATCCTGTCTGAAATACACTAAACAAACTAAGTTAAATATACAACCCGTCTCCTCCAGGCTGGGAAGCTGGACCCCCACCTGGTTCTGGACCAGTTGAGATGTAACGGCGTGTTGGAGGGGATCCGTATTTGCAGACAGGGATTCCCAAATCGAATTGTTTTCCAGGAGTTCAGACAGAGGTAATGTTTCATCTCTCCTTTGTTTTTACTATTAATCATCACTTAAGAGACTTTTTTTCATATAAGCTCGTGGTTCTAGTCCTTGCATTTTTAAATGAACAGCACCGTGGTCCATTACAAAACTCAATAGTGATGCCTATTGTTGGTTTAGTGTCTTTGATTTTACGTCAAAAGGCTCTAGCTTGGTAATTTCTTGATTAGCCCTGGCTGTTGCAGGCGTGATTAACCAACAAAGTGTGGTTTATCACATCACATATCTGACCTAGCAAAGGAAACGTTGATATTTCACAGGACCAATTTGTTTTAAAGAGCATTTTCTCCCATAAATAAATGTAATAATCATCTGAAAATAAAATTTTGTGTTCACTCAGGTTATTCTTGCCTGATAAATTTGTCACAAAAAAGCAAAAACCAAAGAAATCAGTAAGCAGGGACTATGTGTGTTGTAGTTTAGAAACATCAGGATGTGTTGGAAAAAACAAAATGGAAGGAAAACAAATATGGCTGCATTAAGAGTTGGTTCAACATTGTCCATGTAGTTTCATATTTTACTACATTTTAAATGAGCTTTTAATACATGCTGCTGCTTTTAATGAAGTTATTGGAGTTGGACACAATATTCTTATTTTGTATCCATTGTTTAATTTGCATGCGTGATACAGATAAACCTTTTGGAATAATATAAAATAATGAAGAGATCCCCATTGTATGCTTTCATTCTCTTGTAGAAATGTTGCATCAGAGTTTGCTTTAATGTTTAAATGATCAAAAATAATTTTAAAAAATCAGACAAATGCACTATGGTTGTCTTTCATTTACAGTCTCTTACTCTCCTGTTGTGACATTGCTCCATGTCCAGGTATGAGATCCTCACTCCCAACGCCATTCCTAAAGGTTTCATGGACGGGAAGCAGGCGTGCGAGCGAATGGTAGTGGCTTTAAACATCTAAACATAATGTTTATTAAAAAAAACAAAAAAACGTCAAACGTCACTCACAAAACCTTCAACTTGTTCTTTTTTTGTAGATTCAAGCACTAGAGCTTGATGGCAACCTCTTTCGTATCGGCCAGAGCAAAATATTTTTCAGAGCTGGAGTCCTGGCTCACTTAGAGGAAGAGAGAGACCTGAAGATCACCGACATCATTATTTACTTCCAGGCCGTCTGCAGAGGATACCTGGCACGCAAGTAAGGCCGGATTGTTGAAATGTGAACTATATAACCTAAACCGGTGTTTTATTTTTTGTTTCACTCACTGTTTCTCGTCTTCAGATCCTTTGCTAAGAAACAGCAGCAGCTCAGCGCCCTGAAGGTCCTGCAGAGAAACTGCGCTGCTTACTTGAAGCTTCGTCACTGGCAGTGGTGGAGACTGTTCACCAAGGTATACGATTTTTTATTTAATTTTTTCAGCTGCGATGTTTTTAACGTATTGTAATAAGTCTTTGACGTTGTAACTGCAGGTGAAGCCACTGCTGCAGGTGACCAGGCAGGAGGAGGAGATGCAGGCTAAAGATGAAGAGTTGGTCAAAGTGAAGGAGAAGCAAATGAAGGTGGAAGGAGAGCTGGTGGAGATGGAGAGGAAACACCAGCAGGTTATTTACAACCACATACGCAATCTTCAGTTTGCAACAAAAATAAAATAAAATACTTACTCCCCCTGCATTTACTCACATTTTGGCTCATTACTATAACTACAAACTTCAATGTATTTTTAAAAGTCTGTAGTAAGACCACTGCATGCTTCTGCAGTAAAAAAAGAGATTTAAACTAATAAAAAGTCTGAAAAGTGTGGCCTGCATTTGAATTTAAAATTTCCACGCATTCCTGTTAGAGAAATAGCTGAAGACAAGTCAGATTCTATGTCTATAAACATCAAATTCAAGTCTTCAAATCTACATTTTTAGATCTATTTTTCACCAATGAACTTGTTGCGTGCGTCTCCATAGTTCAGAGTGATGTCAGCATGCCCATGGCCGCCATCTTTACTGTGGGTTTTACAGCTTCTTTTTATTTGGACCTTAATATTAGGACAGAATATTACGGCCTGGCAACTTTTTTTTTTGTTCAAATTACAAGAATAAGGTCATGAGATTACATGAACACAATTGTAACGCTGCCAAAATAAAGTCGTAATTTTATTTAAACTCTAACACACACACAAAAAAAAACAACAAAAAGCTAAAATGAAGAATTTTGAGCGTCTTGTGAAGTTCTATTTTGGTGCAAGTTTTATTTATAGCAAAGTACTAAGTTTTTGCTCAACGCTTATTAGAAATATTGAATATTTTAACCTATTAGCATCAAGTTATTATCAGTAGCAGGACTTTTGAAACAATCATAAAACTACTGTGGCTGTTCTATAAGGTTCTATAAGCATTTTATTTTTCCCATAAAACATTTTTTTTACAATTTGAAGGTGTTTTTGTGTCTGGTGAAACTGCGTCTTTTTTCTGCTGATATTATGATCACATTCTGGTAATTGAACAAAAAATGACAGAAAAATGCATCATTTATTTTTTTTTAGAAAGAAAGCAATCAAAAAATAAATAAATGAAATCAATTAAAATCAGATCTAGTATGACAAAAAAATCCGAGATTTTATTTTTAAGTCACATTCTGAAAGTTTTCCCTAAATATTTCTTCCTATGTTCTCCCTATGCATGGCTCCAGATTTTTTCAACTCATGTCTATTTCTGCTCTCCCGTGCGGATCAGAGGGTCTAACGTTGTTTTTCTGCGCAGCTAATGGAAGAGAAGAACATCCTCGCGGAGCAGCTGCAGGCGGAAACGGAGCTGTTTGCCGAGGCGGAGGAGATGAGAGCGCGGCTGGCGTCCAAAAAGCAAGAGCTGGAGGAGATCCTGCATGACCTGGAGTCCAGGCTGGAGGAGGAGGAGGAGAGGAGCCAGGGGGTCCAGAACGAGAAGAAGAAGATGCAGTCCCACATCCAGGTGTGTGTCCAGGAGGCCTGGATTAGAAAATATGAAGTTCTGGGTTATGAATAGAAATGCAGCGATCTGATATAAATATCTGTATTGGCCCCGATATCGAAAAAAAGTCGGCGTATCTGTGACAACATGCCCATGAGGGCAGATCTATTCAGTCTAATTCTATGCTTTGTGCTCTGAGCGACATAATGCTTTATTATTTATTTTTACATTATATTTAAAATTCCTAATTTCACTTTCTGAAACCTTTGAAAGAATCTTTGATGCATTTTATTTTCACATGTTGGACCAAATTCGTCAACCTGCTGTTTTTGCTAGTTTCAGTTTGTTATTAAGTTTACATTTGCTGTTCTACTCTTAATTGAACTCACTGAATAAATTAAAGTTGTTTTTACATGTTTGACCAAGCTCGTCAAACTATTACTGTATTTAAATGTGCTGTACTGGTGCAGAGTTGTCAAATACATTAGTAATTCATTACATTTATGTCTGAATTTTTAAAAAATGAAATGTTTTAGGTCAATTCAGTTCTTTTTTTCTGTATTGTATAAGTATCGACCAGCGCTGAACCTCAGATATCGGTATCAGAAGTGAAAAAGTTGATCAGATTTTGCTCTAAATAACAAAATGCTTGCTAATAAAACTGTATTTGCTGTAATTTATGTTTGTAGGACCTGGAAGAGCAGCTGGATGAGGAGGAGGCTGCGAGGCAGAAGCTTCAGCTTGAGAAAGTTACGGCTGAAGCCAAGATGAAGAAGTATGAAGAGGATATTCTGGTGCTGGAGGACCAGAACTCCAAGTTCCTGAAGGTCACAGAGACCGAGAGGCCACAGCTTAAAATAGATAAAAAGCTTTGGGGTTTTTTTTTTTAGAAATCCAAATATATTTAGACTCATTCCAAAGCTTTCTGTCTGCTTCATCAGGAGAAGAAGCTGGTTGAAGACAGAATCAATGAAATGACGTTGATGCTAGCTGAGGAGGAGGAGAAAGCCAAAAATCTGGGAAAGATGAGAAACAAGCAGGAGATGATGATGGTGGACCTGGAGGGTAAGTAGCTAAGCTGAATAATAAAGCAGAGATTAAAGAAGTAAGACTTGTAATTTCTTATTTCCTGAGCCTCTGTGCTGTTCTAATCACCATTTAGAGAGACTGAAGAAAGAGGAGAAAACCCGCCAGGAGCTGGAGAAGGCCAAGAGGAAGCTGGACGGAGAGACGTCCGACTTCAAGGACCAGATAGGCGAGCTGCAGTCCCAGATAGAGGAGCTCAAAGTTCAGCTGAGCAAGAAGGAGGAGGAACAGCAGATGATGCAAACCAGGTGGGAGACGCAGAATAAATCGCAATCTAAAGATTTGTTCAGCTGAATATACAGTACAGACCAAAGGTTTGGACACACCTTTTAATTCAATGAGTTTCCTTTATTTTCATGACTATTGACATTGTAGATTCACACTGAAGGCATCAAAACTATGAATAACACATGTGGAAATATGCACTAAACAAAAAAGTGTAGAACAACTGAAAATACCCCTTATATTCTAGTTTCTTCAAAGTAGCAACCTTTTGCTGTGATTACTGCTTTGCACACACTCTGCATTTTCTTGATGAGCTTCAAGAGGTCGTCACCTGAAATGGTTTTCACTTCTTAGGTCAACCTGCCCTGTCAGGTTAATAAGTGGGATTTATTGCCTTATAAATAGTCATGAAAATAAAGAAAACCCATTGAATTAGAAGGTGTGTCCAAACTTTTGGTCTGTACTGTATAAAACAAATTAATATAAATGTTTGTAGTCATCTAAACCTTGTTAAGGTTTATGTGTGGGCAATTAGGGCTGCAATTAATGATTTTACTTATCGATTAATCTATCAATTATTTTTGATAATCGATTAATCAGATAAAAAACTCTGCAGGTTTTTTATAACAAATAAATAACTGAATTTCTTTTATTAAATAGAATTTAAAAAAAATTTTAATAAGAACTCCAAACGCATGACATGCAATAACATATCATTCCTTTAGTGTACTCTTGATCATTTGTAGGACGGGATATACCTGCACCTAAAAATTTCTTCCAACATCAACATGTGAAAAGCTAAGAGCTAAAATAAATCATCTTCTCCGTCACTCGTCCGCAGGGGAGAAGAGGAGATCAACCAGAAGAACAACGCCCTGAAGCAGATCCGGGAGCTGCAGGCCCAGCTGTCTGAGCTGCAGGAGGACCTGGAGTCGGAGAAGCAGGCCAGGAACAAGGCGGAGAAACTCAAGAGGGATCTGAGTGAGGAGCTGGAGGCGCTGAAGACGGAGCTGGAGGACACGCTGGATACGACCGCGGCGCAGCAGGAGCTCAGGTAGCATCCTCCTCTGTTTTAATTTCCATTCTCCCTAATCGTGGCGAGGCACTCTTAAACCCAGTCTCTGCTCTGTGCAGAACCAAGCGTGAGCAGGAGGTGGCAGAGCTGAAGAAAGCCATCGAAGAGGAGACGAAAAACCACGAGGCTCAGATTCAGGAGATGAGACAGAGGCACGCGACCGCCTTGGAGGAGCTGTCCGAGCAGCTGGAGCAGGCCAAGAGGGTACTAGACTAACGCCACGCTTTTATAAACGTGCGCAGTTTAGCTTAGCATTTAACATCTCTATTTTTATTTTTATTTTTTATCCAGTTCAAAGCTAACCTGGAAAAGACCAAGCAGAGCCAAGAGAGTGCCAACAAGGAGCTGGCCAACGAGGTGAAAACCTTACAGCAAGCAAAGACCGAGTCCGAGCACAAGAGGAAGAAGCTGGAGGGTCAGCTGCAGGAGTTCATGGCCCGAGTCACCGAGGGCGAGCGGGCCAAGGGCGAGCTGGCTGAACGCACACACAAGCTGCAGGTGACTGACTCATCCAGTCCCTCAGGATGTTACCATGGTTTATTTTTGATTGTTGCAGTTTAAAATGACTGATTTGCAGGAAATTTGTCAAAAAGGTTTTATTATTATTATTATTATTTTTCCCTTAACAGGGACTTACAAGAAAGTTGAAATTGTCGTACTTTCTTGAAATAGCACCCGAGAAAAGTTATTGTACCTGATGAATTGTGTATATAAAAAAGTTACTTTTATCTAATGAAGGAAAAGGTAAGTGAGGGGTGGAGTCGGGTTTAACCCATACATGGGGTAAGTAAGGGAGACATCTTTTTTTTTTGGAAATGCTAAGTTATTAAACAATTATATTTACACTCATTGTGATTGTTTGATATTCTGAGATATATTCAGGATATCCAAACCATGCTTGCCCTGATCTAGTGATCCTAAATATGAAAAAATGTTTCATCTTTCCCTTGATTTGGTGCTCAATTTAGCAAACCGTGCAAATAAAAAAAGGTTGTCATGTTAACAAACTGGCTACAAAACGCAGCCACAGGCTCAACGACTAACAGCAGAAGTGCAGCTGATGTAGAATCTAATGAACAAAATCAACAACAGGCGTCAGGATTTGAGTTCATTCATGGACTTTTATACCAATCACTTAAAAATGCCATGAACGGGAACCGGACCGGATACCTGGAATCCGATCAGGACATTCTGAGGAACAACAAAAGACGAAATATCTAGGAATATTTAGGAATATTTACATTCATAATAGACTTGGATTTGAATCAAAAGGCTCATTCAACCTTTAAAGCAGTCAAGTACATTTACATTGATCTGTTTTTGCTGCCAATGTTCAGATCAAGTGGCGATGATGGACTTATTTTGAACCATTTTCAAATATTGTCTTGATTTTTACACAAACTGAAATAGATCTTTGTTATTTCTTCTTTTTTTTCCTTATTTATTTACATGTGAGTCAAAATGCTTAAAAAAGATCACCTGGTTCTCCACACAGACCGAACTGGACAACGTGTCGGCCTTGCTGGAAGACGCAGAGAGGAAGGGCATCAAGATGGCCAAAGATGTTTCCGGATTGGAGAGTCAGCTACAAGACACACAGGTAAGACTCAGGATTTCAGCATTATGTGTTATTTTTTTCTTGAGTCCTTCTTGTTTTAACTGACTAAAGTCTCATGTACGTTAAACACAGGAGCTTCTCCAGGAGGAAACCCGCCAGAAGCTGAACCTGAGCAGCCGCATCCGGCAGCTGGAGGAGGAGAAAGCCGCTCTGCAGGAGCAGCAGGAGGAGGACGAGGAGGCCCGCAAGAACCTGGAGAAGCAGCTGCTGAGCGTCCAGGCTCAGGTAGGGTGCGAGATTTCTGCGACATGTTGATGGATTTTCTTCTGACTCTGATTGTGTGTGTGTGTGTGTGTGTGTGTGTGTGTGTGTGTGTGTGTGTGTGTGTGTGTGTGTGTGTGTGTGTGTGTGTGCGTGTGTGTGTGTGTGTGTTTGCAGCTGTCGGAGAGCAAAAAGAAGCTGGATGACAACGTTGGAACAATAGAAAACCTGGAGGAGGCGAAAAAGAAGCTCCAGAAGGACCTGGAGCTTTCCAGCCAGCGTCTGGAGGAGAAGACCATTGCTTTTGAGAAGTTGGAGAAGACGAAGACTCGGCTTCAGCAGGAACTGGATGACCTCACCGTGGACTTGGATCACCAGAGGCAGATCGTCTCCAACCTGGAGAAGAAGCAGAAGAAGTTTGACCAGGTTGGAAGATGTTGTGTTATGAACTTCTGTGGGGTTTCATACAGTGCCTTAAAAAAGTATTCATACCCCTTGAACTTTCTTACTTTTTCCTAAACCGTAAACTATTTACCGTAAACCGTAAAATATTTACACACAGCAAATGATGTTCAGGGTTAAAACTGACATGTTAGGCGCTGAACACATCTTTGCACAAACTTTCTTCTGGAAAATGAGCTTGAGAATCATATTTAAAATTCCACAAATCGTAAACTCAGAGTACAGTTTGCCCCGGCAATTACAATCCCCGATCTGATCCGCAGATGCTGGCCGAGGAGAAGAGCATCTCGGCCCGCTACGCCGAGGAGCGGGACCGCGCCGAAGCCGAGGCCAGAGAAAAGGAGACCAAAGCTCTGTCCATGACCAGAGCTCTGGACGAGGCGCTGGAGGCCAAAGAGGAGCTGGAGCGGATCAACAAGCAGCTCCGAGCCGAAATGGAGGACCTGATGAGCTCAAAGGACGACGTCGGCAAGAACGTGAGCAAAGATTTTGGAGCAAATTATGTTGCTGTTTTACTTTTTTATTTTTTTTATTCAAATGGTTTTTTGGGGGGGTTTTCTTTGCAGGTCCACGAGCTGGAGAAGTCCAAGCGCACGCTGGAGCAGCAGCTGGAGGAGATGAAGACTCAGCTGGAGGAGCTGGAGGACGAGCTGCAGGCCACGGAGGACGCCAAGCTGCGTCTGGAGGTCAACATGCAGGCCATGAAGGCCCAGTACGAGAGAGACCTGCAGGGCCGCGACGACCAGAACGACGAGAAGAAGAGAGCTCTGGTCAAGCAGGTGACAAACAAAACACACATTCATTCTGATCAAGGGGGGGGGGAAATCCTCTTATTAACCAGGAATCCAGCTCATATCTTTACTTTGTCTCTTTCTTTTTTTATTATTTTATTTTTACTTCCTTTTAAGCAACACTCATACATTGACGAAAGTACAGCAACTACTTTAAGCCGGTGTCTGTGTAGTTTTCTATAAATTAAAATCCATATTTATGGGGATCTTTTTGTCATCCAGGGTCAAAATACTCAATAGTGTTTTACAAAATGTTGAGTTCACCTTTCAGCTCAGACATCTGTGACATTGTAGATAAAGAAAAAGAAGAGGAGTAGAAAAGTCTGCCCAAAAAATCTGAAATTTTGAGATTAATCTCAATAGAAATAAGAAATAATAAAAGTCCAAAAAACATTATTTTTGAAAAAAAAAAAAAAAAAAAACTAAAAACTTTTGAACATTTCCCATTTTTTTTCAAGCAATTTTTTTCTTTTCAAATTTAAAAATTCATGGGTTTTTTTTCCAGGAAAATTTCTGAGATTAATCTCAAAATTTCTGACTTTTTTCTGGCAAAGTTTCAACTTTTCAAACTCAGAAATTTGCTTGTTTTTTCTGGAAAATTTCTGAGTTTTTTTGGCAGATTTTTTTCTATCTACATTAGTCCTCATACACTGCTGTAGACGTCAGAGAAACAAGAAATTAAAAACAAAACATGACTGCTTCTCAGTTTCATGTCTCAGAAAACAATAGAACTGGTGGTTAAAAAAACCAAAAAAAAAGAATAAATAAAAGAATTATTTCTTCACTCCTTTACCACATGTAGCCAATATTTAAACAAAACCATATCCACTTGAAGTAAAAATCCACAAACTCCTTAATCTCTTCCTGATGACTTTAATGGCGTTGGCTGCAGGTGCGAGAAATGGAAGCTGAGTTGGAGGATGAGAGGAAGCAGAGAGCTCTGGCTGCAGCAGCGAAGAAGAAGCTGGAGATGGACCTGAAGGACATCGAGGGACACATAGAGGGCGCCAACAAGGCCCGGGACGAAGCCATTAAGCAGCTGCGCAAGTTACAGGTGACAATTTCACCCACATTCGATCAAACGGCGAGGGACACGTCTTCTTCATGACATTTTGTCTCCTTCAGACTCAAATGAAGGACTACCAGAGGGAGCTGGAGGACACCCGGGCTTCCAGAGACGACATCTTCGCCCTGTCCAAGGAGACGGAGAAGAAACTGAAAAGCCTAGAGGCCGAGATCGTTCAGCTGCATGAGGTCAGGAGTTCTCTATGTCGTCTGCTTGGTGAAATGTTGTTCAGTTTGTCCTTCTTTTGTGTTACGGCGACAGAAGCAAAGTGCTGCAGAATCTCTGCTCTCGTTTTCAGGACCTGGCTGCCTCTGAGAGGGGGCGGCGTCACGCCGAGCAAGAACGAGACGAGCTGCAGGACGAAATCTCCAACAGCACCTCTGGAAAGTAAGAGAACGCCTGGCAAAATAAAATTCAACAAAATGTTTTCAGTAACGACAATTATCCAAACGATAATCCAAACGAATGTCACTGCTGGGAGGTGAAATCAACACTCGCCACTGCAACTAGTTTCTAGTTGAAACCAGACCAAAATAAAAGAAAACTAAATCAAAAGTAACTTTTCAGCAAGATATATATGCTTGCTTGAAGTCAATAATTGTTGAATTCATCAGTACTAGTTCCACTGGCAGATTTTCTCACTGATAAAAAGACATTTTCCTTGTTTTAAGTGAAAAAAATTTGCCAGAGAAAGTTATATTTTTAAAAATCTCAATATTTATTTGTCTTTTTAAAATATTTGTTTAGTTGCCTCTTTTATTTTTAATATATACATATATATTGAGTTACATAAAATAAAATCAGAAGACAGAAAGTTGCTCCTTTATTTTATTTTGTATTATTTTCATTTAGTTTTTATTTCCTATATATGCATGTCTGGTCTTTCTTGATAAAGCTGATAAGATAGCAGACAAATAAATACTTAAAAATAAAAACATTTTATTAAAAAAAGGAATAAACTCATTTATTTCTATCTATTTCTAATATTGTACAAAAATCGCCTAAACGAAACATTTGTAGAAAATGCCATTTTTAAAATCCGATTAAGCGATTCATCAGCCAGATCAGCTGTTAGCTGCTATCGCTAACTACTGTAATCGTTGGTTGCAGCCCTACATTTTTTTTTATGGTCAATCATAGAAATGTTTCAGCTCAAATTGACTGACTTCCTAGGAAGGACATGGTGATTTTTGGTTAGAAATGCACTGAAAATCAGAGGCTTCGTAAATGTGTAACTCTCCGTGCGTCAGAGCCGCCCTGATGGATGAGAAGAGGAGGCTGGAGGCCCGGATCGCCCAGCTGGAGGAGGAGCTGGAGGAGGAGCAGGGCAACATGGAGCTGCTCAACGACCGCTTCAGGAAAACAAACATGCAGGTACTCCTTACATTACATTAAACATGTAAGAACATTTCATTTTCCCAGCATGCCCTGCTTCTTACCTCCTTTTAAAAAAAATTTTCTCGCTCTGTGTCCTCGTCCTCTTTTCCGTTCAGGTGGACACTCTGACCACGGAGCTGAGCGCAGAGCGCAGCGCGGCGCAGAAGAGTGAAAACGCCCGGCAGCAGTTGGAACGTCAGAACAAGGACCTGCGTGCCAAACTGAGCGAGCTGGAGGGTTCGGTGAAAAACAGGTTCAAGGCCTCCATCACCGCTCTGGAGGCCAAGATAGCACAGCTGGAGGAGCAGCTGGAGCAGGAAGCCAGGTGGGCGACCGTTGTAGCTCCTCCTTTCCTTTCACTGACAACTGATCTGTCCGGCTAAGATAAGGCTGTGCTTCACTGAAGGGAGCGGGGGGCGGCCAACAAGATCGTCAGAAGGACGGAGAAGAAGCTGAAAGAAGTCTGCATGCAGGTGGAGGACGAACGTCGCCATGGTGATCAATTTAAAGAGCAAGTATGTCTGCCTCTGATGACGCCGCCGATGCGATTCATCGCGGTTTCTGGCCGTCGCTGTCTCACTCGTTTGTTCTTCCACTTCCCTGAGTGAAGCTGGAGAAGGCCAACTCCCGCATGAAGCAGCTGAAGCGGCAGCTGGAGGAGGCGGAGGAGGAGGCCACCCGGGCCAACGCCTCGCGCAGGAAGCTGCAGAGGGAGCTGGACGACGCCACAGAGGCCAGCGAGGGCCTCAGCCGCGAGGTTCACACCCTCAAGAACCGACTCAGGTGCAGAATCTGTTTGTATCTGCATAGCTTTATGTTTAGAGCTGCTTCTGCCTGCATTGGTGCAAAATGTGCAGGCAGGGAAACTTTTTTTTACAGAGAAACCTTAGATTTTATCCTGGCAGATCCACGGTTTGGAGTCTAAAATGGAGTTATGGAATTGAAAAACAGTCACTTGATACTCCCAGGGGCCCTACGCAGTATAAAAAGGTCTGGACAAGTACAGGGATCAAAACTGGTTCATTTTTATCCGCTTTCATCGGTATTTAGCAGGTCAAATACTGAAAAATCTGAATCATCAATTACAATTTTTTTTTCCCTATTCATCAAATGCATCTAAAATAACAGCTCCCTCTGTTATCTGCTTACTAATTTATTAACCAACATCCTGTTTGATGCTATTTGAGTTTAATGAAAATCAGAGTTAAGCCTTGATGCATTAATGCAGAAAAAGTCCTGTAATCCCTCAAAACCTCTAACTCTGTCAGACTGTCTGGAACCATTTTTCTCTTTATATTTTGTACCCATTAGATTACAAATAAAGCTCCTTATAATGGAGCTAAATGTAGGACAGAGGTTCCCGTTGCTAAAATAAAAGCTGTGATTTTCAAGAGTAAAACTACAACTGACGATTCTGTCACAGAGATTACACTTTAGAGCTCATGTAAAGTCTCTAAAAAACTCTGTGGACTGTGGTGTTCCTCAGGTAGACTTCCTGTTTCCTCACGTTTGATGTCAGAGAAGAAGAAAGCAAAGAGGGATCATAAGGCGGTGTTCCACAGACGTTACTTGTGAGGGTTTTTGGGGGGTTTTTCTATGCGAAACAGAATTACGTTCCTGTTGGTGTTAGAGGAAGTTTGAAACAGATATTCAACATTTACAGAGACGAGTCCCAAAGGTGCACCAACCACAAACACAGAAAACAGAAGCAGCAGCAATACGTCAATGATTCAGCTAAAGTAATATGTCACCTGAAAAAGTTGCTCCTTCTTTCTCTGTACACCAATTGATTGATCTAAAATCTAATACAGTTTAGATTAATAGAAAATATGACATACAGACAAATTTAAACTCAAATGAGAGAGTTGGGATGCTGAAAAACACGGTTTGGAGGTCTTAGTTGACTCTGACCCTCCACAAAGTAGTTCAGGGTAAATCATCCGTACCATGGCCGGTTTCTGGCGTAATTTTCTCCCATAATAAAAACAGCGAAAAAGAAGAAGTAGGGTAATATATTAACCTTTTTTTTTTATCCTTCTGACTCCCTGTGTTCACCTCCTCCTCCTCATCCCACAGACGCGGCGGCCCCATCACCTTCTCCACCAGCCGCTCTGGCCGACGCGCGCTGCAGGTGGAGGGAACCTCCCTGGACCTCCTGTCAGACGACGAGCTGGAAAACAAGATCACCGACAACAACGCCAACGAGACCCCGACCCCCCAGCAGGAGTAGATGCATACACATCACTAAACCGGCAACAATCACTCAGACTTCAACTGCTCCAACAGGGAACCCTCCGATTCCTTCATCTCTTCTGTTTTACTGACTTTTTTTCTTTTAAAAAAAATATTTGCCTAATTATTTCCCATGTAATTTTAGTCAGAAGCCCTTATCAGATTAACCTTTAGAAGACACCAGCAGTTGGACCTCCAACAGTCCTCCTTTAGCAAGGCATTGCCTGTGTTTAGTTACAGAGCTGTAGGCAGAAGTTTAGAAATAGGAAAACCCAACTTTTGTTCATGGAGTTGGTGATAAATATTATCTGCTGGTCCAGCGGTTAGCTGTTCAATAATTGTGCCACCAGCACTGGAAAATGATCAAATCAGAAAGGAGCCGTTTGTGTTCCAGCGTCTGTGCAAAGGTATTCGGGAAACAATTTTTCCACATTCTGTCAAATTAAAACGGCAAACTTCTGTGTATTTTGTTGGGATTTTATGTGATAGCAACACAAAGAGATAATCTGATTTATCGCTCCTGGCTCAGAGGTTTGTAGATTTACAGCTTCGGGTCTTTTAGGTTTGTCTCTACCAGCTCTGAGTTTTTGCCTGTTCTTTAAGCTTTGAGAATGTCTGGATTTACTCAATCTAAAGTTTGGACTGGAACAGTTTAACATGCTTTGATCTGAAACCTGCGGCTCCAGAGAAACATGTGGCTCTCGCAAAACCAAAACGGAAATGTTTTTGATTATGGATTCATCAAGAAATGGAGAGTTTTTTCCATATTTTCATATGCAAAATCTGCTTTTAGTACCTGCAACAGGGTTTCAAAAGCAACTAGCTTCAAACTATGCTACATACATTTTCCATATTTATAGAAAAGGCTCACCTCATTCTACAATTATTATTACTTTTATTTACTTTAATCCTAAACTCTGAAAATCGAAATAAATTTTTGTTTTATTTTATTAGCATTCATAGTAAAACAGTTTATGTGGTAAAACATTCTGGGTTATCAAACTAAAAGGGGCTGTAAAATTTAAACTTTTATTTCTAAATTGGAAAAACAAGGGACACTTTTTCTTCCAGCTCACCGATATTTTTTAATCCACCATATAAAATCCCAATAAAATGAATTTTGTGGTTTGAAGGTGAGAAAATGTGATGCAAACCTTTGTGAGACGTAAACAAACACCATCATGAGTTTTTTTCTTTGTCACTGCTTGAGTCTTGTGGATTAGTTTAATTCTCAGCTGAGTTGTGATTGAGTCGTGCTTCGTCTGCTCGCTTCTACATGGATATTGAACTGTGACTGTGTGCTGCCTCAGTGCTTCAGCTGACATCCTGTTCAGCGTCAGCGCTAAAAACAGCAACTACGCCCATGTTATCTTTCTTCTTCTTCTGTGCCTTTTTCATACTCCTGAAGCTGCACATCCATTTGTATCACATATATAGTTCATGTATTGAACCATGTATAATGTCATGCAGGTATTTTCTTAAAAAATATCATAAATTTGCATATTTAATGAAATATTAGTTGCAACCCAGTGAATGTCTTCCTTCGGTGTTGCATGTTATTGATGATTCGTCAGCAGTGTGGGAATCTCTGTAGGTGGGTGCTATGACTTTCCTTATTGACAGCTTTTGTACTTTTTGAGTTCTTGAGAAATGAAGACAATGCAATAGATATCAGCTCTATTCATATCTCTGCTATTGTTTACAATACAGACGACATTCATATTCCGAGCTGCTCAGTGTAACACATTGATCCGCTGGTGGGAGAGAACCAACGCATCCACAGAAAGAATATGCGAACTCAGGCCGGGACTTGATATTTATCTATGTATGTGATTTTTTATTTATTTTTTTGGTCCTTTAGTTGTGCCATCCTAAAATTTTCTCTGGCCATCCCAATGAGAATGTTCTTGGGATGCCACTGAATTCGAACGCGGTATCTTCTTGCTGCAAGGCAACATGGCTACCAACTGTCCCACCATTCAATACAGAAAAAAATATGTGAACATATCCCATCTGAACTAGAGTTTAGATCACCATATTTAATGAGTAAATATTAGTTGTCTGAGCTCAAGTGGACCCTCTCTGTGTTTGGCTGGTAGCAGGACGAACCAGGAAGTAAAAATAAGTTAAAGAGAGCACACTTGACAAACACAAAGCCTTATTTAAAATTTAAAGCCAGATCATGTTGGTGGTTAAATGAGACATCCTGACAAAGTCTAGAAAAACTAAACAGCTAAATTTGTGACAGTGTTGCTATGCCAACATGCTTTTGATCCAAAAAGTTCATCTGTTTTTTTTTTTTTACTTTGTTTGCATTATTTAGACTGAGAGTTGAGATGTTAAGAAAGAGAGGATTTAAAAATCGCATTTCCATTGAAGAGGTTGATCACTTCTGGATCACTCAGAATCGAGAAATGCTTATTCACAAATATTGGTATTGTGGAAAAATGTGCTCAATCGTGGTTATTTAAAAACCTCTTATTAGTTTACGTTGACTTATTAATCATGTTGCACCTCTAATTTTTCTTAGATTTAGGGGTGCAATAAGTTTGCTGTCATTGCCAGCTTATCTTAGCCATCTAAGGTAATGTTTGACATCTTATTTTAAAAAAGTAATTTTGACATTTTTAACTCAAAATGCTTTCTGGTCTCTGGTTATTATCTTCATCACTGAATTAAATTCACAATCAGTTTTCTATAACACTCTTCAAGGATTTGCATTTAAGCAACTGGTGGCATTATTGTTTTTAAAGTGTTTTCAAAAGTTATAAATAGATACATGGACTTATTTTTATATTTTTAGTGCAGAGTGCAGCTCACACGCTGCACTAGAACCATTCAAAAAGTGAAGGTTTAACGTAAACGTTGCAGGGCTCAGTGGTGGTTGTAGAGTTCCTGATTTCTGGACAAACAGCTTGAAATGACGGGACACAGAGGGACACATCTCTCATCTCATCCTTCCTGTGGCAGACGGCTACAATCTTCATCCAAAGAACAACAACAGAAAAAGCCTCCATGGAGTTAGTGGACATTCTTCAACATATAGTTCACTCTTAGAGGTAGAGGAGCAACTCTTCATGAGATACATGCATGTCACAGTGAACTTCATCCTCTAAACATATGTCAGCTTTTCATCACCAGACGTTGCGGATACTCCTCAAAAATATCAGTAAGTAATTCAAATATACATATATGCAAATGTCATGTCACAATTATGGGGAAACATTATGTTTGTGTCACCTTGGTACCAACAACTTCCATAAGTCGTTTATAAAAACTGATAATTTCACGTTACTGGAGGTATGTTGGCCCACTCCACATTGCAGAACAGTTTTAATTCAACCTGTTGAAGGTGGTTCCTCACTGTTTTGAATGGAGTCTATTGTATGGCTAGGCCCCCTTAAATGTTGCTGTATTTACCCATTTGCCCTTGACTTTCAGTGCACAAACTGATGGCCGGACATTTTCCCTCAGCATTTTCTGCAAGACAGAAAAATTCTTGGTTGGTTACATCAATTTTGGCAAATCTTCCGTCCCCTAATGCCAAAAAACAGTTCACGACATGAAAACTGGCCTTAATTGAGCCGAGTGAGCCTTGCCGTGCTGTAGCTCTCATCCTGGGAGCTCCTGGATGGCTCGCCAATATTGTAAATTTAATAAACAACCCACTCCTGAGAAGTCAGTGTTCCATGTTTTCTCCACTGAGATGCGTTGTGTTGCTTTTTGACATATTTCTGCCTACTTCATGTTATCAGACTGGTTCTGTTTAATCAATTTCTTAGGGCTGACAGTAATCAGCCCTGCGTGTGGTTAGTGAAACAGAAATTAACTTTCCAAGAAACTTTGATTAATCACAATTACAAATGTATAGCTGTTTTTTCTTTTATAAGTCATTATTTGAAATAATGTGAAAAGGTGTGACTGTAATACCCAATCTTGTCCAAAAGATGGCGCCGTTTTTTTTTTATTAGGAGCAGCCGAAATCTTCTGAGTCATTATAAAATGACCTCAAACTATCAACAATCGAGCAACAGAACTTCCTTTTTAAAGCAAACCTGTAAATGCATCATCAAAGATCAGAGTCTGATTGCATTTATTTTCTGCATACAACACTCGCTCTATGAACTTGATTAAAATGTTAATTTTCTGAAAAACAATTTCAACAATAGTTTTTGTTTCAGTCTGCTGCAGTCAGAGGTTGAGGAAAAAATCTGAAACTGAACTTTTTTAAATCTCCAAGGTGGGTTTTATTTGAAGTTCACATTATGGAACTTTTTATGGACAAATATTATTGAGACTGCGTTCCCATCCTCCTCCTCAGCTGCTTTCATCATTTAAGTTGAATTTGTGTTTATTTAGTTGTGTCTTTATAATTGGTATTAGTAGTGTTTAGATTGTTATGTTTGTTGTTTACATTTTCTCTACACTTTCAGCTCCCTATTCCCTTTCCCTCAAAAGGAACTGACTTATGCCAGGCTACAAGTTTTAAATAAAATAACAAATCTTTCCTGCCTGGTTTAGTAAAGCTTAAAATAATAAAATTGATAAAAAAAATATATGTCAAGCAAAACCTTACTCAGGGGAAATTGACCTTCTGCTCATTTCCATCAAGTTCTCAATACTAAACTACATGTTTGGTCCAGACAGATCGGCACTGCACCAAATGAGTTGAATTTGTTTTTGTTACATCCCTATTAAAGTCTATTTTGTGTGTTATATCCTCCTGAGACCCAGAGAAAAAAAGGTTTTTGAAATTTTTTTTTTTACACTACATGACTCTTTGGAGTGAAGAAACATATCTACAATTGAAAAAATTTCAAAACATGTTTTTATTTATTTTTTAGAGTATGTCCTTTGGAGAGGACATCGGGACTCTCTTGTGGCAAATATGAACACATTTCGAGGCCCAGGATGTCCTCTCTAAGGACCAACAGGATTTAACACAGTGGCATGTATGGTTTCAGAGTTATGAACAAAAAACCTATGTCCTCCACAGAGGACAAAAATGTATTGCTGGGTCTAAATATTTTTTCATATTGCAGAAATCAAAAGAAATTCATGCTTGAAAAAGACAGTATTACATCCAACTTCAATAAAGTTAGAAACATTCAGGATAGTAGAGATGTTGTGACAAGTAAAGAGTTCAAATACAGAGCAGTGGGAACACTTTTAATTTTAAATCTTTTTAGAACTAGTTTATATAATTATTGTTTTTTTTTAAACTGAAGACAATAAAGCTACTATAAATAACGTCTGAATTATTTTTGGTTCATGAAATGGAGCTGTTGCTTAACACAAGACAGACTGGTTTTGCGTTTTCTGATCAGGCTTTGTTGTTTTCTGCACTTCGGTGCCAAAGCCCCGCAGGTTTAAGGAGGATGATGTTTCGTCTGCGTTTTCAGATTGTTGCGATGAGTATTTTTATGATAAACCAGTTTCGCCCTCTTAGTGTTTCTGGTGTGAACCCAGGAAAGCCCCAGTAAATCCAACATGCTGTTTGAGGTTAGTGAGAGTTTTTCCACAAAGCAACCCCCCCCCCCCCCCCCCCCCCTACAAGTAGGCCTGTCGCCATAAACAATAAATTAATTAATCGTATGATAAATTAAAAGTATCGACCTCATTTTAATTATCGGCATTATCGTCTCTTCCAGCCTTTTTCTCTTTCTGTTGATGACACTGAATGAAAAAAGGCTCAACTCCAGTGCTCTCCACTGACTCCTCCCTTCCTCATTTCCTTAGTGTAAAGCCCAGCGCACACGACACGATCTTAGAGCTGTCAGCTGATTGTCGGCTCATTTTCAAACCCTGACAGACCACACATTAGCCGACAGAAATCCTAGGTATAACGGTTCGATCGGTTCGATCCTGCCATGTGGTGTCCAACAATGGACACAAAATAATGGCTACAAGTTCAGTCAACTAATTTTAAAACAAGACAGTAATCAATGCTTTACTACAATCTACCTGCAAAGCATGTGGCTAATGTCAGTCCTGACTGAATGAAAATCATTATAACCTATTTATGTCACGTTAAGGAAGAACAGCTGAAAAGTTACCGGGTTTATCAACCTTGGTAGCAATTTCGCTCCAACTTCTCCCCTTGTCATTTCTATATTATTTGCACGAAATGTTGAATAAACATTAATGTTGTTTCCACATATGGTCTCCAATGTCAGCTGGACTTGGGGTTGCACCGTGTGAGCTGTTTGGGATTCCCCTCTAATTTCCCCTCAGAAAGCGCGGAGGAGAATCCACGCTTTCTGATTGGCTACCTGTCACATTCAACAGGCTGAGTTAAGCTCCCAGTCGGGGAAAGCCCCTGATTTAGATCGGAGCGCAACGATGATCTACCGTAACACACCACACACTACAGGATGATCGGTTAGGAAATCGCAAGCCACAATCTTGTCATAAGGGGAAAATCGGGGCAACCCCCCTCCCCAAAAAACCATGTAGTGTGAAGGATGAGATGAGACGAGATGTGTCCCTCTGTGTTCCGTGATTTCAAGCTGTTTTGTCGAATGTGCCCGTTTTCTCTATTTAAATCTAATTATTACTATAGGGCGACACAATATACAGACTTAATAATCTGCACTCTTTTGGTTGAATGCAGTATTTATTTCCACTTTGGCTTTCCCTTACAAAAATCACATGAAATTCACATGTGACCACATGTGGCTCCCATGTTCCACTTGTGGTTCCCATTTTCCACATGTGATAAAGTAGTTGATCCATGGTTTCTTCAACATGTTGTCACATATTTCTCACATGTGCCTTAGTTTATGTGCCTCTGGCTTAACTTAAATAAATGTTAAGTTATGCCAGAGGCATAAACTTCAACTTTAAGACAAAGCAACACTTATATTTATGTGTTAATAGAAATATTTGATAATAATGTAAAGTATATAGTTAACTAAAAAATGGTGTTGCTTTAGAAAATAAAATAATACAAAATAAAGGGTTTAAGTCTGAGCTATATACATATACCATATATATTTCGTGTTATTTCGAAGATCTCGCGAGATGTTTTCAAGCCCAACCCCCCACTCTAGAAGATTCTTCATTTCGCGCCGTTGGACAGTTAAGGACATACATAAAAAAATAAAAAAAAGTAGTTGAGCTCTTTCTTTCTCTTTTTTTAAATGGATAAAGTGGACTTGAAGAGTTAGCTTTTTTTTTCCCGAACAAAAGGTAAGAAATGTTTTACTTGATCTGAATTTACACAGAAATAAAAATCTGGAAAGTAATGCGTACTGATAGTGATTTACCGATGAACTTTTCCTTAGTACTAAAGTCATGCTAAGCTAGCTAAACGTTAACTGAATGCTGGCCGATTTTACAGTTTGAAGGCATTATCTTGAGTCCTACAGCTCCCAAAACAAATTAGTGTGGATTTGATGGTTCGATGCTTCACTACTTAAACTTTACCTCGGCTATTTTTTTTAATGGAGGGCACAACAGACGGCAGCTGTTTTTTCAGTCAAAATTAAAGTTGAGGACCGTTATAATAAACGGGCATTCCTCCACTCGACCTCCATGTCTGGAGCGCATGCAGATGTGTGAGCTCGCTATGAATGATGACATTCAGTTGTTTCTGGTTCTCAACAGTTTCAAACAGAAGTAAATAAATTGTTGTTTTGTATATATATATATATATATATATATATATATATATATATATATATATATATATATATATATATATATATATATATATATATATATATATATGACAAGAACATATGTCAGTCAAAAAACATAGAAATTGTTATTCCATATAAATATTACATAAATAAACCATCTACGCAGTAGTGAGAATCAGAAAAATAAGTCTTTCCAATAACCCTGAGAAACAGCACAGCCTGCAGGGGGCGTAATATTATGTCTACAGAGGTGTTAGAAGGGGCTGTGGAGAAGGTTAAAATGTAGGGAGATTGTGTTCTACGATTGAGCCGAAGGGGGGAAAAATGCTCTTCCTGTTAAAAAACCAACACAGCCAAACACATGTTTTCAATTTTTCTTAGGCAAGGGGACAATTAGCAAGCTCCAAAACCAATTTAAACCAGGAAAACCCAGAAACCATGACACTGTGGTTTACGGGGGAGCTGAGGAGGAGTACAGTGAGCTACTGGAATGAGATCAAATGTAAACCATATGGGATAATTCACAAACTACTGAAAATTTCTGACTATTTTTTTTGTATATGTTTTTCTTTTTCTTGCAATTCGCCATAAAAGCATCCAAGTAGCTGCTGGCTTCTATAGGGAATCAGTGGTGATGTTTTGTCTCGCAGAAGGACAACTGATAAATCTGCCTTGCTTTGGCCGAGTCGGAGTCTCGGAGGTGATATTCTATTCACGGAAAACACATTTTAAATGGGTCAACATCACAGAGGAGCTGCCGCTCCACTGGAATTAGATCATGGGGACAAACCCATGTTATAAACAGAAGAAACTTTAACCGTGAACATTTCAATCCTGTCTTGCTCAGATTCAGACCTGTCTTAGAATGATAGAAATTATGCTAAACACATAAAAACACATTGTTTTTATTGAATATACATGTGATTTGTGGTGACAAGTTTAAAGCTTATGAATACTTTTCCAAGGCCATGCATTCAGCATTACACTGAAAAAGATTTGTGATTTTCCAGAGTCATGTACAACAATTTTAAAAATCCTGTCTGCTGTCAGAAAATTGCCCTATTTTGTTAACTGGAAATATTTGAATGATAATAAGGAGAAGGAACAATCCACAGTTTTCTCTTTCATTTTGTGACAAAGTCATGTAATTTTTGTTTGTGCTCTATGCTAAACAAGCCAGCAGAAGTGAGTAAAAGACAAACAGACTCAGTGGTTATAGGAGAGGTCACTCTGTAGTGACGGTTACACATCAGCTAAAGGAAAGTAGCAATATATATAGACACGTTACATGTTATTGTTTATATCCGCTGGAGGGCAAAATTCTTCTTCTACCGACAATTCTGTTACAAAATGAAACCTGGAGATAAAAGGTATTTTTAATTCAGTGCCGTGCGAAACGGCAAACGGAAAATAACACAGAAAAACTGTGTAAAAACAACTCAGTCACTCGTATTCTTCTTTTTGGGGCATATCCATCTATTATTTAATGTGCACAAAATCTTTTTGTACTGTGGGAGGAAGCCGGAGTACCCGGAGAGAACCCAGTCATGCACATGGAGAAGATGCAATCCTGCCATACTAAAGATCAGGAGGAGCGTGACAGATGGGACAGGCCGCTAATCAAAATATGGGGCAACAAAGCTTTTTAAGGTTGACTTTCGCTCATTGCAGCGAGACGTCTTCTTTCTTCGTTGCAAACGTCGCAACCTGGTAAAATCGGTTGTCTTGGGACCTTTGGATATTGGTGGCGTTTGCTAGCGTCCCCTCGGACCGATGTCTTTTCCTTTGACCGGTCTTTTAATGTCGATTCAGGAGAAGTTTGGGTTTTCTGCTCAACCGTCTCCTTTCCAGAGCAAACGTTCGCAGGCGGAGACTTTTGCTCTGAAGAGCAAACAGCTCAGTTTTTGGACTCAACTGTTTGCTCTTCAGAGAGACTGGAAGAATCTCTGTCTTCTACTGAGGTCTCCTCTGAAACCTCACTGCAAACGTCTGATGCGTTTTCTCTGGCCAGAGAACGCAGGGAATCCTTCTCCGGTTTCCCAGATGGAGGACTGAAAAGATATTCATCAAACATGTCGTACTCGGAGATGGTGCGCTCATCCTGATGGTTCAGGTTTTTTTCACAGCAACCTTCTCCAGCCGGAGAAGGTTTGTAAAGATAAGCGTCAAATTCATCATACTCCGTGCTCTCGTCCTGGTAGTCACAGGTTTCAAATTTGACACCTGGAAGCAGTTGGTTAACAACTTTTCTCACTCCAGTGGTAATAAAATATCCAGCGGCAAACGTCAGTGGGAAAAACTTTTCTAAACTTAAGACGCGCTTCTTCTACTTCAATTGCTTCTTTCTTTTTCATCGCTGCTGCTCTTGCTGAAAGCGCTTCACGTTCTGCTTTAATTTTCAGCTGCATTGTACTTGTACTTTATCCTTGCGATGTACAGCTTGCAATCGAGGTATCGTGTTACATCTTTCCTCTTCTTTAATCTAGTGATTTTGTCATTCGAGCTCGTTCTTTGGGCTTTGGCTCCCTCTTCTGTCCAACATGCACAACTTCAGTGTCGTCTGCCATATAGTCCCGTTTTATATTACTTTTAATTCTTGCACATAAACTGTGAGCCTCCAAACAGCTTCTTACTCTTCTAAAAAGTTCACAAACATGAGTGACAGAGTTTCCTTATGTGCAGGATTTCATATCTGTAGATCACGGGATTTATCTGTTGACATGTGCTGGCAGCTTAGCTTAGCAACCAAGCTTCTGTCGCCCTTGATAACGTTGTACTTACGGATTTTATTACTTCAACTCCGTTGTTTCCTTCAACTGAATTGAATCTCCGTTCGTCTGTAAGTCCTCTTTTCGTTTTGACTTAGTCTTGAAAAAGTCCTCCCAAGAGAAAGTCGTTTGACTTGATGTAAGTGCGGCATCTCTCACTAGTCTAGCCCCTTGAAGCTCTTTCGTACGTGATACATTTCTAAAAATAAAAAAAAAAGAGGTCTTGAATCCGACGGTCATCATTAAGTCTTTACTGAACTTAAAAGAAAATAAAAATAACAAACAGATTCAAAACAAATAGAAAGTGACGATCAAAAAAAAGACTGTTACTCTCAAGGTGCCAGACTTCTACAATGAGCAAGTACTTTCATCTTTCATAAACTAATTAGTCACTAACCAATCAAAAGGCACCACGTAATAAGCTTAATTACAATTACAGATGCTTATCCTTTTCAAATAGCAGAGTAAAAAATGAAACTCACATAAACACAAAATAACGCTTTGTATTAAGTTCCAAAAATGTATATATGGCTCCTACACCTGGTTTATCAACTGCGGTAGCAATTTCGCTCCAACTCCTCCCCTCATTTCTATATTTTTTGCATGTTGAATAAACATTAATGTTGTTTCCACATATCATCTCCAATGTCCGCTGGACTTCGGGTTGTCGCTGTTTGGGATTCCCCTCCGTAATTTCCCCTCAAAAAACAGGGAGGAGAATCCACGCTTTCTGCCACATTCAACAGGTTGCGTTAAAGCTCCCAGTCGGGGAAACTCCTGATTTGGATCGGAGCGGCAACGATGATCTACCGTAACACACCACACACTACAGGATGAACAGTTACGAAATTGCAAGTGACAATCTTAGAAAGACCACCGTTCTAAGATTGTGATAAGGGGAAAATCGGGGCAAAAAATCGTGTAGTGTGAACACTTTGGCTTTATGTTGTTTAGTTTTTATTCTAGTACATTTTGTATTAATGGAGACTGAGAATCCATTTTATTTTTGTTTTTGGTTGTTTTGTTTATTTTGTTTATCAGTTCCAGTGTTAAGTGTTCTTTTGAAAACACAGGAAGAAAGAAATTGCATGCATTGTTACGTCATTTCCATTAAATCAGTGTAAAAAGGTCTTCAAACAATATTATTATTTATTGCAATAATTTTTGAGACAATTAATCGCTCAGCAAAATTTGTTATCGTGACAGGCCTACCTACAAGAGAAGATTTTAAATTTTAATACTATTACTGTTAAATGGATCGGAAATGTCATATTTTCCTGCACTTTTTTTTTGCATTATTCTTACTTTTTTCTTACATTATATTATTGACCAGTTCTCAAAACTATTGCATAAAACCAGTTTTGGTTATATGATTTATTGTTTTGGATATCATGTAACTGAAAAGTTTTTTCACTTTGATATTTTTTTTTTTTAGGTGACTGCAGGCTGGTTAGCTCTGTACCTCAACTCTTTGCTTTGCTAAAGTATTTATTTACCTTTGAAATGTTATACATTTTTATGATATATAACCATATAGCATATATATCTCAGTGGATCAAAGTCGTGCATAATTGTGGCGCGGCGATGCATCATTTTATTAGAAGTCATCAGTGAACACAGGAAGCAAGTTGTAGAGAAGTTAAATAGAATAAGATTATAAAATGAGCTTTGAACATCACAGAGAGCTGCATTTCAGTGAACGTCTTAAAGCAAAAGCAGCATGGCACAACTACTGAGACATGGTCACACACTCAAACCGGGCCGGGAGAGCGTCAGTCAGAGAAACTCGAAGAAACTTGCTGACAGGAGTTTTTCAGAAGCGTTCCTAATCTGATGCAGCAAGTTTCTCCGAAGGGGTTTTATTCAGGTGTTTTACTGGCAGGAACCAAAAACCTTGCAGGCTGGAAAGTAGCCAGGAAAACCCAGAGCAGGATCTGGGTCAGTGCTTTCACCTGACAACAACAGATCAGAAAACCTCCCTAAACCTCTTTACATGTGAGCATCGAAATTGTTATCCAAACAACAGCAGGTATGTAAAGGGCTTTTGCGTCTCTGATCCAGATAAGCGGTATAGGCCTTGTAACAACAATGAACCTATTTCTGTAATCTCTCTCATCTTCACAGCTTCGTGAAGGCTAAAAATAAATCTGTGTTACAGGAATCAAACCCCGCCCCGCTGGTGGCAGTCTTGTTTACCTCTTTCAACCATCCCAACCTATTCAGCAGGCATTCTCTTTGCTCACAAGTTTGTTATTGCAGCTTACAGTAACCGCAAAAGCAAACACCTACTGGCATCCGTGGCAGTCTGCCCACTCTTCAAAGTGGGAAGGCTATCAAGCTATTCAAGGAAGGCAGATGTTGAAAGAAAATATCGACTTCCCTAACGGGTGGATATCAAAGTCTGGAGCAGTAATTAAAACATTTGAAACATCTGGAGCGGTAACCGTAGCTGACTTCGGTTTTCTTTGGGCTGCCATGTTTCCGTACCACCACCAGATGACCGAAAAAAAGGCTTTTTTCGGTCTGGTTATCTCAAGCACAGAATGATAAACACTGAAACCTTTGGGCTTTGTGAGACGATGAGTCAGCTTTCTAGCGACAAACAGAGGTCAGATACACTGAAAAACATCTCACGGTGAGTGTGGTGGGGCCTGGAAACATTGCTTTTAGCTCACGGCATCATGAAGTCTTTCAAACGCTGCGGCGTCACATTTTAAACAATTGTACAATTTTGTACTTTTACAGCAATTTCTGAAGGATAGCAAAATTACAGGATTTTGATTTGTTTTCTAGCAAAATTATACCACATTATATAAGTCAAGTCTCAAGTCTTGATTTTAATGACTCGAGTCCAAGTCATGTGACGCGCGTCCCCACCTTTGGTTTACACTCATTTCAGGTACATTTCCATGTTTTCCCCCTTCTCAAAAAGCAGCTCAGACATTTTACCCTCACACCTGATGCATGCTTTCCTGATCAGTTTGTTATTGTTCCGGTTTCTCTCTGAAAGCCACAGCAGCAACACAGCAGGTAAGTTTGCTGTAAACTTTTACCCGCAGGTAAAAGTTTGTTGTTTTCGGGAATGTCTTAATGTTTTCTTGGGGCTAGTTTCCTCTTCCCGCAGCCACAAAATATGCATCAGTCACTGTGTTATCAAATAAGATCTCGGTGCTTTTGGAAAGCGATCATCTTGGCTGATTAACCCAATTACATGCCAGGAAAGCACCAGTTGTTCCAGTTTACCTTCCAAGGTTGATCGCTCTGATAGTTCTAGGTCGAAACGGACTGAGAAAAAAACTTTGACTGTTCCCGTCTCCATCATCGTTGGCTAAAGTTCTGCACTAACCAACTTCCTGGTGCCAAACGGTCATATCTCTCTTTTGTCTTTATATTTTTTGTTTCCAAACTTCTTGGGGACTGAAATTTTACGCCGGGTAGAGAATACAAAGTTAAGCTTTTGTTTTACTCAGAATACTTTCAACGAAAGTTAGAACTCACCAAAACACAACAGGAGCAATAAAATACACAAATTACACACTTAAACATATATAACTCCCAACATTTTTACATTTTATCTCATTTTAACCAAAAATGTTAGTTTATTTTTATGATTTTGGGCTTTCTGTGCCCAAAGTAGTGAAAAAATTGTAACAGTTGGAGGCAATTAAATTAAGTTTTTCAATCCCTGTCTAATTACTTAGACAATTAAACTACTCAAGAGGAGTTTTGGTGCTGGGAATCTTTAAATGCATCCGGAAAGTTCGGCCAAGAAAGTGGATCACACATGAAAACATCCAAGAGCATAAAGTGCTCCAGTAAACATTTGATTCGCAATTATAGTGTATGTTCATCATGTGCATAATTTTCTCTTAAATTTGCAATATGTACTCAAGTTTTTATTCTGAGCACAGTGCACTGCAAAAACACAAAATCTTACCGAATATGTTTCTCTAGTTTCTAGTACAGATATCTTGGTGCACTTGAAAAAATGAAAAAACTAACCTGCAAACAACTTTTCAGCAAGCTACAAGAGTTTGTTTTAAGTCAACAATTCATTAATATGGCAGAAATTAATCACAAGACTCATCACAAGACAAAATTAAGGATTTATTTACATTAAACAAGCTCCTGTATCTTGCTGAAAAGTTACTTGTAAGTTAGTCTTATTTGAAGTGCACTAAGATATTTGCACTGGAAACTAGACCAAAAATCCCTGGGTTGCGTGTTTTTTGCAGTGTTTTCGTTTAATGGCCTGCTCAAGGTCATGTATACTTTTAAGATTGAAAGATCTACTATGTCTATCTGATTCTGGTAAAAGGCCTCACTGTTTTTTTCTTGACTCTCCTCTGAGCTACTCCTCTTTTCAGTCCTGCTATATTTAGTCTCTCTTATCAGATTAAAACAGGTGAACCACAGTTGACAGGAATCAAGCCACGCCCCGCTGCTGCTAGTGTTTGATCCTTTAGTCAGCTCATCATTATGTTGCCTCACTGGAACGGTTCTCAAATGTCACGGCATTAAAGAAAACACAGAGGATATGACAGACGGACAAAGAGCTTTGTTTTAGATCAGCGTCATTTCCGACCCATCCTTCTTACATCCTTATAAATTTAAGCAAATTAATTTACTTAATGAAGTTAGTTAATTTACTTTAAGTACTAACAGTACACACTATTATTGTTGTCTCAGTTGCATAATTTAAATATATGGAAAACACTACAGCTGTGGCGCCACCAAGGGGGGGGGGAAAGAACGGGGAACGTCCCACCAATTCCTTCAAGAGATGTAAAACAATTTTTAATGCGAAAGTAAGTATTAAACAAATCAACACTTTCTCAGAAAATCTATTTCTAAAGGTCCAATCCACACATGCCAAACTATCCACACATCATAACCCAAAAGTTACATTAATAAGTAACCGCCACCATGGTTTCTAGACACATTCACTGCATAAGACTCCACTGATGAAGAAAAGACACATTGTGCAGAATGAGAATGGACAAAAAGTAGAAAACAAACCATATAGAAATATCCGAGGAAGCTCTCAAATGGTTACAGAGAAAGACAATAAAGGTACTTAAGTGGCCGAGCCAATCAGCTCACTGGGATCTAATCTGAAATCTGTTGAAGCCACTGAAGTTCAGAGTGCATGAAAGACAGACGGTTTCTACAAGCAGCAGACGTCTTGAAAATAGAAAATGGGCTTTTTATACAAATTATTTAATAAATTTTACATAAAGCTGCTTAATGCTTATTTCATTTTAATCCCAATCCCACTTTATTGCATCACAGGCTGTAAAAGTTTCTCTCATAAAGACCATATAGTGTGCATTCCTGGAGTTTTATAACTTGTTCAGCCTGAATCAAATAAATGTTTCGTTATCAGTTGATCCAGGTGTGTTGGAGCAAAAACTTTTCCCCAAAACTTTTCTATGACTTGGAAAAGTCATGTTAGCTAAACTGCGTTAGCTTCTGGCCGGTGAACCCGTTTACAAACAGACAATGATACAAAATATGCAAACAAATATAAACTTTTAGAATTTTTTTTCCTAGCTTTGATTCACAATTCAATCATTATTACATTCATTTAGCATAAATGCTGCCTCACACCTTTTAGTTGCAGATTAGTTCTTTAGGGGGTTTTGTTGTTTTCCTTTCCTCTTGGTTCTCTTGGTCTTTTAATTGTCAAAAACCTTTTTACATTTTGTGCTTGATGTGCTAGAAGGAAAATCTCTGGACCACTGAGACATTCAAGGACTCTGTAAATAAAACGCCGTGCAAGCGGGACTGGCCTTTTGAAAGCCTTTCAGTCATTTTTATTCCTCCTTTTGACGACGTGAAAGCTGGATGAAATGTTTGAGCTCCAGCAGACACTTTTAAATCATCACAGTTTGATGAATCTGAACATTTTAGTTAAAATCATAAACTTGTTTTGTTCCTCATTGTCAAACTCAGCTATGCTAGCTTGAGGACTGATGTAGCTTGATGAATTTGACTGGCAGCCAAAAAGGAAAGATGAGCATGACAAAATATAATGACTGGAAAAATAGATGTGATTTCGTACTAAAAAATTTCTAATAAATTTTTTATTTTATTTTGCTTTTTTCCTCTCATTTCTCCTCCAACTCTATAGTGGCCCCCCAGTCACGGTTAGTGGTTTATCACAACATGGAAGCAAATTCACATTCATTTAAATTGGGTGTAAATCACAAAGCCACCAGTCAGGTGTTTATTTTAGTTGCACATTTCAGCAACAAGGCAGTTCAAAGTGGTTTACACCATAAAAACATAAAACAGTCACCAATTATGAAAAACTTTACAGATTGTCAAACTCCATCAAACTTTGGAGCAGTGACAAATAATTTGTCTTTCTCTGGTTATCCATTGTCAGATCTCACATTTCCAGTATGGCGGGGGAAGGATTTACAGGTTTTAGTTGTTAAGTTGAGAAGTTTAGTTACCGGTAAGGTAACTCGGCACATTGTGCTAGAACATTCTAGTTCTTGTAGAATGTGATTCCAGGAATATTTCATCTCATTTTCACAGCTTTTTCTTTTTCCTTCCACTTATCAGGTTTCCTCATTTCAGTAAAAGCAGACTGCGTAGTCGGTGCTCGGAAGCAAAATGTGTGTAAAAGAAGCCATAGTGCAAAGAAAGATCTTCAGAAAGCCTGGAGAACAGTTGATTAAGATCGCCTTAAAATCCTAGGAATGTCTGGCCATTTCTCAGTAGAGCGTTCTTGCACTGGCTCCAAATCTTCAAAGCATCAAGGCAAGTGTGAATCTGCAGTTTTGAGTTTGATAATTGAATAATGAAATAGAAAATCAGTCAGTTTTCCTTGACCTGGCAAATTCACATGGAAATTCATCTTAATTTGTCCAGGAAGTTTGTCTCCAAAAACAACATGCATTTGAAAGAAATACATCATCAAAAACATGCATGTTATAAATAATAATCAAAGGGAAAACTTTACATGTATTAAACCCTTATTGTGGCTGAGATGCTTGTTGCGACAGATATTTTATCTCTGTTGATTAGGTCCAAAATTTTGAGGAAGGCCCCCTCCACAGATTAGATTAAAATTTGGACTTTGGCTGGGCAATCAAAGTATGCTAGTATGTTTCCAGTCAGTAGAAACATGTTAGTATGCCAATAACAATTTGTATGTATAACATGCCACCTTAATAAAATATTAATGAAATTGCATTTCTTCAAATGTTTTCTACTTTTGGGCGTGCCGTGGTTAGCGCGACCCGTATTTGCATTGCATTGTGATTCTGTGTTTGTTATGATGTAAAGCACTTTGAAATGCCTTGCTGCTGAAATGTGCTATACAAATAAAATTTGATTGATTGATTGATTGATTTGGAGGCCTTCAGTCCTCGACGCGGCCGTCGCGGGTTCGACTCCCGGACCCGACGACATTTGCCGCATGTCTTCCCCCCTCTCCTTCCCTGTTTCCTGTCAGCCCACTGTCATATAAGGGACACTAGAGCCCACAAAAAAGACCCCCTGGAGGGGTAAAAAAAATGTTTTCTACTTTTGCATTGTGGTGTGATCTTTTCATTGTCTATTTCTACCTGTTAGAAACACACTTCCTGGCTGAATTAAGATCATTTTCCATCTAAATCTGAATGATTCTGGATTTAACCATAAGGACGGTCAGTGTGTGAATTGACTGTGATGATTTTCTTTTTTTAACAGTTCTCTACTTTTTCATCTCTCAAACTCAACTCAAAACCAAAGTTTGCTTTTATATTTTACTTCCAGGAAGTTGCCGAAGCATACTTTCCTTGATGCATGTTAAGGATTGGAACCAGTACAAAGTGAAGCTCGGAGACTAACAAACAGCTAGAAACTCTTGGGATTTAAGATGATTATATTTGAATTATTATTTCAGTTTTACGTAGACGGTAAGAAAAAGGTTGGAACATTTTAAATAAAATAGCTAATAGCATTCAAAAGTTTTCATAAATATACATTTGAAAAGTTGCATTTGGATTCAGCCCTTTATTAAGGAAGCAATTTTCATCTTTTGAAATTTTGTAAACACATATCCAGATAAGCCAACGAGTATTCACATCTTTAGCAAACAACACGATACTGCGTTTTTTTTGTTTTATGGGACTACAGATGGAAATTTGCATTTTGCTAAATCTGGTATATTGTCTCTGGTATATCAGATAAAACCCAATTAAATTAAATAATAAGTCACATTAAGATTTTTACTGAGGTTTTATGAAATACAAAAGAAATTAAGGATATTGAAGCCATCCTCCACCTTTCTGTTGTTTTTGTTGCTGCATAAATTCCTTACTCGTCAGCTCCGCCTAGGAAGTTCCACTGACATCACCAGGAAGCAAAGCTAGGCCTTTTATAGGACTCCTCTCTGACTTCTTGCCACTCAACAACCAAACTGCTCTTACTGCTGCTGCAACAGACATCAACATCATGGATTTACTGGTTTCTGAATATCAGAACCGCCAAAGGATCAAGGAAGTTGAGAACTCCTTCGGTCCCTCAGCGCCGCAGCTTTTCACACCAGGTCGATTTCTGAAAGGAGAGGGCCCCCTGATGAAGCAGGGCCGCAAGAAGTGGGAGCAGAAAATGTTCTTCCTCTTCAACGATATACTGGTGTACAGCAGCATCATCATGAACAACCGCTGGCACAAGAACCCCAAGATCATCCCGTTAAGTAAGTCACACACACCTCAGTTCAGGAGTAAATTCAGACAGCAGAGAAACTGTTTATGGGTGCAGTGTGTTAAGATTGTACAATCATTGTGTCATTTCAGAGGACATCATGCTGGACGACATGGAGGACTTTGATGACGTGAAGCACCAGTGGCTGATCTGCACACCTCGCAAGTCCTTCCACGTATCGGCCTCCTCTGACGAGGAGAAGAAAGCCTGGATGCAGCACATCGAGGCCTGCCAGCAGACCCTGCTGCAGGAGCCGGTCCTCCAAACAAAGACAACCTACGCCAAGTCCTGGATCCCCGACCGAGCCGCTCAGAAGTGCATGCGCTGCCTCGCCACGTTCACCGCCATCAACTGGCGACATCACTGCAGAAAGTGCGGCTTCGTGGTGTGCAACGCGTGCTCCAAGGGCCGGGCCCTCATCGAACACATCGACCCCAACAAACCGCTGAGGATCTGCAAAGCCTGCAACAAAACGGAGGATGACCAGACCTTCCGCCTGAGAGGAGACAGCTCTGGCTTGTGGGATGAAGCACCCAGTGATGAAGAGTGAACACTGAGCAATCCTCCTGTAGTAATCAAACTGTAGGTTGAAATTGAGGTGGTGTGACAGAAACCTAGTCATGTGTCCCCTTCCTGTGGAGGAAATGTAGCCAATATCATTCACATGATATTCAGAGAGAATCTGAAATCCTGGATGTGTGGAAGAGTTGAGCAGAACAGAGCAGGTGAGGGAGAGGAAGGACACCTGTCAGCCAATACCTGAGTTTAACATGAATGTGTTGGTAAGACCTGCTGGACTGAAGGAGAGCAACGCAACCGCTACAGAGTGTTGGACTCTTGATGAAAATAAAAAAGCTGCTGTAGAAGACAGAAAGTCATAAAGTATTTGAAAAGTAAATAATGAAAATACTGTAATATATATGTATGTATATATAATTTTATAAGTGTGCTCAAACTGTAGTGTTTTGTTATGTGAACATATGTTGTTTTTGTTCATGCTATCTGGTAAGCAGCTTGTTGTCAAACCACTGCTGCAACTTTCTCAATACAAATAAATGTTCAGTAAATGTAAAGAGTTTCCGTTCAGACCATTTTTTATTTATTTTTGTCTAAAGTTCTTTAAATTATTAATCCTACTGCATCAGATTCAATTGTGCACATTGTTGCAGTTGCTGTGGCATGCGTCCATTTTTAAATCTAAAAGAATAAAAAATGCAAGCAGTGCTGGGAATGTTGCAACATACAGTGCCTTCAAACCCTAATATAATCATACACCTCTACCCCCCAATATCTATCTATCTATATATATATATATATATATATATATATATACATATATATATATATATATATATATATATATATAGATATATCTATATATATATATATATATATATATATATACACACACACGTGCGTTTGCAGGGCTATCGTTGCGGGGAATTTCCATTGACTTCCATTCATTTCTACAGCCTAAACCTTACCCTACCCTAACCCCACCCATTACATACCTAACCCTAACCAAAACTCAATTCACACCTTAGTCCTAAATCTGACCCCTGACCCAAAAACAGCGTTTCCCCTTGTGGGGACTAGGCTTTGGGCACCACAAAGAGCAGTGTCCCCCCACAACGTAACACTGTCAACACTGTCAACAACACTGTCCCCCCAGTGTTCCCCACAATGTCAGGAAAATGGTCCCCACAAGGTATTAGAAACAAACGCACACACCCACACACACACAAGGGGTATGTAGTAATCCTTTAAACACATATATGACAAAAAAATGACAAGTATTTACACCCTCGGCAGATTTAGGTTTAAATTTATTTTGCTAACATTTGGGTAAACTGTTAATGTTAGAAGAAAACACGAGACTCCGACTTGAATCTGATAGAGAATCTGATGGGCGGAACTAAAGATCAGCTTTGCGATCATAAACAGTCTATAAATACTGGTGAAAATATGCAAAAAGCTGCTCAGCAACAAAAATATTTTAGAAAATAGCATTATCTTCACCGCATGTTTACGTTATGCTACTCTTGCATTGTTTTGTTATCTTTTGATAATACAAGACAACAAAAAATTATCTTTTGGTATCAAACTTCCTGGAAGATTTTCCATCTAAATCTGCCAGAGGAAAGAATGACTGAGGGTTTAGTCAGTGTGTGGACTGACTGTGATTTTTTCCCCCCTTTTCCACAGTTGTTCTTCTGTTTCTTCTTTCATTCAAGAAAATCAAATCACAAAGTTCTATTCAAAACACAAATTTAAGAATTTACCTTGTATTCAGCCTTTCTGACATCATCACCTGTGCAGCAATGGCCCGTTGCGGTCCATCATGACAGTTTTGCTAATTTTAGTATTTCCCATGTTTCAGCAACACTTAACTGCACAATAAATAATGATTCCGTATTTTATAAGACTGTGTCAGTCCTTACAGAGCCCTGTAGGGGACATGGGGAATTTTTTTTCTTTGGCGTTCCCTCATAAAACTTTTAAGTTTCTGTTTATATCTTAGGTTTGTGGTGCCTTTCTATACTAAAGAAAAAGATATAAAATTTCAGGTATTTCACAAGGAGATATTAACATACATGGAAAAACCTTACATAACCTTACATAAGGCAGAAAGTACGAAGGGCATACAGTATTCAATCATGCCGCATAACTGATCAGTAGATTATTGCAAGGGAACGCAAAAGTTTTGTGAGGGAACGCAAAAAAAAAAAGAGAAAAAAATCCCACGTCCCCTGGAGGGCTCCGTATGAAATGACCCAATTCCAATTTTATTTATTTATTTATTTAACGTAATGCGACCTGTGTCTGATCTTTTCATGACAGGTCGGATTTTCTTCGAATGCGACCCTGGCCACTTGGGTATCCGATAAGTATCCGTGTCAAATGCGACCAAACGTCCAGGAAGTTCATCCGAACTGAATGTCACTGATACTCGACAAACGTCACTATTATGCACGTGAGCGCGAAGACAAACAACAACCATGGTGGACTATGATGAGGACTAAATTGTTACTTGCTCCGGTCGGACAACAACTTACAAATCGCAGGCTATGCTCGCATCCATGTTTACTTCCGCAAACTGAGCACTACTTCTTCTTTATGAGTGGTTCTATATGTGTGACGTTATTGTGCCCTCTACTGAGCATGTGGGACACTTTCATCGTGTGCAGTTCACACTGGAGAACAGAAACTTTCTGTAAATAGGAAAGAAAGAAAAAATACAGCCAAACTATTTGGACTATTTCTGAGTTGTAAGTCATCTGACAGTTTTGATTGTGTCTCTTTTGTGTTGGTAGACCACCTACTAAAAATTATATATAGTTTAATCTCATTAGCAAAAACTCACATCTCGTCGTGTCATTAAAGAAAAATAATACCACACCATAAACCCACTTGGCACAATGTGGTCAGACAAGTATTGTTGTTCCGGCATCATCATCCATCCATGGACTCATCCATCAGATTGCCAGATGGAGAAGCGTGATTCAGAGATCGCGCCTCCAGTGACGGCATCAGACGTTTTGCATTGCACTCTGTGATGTATGGCTTGGATGCAGCTGCTCATCCATGGAAATCTGTTTCATGACCTCTTCGCACTATACGCTTCAGCATCCGCTGACCCCGCTCTATCAGTTTGCATGGTCTACCGCTTCGTCGCCGAGTTGCTGTCGTTCACAAACACTTCCATTTTCTTCTTCCATTTTCTATCTGACAGTTGACTGGAATAATTCAGAGTGAGAAACTTTCTTGACAGGTGGCATCCTATCACAGTTCTATGCTGGAATTCACTGAGAGCCATTCATTCTTTCACAAATGTTTATAACATTTGCATAACAACATCTGCAGGCCTCGGTTTTTAGTTTAATACACCTGTGACCATGGAAGTGATTCTGATAATTTGGATGGGTGTGTCTACACCAGGGGTCTCAAACTCCAGTCCTCAAGGGCCGCAGTCCTACAGTTTTTAGATGTGCCACAGGTACAAAACACTGGAATGAAATGGCTTAATTACCTCCTCCTTGTGTAGATCAGTTCTCCGAGCCTTGCTAATGACCTAATTATTCTATTCAGGTGTGGTGCAGCAGAGGCACATCTAAAAGTTGCAGGACTGCAGCCCTCGAGGACTGGAGTTTGAGACCCCTGGTCTACACGTTTGGCTTTGGTCTCAGAAGACTCCGCCCTAATGCAGCCCTAAAAATGGAAGGTGCCATTTTTACGCACCTTCCATGGGCTGCATCCAAATACAAACTTGTCTGATTTATATTTGTAAAAACAATACATTTCTACCTTGTTTTATTCTCCATAAATATGAAATGACAGCGCCTTCAGTTTTGAAGACACTGTTGCAACTTTCCCTTCATTGAGCTGAAGTCATGCAGACTTCCTAGGAATGTAGTAAGGCACTATTTGAGTTGGGAGGTTTGATGCCAGGAATCAGAATACATGCAGCAGAAGCATTTGCACCTGGGTGAATTAAAATTCAAAAGGAAAGCATGATGTAAACAAGTTGCAAGTTGACTCTGATGCAATAGGATTACCGATTGAAAAATTGATAAAAATAACAATGAAACAGAAACCCTTTGCATTTACTGCACATGTATTTTTATTGATAAAGTTGCAGCAGCGGTTTTACAACAAGCACATAGACAAAAACAATATCATAATATTGTCACGGAGACATTTGGCATAGAAAACGTGACAGGCTGAGCACAGTGACAAACATAGATAAATATATATACAATACTTTCATAATGTCGTTTACTTTTTAAATACTTCATGTGTTACAGGAGCTTCTTTATTTTCATCGAGTCCAGCGTTGTGTAGCGGTTGTGTTGCTGATCTCCAGTCTTGTCTTATTGATGTTGATCAATGTTCCACTCTTCCAATCCACACATGCTTCTCCTAACACAGATTTTAGAGGCTCTCTGTTATTCCTCACATTTTCTCTAAAGAAGGGGGGACACGCGACTAGACTTCCGGTTTCTGTCACACCAAGTCAATTTCAACCTACAGTGAAATTGTAAAGCTGGAGGACTGGACAATGTTCACTCATCACCACTGGATGTTTTGTCTGAGTCAGTGCTGCCTCTCGGCGAGTGTGTGTTCTGGTCATCCTCCGTTTTGTTGCAGACTTTGCAGATCCTCAATGGTTTGTTGGGGTTGATGTGCTGGATGAGGGCCCGACCCTTGGAGCACGTGTTGCACACCACGAAGCCGCACTTTCTGCAGTGATGTCGCCGGTTGGTCGTGGTGAACGTGGTGAGGCAGCGCATGCACTTCTGAGCAGCACAATCGGGGACCCAGTTAATGGCATAAAGGCGGTCTGGTTGGTCCTGCAGCAGAGCATTGAAATGCTCCATCCAGGCTTTCTTCTCCTCGTCGGAGGAGGCCGACACGTGGAAGGACTTGCGAGGTGTGCAGATCAGCCACTGGTGCTTCATGTCGTCAGAGTCCTCCATGTCGTCCAGCTTGATGTCCTCTGAAATGACACAATGATTGTACAATCTTAACACACTGCACCCATGAACAGTTTCTCTGCTGTCTGAATTTACTCCTGTACTGAGGTGTGTGTGACTTACTTAACGGGATGATCTTGGGGTTCTTGTACCAGCGGTTGTTCATGATGATGCTGCTGTACACCAGGATATCGTTGAAGAGGAAGAACATTTTCTGCTCCCACTTCTTGCGGCCCTGCTTCATCAGGGGGCCCTCTCCTTTCAGAAATCGACCATTTGTTGAAAGCTGCAGCCGTGATGGATGGAAGGACTTCTCTAGTTCCCCGATCCTTCGGCGGTTATGGTCATCAGAAACCAGAGTCTCCATGATGTTGATGTTTTGTCTGTTGCAGCAGCAGTAAGAGCAGTTTGGTTGTGTGCTGCCAGCTTTGAGAGAGGAGTCCTATAAAAGGCCTAGCTTTGCTTCCTGGTGATGTCAGGGGAATTTTGCAGGCGGAGCTGACGAGAAAGAGAGTTATGCAGCAACAAAAACAGCAAACTTGACGATAAAAGCCTGATTCCGGCTAATTGTTGAATTGAATCGGTTTATTCACATTTTGGCAGTGCAATAGTGTCGTAACACAATTTAACACATTAATTTCCACCTGCAGTCCCATAAAACAACCACACAATTGAGTGTTGCTTGCTACGTGGCTCATCTCTGCACTTTTGCAAAATTTCAAAAGATGAAAATTGCTTTTTTATCTGCTTTATGTTAAAAGAAAAAGAAGCTTTGCATGATGTCAAGCATTTTTCAAAACTTTCCAACCTCCTTGTTTCAATCTACATAAAAAACTAAAACAATCATAAAATAAATAAAACAAAAACATCCAAGAGTGATTAGCCATTTCTTATCTGTGCATCACGGATTCTTGTTCTGGTTCCAGTTCTTTTTACGCACCAAGGCAACTATGCTTCAAGCCTCTTCTTGGAAGTGTAATATATGAAAAGAATCTTTGCTTTTCTGTTTGATGAATGACAAAAGGAAAGAAAAACAACATATTTCTGATCTTTCTTACAGATAAACCCAGAATCATTCTCTGGCAGATTTAGATGGCAAACTGTTTTAATTTATCCAGGAAGTTTGTTTCCAACACATATTGAAACAGGCATTGCTTAAAAGATAATGCAACAATGCAAAAGTAGCAAAACAAGTGCATTTTTTATTCTCATTATAGGCTGTTTTTCTGTACTGATGCCGAGCCTCTTTACCATCACCCTAATTTTAACTATGTGTTTAGAGAATTGATACAAACCCCAAGAGACACAAGGTGGTTATTTAAAGCATCATCTCAATGCTAACTTTTGTGATGCAAATCTGTAAATGATTTTAACAACCTAAATAATTGTCCATAAAATGTAGCAGATTATCTACATAAATCTGAGATTAAAAACAAACAGAGGTTTAGGCCTGTCACGATAATCCATGTATCAATTAATCGCATGATTAATTAAAATAAACTCAATAATTTTCATTTGCTTGATTTATCGTTTTTCTCTCTTCTTTCTCTTTTTACCAAAAGCTGAATGATAAAAGTCTTCTGTCTGGTGTTTTGGTCTTAACTATTCCTTTTTACGAAAGATAATTTTGCTTACAAAACAACGGAAACAGCTTATAAAGTAAATAATAAAGTCATCATTTATTTTATGTGCTGTTTCCGTTGTTTTGTTTATTTATCTTGGATATTTAAATTATCTTCCGGTTCCAGTGTTTAAATATTCATTGGAATTTAAATTTTATTGGTCTTGGAGAATGTGTTCTTGCATTTTTACGCCTTTGTTGCATATATAACTGAAAACGGTCTCAAAACAACAATGCTATCGTTTATCGCAATAAGTTCTGGGACAATTTATCGTCCAGCAAAACTTGTTATCGCGTCAGGCCTACAGATGCTCATGATTGTTTATTATATGTTTTAAAGGCATGTGTGTTGCAACATGCGCTTCATTGCGCTAAAGTCCTGCAGGCTTCCTAGGAACTATTTGAATCTGGAGATTTGATGCCTGGAATCAGAAAACATGCAGCGAAGTGAGTCACTGTTTGCACCTGGAAAAAACTCAAACTGTAGAGTTAAAACAGGAAGCATGTCGCTGCTTGAGCGACAGAATCTGATTGAACGGGGTTAATAGTTGAAAGAGGAACTTTTGGTAGAAAAGAATACTCTGAACACAAACTCTTTACATTTATTGGACATTTATTTTTATTGATAAAGTTGCAGCATTAAGTTGCACAACTGTAAACATCAACAAAAACAACATATGATTGGAAACACAAGGACATTTAGCTTCATATAAGATTCTACAGTTTGAGCACAGTGATAAACATCGATACAGCACTAAGTACATCAAACTAAATCATAATAGCAGAACACTTTATATTATAAATATCTTACAATATTTTTTCCTTTTCAAATACTTTATGACTTTCTGTCTTCTACAGCAGCTTCTTTATTTTCATCAAGAGTCCAACACTCTGTAGCGGTTGCGTTGCTCTCCTTTAGTCCAGCAGGTCTTACCAACACATTCATGTTAAACTCAGGTATTGGCTGACAGGTGTCCTTCCTCTCCCTCACCTGCTCTGTTCTGCTGAACTCTTCCACACATCAAGGATTTCAGATTCTCTCTGAATATCAACCGTTTAATGGCTACATTTCCTCCACAGGAAGGGGACACATGACTAGGTCTCTGTCACACCACCTCAATTTCAGCCTACAGGAGGATTGCTCAGTGTTCACTCTTCATCACTGGATGCTTCATCCCACAAGCCAGAGCTGTCTCCTCTCAGGCGGAAGGTCTGGTCATCCTCCGTTTTGTTGCAGGCTTTGCAGATCCTCAGCGGTTTGTTGGGGTCGATGTGTTCGATGAGGGCCCGGCCCTTGGAGCACGCGTTGCACACCACGAAGCCGCACTTTCTGCAGTGATGTCGCCGGTTGATGCCGGTGAACGTGGCGAGGCAGCGCATGCACTTCTGAGCGGCTCGGTCGGGGATCCAGGATTTGGCGTAGGTTGTCTTTGTTTGGAGGACCGGCTCCTGCAGCAGGGTCTGCTGGCAGGCCTCGATGTGCTGCATCCAGGCTTTCTTCTCCTCGTCAGAGGAGGCCGATACGTGGAAGGACTTGCGAGGTGTGCAGATCAGCCACTGGTGCTTCACGTCATCAAAGTCCTCCATGTCGTCCAGCATGATGTCCTCTGAAATGACACAATGATTGTACAATCTTAACACACTGCACAAACAGTTTCTCTGCTGACTGAATTTACTCCTGAACTGAGGTGTGTGTGACTTACTTAACGGGATGATCTTGGGGTTCTTGTGCCAGCGGTTGTTCAAGATGATGCTGCTGTACACCAGGATATCGTTGAAGAGGAAGAACATTTTCTGCTCCCACTTCTTGCGGCCCTGCTTCATCAAGGGGCCCTCTCCTTTCAGAAATCGACCTGGTGTGAAAAGCTGCGGCGCTGAGGGACCGAAGGAGTTCTCAACTTCCTTGATCCTTTGGCGGTTCTGATATTCAGAAACTAGTGCATCCATGATGTTGATGTTTTGTCTGTTGCAGCAGCAGTAAGAGCAGTTTGGTTGTTGAGTGGGAAGAAGTCAGAGAGGAGTCCTATAAAAGGCCTAGCCTGGTGATGTCAGGGGAATTTTGCAGGTGGAGCCAATGGGCAAGGAAGTTATTCAGCAAAAAAAACAACAGAAAGGTGGAGGACTGCGTCACTGACCTTCAGTTCTTTAGTATTCCATAAAGCTCTGACGTATTAACTCAGTGTTGATTGAAGCTTACAGTCAGTAAAAATCTTAATGCGATCATCAAACTGCATGTCTGGATGAAGAAAATAATTGTAGAATTGACGTTTGAATTTTAACGGCAAAAAAGCTAAAGCTTTGCTAAGTCAGATTGTTAATGCAGGAGTTGCACTTGCTTTTTGCATATTCCAACTCGCTGATGGGTAAAGAAGAAGAAAAAAACAAACAAACAAAAAAATCAATCTTTGCCTCCTTCATAGTTTGCCAGTTTCATAGAAACTCAGTTTGAGCTGGTTGGGCACTTCCTGGTTGACTCAACTTTCAAGACAATGGATTAAACTCATTAAACTTAGGGTTATGGTTATAAAGGGTTATGTTTTAACCCTAATAGGTTATAAATAAATGACTGATTAGGTGACTTCTGGAGGTTATTGGTTGCATTAGGATTTTTTTCAAGGGCAGCAGAGTGGTGAATATGGCCAAAAAAAAAAAACCCTCAACAAGAGAGCAAACAACAAAACTCAAAGAATAGATGTGACACAAGAGTAACAAGTGTAATAAAATTACATGCGTGTTGCATTTCTTTAATGCAACACGCCTTCCTTTGGCGTGACGCTCCACCAGCGTTCCAAACAATCTGCGTTTCACGGCTTCCAGAGTGAAGCTAACAAATCGGAATATAATAGAAAAGAAATAGCTTTTATTCTGCAACAGCAGCAAAGTGACAGTCAAAGGCCGTTGATTGACAAAGATGTCAGTATAAATACTGTGCAGTTACTGAAATTAATAAGGAATGTGCAACTTTAGTTGCTTAAATTGACCAAAACAACAGACTATTTACAATATGTGACAGTAAAAACGAATGTAAAAAAAATGCAGCAAAGATGTGCAGCACAAATGTCATTAAAAACAAGTAAGAACTGAGTTTGTAGGGAACAGTGATAGTTGTAAAGTCAAACAGCTGCTGGCAGGAAGGATCTACGTCTGTGTACTTAGCATGTAGCAGTCTGTCTCTGAAGCCATGCAAAATAAGAATAAAAACAAAAATAAGAAAAACAAACCATGCAAAAAAAACAAACTAAAAACGAAAAGAAAATCAAATCCAAATATTTCCCACTGTCCGACAAATGCACGTTATTTGAATTTGAAGTAACTGTACGATTTTACTTTCCCTGCACCACTATGCACGAATTTATCTCATAAAGTTACAGTAAAATGGTCTGTATCTGTAACCAAATGTGAACTGCCTGAGCTTTTACTGGGTTGCAAAGTTACATTAAGCTGCTTCAAGTTGCTTCGTTTCACTCTCAAATGCATGTGTTTGGATACAATCACCTTCTACAGAATGCATCGAATCCGGATCGATTTATTTAAATCTACCAATCAGTCACATGAAACAGGAATCACTTTAGGAGCATCCCAAAGAATGTTTTCCAGGTGTTTTTGTTCCTCTTTGATAAAGTATTTTTTATTAATCACTGATAATTCTGAGCAAAACACAGAGGACGAATGCGTTCCTACTATAAGCATTCACTTAAAGCATCCATTGTTATTTACTAAAATACTTAATCAAATTAAGAAATCAGTCAAGTCAAGTTTGCTGTGAAAACAACTACTAAAAGTTGTTTTTTTTTATTATGGCAGTGGAGCAAACTGAATTTAGGAATGAGTAAAAAAAAAAAGAGAAGAAGGAAACTGGATGAAGCTGGCACCTGCACTGAGTCTATTTGTGTTTGGCTCTGACTCTTTAGCTATAAATACAATCCTGGAAACTTCCATCGCGCTATTGTTGCTGCTATCTTTGCAGAAAGAGGAGAAGTAAACAAAACATTAAGGAAAGAAACGCGGCCGTCGGGCCTTTCCGTGCATGTCTTTCCTGTCAAAAGAGGGAGGGTGGAATAAATTACTGTTGATTACAGGCCAAAACAATCTACAAAAAAAACCTAAAAAAAACCACAGTTTGTTGTGCAACAAAAACTGGTTTGACTTGACAGTTGACCAACATCTGTCAGTAAATAAATGAGTAATAGTCTGCTGTTTGAAGAGAGCTTCTCACTGTCTGAACAAGCTGACAAAACTGCTGAATGTTTCACTGACTATTCTGTTTCAAGACGCAGAACCTCGGTTCCACAAGTAATCGGTACTCGATCCTAGAAGCTAGGATCCTTTCTCGGCTCTCCTCTCCAACTTTGTGCAAAAACAAGCGAGACGCTGAGGGCGGCACGATGATTTCACAGCACAGCCTGCGAAAAGTAGATGCGAAGGTCGAAGATCATGCACCTGACCTTTCAAATGCCTGCTGAAGATTGAATGTTGTTTTACCCGTGGATGTATGATGCATGGACAAATAAAGATGAGTCATGGTGCCTGATGGGAAAAACAATAAACATAAATTCCTAATATAAAAAAAAGGTAAGCTATATAGGCACTTTACACACAAACAGGCTACATCCAGTCAATTACTGTCTAGTTCAGTTGAAATCTGTTCAATTCTACATAATTGAGTCATTCAAGGTCATGTGCATTGATCTAAAGGAGATTTCCCGCCTTGCACTTTTCTGTACAAGAATACAAGAAAACAGCAACAAAAAATCACCAAACACTCCCAAATTTTAAGCAGTTTGGATGAAAATGAGTATTTATTGTTGCAGAGACACACACACACACACACACACACACACACACACACACACACACACACACACACACTCAAACCAGCGCCACCAACCTGTGCCTTTGTTCATTACACTCAAAAAGGTTATTTTTGTGCAGTTTGAGCGAGACGTTGAAAATCTTCACTATTACAAAGTTACACTGTAACCACTTTATAAAAATAATTTTGTTTTAATGTAGAGACGATGAGCCCCGACTGAACCTGCCCCAAATTCAATGTAAAAAAGGTTTCAAGCATTTTCTTGAACCATCTGGAGACATTGTTTATTTAAGTATTTCATGTTAACTTTGTTGAGCCACGAGTGTTGCAACGTTAAATTAACTTATTTTGAAACCCCTTGAAAGGTTGAACTTGTTTGACGTCTGTTACTGGCAAACCAAAGGAAACCGGTTATTGAGCTAATTTTATATGTTATATAAAATACCCTGCTTGCCAACCAGGAAGTAGTTAATCTGTCAAACTCATGTTTCTGGTATCTGTGTCAATCATCCAGCTGCCGCAGCAACCAGGTCAATAAAGTTATATCATCCTGTTTGTTGTCAGTGCTTGTCTACAAAAACAACTTTTAGTTTCTTTGCATGCTCAGTAGGTTACTGTAGCTCGGTAACAACAATCACTGCATGAATTGCACCAATTTATAAAGTGGAACCGGCTAAGTGAAAAAGTACAGAGGACAAACTAAGACTGACTGAGAAACCACTTTTCGCATATTTCTGACTTTAAGTTGCTTAAATATGTAGAAGCAACACAGAGTGTTTAACTCCCTGTGAATGAGCTAAAAGAGATGAGAACTTCTCACTCTCAATTTTCATGACGTTTCTAAAACTGAATCTGTTTGCTTCCCTTCTGCCACTCCTAAAGAAAAACAAGACATCGGCAGCCGCATCTCAAAGGATCCCGAAGCAGTCCGCTGAGTTCATGAGAGACCTGTCTGGCGGCATCTTTCAACAACTGCTCCAAACTTTTGGATTTGCAGTCAACAAGGTTGGAAGCTGTTTAATAATCTCTTGCTCTGTGGAAGCCGTAAAAGCCGCTGCTGTCAAACGGATTTGCATTGAACAAATGCAAATCCGGCAATTCTAACGAGCAACAAAGCTGCTGGACGTCTATCATTTTGTTACAACGGTAACGTCGTAACAGCGTCGAGCTGTAGAGCTGTGTGTTGAGAGTGTGTTGACCAAATTTGGAGAATCAAGGCACCAAACCAGTTTTTGGTGGCCTACTCAAACAGATTTGTTCATGCACATTAAGAAAGATTGATAGATAGTTGGGCCTTTTACACCACCTGAGATTAACTAAGCAAATGGGTTCAGGTGCCTTTCAGATAATTGCTGTGAGTTATCCATCGCCTTTGAGGAAGATGTGGGGTCGGATCAGTGATCACTAAAATGTTTGGTGAAAGCAAGAGCATTTCCAAGTGTACATTGTGAAGGGAAGTCAAAAGACTGGGACTGAAACCACTATAATCAGTGAGGCTAACTGGAGAAAAGGACTACAATTTGGGCTATAATGCCATCACATGTTAAAGTGTCTGCCAGGCCTGAAGGAGTCAATGAAACACAGTCACTGAAACACACCTAAATACATCTGGGGCCCATTATACTGTCCCAGTATGTCCTGACTGATGTACTGGACCTCAGTGTGGTATTGTGGATTGCATTTGCATTTGCAGACCTTTTTCTTCTTCTTTAGTTTTAGTAAAATGGTTTAAAATAAATGTCTAGATTTAAAGAACACACTCAGACTTTTATAGAAAACATTCCTAAAAGGGCTGTCGACTTTAACCCATTAATGCAATTAATTTAAAACCTTTGCATCATCTGCATTAATCTGCACCTAATGCAGACTAATCATGTCTGGACAGAAAATCAAGTTTGGACAGAAAAGCCTTTCTCCTGCAGAGGCCTACCTGTTTCAAAGCAGCGCGTTGCACGGTCTTGTAGTGTGTTCAACAACTCAGAGTGGCTTTAAAAAGCACCGCGATGGACGCTTGGATGAAATAAAACTAGTCTAATAAAACAGTCTACTAATTACGACGATGAATTATCCTTCCACTGAAGCACAAGCAGTTTATGGTTTTTAAATTACGTCTGACACAAAACGACTTCTTTTAAGCCATCTTGAATATGAACCCCTGGAAAACTCAAATGTTTGGTTTGAGACAATAAAACATTTTCTCGAGCATTTTTTTGAGTACTCGCATTTTTACATTTCAAGATTACAAAATCACTATGATTGCCTCTATTGTGATTAATCAAATCTCTAGCGAGTGATTAATATTATTGTGATTAAATGTTCTAATCGATTGTTGGCACTAATCCCCGCCTCTCGGTTGGCGACTGGCATAAGGATGGATGGATAGATCTCTTGAACAATGGGGACACCTAGTGGCCAAAATGTGTAAAATGAGTGTGATTGACTTCCATAAACCAACTCTAACCAGTTCAGTTTAAAGAATCTTTTTTTTATTTTATCACACTAATCTACATGCAGAAAGCAATTCAATCTTTGCAAGCTTATTCCATTATCACACATTTAGCACCATTGAGTCCACCCACAAAAAAAAAGAAAGAAAGAAAACAGCTTAAACATGAGATGTGGACTGTTTTGCTGAGCAGTCAGATTGTTGCTTCTAATAGGGGATTGGTCCGTAGTAGGCAGTGTAGGCGGCGATGATCCCGTTGGTGTCCATCATGTGTTCACAAGCCATGTTGGCCTCACACACTTCCTTCAGACTGCAGAGAGAAGCCAGAGAGTCAGCCTCTGAAACCAGTCTGACTGAAATCTAATAAAGTTGGATAAACATTAAAAATACAGAGCGGAGATGAGACAGCAGAGCAGAAGTACCTCTCCAGCTGAGCCAGGGACAGCTCTGCAGCAGCTCTCTTCTGCCTCACCACGGCGGAGGCCTCGTCCTTCTCCACAAACAGTCCTGCAGGACACGCGTTTAACGTTTTGCTGCGTTAATGCAGTGTGACGGACTGCGACGCGGGCTCCAAAGAAGTATTCACATCCCTTACAAAGAAATCCCATGAAATTCACATGTGGTTCCCATTTTCCACATGTGATAAAGTATTTTGTTCATGTGATCCATGGTTTATTCAACATGTGATCACATATTTCTCACATGTGCACCACATATGATCAGATTTTTCCCCCATGTAAATTGTGATTATACTGAATATGTAATAAAAATCTCATTAATTTTTCATGTAAAAATCACATCTGAAAATCATGAGCCACATAAAAAATGCACACGTGGTTCACACAAATTTTCACGTTTACGTGTGATTTTGGAATACTTTGTGGAAAAAACCCAAGTGATTCCCATGTTTTCACATGCGTATCACATGTTTTCACATGTGCATCACATGGGAATCACATGTGCATAATACACATGTGTATCACATATTTCCACATGTGTAAATGTGTGTATCACATGGGAATCACGTGATTTTTCCATGAAATGTTCCAAAATCACACATATACCTGTGCTTTCACATGTGATTCACATAATTCACATGTGGAAAGTTGTGTGAACCACATGTGTGGTTTTCATGGGATTTTTTTTGTAAGGGATTCCTTGAGGTTTTCCAGATTATGTCACATTACAACCACAACCTTCAAAATCCTACTGGGATTTCACATGAAAGATCAACTCAAAACGGTACAAGATTATGAACAGAAAGGTAAACATGCATTTTTTTCCCCACAAATTTCCAAATAAAAATATGTAAGTGTGCAAAAGTGAGAAAAGTGTGCAATCTATTGACCCAAACTACGGTAATAGTCATGTTTCTGACAAATCCACAAAGCTCTATTAAAGAAGACAGACACTATATATAAAATATATAGAAGATAACATATTACAACATATTTTTGGCCTAGTCAAAGTCCAGACATAAATCTAGCTGATAATCTTTGAAGAAAATCTCGAAAACTGACATTTACAGATTTGATTGAGTTTGGGCAACTTTAGAAACAAGAACTCCCATTAAAATAAACATAATACAACTAAAACAGGTCGAGGTTGTAGCCTGAATGTAGATGGGGAAAAAATCAAGGGGTGTGAATACTTTTGTAAAATGAGAAAAACCAGTTGATAAAAACAGAAACATGTTTACTAGAATAAAAAGCATCGAGTTTGGATCCGTTGCACCTCTTATGTTCAGGCTGACCAATCAAATCGCAACCTGCCCAAACCGACGAGGCACTTCAAATTACTCTCATTTCATGTTTTTATATTCAAGTAAAATCTGTTTTATCTTAACGAAATAAAATGTCAACATGCAGACAGCGACAGAATAAACACACAATGAATGAAGTCATTGTTTTTGTGTCGATTGAGACGCTGCATGTAAAAAGAAAGAAAAGAAATATTCTAACATGTCTGAATTTGATGTAGTTTCCGGGGCAACTATCTCAGTAAACTTGACATAAAACAAAAACTAACTTACAAGAAACCTTTCAGCAAGATATATGCTAGTAGTTTAATATTTAGTTCCTTAATATTGATGAAAAACTACTACTTCCACTGGCAGATTACTTCACTTATAAAAAGACATTTTTTCCATGTAGAAGCTAGACAAAAATACTTGGTAAGACTTTTTGTTTGTTTGTTTGTGTTTTGCAGTGCAGGCTTTTAGGCTCAACTATAAACTTTATACCTTAGATAGCTTAGTTTTACTGCTCTCTAAATATATCCCCCTATTAATAAATCAATCAAATGACAAATAGTGGTACATATTGAATGATATTTCATACCTTCCTCCAGAGCCTGGGCATCTGCAGCAGGCTGGGGGTCAGGGGCAGCAGCTGTAAAAAAAAAAAGAAGAAGAAGAAATAACAATTAGAGATATGCTTTAGTGATGTGTCACGTTTCTTATTATATAAACTTACCTGAAGTCATATAGACTGCCAGGGAGCAGAGAACCACAACGATGAACGTTTTCATCTTCAGCTTCTTTCTTTCCTTCTATCTGCAGTTTCAGGTCTCAGTCAGCTCCCTTTCCCTGTCCGTCCGTCCGTCTGCTCTTTTTCTTCCAAACAATCCTTTTACTTAAAGTCGGTTTATAGGTGTGTCCCTCGTCGTGATTGGTTGGGGAAACGTGTATCACACGCCCCAGCACCAATGGAAAAGATGTGCAGCTTTTCCAGAAGAAGGAACAAAAAGGACAGATTTTTATGTCGCCATTATGTGGCAAACGGCAAATACCAGTGCAGCACAGGCCAGCAGATAAACGGGGCTCAGGCTGTGCCTTTCAGGCTCACCTCGAATGAAAACACGTTCAAAGGACCCTAAAAAAACAAAGCTGTTGCAAACAATGACTAAACTCTTCACACCAAGAGCAGGTGCAGGGTTTCCAACAGTCTCTGGGAATCCTGGGGTAAATATGTGAGCGATTTGAAATGTTCCCATTCCAGCAGCATCGCATTTCTTCCACCATACTTTTTTAAAGCTTTTTTTTTTTACAGTTAGCTATTAGAGTCTAGATTTTTATTTAAAGTGTCCTGCTATTTCAAATAGTCATAATGGCACTGACTCTCAGGTTTCTTGTGCCTTTGGAACAGACTAAGACCCACAGCATCACAGCTCCTCCACTGTACGTTACAATAGATGCAACCTGCTTTTTCCATGTTTGCTGTGGTAGAATGGAAAAGAGTGTATGACTTCACATGCCTTTCAAACAACACATTGATTTCTAAGTGGCAAAGGACTTGTCGTCCATCTTGGCCCTAGAAAATGACATGGTGGACATCTGACCCACATTTGGCCAAACTGTGAGTGATTTGAGACGTCCACATTTGTCAGGGCCCTCATTCCATGTGGTATATACAGTAGATAACCAGTTTTGGATTTGGCCCAAAACAAGGACTGTAGAGGATTGTAGAGTCACTTACGGAGGTCTATCAGATCCTCTGTTCTTGTGTTTCATGGTCACCTCGGCAACGTTTCCCTTTTGAAAATCTTTAACTTTTAATATCATGGCTGAGTGGCTGGTTTGACTGCGGCCAAAGCATCAGTGGTTCAGAGGTGGCGTCCACCACATGACCTTTCAATAAAACTCTGGTTACATACTGCCTTCAGCTAGCATTGATTATGCTGAGACTTCAACAGTTCAAAATTCGGTAATAGGAATAAGGAAGATCAAAGGCCTAATTGTAGAGATCTGATTCAATGTCATTTTTTCACATAAGCTCCTATAGAGTAGTAGAAGGATAAATGTGCGTGTATTTATTCAAGGGGTTTACATATGTATGTGATTTTTTTTATTATTTTCGTACATTAATTTTTCTTAAAACCATAAGGACTTGCATCATTAAGTGTTATCTGGCGGTCATGAAGATTAGGGCAGGGAATACTGGAGTTGTGGTGGCAGGTGTGATGATAAAACAAAACATGTTTTACAAGGTAATGTTTCACTTTTGTGCTTAAACAATAAAAATGGTCTTACAGAAAAAAATATTTATTTCACCATGGTACTCTGGAACGCATTGGGCAAGTTGTGTCAAATTAACACACACCTGCCTCAATAGAATGGCATGTGTTCTTGGTTTTCCCATTTTGAAGAGTGGGTAAGAAACGTCAGTAAGACTTTATTTGAAGGGGTGACATGACACTGTCATAAACATTAAGGAGTCTTTATCAATGTTTATGACTGTTTAAATGAGGTGTCATTTGGTAAATAATGACACTTTTAATGCAAGGTTGTACTAAAAGTTGCATTAAAAGTCCAATAAAATGGTCAACTTTGCATTATTCTGTAAATAACTTTTACACTTTTAATAGAGTCTTAATGCCAGTTTCAATGAAACTTTGCATTAAAAGTGTCATTATTTACAGAATGACACTTCATAACGGGTGTTATGTTTATAATAGTGTCATGTATGAGAGGCCGTTTAGGACCAAAACTATGTTTTGTCTCTCACACACTCTTAAAATATGGTGTGATATTTTAATAGTTTATATGTGCAATTTTAATATTTTGTGTGTGTGTATGAGTCTTTAGTAGTGTGTGAGAGACAAAACATAGTTTTTGTCCTGAACGGCCTCTCATACTTATGCACACCCTGTCAAATCAAATGTTACCTGTCATGTCACCTGCAGCTGGAGAAATCAGACCAGTTCATATTATTGTTTTTCTCAACTTCAAAGCGACAGCTTTACTGTGTGCGAACGAGACAGAAGTTGAAACCAGACGGCAGACAGTCCGGACTGAGCGACGAGGATTTGTCAGATTTTACTGAACCTTTTTAAAACATGTGTGGCGGCTGGCACCCTGAGCAGGTCGGAGCCTTCCAGCGGCCGCAGGCTTTTTAGGCTCAGGCCACTCAGGCCAGATGGCAGCAAGAACCAGGCATTACAATCTGAAGAAGGCAAACCTGCTGTCTCCACTGATGTGACATGGTTTTAGTCTGAGGGCTCTCGGCTTTATTGCAAACCGCGGAGACTCGCCACAAAGAGAAGACAACCTTTATAAGGCGGAGCCTTTTCGTTTGAGGAGTTATAGGAGGGATAAATTTGGAAAAGATATTTCTACCAAACTGAAACTGGAGCATGTTTTGAAAACTCTAAAACTGGCTGCGTTATGAATGTTATTATTAAAACGGCAAGTTCATACGAGAACAATATTTCTTTGAAAGCTTTAAATATGAAAATGTCTTAGATTAGCCTTCTTAATTTGTTTCTGTCCGTCATCTTTGTTTAGTAAACTTTTAGGTTATTGAGTCCTGACAGACAGCGAGGGGTGTAATTTCTCTGTCTGTGTTTGCTTTGGGGATCTGACCTCCAAACAACTTCCGTTGTGCCTATTTGTGGCCACATGACCACAAAACATCCAGTGAAACTGCCTTTCTGGGTTTGTGGGCGGCACAATCCCAAATGTCTTCCCAGCATGCAGCAGGGAAGACAGACGCACCGATCCGTCCTCAATTATAAAGATTCTGCTAGAAACTACAACAAATGTTAATAATGGAATCAACAATGCTTGGATTGTTTTGTGTTTCTGTTCATTAACCCTGGAACGAGTCTGTAGTTTTCCTAAATGTTGACCTAAAACTTTAATTGTCCTGATATATTGAGGTTTTTCTATTTGTTATTCTTGTTTTTGCTTCTCTGCTGGGTCTTTATTTGCAATATTTACTCCTACACACCTCAGTAATTTAAAGCCTACCAGTAAACCAGCTTGGATTACTGTCTTGTAATAAAGGAGGATTAGAGTTTTTTTTTATGTGTATATTTTACTTGTTCCACCAGAGCTCTAATTTTTACCTTTAAAATGCCATTTTAAAGGTGAAGCTACTGTGAATAATTGAAGGTTTCCCACATTGTTTTTACTTCTCTGCTCCGTGAAACAATAAGATCCGCAAACATGGGGAGGTGTAGATGTAACAGAACAAGGTAGAATAGAATGAACCCTCATTTATCCGTACTCTAGGTTGTGTGAATTTTTCGGTGACTCCATATTATTTGTGGAAAATTTACCAATTTGCAGTTTTTTTGTAGATCGTAGAACACATTCTCAAGAATACTGTTCTAAGAAACTGGAAATACCTACAGAGGGCTACATGTGGGGTGCCTGAAGGCTCTATTCTCGAGCCACTTTTATTTAATGTCTACTTGCTTCACCCTCTGTTGAAAAAATATTACAACCTGCGCGTGCTGAGGGCACACAGACATTTCCACGTCCCCAAATGACCCTTTCAGTCCCTGAGTCTTTGTTAATAAGTTAATGGACTAGAATTTCCTCCAGCTCAATGCAGAAAAGAGAGAAATCCTGTCTATAGTCCAAAGAATATAATGCAATGATGTTAAAAACTACAGAGCATACTAGACACATGGGTCTGATTATGGACTCAGAACCACAAACAGCCAGGCTGTTATTGTCTTGAAAACAAAGCCAGAATTCAGGATTTCTTGGAAAAACTGGATATAAAAAACTGATTCTTGCTTTAATTTTCAGGAGCTTTACTTAGAAAAAAATGTGCCTGCAATAAATATCACGTGATGTTTGTTTCACATCAAATATTAATGTTTCAAAACAATCTGTTTAAAATAATAATTGCATGGACTCGTCTCTGACTGAACGCTGCATTAGAAGCTCTGTGGGGCCCCCTGCTGGCCTTAAGCAGTAGCTTGTTCATTGTTACTTTGTTCATTCCATCAGCCCTGCTCTCTTCCTAATAATGGCTCCCAACACAGGGTTCAAGAAATATGTTTTATTTTTATTTCTTTCAACAACAAAAAAAGATAGATGGGTAATATAACAGACATTTCCTTCTGGGATGTCCAGCTCAAAAATAAGACACTAAAATAAGATTACACGTGGAATCAGATGTTAATATCTGTAAGCATAAGAATAGGATTCAGGCCACACTGGACTCCTGTATTATCCAGGTTTCTCTCTCTTGGCAAAACTGAGAAAAATATATAAATTATACAAAACTTTAACAGGTGTGGAGTGAAGGAACATGTGGCAACGAGGGTGCCGCCCTAACACTCAAGTTTTAGTACCGGCGAGTCCCCATCGGTCTGTAGCGCTGCTGCTGCTGCTGCTGCTGCTGTTGTGGTGGATTTCGGCCTCCGAAGTATCTCTGGTAGGCGTGTTGGGCGCCAAAGCGGTAGGCGTAGAAGCGGCAGGGCGAATAGTCCTCACAGGTCTCTGCACGGATCTCTGCTAGAGACTTCCTGTTCCGGGAGGATTTGGAAGAGAAGCATAATTTTAACCTATCCAAGATCAAGTTGATGTTACAAGGTGTGTTTGCATGGCTGTGCTTTACCTCGAGAAGTACTGGTTGTAGAGGTTTGCTCTGGGTGTGGTACGTCTGCTCCCCTGGATGAAGGAGTTGGCTCGATTTGGTGGCACAAATAAATCTGGAAAAACAAAACTTTCCTAAACAGCAGTCCTGCTACAAACACACAAGTCCTGGAAGCTGGAAAGATTTTCTATGGGCAGTGGCGGTCTTTGAAATGGGCCATTTGGGTAGCTGCCAAGAAAGGAAAGAGCACAAGCAATTTGGGGTGGACGAAATGGACTTGGTTTCATTGGTATGTGTTTTGGTACTATAATGAAAACAATAAAAGTTACTTCCTTTTAGGGAAGTAACTTTATGCGGTTTATGCTGTAATAACAGCCCCATAAACGATTTTTTTATTTTTTTGTTTTACATGATTTGTGTGGGACTGCACAAGGATGTAGATCCAGTCTTACATTTTATTTGATTGGGAGCAGCAGAAGGTGGAGCACCATTCATGCAAGAACCACCACTGTGATTAGTGAAAGGAAATAAGCTTTAATACAGTCTGGGTTAGAAACGCATGCATGTTTTTCCAGGCACTGAGATTTTTTTAACACTTAATCACCTTCACGGGATTCATTGCTTTCATTAGAATCTAAGGGAAAAACATGAAGTTGGTTAATCATGAGTGCTGAACATAAATTGAGGAAGTTTATGCATTGAGTTTATGCACTGTTTGGACGTTGGGGGCATTTTATACCATAGCAGACACAGAGGGAGACCACAGCGCAGAGGGCCAAGAACTGAAGGAGGCTCCTCATCTTGTCCTTACTGCTGACACAGGAGAGAGGTCATGTCAGAAAGCAAGAGAGACAAAGGAAAAAATGGGTTTTGTCTTACTAAGACAGATGGGTGACGAAAGACTTAAGGCACAGAAAGGAAAAAATATGACAGTTTATATCTAGCCTACTTGTAATTGTAATAGTGAAATACTTTTAAAAGTAAAATTCATTGTCTTTACTAAATGGTCCTTGTAGGGTCACAAGCGAACAGATGAGAGTTGGGGTACACCATGAACAGGTCGCTGGTCCATCACAGGTTGTGACAGTAATGGGCTCAACACACTGGAAGCAACGAACGACAGTGAAAAGCGATAGTCTCCTGCCATTCGGGGTGAACCCAACACAGAAAGTGCAATAACAATGGCAACAACCCTGTTGTGTCGCGTCGCTGGCCTGCGTGTGCACGTCTCCGAGCTCGAAATGTCACATGCACGAACTTCGCCGGTCGCTCAGCTGGAGGAGGGCAAGCGATTGTCGCCTCATCGTTCATAGAAAATTAAAAATTATTTGTCCTTCTCCTCACTAACCTTATTTTGATGCATCTTGTTTTTGACTTAGCTGCCTACCTGCACGTGAGCTAGTTCCCCGCCCATGTCATCACTGTGAAGTTTCGTCCTTCTTGAGTCTGGTTTAGCTTGGTAGCAAGCAGTGAATGTCAAATTTTACTCAGAGGTGTAAAGGGTTGAACTGTTTACAGCATAGCCCCTTGAGGTTTCCGTCCAGCAATGACCTAAAGTTTCAACTTGTACATATAAAATGTAAAAACAGATCATTTACACTCCTGATGACTTATAACTAATTAAATATTTCACAAATAAGTTTGTTGTGGACCTCTGTACACACAGTGGATAGGGACCACAACCACCCACAAATGGCTGAAATTCCCAAATACTTACATATTTTAATAGTTAAAACACAAAATTTACCTTAATATGCATTAATACACAGTGGAAACACTCTTGGCACTGAATCCAATATCCACAGTCTTCCTTATCTCCGCTCCAATCAGTGACAAACAAAGTCAATGCCACTCCTGGATTGGTTGCTTTCCAAGAGTCAGCCAATAATGTGCCAAGTAGCATTTCACTGAAGTATTTTAGCTTTCGAACCTCCATATTCGTTTGAATATCTTTCTACAAAAAAATCTACAAATGGGTGAATTTTTTGGAAATAATTTAGTCACATTCTAGAGAAAAATCTCCAAAATAGGTGATACTGTGAATACTGAACCGCCAATAAGCGGCCCCTGCTTATATGGCCTCCTTTAGAACATGTTACAAAGGTTCAAAGCACAAAATATGCATGACAATTAGCTTGAATTAGTAACTGCAGTTAGAATGGTCACTGAGGATATCAATGACTAGATCCATCTGCTGCTTGAACTTGATACTGGAACATTGGTAGGTTGGGTCTGATCTCATTCCTAGATCCAAATTCCAACTTTTAAGGTTGACTTACAGCAACATCAGTAGCCAGCAGCACTTCACCTTGGTTCCTCATGGTTCGCATCATCATAGTTAAATTGTTCTACTAGCGTTCTGTCCCAGGTGTACACCACGTCTCACCCAATGACCACTGGAGATAAGCACCAAACCCCCCAGCGACCCTGCAAAGGTAAGCAGGTGTAGATTTTTACATGGATTGATATTCTACCAACAGACAACCCTTATGCCACCAGTTATACTTATTTATTTTTAGGACCACAAGTTTATGGCATAATTTATGAGACATGTTGGTGTGGAATGATTGAATAAAGGCAACAAAAGACTGTGTATATGTATTTGGCCTGAAGAGAAAGTCTGAACTAAACATAAGACCGAGCCCAGAAATGTGTTTTAGCTCCAGTTTGAAGGAAAGAGCCTTCAGAGAATAGTTGTGGCTAAGGAGCGCTGGGCGGCAGCCAGCTCCTTGAGTTCAAACTCATTTTGCTCAACAGAGTGTAACCATAAACTCTTCTTTATAGCTCACTACACATACGAACACCCACAGAGAAGATTTTTACATGCAAATAGACAGTCCCAGGAATGAGTGATTCAACATAAAACATTTAACACCTGTATAAATACTTACACCAGGTGGGGAATGCATGAATTTGCAGAAAGGCACACAGGAACTGTGTTTGCATGACCAGACTGCTGACAAGGTTCTTCTACTTGTGTGATTTGGAAGGCATTCTGTCTCTGCAGCCAGGTTTCTCTTGCCATCAATAGCTGCTTTCATGATACATAAACTCACACATCAAAGTCATCGGTCTGCACACAGACAAGCAGACCGTACACAACTGTACACACAGCATCTGCGCCTAAGGCATTTTCGGTTCAAAACGCACACGCCGTAGGTACAGAGAGCAGGCCCAGAGCTAAAGAGAAGTCTTCAACAACTGGAGATACAGAGTCATGTCTGTGTGTGGGTGTGTGTTCACAAAGTTTTATGCTGTTCTGATTCTCAGGGAAGGTTTCCAGCGTTCTTGCCTGTTGTCAGAATGTGCTCATCTCAGTGGAAAAAGGCAATGATGTGGTGCTAGTTCATACAAACAGTCAGCGTGACGCAACTTCTAATGATCCTATTAACTAAAACAAGAAGAATAAGCTGCAAAGATTACTTAGTGTTAATTTTAAGAAGATTTGAAAAAATCCTTTACAAAGAGGATATCAGATTCCCCTTTGACTGCTTTAAGTCAAGCAAAGGAGAAATAAAGTCTTAGCACTAAACACGATGCAATAAAGTACTTACTGTGTGATCTGGATGAAGGGAGAAGTTTTGGAAATATCGCCCAGTATTTACTCCTGTGAAATATTTCCTAATTCCCTTCAGCAAAGCCTTTATACTCATCACATCCCACCCACCCTTTCATTTTCTACCTACGGGCTCCCTCCTCTCTACCGCCTTCTCGCCCTCCTTCCCTCTCATACTATCAGCCCTCTTTTCCAACATTCAATCAGTGAAGTATTAGCTCACGTCTCTCTAACTCCCACGCCCAGCAACCAGCAGGACAGCACATTGCTTTAGCTGATGGAGCGGCCAGGAGAAATTGAGAAAAGCAAGTTGGGGATAAACAGAGATGAGGGGGAATAAAGGGGACGGTGAGTGAAGGATGGCAGAAGGCCATCTAACCTGCTTCGTAGCAGGCACATGATAATATTCACTCCTGTTTGCCACCATGAAGAAAAAAACATCCACCATGTGGACACAATGTGTGACTGAAATGTGCCTGAGACTACTGCTAGCTAAAAGTCTACTGATGGACATTTAATAATAGTTGATGCTGATATTTATTTAGCCATTATTGAATCCTAATTGTATCACCTTCCCCTCTGAAGAAAGTTCTGTGATCGTAGATGCAATTCAAGAACCTTTCTGCTTTTCCCTTCAGGGGTTGTCTGAACCCCTACGCTTGAATTCTGCAATTCAAGAATCTTGATGAAGGAAAACCATAGAAACAGTCAAAACTCCTCCAAGATTAGGGAGAACTGAGGCACTTTCCTGGAGCAAGGCCTGCAGGGTGAGCTCATGGAGTGAAGTTTTGGCTCTTGAGGCATCACAATGTGCAGCCCAAAAAAAAATCTTCAAAAGTCCAAGTCAAAGGCGAGCCCGGGCATGCCAATAAAGGGTCCAATGACATGGAACAAAACCAAGTTTCAAGAACTGCAGTGTTTTGACATGAATGTCGAAGAATGAAGCCAGAAATAGATTGTTGGATCATGACCCAGAAGTCTTCTGTACCATCATCTGTGCACCTAATGTGTCAATTATATGTGGGCTAAGCTATCAGAGTCATTTATCACGTAGCAAGAATAGCACAAGGGCACTTGTGAGTAGACCCAGGGAAATTTCCTACTTCTGCCTTTCTCATACCTCATTCGAAGGATTTATGTAATCTTGAGATATATCTGTAGTTATGCTGGAATAGACCTAGGCTGCTCGAGGACAATCTGACCAATTTCCCTCACTTTATTTTTCTACTACTCTAACTTTTACATTATCTTAACTGTTAATTTTATGCTTTTTGTTTTCTCCTTTGAAGCTACCTCTGGTAGCATTCTGTTGACTGGTTGGAGGAAGGAACTGGCTGAGATAATACTGCCAACAATTACATTTTGTCCCTGTCTTGCTATTAACCTTTTCTTTTAATTAACATAGAAAGACCTCCATCAGTTCTTCGGTTTCTTTTTCGTTTGTCTTCTCAAATCCCCAGTAGGTTGTGGTGGACGGTCATTCGTACTGAACCAGGTTCTGGTTCTGCTGGAGATTTCTTCCTGTTAAAATGGAGTGTTTCCTCTCAACTGTCGCTACATGCATGCTTGGTTTGAGGGATTGCTGTGAATTCAAAGACACAATGCAAGTGATTGTCCAGTGTTGCATCATGCTCTTCAAGGAGGAATGAATATTGCAAGTCAATGACCTGTAGCAATCTGAAAAGTTTCTAAGGAAACCCAGCAAACTTATTTGAACAATGAACTGAGCTTAATGTACTGTTTGATAACTAGGATCAATTGTAGATAAAGAGTCTTCTCCTCCTGCTTTATCACACTAGATGGACCGATCAAACCATTGAAGATGAATAGTTCAGGGTTTCCTGTGCATATCTCATTAAGAAGAGACCCAAATTACTACAGATGATAGACTGTCCTCTAGTCTGTGGATAATTTAGGGTGCAAAATTGGGCTGAACATCCTTCTGGAGCTGTTGCCCCCATGAGTCAATCTCAGATGAACAAAAGACAAGGGGTGGATGGAGGGATGTGATAACCATTCTCAGCTTTATGCTGAGCATCACAACACAAATACAAGCTACAATTTTATGAAGCGAGCCTGGGGAAGGGGAGAGTGGTATGTAACTACTGCATCATACTGAGAAGCTATACATAAGGTTAGCCCACTGGATTTTACGGCTAATTTTGAGAAGGTATAGAAACTGCCTTTTAGACTAATGATCTCCAACTCCAGTCCTCAAGGGCCGGTGTTCCTGCAACGTTTAGATGTCTCTCTGCTCCACAACACCTGGCTCCAATATAAGCTCATTAGCAGAGCTGCGTGTGGCTTGACTGCATGCCAGTAAAGCAGTTTAACCATTTCATTCAAGTGTGTAAGACAAGAAACGCATCTAAAAGTTGCAAGACTCAGAAACTTTCCTAAAATGTGGGCACCGCCATAAATACCTAGAAATAACAAGCGGGACGAAAGTAAAAAATGTTACAAATGAATTTCAATGCACTTTTTATTTTTGTATTATGCCTAAAAGTTGAACAAGTTCTAGTATTGTAGGAACGTGTCACATCTCATTTAAAGTTGTCCTTTCACAAACCTATAATCAATTGAACTCTGTGAGTTTTTTTACCTTGTTCGTGATGCGGCCGTGCGCTTATACAAGGATTTGTTTTGTGTGATTTTGCTTCTCTGGAATGGACAGATGTTACATCTGCCACGCTTCTCCTAGGCGTCATGCTAAGACTGCGGGAGGATAATATCTTCCAGGTCCATTTGTTAAAATGGCAGATTTGTTAATTCTTCGCAACGGCGGAGCCATGTCCGCATTGGTTGTGCAGTATACTGCGCATGTTACGGTCTAATTAACTTCTGCACCGTTATTTATTTCCTCAAGATAAACAGCTGGCTTCTCTGTTGAGAATATAAATGGATTAACACAACATTGCATTCTCTTTAGTTTTCTTTGGTCTGTATGTAATGGAGGCTTGAATTAAAGGCGCCATTTTGGAATGCGCTTCTGAACCAGAAGCTCCAAAGCGTCCGGTCCATAACTCTTCAACACGCTGCCAGCTCCCGGTCAGAAAGACGCATTTAGTTCAGTGGCCATGAGATGATATTCAAAAATGATTTGTTTTGTTGATTGATTTTAGTTGCCTCTGCGATGTAGTCTGTGCATAAGGTCTATAATGTCTGCCCATGTGCACCAATCAAGGGTGTGAATTATAATCTGTCAAAATTAAGGGGCTTAAAAAAACGGTCAAATACAGAAAATATTCTGTTAACCCGACTCCTGCTATAGCTATACTTACCCAATCACAAACATTTATGCTCCACTTGGGGTTAAGTTGAGTATAACCCCAAGTTGCAACCCGAAAAGCGGAAGCTGGAATCAAACCAACAACCTTCCGATTGCAAGATTTAACCCGCTGAGCCTGATCTTCATCTGCAAACCTTCAGCACGCTAACTGTAATAAGATGGTAGACAAGACAACATCTCTGTGGAGCATATCTGAGTTATGTAATACCACATCACGGCTGCCTCAGTCGCAGAGCTCTATGAATAGTTATGAGAGACCCGACCCTCGCCAAGAGCAAACAAACTGAATAGGTGATCCCTGTGCCAGGAAACCAAAAAATCCAGACAGAAAGATAAACACCGAGACAGTCTGCAAGAAGAAGATAAACTCTCACTATCTACTAAAATCGGGACAAGAGAGGTAAAAACAAAATGATGAAAATAAAGAGGAGGGGCAGATAGTACACACAGAAAGTTTTTCCACCCATGTTTCATTGTGGGGTGTAACTGTGCAACGTCTGAGTTAAAATTTCATTATTTCACAAAATTGTCCTAAAACAGAACAAGGAAATAAAATGAATGAGAGGTGTAATTGTGCAAATTTCAGGCTATTTGCAGAGTTAATGAAGAGTTTAGTTCTAAGATTTGGGGCAAACTAAGCGAAGCACAGGTGATTGCATGAAAAACAGGAGCACAATAGTGCATTTGTACTCATATGCCTTCAAGATCCTCCAAACACATTCCTCCACAGCTATGAGACGGAGTTCTTTTCATTTTCCGTCAAATTACTCCGGTATTTCTGCTTTCTCCCACTCCTTGAAACACCTGGAGTCGTGTTTTGACCAGTCACCTCCTCAGTCAACCGCGTCAGGGTAGGAGCGACCAGAAGCTATCGGAACCAGATCGGTACGCAGCGAGACGTAAACACATGCTGAGGCCATGTGGAGGAAATTTACAAACTCTGTCACATGTGATGGTGACAGACAAGTCACTTTCACAGTGACTTTACTTTACTGTAAAAGAGATGGAAGAAGGCGTGTAAAAGGAAAGAATGAGCCTTTGGAGGCAGGAAAAACTGCCTGGAAAAAAAATAGGAAGGAGTGACTTTTGACTTCATTATGAGGCTATTACCACAAATGTGTAAACTATCCATGTAATGTCTGCAAAAACACCTTTTCAGAACTGTTTGGGCAGGCTTGCGTTCCCCGCAATGGGCGACCGTGTGTACCTCAGGTTGCTTTGTGCCTGTGTCGGTTTGAGTGGAGACAACACAGACCGACAAACACCAATATGAAAACAACTGTCCAAAAAAAAAAAAAACCAACATGTTCTCCATTAATAACTTTTTTTTGGCTATTTTTAAGCCTCATGTTTTAGCCATCTTTGCTGTGATTGACACAACACAAGGAAAACATGGTGGTGTGTGTGACTCAGGCCGTGAAAACACTACGTGATGTAACCGTGCTGCTCTGCCCTGTCTGAGGGATGCTGTGGGATTGGGCCGGAGGAGATGAACAGACATTACTCAGTCAACCCTCCTAGATGCAGCTGTCATCTGGTTGTGAGTTTTGTCATGTGAATGTCGACAAAACTTGATACAGATTTATGGATGTAGCAAAGCACTGCTGGGCTCACGGACCTCTCGTGATGTTTTTCTAATGTAGTGCCATTCAAAACTTTTCCCACTCTTTTAATTTCTTTCTTGGACTTTGTCACATGACAACCACAAACTTCGGCATTTTATGAGACAGTATTGCGTAGCTTTGAAGGGGAAGGAAAATGCTTTCATCTCAGTCAAGGTTTGGCTGCTGTGGGTACTGGGTACCAAGAGGGTAACAAAGACACGCCTCCACCCAGTCATGATCCATATCTTATGGCCATAGGTGAGTCTTAGAAGGGAGGTGGACTGTTGCATAAAGAGCTTTGCTTTTGACCCACGTCTTTCTTCAACATGACAAAGTGGAAGATAATCACAAGTGCAGACAAGATCCCAATACAACCATCCACCCCTCCTTTGTTCTGCCATCACTTATCAACAACATGCCAAGACACTGAAATCCTCCGCTTGAGGCAAACAATGATCATTGATCTGCAGAACAGAAGATTCTCATCCCTTCTAGAGATCAGCTTAATTCTCTATGTGGACCAGTCCGAGGTCATCTACTGCAGACACCAACATGACCACATCATTTTTAAAATTCAAAGGTAAAACCTTGATGGTCCCAAACCAGACTCCCTTGTCTCCATTACTGCACCTTGAGCTCCTGTTCATGAAGACAACAAACAGGCCTAGAGACAAAGGCTGCCCTGTGGGATTCCAAGATACAATGCGAGCAACTCTTGCCTTGGGTTTGGTCTGTAACCACTGGCCCTTAGAAGTCATCTAATTAATAGGAAACAAATAGAGAGGAAACAACAAACATGTGGAACTCTTTGTAAGATGAAACCAGGACAGATTTCTGATGTTAAAACCAGCCCTGGACATATCTGGGTAGAAAAGCAGTGGTGGCATGGAAGCTGTGATGATGATTAGAGTTAAATACCAGGTAATTTTGAAAGAAAACCAATGAGAGCCTACAGCAGTGGTGGCCAAAGTCGGTCCTCGAGGGCCGGCATCCTGCATGTTTTAGTTCTCTCCCTAGTTGTAGTAACAACTTCCTCAGTGAGTCAATGTTCTTCTTAGGCCTCTAATGAGCCATCATTTGATCCAGGTGCGTTAAACCAGGGAGAAAACTAAAACATGCCGGCCCTTGAGGACCGACTTTGGGTACCACTGTTCTACAGAAAACTTAACGGTAGGTTTGAGAATTAAGAACAACGCCTCTGCTAGTGCTAAACTGCTAGAGATGCACCAAAAGACTTGAAGCTGACGTTGCAGCAAAAGGGGGTTCCACAAAGTACTGACTCACTGAGCACACTTTTGTGATTGTCATTTGTAAAATGTTTTGAAATTTCAGTAACTTTAGTTGAATACAAACAAGGGCTCAGGGGGTATGAAAACATTTGCAAGGCCCTGTAGTTTACCGAATCAGGCGTAAAATTCCCTATTTACAAGGAGTATTTTTCCCAAACCCATTTGGGCGTCAAGCCTCCACTATGTGCCCATACTGAAAGCAAATGGTCATTAATGAAACTTTCCAGGTGGGGCTAACTAAATTTGTCTCTTGCAGTGACGCTGCAAAGATTTGGTATCATTCGCTGCTCCAAAAATAACTCTTGTTTACTTATAATCTCACTGATTAATCTTTAAACTGTCAAGCTAAGTGGTAATTAGGATAGAAGCGAGAACTCCATGAATACTTTTAAATGGCTTGTGTCGTTTTACTTCTTTCGCTCCATCTCTGGTGATCTCCCAAACGAGGCGCTACGGTAGGTTTTTCATTACGGTAGGCCTCTATACGGTAAATATAAATTTAACAGCAGAGGCCTTGACATCATCTAAAAATGTCCAAGATTTGATTGAAGAGGTGCTTAGCGTTGCTATTTCAGTTGTTATTTTAAACAGGCTCAAATGTTTATCTTGACAAAAACTGAGGTTTTTGTCAGGATTCTAATGTGGATCCCACTGCATCTGTACTCACGAAGTTTATGTTTTTGTTGCTGAAAAGCTATCAGCTTTAATTTCTCATGGGAACATCAACCATTTTTTTTAAATTTCATGTGCTGTTTGCTTAAGTCATCCCCACCCTCCGGCTCCTCTCATGCCAGATACAACAAACATGCCTCCAAAGAGTTTTAATTGCACTCTTACAAAAATCCAATGAATCAGATAACCATCAAAAGCTGGCAACACAAGTAATCCCAGACACTGCATGTGTTTATGAAAAGCCGAATAAAAGGAAAAGTATGTGGTGAAAATGTTACCATGGATGGCAACAAAAACATCTAAGTGCAACAATATGCTCCACATCTGGACGTCAGAATTGTTTGTACAACTTCCCACTTTTTTTCCTTCTACTGTTAAAAAGCTTGATTGGTAGTTTTTCCCCCATCTTCCACTTTATCCCTCAAGTTTCTCTATTTTTTAAAATTACACCCTAATGCAGTCTAGAAAAGTCTATTTCTAGACTTTATTTTGGCATGTCTGTTGTGTCCTCCCATCATTTCTTCTATATGTTCTTTTCTTCATTGTGTCCTTCCTACTATACTTCCATGTATTTTCCTTTGTTTTTCTTGATTATCATCTTCACAAGTTCCTACCTTATTTCATTCTGTCAGTCCTACCTTTTCTCTTGCTTGTCTTTCTTCCATCTTATTTTTCCCTTTTTCATGACCTTCCATTTTACTTTTTGTATTGCCTTTCATCCTTTCCTTGTCTCTCTCCTTATTACCTTTTTTTGCATCCCTCCATCTAAGTGTCCTACCTTATGTACTTATACTCCATCTTCCCTTCTTCCTTGTGTTTTCTTGTTAGTTTCTACTGCCTTCCTTTTTTCATAATGTCCTGCCACCTTATCTTCTCCTTAAGGTCTCACCTTAAGGTGTCTCCTGTCCTTCAGGAGACACTTTCTCCTGAGGGGACAAGGGACACATGAGTGGTGTCCCTTCTCTCCACCCTTGTGGCCTTCAATCCTTCACTTCCTTGAGTTCTTGCTTCTTTCCTTTCATTTGTTATGCCGTTGGTCCTTCATTCATACCTGCTTCCTTTTCATCCTTCCTTCATCCTCACCCTCTTCTTTGCTTGTGTCCTAATTCTTTTTTCCATTTGTTCCTTCCTTCCTTGTGTCCTACCTCCCTGCATCTTACCTCCCTTTTCTCACTGCAGAAATAGCTACCATAATTTCGTAGTGAACCATTTGGTATTTTAGAAGCTGAAATGAATGCAACGCTGTAAGACCAGACTTACATCCACCGTCTTTGATTTCCTGCAATGTTTTTGGAACCCAAATTCCAAAGTCTTGAAATACATGTCACTTTTTAACAGGCCAAACTTAAACTTTACAATTGCACAACAAGTTGTCCAAAACAAATAAAAAACGTGTACCATCATGCAATAAACTTGCTGTGTGCTTCTAAATGGGCCCCATAAACTGGGTCGGACTGCTTTGGTCGACTCACTTCATCTGTCTGCTTTGCCAGCCGTCACTCCGGCTCTCCGTCTTTTCCTCTCGCTGTCTGAGGCCGTCAGCATCGCTTGGCATAATGATATGTTTGCACAAACACAACGCAGTAACAGCAAACTGGCCTGTGACATGCAGGCATCCACTGGGCACTGAGTGATGAAGATCCTGCTGACAACCCTACAGACTCTTCCTGACCCACATTCCTTCACTTGTCAGTCAGGAACATATAAGATAAAACATTGCTATCAATGGTGTATTAATGTCGCACAAGCTGCCGGGTTGCAACTACAACCTTCATTGCATGTATTATTAGGATTCTATGTGACAAAATGGGTAAGTGTGAAGTGGAAAGAAAATAAGTTTTCTTCATTAAACTACTCGTCAGGTAAGATTTGTTATTTTCTTATGTAAAGTAGGTGATAAATAACCAGACAACATGATGGGTTAAATGTAGAAAAGCAATGCTACCACAGAGCAGATTTCTGTGAAATGATTGACATTTGGGTAAATAGATTATGAGCCCAAATCATGACAGGAAAGCCTCTGTCGTCTGCATATCACGTCTGTAGTTTATGCAAGGAAAACCACTGACCTTATTCATAGCAGACTCGTGAATGAAGCGTGTATAATGTAAAGATGTGGTTAGACACACCAGGCCTGTCCTCTTTAACCCTTTTAGCAGGGGTTACAAAAAATGAAAATAAAAACAGAAGCAGAAAATGTTGTGTCTGAGAGGACAGGATCTACTTCGTGAGCCTGACATGCCCCCTGCTGGACTGAAGCCGTAATTGCGACTGGAAACGTCAGGAATCCGAATGACTCTCTTAACTGTAGAAACAGAAGAAACCCGTTTATTATAAACGGGCTGACCTTCTGGTTTGAAGGTAGTACAGTAAGAGATGATTTAAGACTCACTGGATCTTTATTAGGGCTTCCTCTGCTCTTGCTACATCTTGGTTCCTGATAGGTTCGTTCTCACACGTTGCTATGTGCATGTTTATCTCAGCAAAACCCTCCGCTGAGGCCATACTTCAAAGTCTTTCCCCGTCTCTGGACTTTCACGCTGTCGGGCTAAATGAGAGTCTCGCTGCTAGCTCGTCTCCCCAGAGCTTTCCTGACCTCTGCCTGACTGCCTGAGAGCTGCCGGCTGAGACTTGTAATGAGATATTAGCCCTGATGGAGGCACCTGGGGAAGGGCGGAAAGAAACACTCCATCTGTTCTTTCCTCCTCCTTCTCTCTTCTCTTTAAGTATCACCTCAAGATTTCTCCCTTGTCTCTTTTTAATTGTGGCAATCTCTCTTTTTTTTATTCTCTTTGTTCTGTCTCACCACACTGGGCCCATCACTTCTCTGTCTTTCTGATTTTTCATGGTGCTGCAGTCAATCTGTCCTGTGACGTGCCTCCTTTTTGCTGCAGTGTGAGTGGGTGACGGACTGAAGAGAATCTCCCACCTCTCCTTCACTTGCCTACAGAGGGGATTTGGGCTCAGAGGAGCTTTTAAAGTTCACTGTGGCTTACAGGGAGAACAGTACGCTGCAGCAGGGAGGTGGCTGAGCCATCTCAGGCACACAGATCCAAAAATATCTCCTCATGGACAGAACAATCTGAAATTGCTTTGTTGCTCCAGTAGAAATGTATAAATCCAGTTAGCATTTAATGTATTATTCACTCTGACTCTGTTTTACAGTATTTCCCCATCTGATAGGCAGCTTTAGAACATTTTGTCTTCAAGGTTGTTGAGGAGGAAGCAGGAAACACGGGCACTTTTATGAATCCAACAGTGAGTGGTATACGGTCGAAGCATCTCTAAAACTTTAGCGCATCGTTTCCAGTCTGTAGTGGTCATTGGCTGCATTTCCATTGACCATAATATTGCGCAAATTGGAATTATGAATTTTTTTTTGCTTCAAACAAGATAATTTCAAAAAAACATGTTTTGATTAAAAGTTTTTGTGCTATCATGAGGTGGTTTTTCAGCTTATTGAAATTGGTATTTTTTTGAAAATCTGCAATGGAAACACTTTTTTTTAGTCACACCGATTTGCATGAAGCACCAACGCGCTTATTTGCTGGCATTGACCTCGTTGGACACTGTGTAGCTGACTCCACCAGAGCTCTCACAGCATCACAGGACATCAAACGTTTGAACATTTTGCATCCATAACTCTTCTGTAAAATCGCCGACTACAATTTCTCCCTCATGCTCCCATGTACTTGTCACTTGTTGCTCCAACACCTGGAAAGCACCCCAAACGTCTCCTCTAATGGCTATGATGAGTGCCGTGGATTTAATATGACTAGATCTCATATAAGTGTTTACATCCGTCAGTGCCATGATTTTTAATGACTTGCCATGCAAACAAACTTATTCGTGTGATTTTAATTGCAATTCTTGTCAATGGAAACACCATCATTGTGAAATTAATAGAATATCAAAAAAAGGTTTGTGTACATTTGTAATGGAAACTCAGCTGTGTACAATAGAGGATCTGACATGAATGAATGATCTGAACAAGCCCCTGCCTTCTGTCGGCCTCCACACAGTCAAATTGCATCTAATAAAGCATGTAAAATATTCTCCTATTCTCAGTAGCAAGCAGGTGGCGTCAGCTCCCCATGGGCCGAACATGTATGAAAGCGTAGAAAACGTATTCGAGGCACACCTTCTAATGACTATCTGGGCCCATATAAAGTCTAAGAAAGGCGCAAAGGCTGAATCAGTAGTGCATGTGGATAGTAAAGGAGTGTAGGTGGTCTGATCCAACAAATAATAGTCTGAAGCTAAAATTGTTGAAGAACTTAATGCTGGTTCCAACGCTGTCAATACACAGCATTACAGCTTGCTGTGTCGCCACGGACCAGTAAGGAGGTCTATCTGTCAGAGGGATGCCACAAAGCAAGAATAGTTCAGCAATACTTTTAGAAGCAAAATATCCAGTTTGAGGGATTGACTTGGTCTCCAAGTTCCTGCAAGTCAGACCTTCTTCAGTGTCTGACCTTGAGAATGTGTTTATCAACCAATTCTTAAACATTGTGGAAAGCCTTCCAAGAAGCGTTGAAGCTGTTATCTCTGCAAAGGGTGGCAGACATTATATTAGCATAATCAACAATCAAATATGTTAAGGACAACATGGTGAATTGGGATGTATAACAACTGAAGAATACTTTAGATAATAGATTATTACTATTATTTACCGTATTTTCCGCACTATAAGGCACACCTAAAAACCTTCAATTTTCTCAAAAGCCTTTCCGGTGCGCCTTACAGTATATATGGACCAATATTGAGCCACAACAGGTCTCGCAACTACGGTAAACAGCCGCCGACTTCATTTTCCCCGTAGAAGAAGAAGCGCGCGGTGTATGCTGGGTTTTGTGTAAAGACCCCAAAATGGCTCCTATTAAGAGACACGCTTACGACGCAGAGTTTAAGCTCAAGGCGATCAGTCAATCAGTAGAACACGGGAATAGAGCAGCAGCGAGAGAATTTAACATGAACGAATCAATGGTTATAGCGGAAGTGGAGGAAGCAACAGCTGTTCATTTTGGGAATGAACGGAGTTTTCAGAAAGCTGGTTTGTAATCTATTAATAAAGTTTGACTGACCTATATGACTGTTTTGTTGACATTCCCTTTAGCGCAGTTCCATCTAATGGATGCATAACGTAACCCCAGCCTCTAATGTAGCGTCTATTCTATGCGCCTTATAGTGCGGAAAATACGGTACATAAACTGAGCAGCTTAATGGAGCATCCATACTTTAGTTGCTTTCTTTAACTTTCCCAAGTGAAATGCTGACACTTCTAGAGTCTGTATTGAGTTTTGGAGACATTATTAAGATGTGCTTGCTGGGTTTGTCTCTTGCTGTTTAAAAATGCCCAGTGTGTCCTCAGTTTATTATCTCACAGCTGCTGAAAACCTACAGGATCCATACTGTGGCTTCTCCAACCCCCTCTGCTCAGGTTTTAATAACAGCCAGAAAGCCTCCTTCCCTGCATCACAATGTTAGAGACTCTGTTAAAGTATTTATGAGCACATTACTGCACTGCGAGCTGGAAATGGAGTATTTAGGTAGCCGGGGGCGAATCGAGTAGTGGGGGTGAATAATGGAACAAAACAGATTGGAAATTTATGGGCTACAACCGAAGACACCACCATAGCAAAACAAAACACACTCTTTAATCTCTTTCATTAGCAGTAAGGGAAGTTATATGGCAGCCAAACGTGAGCATGTGGTTTGCGGTATAGGGGGAAAGTGGAGGGAGACACACACGCTCAAGCATGCTGAACTGATTGCTGCCATTAAGGATTTTAACATTAAGGAAACGGGAATGTTGAATTTATTAAAATGTGGCTTTCATTAACGCGTTTCCCTTGATGGATCCTTCCATTTTATTCCCGATCCGGCAACAACGGCATTATTTACAATGTCTGCAGGCGGGAGGAAATGTGTATGATGTATATTTAAAGGAAGGTGCAGAAAATCTGTAGAAAAACTCCATATGTTGGGTTCCATAAACACACATTTGGCTCCATCTATCAGCACCATTGAGTTAGCTTTCAGGATGATAGGTCTCTAATGCTCTGGGAGTAACTGTCTGATCAAAGCACATGCTGTCCCTCTCCAGAGATGTTGAACGTCTTTATGCAAAAGTTTTACCTCTTGACAAGTTATAAAGTGATTACATGTTTGTTGTGAAGGCCTCAGAGGTTTGTTAGAGAACATCAGAGAACAAATGAAGGACCAAGGAGCACAGCAGAAAGGTCAGGGAGAACGTTGGAGATGTTTAACGCAGGATCAGGTTGTCAAAGCTGCATCGTAAAGTTTGGACATCTGCCAGAGTGTTGTCAAGTGAAAATGGAGAGCTAGAAAAACTGCAAACATACAATGACAGAAGACGAGAGAATTGATCAACCTATAGGTCCATGGAAGAGTTTTAAAGATTCAAAGCTCAGGCAGGAGATTCTGTCTACAATACAACTATTAGTTGTGCTCTCCACAAATCTGGACTTAATGCAAGACTAACAAGAATTGTTGAGAGAAAGCGAGGAGAAAAAGTACTGTAACTGCAAACATTTAGCTGTCTTCACCAAGCCTATGCCAGAGACGAAATGGAGAGATTTTTAGCACCTAAAGCTATGGTGAGTGACAAGACAAAGTCTGAGCCAAGCAAAGATAAATTATGAATGTAGGAAGTATGACCATATTATTTAAAGTTGGGATTTTCATGGACTTTCTCGTCTACGTTGTCCGCAAAGCCCTGGGTGTGTTTTTTTCCCCTGGAGGCTAAGTGAACAGGAAAAAGTAGTTCCGGCTGTTGGCACAGTGTTTGACAAGGCAACTGAAGGTAAACCCAACACCACCAGTGAAACATGTATGAATGGAACATCAACAACAAGAAAGTTTACAGAATGGATAAAAGCATCTAATGTGTCCCAATCAAAGTCTAGACGAAAACCCAAATGAGAATTCGCTGCGACCCTAGAAGATGGATGTTCACGGACGCTTCCCGGTCCATCTGTTTTTGTGCTTGTGTTGCTTCAGCATCATTAGTCTCAAATAATTAACTCTGACTGCTGTTTTCAGGACTGTGAGGCCAACTGCACCGTCTTCAACCCACACAGTTAGATCTTGTGCCATGAAAACATCAATCTCTTTGAATTGGAGACATCCAATTAGTCTCACCCCCTGAGAGGCAAACATCACAATCCGCCCAGTAACCTCTCTCAATAAGACTCACGGCTCGGATTACATCTCCAGGTCCGCGCTTTATCCCAATCCGTTTCATATCTACTGTAACCTACTTTCTTCTCTGCTTCTTCACCTTTTTGCAGCTCCAAATGTTGCTTGCCACATCATATGTCCAACCCATCCTCCAGCTTGTTTGCAAAATCATGTTATCTCAAGATTCATGCTCGTAGAGTTAGTCATTTGATTTTATTTATTGCTAGAAAATAAAGCAAAAAATTCCATTTTAAATGTCAGTACATGGAATTTCACCTTTGGTCTTATGTGAAATAAAAAAAACTTAACAACAAATGTGACGTATTATATTGTGTCACTAAAAAAACTAAGCCGGCTGGAAGAAAGGAAGGCAGGGCAATAAGAGCAGAAAAGGGAGTGTCCACAAGAGGGCAGTGTGGAGCACAGAATCCTGCTAGATAGATCCGTTATCAAGCTCAGATTTGATGGAAAAGCTAAAAAACTCTGAATTTATCTTAAAATATTTGTAATCTTTATATGGAATAACAATTTCTATGTTTTTTGACTGATATATGTTCTTGTATGTATATGTTTATATATATATTGTATATATATATATATATGTACCTGTGTATATAATATCTACTCAATCATTCTGCAATTTAATTCAATCACTTTTGTTTTTCTGCTTTTTCCCTTATTATTCAGTAAATTTGATCTCATATCTTGATCTGTTTTTTTTTTCTTCCATTTCCTTCTATGACACCAAAATCAGGGTCCAAACTTTACAACAGCACTAAACTCCTAATAAATGGTGCAACATTTTTCTTTTCATTCTTTTGTTTTTGATGATGGCTGCAGAGCTGCTCAATTCTTCCCTGCTTGCTGTTTCTTTTATGTTTTTTTCTTTTCTTCCTTCTTTCCCTTGGCACGGTGTTTTCACTGGGTCCCCTAAATGAAATATGGAAAACAAATGACTGCACACCCACACGCCTGCCGCAGAGCAAGCCGTTCAGCCCGAGAGGAAAAATAATAACAGGATTTTATGGCACAGCAGACCTTGCTGTGACTCTGATCTGAAAAATTATTAATTTATTCTACATAAATCTCTCTCTCTCGTTTTTTTAGAGACTCAGATGTTTTGGAGGAAAGCAGGAGATTAGTAGAAAGTCTGTCAAAATATGAATCCTGTTAAAAGCAAAGAGTAGCACAGCTTGCTGAAGTATTCCTTTGAATGTTTTTTTTTTTTTTTTTACATTTTCTTATGTTACCAACACAAACCTTAGACTATATCATTGGGGTTTTACACGGTAGAGCAAAACGAGTAGTTAGTTGTAGAGGAGAACAATGCTCTTTTTTTCAAAACACTTTATAAAAACACTGAAAAGTGTGGCAGGAATCTTTATCTGGAATCGCCTCAGTCAACTCGCAATAAAACCAAATTTTGCTGCAATTACAGCTGCAGATTTTTTAGCATATTTCTCGTGTAGATTTGAACATTTTCAGTCTGTTCTTGTTTGCAAAATATCGCAAACTCAGTTAGATTGGATGGGGTCTTCAACCATTAACCCAAAGAGCCATTTTTACCCTCACCGCAGCTAAATAGGATCTATTTGGAAGCGCAAATGTTACACTATCATTTAAAAAAAAAAAGACAACTTTAGATCTTTGATCAATCTCTTGCAGGAACTTTTAAAGAACCCTAATTTTATGGATAAAATTTGGTCTGGGTTGATTTCTTTTTCAGAAAGAAACATGTAAAAAAGAAAAAAGAAAAGCACAACCTAATAAAGAATATTCATATTCATCAAAAATATTGATATATCAGTAATCTAACTCCTTTGGTGTGAATCAGTTGAGGAATTCAGTAAATGTATTCCATGAAAAAATAAAACCCTGCATTTGTTGTTAAAACAAATTAAATAAACAAAATAAAACAAATTTCTTAAAACTTAAAATCATTAGTTCGTTCTGTATCAGTTCTAGTCAAAATCAGTAGAAGAATGTTGATGCAGCCACTACCGTGCTTCGCTGTTGGTTTGGCCTTTTCCCTGCTTATGTGGAGGTAAAACTTTAAAAACTTACCTTTGCCAGGCACCAGATAAACTTCGAAAAATAAAAGTCTATTCATTTTAGTTTGTTTATCCATTTAGAAAGATAAATGCTTTGTGGAAGAGGAACAAAAGACTTAAAGAGTTCCAGAAACTGAGCTCAGAATGATCCAATGACGCCACATAAGCCCGTACAATAAGATTCAGGTCAATCTGAGCGTTAGAGGATTCTTTTCCAGAGAGCAATTGGTTCAGCACACCGAATCCTTAAGCTCTTATACAACACTGACACAAGAAGGAAAACTGGCAGCAACACTGGAGAGACGCCAAAACTTAGATAGACTTTTCCTGCCAACCGTCGAAGGAACAAATGATTCATTTAGTGACGGAGCGAATATGAGAATATGTTTTCTCAAAAAGGAAAGAACAACACATCCCTGCCCCACCTGGAGAAGGTGGGGAAGGATAAACACAAGATGTGGAGACATGCTACTCAAGATTTAAACAGGTCATCAGAAGCAAGATCAGATTTGCATTTCTTAAACTCGAACAGAAGCAAACAAATAATATCAGTGCATTCTGTTTAAGGACACAAATTGCATTTTCCATGAGAGTCAGAGATTAAGGCTAAAACTGATGGGATTTTACACTCCAGAGATTAAATGTGCATTGGAGACAGAAAATGGAAATGCATAATGCATTTGCATATTTTAAGTACATTTCTGAAAGCTGAGCTCTTGGTATTTTATTTTTAAAAGGAGAAGATCCTTCTCCTGAACTGAAGAGGCTGAACTGAAAGTAAACAGCCTTATGCAAAAAAAAACAAAACCTGAAGTTTTAATATCTAAAACTGGTGCAGCAGCAACACTAAACAACCTGTTAAACCACTTAAAACTGCTTAGTAGAACTTAAAAGGTGAATGATCCAAACTGTTGCAAAGGTCCTCGTCTTGATTGTGTTTTTTAAAATCAGATGAGTCATTTTAAAACAAACTTTTCTGACGCAAAAAGAGCCTTTAGAGCCACACCTCTCTAAAATAGAAAGCCACCGCCTTACGTATATGTATGTATGGATGACGTCACACTGTCTGAAGTAACATACCTATTTTTGTAGACAGGACATGATTTATTTGGTAGACAAAACAAACCGTTCTAGAAGGAATGTACAAAATGGACGTGTGGCTTCTGAGCGATGAAAGGACAGCTCTCAGTTCCTGCAACACATTGAAGTCAATGAAATTCTCCAAAATGAAAAAGATTACAGATATTTTATTCTGAAATCATGTAAATATGTTAAGAGTATTTTGTAGATACACAAAGTTTAGATTTGAACAAAATGATTAAACTCCCCCCCCACATAAACACCTAAAGGTGAGAAGTTTGATGGAAAAAGTATTGGTATAAGCGATACAAGCTGCGTATTAACTTTGTATCAGTAAAAAAGATGCTGTAATGCACACCTCTGTTACTCATACTAGGACGCCATTGAAACAACTGAAATCTCAATTCAGCAATAAGAAATCAGCAGCCAGGCCATCAAGGTAAAAATGTGGTCTGTTCCTGTTGTTTTTACTTTGGATGTGCCAGAGCCAAATGAAGGAGTGAATAGTTTTTGTGCTCTGCAATTGTGACAAACACTTGTTAATATCAAGCATCTGTCATGTTGTTACTTCATCAAACACATCATTACAAAGTCTGAGAAGGTTTAATAGAAAAGGCTGCACAAATGGGAATCATTTGATTCCAGTTTGAGAATAGAAATATTTGAATAAAAGACTTGTGAAGCGGCAGCGGGCACGTTATATTTACATGTCTATTCCCTCATTTTCCAAAGAGCTCCATGCAAATAACCCTGAAAACAAGGATTAGCCTGGAACTGCGCTGCAGCAAAACGGCATGCCGTGAGCGCTAATTACCGGAGCTATTTAAAGGAGGAGAAGCAGAGCTGCTGAAAGACTCTGAGAGTGTTCTTGGAAGACGAGAAAGACCGCTGAAGGTTGAAGAAGGATTTCTGATTACATTATGGGGAAAAAAGAACGAGTGTTTAACAACCGCTCCTGTTTCTGGCTGAAGCCTTTACTCTAGATTGAGTGAATGATTGACATGTCTTTTAATTTGTGGCATTACTGAACTTTTGTTTAAATTGATTGAACACTCATAAGAAACCGCGTTATAAATTATACTCTGAGGTCTAATCAAGTCAGAAAATGTTTGAAAAAATATTCAAAAACGCAATAAAAGTAACATTTGAACACCACAGTAAGTAAAACAAACAAACAAAAAAAGAATCAAAGATTTAGGTTAGGGGATAATGAACATACGCACGTCACTGATATGACTGAAGAGAAACGTGTGATACGTTCTGCTGCTGTATGTCATGGTCAGAGGTGAGTGCTGCTGTCTTTAGAAACGTCTCTGCTGACTTTGGAAAGTATTGCATTTTGAAAGTGGGCTGCGGTTTTGCTCCTTGAGTACGATATACAACTTTGCTCTGGTTCACCAACATCTGACTCCGTACTGAGCAAACCAGACAGTCTGAGCTCTCTGCCTCCATTCATTCAGAGCAGACATGTTCCCAAAAACACATGTGGCTGACCACATGACTAATATTAGAGGCGGCTTTGGGTTACACAAACAGAAGCATACATATACAAGGCTGCAATAGTTGCAAGTTGATTGTGATATTAAGGGAATAAACAACTTTCTTTTTAACTTCGACAGTTTAATTTCTCAGCAGGACTATCCATAATTCTCATTTTTAATGATGTGAAAATTAGATAATTGTTTTATCACAAATATTGCCTTTTTAACTGCAGACAACAATTATATTCCTCCTAGGTTTAGAGATCTTCAGAAGCAAAAAGTTTTATTTTAAATATCAAATGTTTTTTTCAAAATAATCTCATCATTTTGGACCTTAAAAAGTACATTTTAACTAATAAAATGTTATTTATGATATCAACTAATCATATTTTGATGTTACATTTAAGAAGTGCTTTAAGACCTATGTAATTATGTTAACGATCAGCAGCAATATCCACAGTCATTTTTGGTGTTTGGTTGAGATTTTATTGGGACGGCATGCAAATAGAAAATTTAACAAAATCTCTTGTCAAAATTTCTATTTCTAGGAAAATGTAAGTATAAATTCTTTAATACAGCTATCTGGAGGACTGACTTTCTTTAGGCAGAATAGAGTTTTTTGTCTTTTGAATGGTAACATGACCAAATAACCTTTCTAGGGTGTTTGAGATACTTACTTCTATGGTGGCCCTGAAGTGCAAACCATGTCAACAACTCACTAAACACAGCGACAAATTTAAAAACACTACTACACATGAAAAACAGAGCAACATATTATAACACAACAGACTAAAAACAAAATTAAAACACAATACAGCACGTCAGATCTGACACGGCTGATCTGACGTGTCAGATCAGCCCTGACACGTCATTACAACATCTGAAAAAATACATTAACTAACCACAATTTAGAAGAGAAAAAAAAGACAACTACATTAACATTCGGGAAGAGGTACAGTATATTTTTCACTGGTGCAACTGTAGTTCCTGATATTGGGCCACACCACCAGGGGGCTCCACTCACATTTAAGAAGAAGAAGAATTACTTTATTCATCCCAGCAGGGAAATTATTTCGCAGTTACAGCAAGAATATATATATTTTTTTATACACAGATTAACACACACACGACGGGAGCTGCGTCTGCAGGCAGCCAGCTGAGCCAGCGCCATTTTTTTTTGAAGGAGGACATGTGGCAAAGGTCGTCGGGACTGGGAGTTGAACCCGTGACGTCCGCGGGTCTAAGGCCTCCAAATGTGGGGCGTGCTAACTCCCTGCGCCACCACAGCACGCTTCCAACCACATTTAGACGGAGGGATGTTTTGATTTAAAAAATTATATAGAATCGTAACGTTTTTTGTGCTTACCTTTACTCTGTTGTTCTCAGCTGATGTTCAGTAAACAAGCTGGTCAAATCTAGCTGCTGTGCTGTCACTAATACTCCACCACAATATATTTGTATTTGATTTGTAAAAAAAATAATAATGTAATCATGGGACTCTGCCATTTTAAATGTTGACAAGTAGGAACGTTAATTAAACTTGGAAGAATTTTGTTATTTCTATCTGAAACTGTGAGGTAGGTGATTTTTTTTACTAAATGCTATAATAACTTTGGTCATATTTTAACACATTGTAATGTGTTCAAACCCTGAATGTAGTTGAGCCTGCAGCAACATACACTGGTTTATTGAAATCGTGACATTTTTCTTTCAAAGGGTATCCATCAGCACGCAGATATGTAGTCTCATGACATCCCACACATGCGTCACCTTTAAAGTCCCCCCTGCAGTGCATGGCAGGCGTTTTAGTCGAGGCAAAAATCCATGGAAATTATAAGATGCCATACTTAGCTCATATTTATGTAAATCTGACAGGTTGGATCATACGACACGCAAAGCCAAATATGTGACAAAAACTCACACCAGGTGCAGAGTGCCGGACTTGGATAATATTGTTGCTCCTCTTCAACGTTTTAATACCGTCTCCTTTCCTTAAATCGAATTAGTAGAAGACGTATTAACATGTTTGCAGCAGGAGTCGCTAAAGTTGACACATTGACCTGTTAGAAGAAGACGGGCCACTTGACGTCATGTGTCTTTACAGCAACTTTTAAACATGCTTGTATTACTCAGTAGGTACGAAACAGAAGTAATTGAACTACTATATGGATTCAAGTTTAAAAGTCGGTCATGTGCTTTACGAAGTTCCATAAGTTTCATGGTAAATGTGCAAAAACTAGGACTAGAATACCATCAATTACAAAGATATGTAGGGGTTTATCAAGAAACGTCAATGGTTTATAAGAACAAGTAAATCAAAACAGTCTTTATATAAGTGGCCAACACCTCTATGTTCAGCCTAGATGGTGATAAAGTGGCTTAGCCCTGGTCATGTCCTCCTTCAGAGTTCAGCACCAATGCTGCCTTAGTCAGACCTCACCAGACCAGCACAAGATATGATTAACCCCAATTCTGCTCCAGTTTACAGAATGCAGATCAGCCCTGACACGTCATTACAGAATCCATGTAAAACAACAGTCAGAGCAAATAGATTTTTATACAACAATCTGTATGTAATAGAGGCCAGCAAAGATTTTCATAGTAGTTGTTAAAACTTCAAATCTCAATGTATTTTGAGATTACGCGTGAATGACTAACAAAAGCAATGGATAATTGTGAAGTAAAAGGAAATGTATACAACATTTCCTCGTTTTTCACAAGTAGAAATCTGAAAGTGTGTTGTGAGTTTGAATTTAGCTCTTCTGAGTCTCAGTCAAATCTTCTGCATATATCTCTACCTGCTTTGCATATTTAGAGACTGAGTTGTTTGCCCATTTTTCTTTGCAAAGCTGCTAAAGCTTAAGGAGGCTATCTTTGAACATCAGAGTAAAAGTCTAGATTGATTCTTAATTGGATTATGACAGAGCCATTTTTGCATATGAAAATATGCTTTGATCCAAGCTATCCTGTTGGGTGAATATTTGACCAAATCTAAAAATCTCCAAGTTTTCCTGACAGAACATTGAGATCATGAGTAAATAAAGCCAAGACATAATCTTCTGACACCAAACTGTTAAGTTTTAACAGCACAAAATCAGAAATTACCTCTAAATTTTAATATTTTTTTTACCCGTTTAAAAAATGCATTTTAAAAAGTGTAGTATTCATACATAGAATTTAATTAGATTAAACTGAACTAAATGAAAACTTACTGTGTGATACTTATGGCATCATTTTAGTGGTTTTACCATTTATTAAAAAGATTTATGATTATCAAATAATTGTAAAAACGTTGAAAAATCAGACGGCTTCTTTCCCCCTGAACATTAAGATCAGTTTTAAACTCTTCTGCAGTCGATGTTATAAGCTGAACAAATACATAATCGTGTCATCTGCATAATGGTTGACCTTTGTTTCTGTTACCCAGTGATGTATGCATACAAATAGACAACAAAGGAGCTAACACACCAAAATTCAAAGATGGTTCAGTTTCTAGGCATAAATGCAAGAAGTTTGACATCTTAAAATATTAAACCTCAACTCCAGTCAGGTTTTAAGCTACATGATGCAACAAGATGTGCTTTCATGTGTTCTGGGCAGGCTTTCCTAAACATGGGAAAATAAAGCAGTCTAAATATACCGTATTTTCCAGACTATAGAACGCACCTTACTATAAGCCACATCTACAAAGTTTCTTTTAAAAAATTGGAAACGTACATATATAAGCCGCACCAGGCTATAAGCCGGTGGTATCTCTGCCACTCTTGGTTTTCCACAAGGACGCAGCAGAGGGAGGGTCCTTAATAAATCTGCTGGATATATTACGGACGCCGAGTTTAAGTGCAGCGGCTATCGATCTGTACTGCCAGATCGATAGCCTTCAACTTAAAAGCTGCATCACATTATCTTCTTCGTGTGGATTCTATGATGAGGGCGCATGAGTTTGAAAGCATTTCTCCGTCGTGCCTGCTGCTAGCATGTGTTTGTTCTAAATGAAAATCACCACTTTCTTCTTTTGATTTCCAAGTTTGACTTCCAATGATTCACTTCCTGCTAAAGAGCCCCCTGCTGGTTGAAGAAAAATCCACAGAAAAGCAGCACCGGGCTATAGGCCGCGTGGTTCAAAGCGTGGGAAAAAAAGTAGAAAAAAATAGTGGCTTATAGTCTGAAAAATACAGCAGTTTTTTTTTTTTGAAAGTTTTTATCTTTACTGGTGTCGATTGTTTATTTTATGCTTTCATATTGAATATAAAGTTGATTTGCACATACGCTGTCCATGCAATCATCCAAGGTTGGGTCATTTTACAAAGAACAATCCCCATCTCTAAAGCTTTAAGTGATGCACCCGAAAAGACTTGCAGCAAATTAATTGCAACGACAATTAATTTGCTACAAATGCCCACCCCACTTTTCAGATCTACATTTCTAAACCCCATATTATTTTTCTTGCACCTCTAGTTGGTCTGTCACTTAAAATTCCAATAATATAGGTAAAATACTGAAGTCTTTGATTGTAATGTGAAAAATATCCCATTGTCAAAGTGAGATTATGTATGTAGCTCATAAAAAACAACAGAATTTGACCAAAGCAGGATAATTAAACAGAATGAAGAATAAAATGAAAGAGGCAATTAACAAATAAAGTAGATAAAATACCAGATCTATTTGGGTCTCATATTCTCCTTCGGTCAAACGCCAAACATGTGACAAAGTACAACGGTTCTGAAAACCGTTAATGTTAATGTGGGGTGCACTTATCAGTTTTGGTAAAAACATCTAGAAATGTCTAACAAGTTTAAAATCTCAGAATCGGACCACATCAGTCAATAATTGTTTCAAATCAAAACATTTAAATGTTTATCCAAACATTTACGGAGCTACTTTTTTTTTCTTTACATTCCTATTGAATTTTGTTTAAATTCCCAAGTTTTAATCCTACTTTTCTCTTTTCTTTATCTTTGTATATTATGTATATACACATAACCTGCATCTTAACTCGAGTCGAGCAAATCTCAATCTCATTGTAATCTGTTGATGACAATGACAAATAAATCTTATCTTATCTTATCTTTTCTCTGCCTGGGGTTCCACAATAAAACCCACAGCCCAGCGCCTCACATGTTTGAGCAGCGGCTCACATGGACGAGGAACGCGAGCGGTTGATTGTCTCCTCTCAGCAGCGCTAAAAGCAGGCGTGCCGCGGTTTAGAGGAGTAAGCCGGATAAAAATCTTTCCAGGTTGATCTCTGACATTGTTTTCCAAGCGGCCAGCACTTCTTCTCCATGCAGGAAGTCAGGGAGGGGCCGGGCAAAGCCATGGAAACAAGGGCAAGGGATGGGGGGGGCGGGGTAGAAGAAGATGCTGGTTTGCTCGAGAAATTTGGCTGACCTCTACCAGCGACCATGTGACTGGTAAGCAGAGGATGTGGGGATTAGGGCTGGAGGTATAAAAGCACAAAGCAGGCAATGTGTCTCAAAGTCAAGGAGAAAAACGAAGAAGCGGTGACCAGAGGCTCTGTGGGACACCTGCAACAACAGGTAGGAGCACACTGGACTGATGCTAGCTTTGTTTCCCAGACTGATGAAAATTTGGAAATAAAAATGTCACAAAATTTGCAAAATAGTCGAGAGGAAAAGGTGACGGCAAAACTTTAAACTAAGGAGATAGAACTAGGTTTACGTTTTTGTTTTGTTTTTTAAACATTTGCTGCTTGAAAAATCTTAAATGTTTTAAACTATACTACCAGAGAACTGAAAAAGGAAGCTGCGTTTGGACTTTTAAAGGCTCAAAGTGAAGCAGATTGACTTGAGAAGCAGCAGATGGCTGATGGTTTGTCCCCACATCACTGAGCCTCCTTAACGAGATCTCTGCAGTATTCTGACGGAGATTCTCCACCGCTATTTACTGATGCAGGTGGTGCTTCTGTTTGAGTTAAATAACAAAATGAAACAGGGGGTGTTTTCACTCCCTAAAGTCTCAGCAGGCAGATAAAGGAGGTTAGAAAGTATCTGAGGTTCTTTGTAAATTCTAAGCATCAAACTTGATAAATAATCAAATGTCATACCAATGCCAAAGTTAGAAAACCAAAACCGATTTAGGGTTCTGCAGGTTGGAGGTCGAGCTTAAAGAGCTAATAAGAAGGTTTGAGGTCAAGAATGTATGTTGCTTTCTGTTTTCACACTGAGAAGAACAATTAGTGGTCTGAGGATTGCAGTTGGATTAGAGCTAATCCATCAGGTTAGCCTAATCTGTAAAATCTGCCCTGATTGGCATTAAGAGTTTGATGGAAACAGGATTACAGCCGGGACAGCAGAAGCCAAAGGCTTAAAATATCTCCCCTTTGTCTTCCTCAGAAATGAACGCCAGTCCACCAGCAGGCAGCGCCCTGTCCCCCGGCAGTACCGCGGGGCCCACTACTCCCAAAAAGGGCCCACCCAAGTTCAAGCAGAGGCAGACTCGCACATTCAAGAGCAAGGCTCCCAAACCAGGCCAGAAGGGGTAAAAAAAAAAAAAAGAAATTGACTGTATTTTTATTTATTTATCGGAAATGACACGAGAAAGCAAATCTGACGGTTTACTACCTTTCTCGCCTTCGGCAGCTTCGGCGACGACATCCCCGGCATGGAGGGTCTCGGCACCGACATCACAGTGGTGTGCCCATGGGAAGCCTTCGGCGACATGGAGCTCAGCGACTTGGCCAAATACGGCATCATCTAAGCCTCCTGCCTTCCTCCACCTCTCCTCCGTCCGCCCCTCTCCACCCGGCCGCCTCTCCGTCTCGGCTCGGCGGGCCGCCATAAGGCTGCCGGCCAACCCCCTAACGCCCTCTCGTCTGACTACCTCATACTTTATTCCACTAAGTGGATATTATTATTTTTATATCATTATTAATATATGATACTGTTTACAGTATATGTACTTGAAATGAGAAGACGAGAAACAAAAACCCAGGAACCTTTTCCCGTCCCAACAGCCAGGTAGAGCAGTTTTCCTCTTCCGCCTCTCTTGTCTCCTCCTTCGGCCTTCCCGCGCGCTCCCTGCCCCTCCGTAACCACGGCAACGGATGCAAGCCAAAAGCTAGCTCGACACTAGCCCCGTATTTAACGCTTGTAGCTGTCTGTTAAACTGTAAATAACGTCTGCTCGGCGTGAACCTTTTTACCTTCCTTTTGTACTTTCCTCCTCTTTTGCGTCGTATGGTGTGTGAATGCGTGTGTAGGTGTGTGTGTGTGTGTTTATTTTGCTCCATGTGACCGAGGTTTTACCTTCAGCACCAAGGAGAGCGTGCAACATGCTAAAGCTACAACGCACTTTCACACGATCATGGAGGATGAACTCCACCTCCCTTTCTTCCTGTCGCTGTCTGAACCCAGTTCCCTCTCAGATAAAATAAAGACAGAAGCTATATGTTTTCCTTCTGTGTTCAGAAAATGTACTGTGAACTGGTGTGTACTGATAGCTGCCAGTAAAGTGTATATTTTCAGCATTTGTGTCGGTCTCTGCTGTTGCTAAAGCTAATATACTGAAAACATCTGTATTAAGTCAGACGTTCAATTGGTTTGGTGGTATGTTAAACTATAAATGTTGGCTTTTTCTTGGAATATAGTAACGATTGAGTCATTTCCCCTGCAAAAGGGTAAGACAGGCTTTTAAGAGAGCAGATTTTAAATAACTATTTTGTTTGTTAAGGGGGGAAAAAGCCATCTGAACTGACCAAGCCTTGTGTGAAAACTGTGTCTACTTGTGAAATCATCACTTAACTGTGGTTAGCCACATTTTCGTTGGGTTAAATTTTACTGGAAATACTCAGACATGATTTCTACCAGACCTCAAGAAATAAATAAGAATGAAAAACGATAACAGAACCTGTCTAATTACACGGAAAAGATTCAAACGTCATAAAAAGAATCAAATATTCCCCTGATCTAAAGAAACTCAAGAAGAGATGGAAAAAACCACAGTCATTGAAATCTGTCAGTCTGGAGACTGTACAGCAGATACATGGAGAAACCATGGAACATTGGTGGACGTTGATCTCAAGAGTGATCAAAATACAGAAATTACTCCAAGACTGCATCAACCACTCATCCAGGAAGTCACAGAAGAACCCCAACCATCTAAACTAATGTTTACTAAAAACCAACAAAGGTTCTTCTCATGTGTAACAAAGACATCTTAATCATCCTTTGGACTTTTGTGAAACTATTCTGTTCACTGAAGAGACAAAAATGTATCTATATGTCTTTTGGCAAAAAAAACCTAAAAGCTTTTCAGACAAAAGAAAATCATGCCAACAGCCAAACATGGCAGTGGCAGTGTGATGGAAGACTTGCAGTATTTGATGGAGCTATGATTTCTGCTCTTCAGGGGGTTATCCAATGGGAGAATGTCAGGACATCAATTTGTCACCTTAAGCCAATGAAAACTTGGGTTTTTGAGAACAGCCAGTGATCAAAACCACATCAACCTCAAAAACAAACAAAAAAAAACTTTGAAGTGATCTAATGAGTCTGGGGTTAAAGATGCAGTGTTCAACAGAGGCTGTCTGAAGAAATACACCACTCCCAACCAAAAACAACCAATCAAGGCCAGGAGAAGGGTCTTGGCATCACAGAAAAACGGTTATCCGCCGTCTTTGGTGAAGGTGGCCATGCTAACAAGCCTTAGCATTCTCAACAGGCTCTGCTAGCTGTGGCGTAGCAGAGAGCACAAGGCGTGTGACTGATGGCACTAAGATGCGCTCAGACTCTGATTAGTTGTCTCATACAATAATGTCATGACAGTGACCGCATCAACAAATATGTAAAAAAAAAAAATTCTCTAAAGGTTACATACTGCAGCTTTAGTTCGGTCAGAACTCTGCACAGTAAAGTGAGACAACATTTGTCCACAAAGACCGACTGATACTTGTACATCCATCCATCCATTTTCTTACACCCTTGCCCCTAGTGGGGTTGGGAGGTGCTGGTGCCTATCTCCAGCTATCGTTCCGGGCGAGAGGTCGCCAGTCTGTCGCAGGCAACACAGAGACAGACAAGACAAACAACCATACACACACACCTAGGGAGAATTTAGAGAGACCAATTAACCTAACAGTCATGGACTGTGGGAGGAAGCCAGAAGACCCGGAGAGAACCCACGCATGCACAGGGAGAACATGCAAACTCCATGCAGAAAGACCTCGGGCCAGGAATCGAACCCAGGACCTTCTTGCTGCAAGGCAACAGTGCTACCAACTGCGCCACTGATACTTGCACAGTAATGCTTCATTTCTGCTGTTGCTTCCAAAAGGGACTCAACCAGAGGTTCATTTTAAAACTTTAAACATAGACCCAATTCGTTTTGATTCCTCAAGTTATCTTTTTCTGATGCTGAAATGTGTTTTCAACATCAGAAAATGTTGAAAACAATTTCAGCATTTAAGTACTGAAACTTAAGTACATTTAAGTTTCCGTACTTGCATGACATAAACATCTGTGAAGGCATAAATAACGCTCAATGATACTGAGGGAATTGGAGCAACATGCAGTGTTATCTGTAAACAGCTCATTTACAGAACATAAGCTGCATCTCACCACATCCTCCTGCTGCTAGCAAGTGAAATCACCTGAACAGGCTGTTTTTGTAATGCACAAAATGACAGTCTTTGATCATAACAACCTGGTAGAGCGCACGTTGCCCTGCAGAAACTAGTAATTACAGCAGCCATGAGCAGGTGGATATGGCCAGCGGCACCATTCGGTTATTCTGTGGCATTTAAAGGCAGCAGAGTTTGTAAAGGATCCATGGGTTCACGGCTAACCGCCCGAACGTCCCGATACTGACATTTCCATCAAGCAGTAGACACTTCCCGGGTTGCCTAACTGCTTTTCTGGCATTAGAGCTAAAGGGTGACTTCAAAAACCGAGTTTAACACGCCCTGAACGAACGAGCGCTGTGCTTGTACAGGCATGAGCTGCAGTGTTTTGCAAGGACTCATGAGAGACAAAAGTCTAAAGGTATTCTCTAGGCTTACTGCAACTCTCCCCAAGGCTAACAAACTGATTTCCAATGTTGTTGTGATTCACCAGTAGCTCAGGCAACGGCTGTGTCCCAGTGACACTGGGGGTGAGTCAGTCGGACTCGCCTTAAAGCCGTTCCTCACTACTCTGTGATTTTCACCCCTCCTGAGCCCGTGTTTCAACACTCAACCCCAGACACTCTGGTTAATCCAGATCGAGCGCCAGCGCCATCAGCAAATGGGATGCAAATTCTGATGGGAAACGGGGTTTGGATGTACGGAGGTGTGACTCCTGCAGCCATTGCCGCTTCCAGGTGTACGAGCCCCACCTGGACTCTGAGGGTGGGACCCGAGCGGGGCAGGTTAGAGAGGAAAGACTGAGTCTGGGTGCAGGTTTCTGTTTTCTGTTGCTGCGAAAGGCAAAACAATCCAGCCTTCGAACGCATGACCTCACCACCTTCGTTTTACTTGGCGTTGGCAGAGATAGGAGCACATAGGATCTGCATGGCTACACACTGAGGAAACTCTACACCAAAGATTTCAAGAGCTCAAAAGGGTAAGTATATTTTATTATAAATTTGTCCAGACTTAAACAGGAATCTGTTCCTACAATTTTAATAAAAACGCTTCAGGAGAGTTTTAGAATTGGACCTGAACAGGATGAAAGCATGGATCCAGTGCAGCGCGCTCCGTGAACATGTTGGATTTTTATTTTCATGCACACTAACACATGCTTAAACTCTTAGCTGCTTATCTATAGCACCCAACTAATCACTTTAATAAAACTCAGGGTTTCCTCAGAATTCAATCAGAAGCCCGAAACAGGACAGTGTCAAGCTAAAATTTAAGATTTGGGCTGGATTAAATCTGCATAAAGGTCATTTCTCTGACAGGCAAACAAAGGCTTCACTTTACAGGCTGAAGGAAGTGGTACTCACCTATCAGGACTGCTCATCTCTGAGCGCCATTCTGACATGCACAGAATATAAATCGCTTGCGTGACAGACCAAATCAAATCAAATTTGATAGGTCAGCAATAAGATCTTAACAGGGGATCTTAAGAAGACAAAAAGAGCATGAAAGGCAGGATCTGCGGATAAAACCTTCAGTTTATAATAACCAATTCCTTCCACGGAATGTGCTCAGTTATAAAATTCAAGATCAGTGTTGAATATCAAACCCAGATTTTTGATTTCGTGAAAGGTACCAGTTCCAAAGTTGACCTTCTGCAAGTACCACTATGACCAAAGATGATTAGGTCAGGTTTTATTTGTCTGACACTGTGGATGATCAATGCTTCCAGCGTTTGATTAAATCAAAATAAGAAAGCAAGAAAAAGGGATTTTACAATTTAATTGAATCAGATTTTTTCTGTGTGGCTATGAAAGAAGATAATGGTGAATGGCATGGGCCCAAGAATTAAGCCTTGAGGCACTCCGGCCAAAAATTGCACCGAGGATGAGACACTCACAGAGGTTCACTGTTATGTAAAATCTGACATAATTCAGACGTAGTTCTTCAGATTAGAGAACCAAATATTGTGGTCCACAGAGTGAACAGAACTTTTGTGGAAGAAAGACGTAAGAGCAGCTAAGGCAACAGAATCTTTTGGGTTCTGTATCCTTGGGATCTGTTGGAGGTTTATTTTTTACTTCTGTCTCAATCTTGGCTGCGTACTGCATTTGTGATCTTGCAGCTCTAGTCTGGGCTCACTCGCTGCTCTGCTTTGTCCTGGCATGTTCGCACACTCCCCGTTCCTGCACTTTGACTGAGAATCCTCTTTCACCTCTGCTGTGCTGCAGACTCTGTTAAGTCCTGTTTTGGACTCCATGGTCTGATGTGCTTTTCTGTTGCAGGAACAAACTGCCACATCGAGAGAGTTGATCAAGAAAGGCCGGGCCCTCCTGTGGATTACTAAAGCCATCATGGCTGTTTCGTATACATCTCTCTTCCCCCTTGTCTTCCTTGTCTATGCCCCTCTCGCATGCCAGTCCCAAAACACCACAATAAGCTCCGCAACCACTCCCTCAAACATTACCTACCTGACAGGTGTGAAAGGCTGTGGAACTGGACTGAATCCAGAGTACAGGTACCTGTGTGACCGCCGGGCGGCATGGGGCATAGTGCTGGAGACCCTTGCCTCTGCAGGCTTCCTATTGAGTATAGGTCTCCTTGTGGGCCTGCTGCTCTGGACCTTGTGCGCCTGCGTGTCTTCTCGGCACAGCCGCAGCGGCACAGTCGGGGGCTCCATACTCTCCGTGTGCATGTTCCTCCTGGCCACAGCTGGCATCTTCGCCATCACCTTCTCCTTCATCATCGGCCTCACCCCCCAGACCTGCCCCACCAGGGTCTTCCTCTTCGGGGTGCTCTTCGCGCTGGCCTTCTCCTGCCTGCTGGCTCGCTGCCTCGCAATGCTGGGCTTCGCTGCCGCTCGAGGCTGGGGGGAACCGGGCGTGGCCTTGGGGCTCTTTGCCGTGCAGGTCATCATCTCCACAGAGTGGCTCATCATCGTCCTGGTGCGGGACCAGAAACCCTGCGAATACAGCCAGACGGAGTTTGCCTTGCTGCAGATCTACGTGCTGTGCCTCTTGCTGATCAGTCTGATTCTGTCCATGCACATCCTGTGCCGCTCCTGCTTCACGCACAGCTACAGCTACACGGGACCCATCAACCAGCAGTGGAGGGCTCAGGCCGCGACGCTCTGCTTCACCCTGCTGCTCTCCGCCTGCATCTGGGTGGTGTGGATCGCCATGCTGACTAGGGGGAACCCCGAGGTGGACCGCCGGCCGGTCTGGGACGACCCGGTGCTGAGCATCGCCTTGGTTGCAAACGGCTGGGCGTTGGTGATCGGGCACGGCCTGTCCCAGGTCGCCTTCTTCTGCAGGGGGGAGGCCACAGCGCAGGAAGTTCCTCTAAACTTTGTAGGCTGGACCAGCCCCAGCGCCGACATTCCCGGACTGGGAAGCCAGAAGGAAGGAAAGGAAAACGGAAGCTTCGAGACAGATGGCGAGAACAGGAGAGGTGAGATGGAGACATGGTTAGAGTTATTCTCAACTGTGATTCTGTTCTCACTCTGTTCAGCAAGTATTTATGTTATTGATGTAGCAGAAACAAAACTCATTACATTTAATAGATTATGAAATCTATTAAATCTACTTGGATCCGTACTGCATGTGTTGTCCTGCAGCTTTAGTCTGGGCTCACTCACCTCAGCTGCACAAAGTCCAAAGCAGCAGGCCTAGAACTTGTTTATAATCCTGCAAATCAAGTGAGATGAAAAGATTTGAACTTAAAATTGCAGCATGTTTATGTTTTTTTTTAATGACCAATTACATATGAATTAAATACTAGTAATAAGGTAAATCACCATTTCAAAAAAATCCCCTTAAGACTCACATATTTCTCTATCGTTAGTAATGTGTCTTAATTCAATTAAACAATAACATCAAACAGTTTAAAGGCTCGAACTAAAATCACAATAATATATATATTTTTTTCTAGTACAGAGGAGATTGAAGTATAATATCCATTTACTAATTTATTGGCATATTAATGATTTTTAAAAAAGCTTATTTTAAAACATGCAGATGTATTAACACCCTTCAAACTTTGTCTCATTACAATGACCAAACTCAGTATATTTCACTGAGATGCAACACAAATTATCACGTGGATACAAAGCGGAACATAATTTTGAAATTGTTTGAAAATCTGAGCAGTGTGGATGTGTGTTTGGCCCACTTTACTTTGATGCCCCAAATAAAATCCAGTGCAACCAGTGCAAACAGAGACAGGACTGATCACATAAAATCCCAATATGAAGTTGCACATGAGGGGTGCAGATTTAAATTGAGGAAATGGTAAAAAGTTAAAGGGTGTAAATACTTTTTAAAGGAACTTTACACAAAAACGATCAAAGAAACTTACTGAACTGAAGCAAATGCAGAAGCTCCAAACATGCGATTCGACAACTTGAGAGAAGAGGGCAGGGGGGAAATCCATAAAATAGTTGGCTTGTAATTTGAATGGCTGGTATTACATACACTTTATGTCATAGCAACAGAATGTTTTACATTTTATATTCTTCTGTCTTGGTGTCTCCAGTAGCAGCAAATCCACAGTCCAAGTTAGAGGAAATGTATGGAACTACTTCCTGCTTGGATTTTCTTGTGTGAATTGAATTACAAAACCCCACAAGTTCTTATTTGAAAAATTTTAAAGTGTTAACGTTTGAAACCAAAGACAAATATTTATGATGTTTCCTGACAATTTTTATATTTAACATAGCCAACTATACAAAATTAACAATTGTGTCAATACTGCAGTTTGCATGCTACCCAATCACCCCTTGTTTTCTCCTACATACCCAGTAAAGCCAGGATCTGCTAACTGGCCCGTTTCCCCGTTCTCACACTCCTGATTTAAATAAGTAGGTCATCAACAGGCTTCTGTGGAAATCAGTGTCAGTCTAAGGAGATAATGTATTCATTTGAATCAGTGGTATTGAACCGTGGACACATGGAAAACACATAGAACGCCTGCTGTAGACTGAAAGCTCAGGTCACTTCACATTCAGAGGTTTGCCAACAAGTTTCTTAATTCAAGATATTTTATGTTTGCCGTCTCTAGAGGTCAGAACATAATTTGTTTACCTTCAGTGGTAGAACATAAACAAAGTTATTTCTGGCTCTCAGGAAGTTCCCACAAGGTTCTACCACTGTAACATGCATCAATGTAGTAACCACGCCCACTTCAAAACTTCTAACAGTAATTATGGGACACTATATAAGAAAAATGTTCTGTCCAGATGAACAGGCTGGACAGAACTGTTCATCTGTTGCATTTGTCAAAATATCTACAGCCAAATATTTAGTTGCTCCTCTGGGCCTGCATGTGGTGATGGAACCAAATTGCTGAAATCCACAAAAAATAAATAAACGTTGCATCTGATGTGGTTGGGGATGAGTGTTAGCTTAGATTTGCAGTGTTTCCCAACCCTTGTCCTCAAGGCAACATTGCTCTGTATGTTTCAGAGGTTTTCTTCAAGAAAAGCCTGTTAATCAGAGAAACACCTGAAGCATGCAAGGAAGAGAGCCTTAATGACCGGGGTTGGGAAACACTGGGTTAGAGGTCAGGCTATGACATCATCATCATTTGCCAATAGTTGGTGTCAAATATTAGCCAACTGTGCAGAAATCCAAGGGATTAAAAAAAGCTAATTAATAGATTTTTTGGGGGAAATGTATAAAATGCAAAACAGTCATTAATTATATAAATATTTTGGGGCCCAAGCACACTGCCCTGGTGAGCCTCTGCTAAAATATGGCTCTGTGTAAATCCGTAGCAATGGGATTGTTACCCTTTATTCTCTATGATCAGGATGAAAAACTGCAGATTGGACATGTTTACTGTTTTTTTTTAAGAAACTCCACACATTTTTCCATACGAGCTCCAAATTTTTCATACCCTTGATTTAACATATTTTACTCCATTTACCTAAGTGTTTTTTAACAGTAAGTGGAATTTTTTTTATTTGGACAACACCAATCAACCCCTTCTTCTCGCAGCTTTTTGTAGGTTTCCACTGGTATTTTGATAATTTATCTCTGGTGATGAGTTCATAGTTTTGAAATTCAGAAATCCTCATTGCCATCATCTTAATCTTTAGCTCTTTCCACAGATTCTCTCTCAAATTCTGTCAAAACTCTGGTTAGGTTGCTCCAAAATAGACAGTGGAAACTGTCCAAATTAACAGTCTCTTCTGACTGGTAAAATAAAAAGAGAATAATAAGTAAATAAAAAGTGAATCCAGGTCCAGACCTGGTCAATACAGCGTTCAGTCTTTTCCCTTCCAGATTCTGAGAGAACCTTCTCCCTGCACTGGGCTGCTGCTGTGAATGGTTGTCATCCTCATGCGAATGCAAATAGCCCTACCTGTGGTAGCATTTATGGCATGATTATGATTTATAACATATAGAACATATTGAATATGAAAATATCTGCCATGAAAAAGCAAAGAGCTATTTTGTACTGGGAGACGCTAAATCTGAGTGTATGTGAGTGTTTATGGGGAAATAAATTTTTCTGCTGATAAAAAACTGCAAGAAACAGAGCAAAGATTGAGTCTGGTCAGGTGAATGTGCCATCATTTTTGCTCAGGTCACACTATGTATCTTTATGATGAACTGCAAACGCTGACCTGATTCTTCCCAAACTGCATCATGTCTTCCCCCCCTCAGGCAGGAGAGCTGAGCCAGCGCTGCGATCCCCCTACGAGTCAGGCTTCTCCATGACGGTAAAAAAAAGAAAAAGGAAAACATTCTCCACATTTCCACCCTGAGACTTTCTACCTCAGCAGCTCAGCAATGCAATAAACTTAATGAACACACCGCTTACCCAGAGCATCACTGTGTCTTTCAGGAGATCGACCCCAACAAGGATTACACCATCCCTCGCCCTCAGACCACCAACTTCAATCAACCCTATGATGAATACTACGGAGAAGAATAAAGATACAGAAAATCCACCGCAAGACCAAAAGGTCATGGACCTCCATATGTGCAAATGTAAATATTGTTGGTGTTTTGTTTCGTAAGATGAAATGCTTCTGTAAGTGAAATGGGAATCAGACGTCTGACATGCCGAGGTTGGGATGGAGAGCAGAGGAAGTGAGTCTCTGTCGATATATGTGGTCATGTTCTGTTCTGATCAGAGATGTATATAAAAGCCCCCCGAGGCGATAAAGGAGGCGTGAAACCATCACAGCGACGGTGCCAAATGCCGCTGAGGAGAGCGAGTTGTCAGAGAGGAGAAAGGCCAATGGATGAGATGAAAACGTTGGGTGGGATCTGAGAGACGGGATGAGACGAGACGGAAAGGACGACAGGACTGAGTTACATCCTCTCGTTGAGATTTACAGTTTTGCTGTTCTGTGGTTGTTCCTGCACAAGGTAGATTAAGTAGACGTGCACTCATTGCATTTTTAAAAAGCCTGACCTGTTGATGACGAATCTTTTTTTTTTTTTGGCTGAAAGTTGCTAAATATAGTGAAAAAGTCACTAACTTGGCAACAGTGGGGAGACTATTGTTAAATGGTGGATGAGATCGGTGTCACTTGTACCGTCCGTTTGGCAATCGCCCAAAATTAAGAAAATTGTGGCAGATTTCAGGGTGAAGCCCTGAAATTAAGATTACACAGAAAGATGTCTATCGATACGTTGCAGTTTCTATAGCATATAAAATATTTTGTCAATAAAAAGTTATTTCACAGAGGCTCAGTTTCTTGCACTATGATTATGCATACAGGCTCAGATGCGATCATTAATAAGGTAATTCAATTCAAGAAGTGAAAGCCATTTAATATAACTGAAATATAGGCCGATTGACATTTCAAACATTTAAGTCTTATTGGCTTATAGCTAATGAAAACAATTACATTTCTCAGAAAATAATAACAAAGCACTTAATTAAGAGGCCCAGTGTACAGTGCAGCTGCTGTACAGCAAGACAAACCTTCCAGTAAAAACCTGATCTCATGTCATTTCAGTTTCTGAGAAACTTAATTTTGGTCTTTCATTAGCTTTACACCATAATCATAAAAAATAACAGCAACTAACACTTGGAGGGGGAAAAATCGGTGAGTAATGAAACAAGTTTTACTGGGTTTTTTTCTCCAATCACTTGCATCCTCTCACACTGTAGTGTCACAGTTTGACCACCAGATGGCGACATACAGGCATTTCGGGGTTTTGTCGCATGACTGACAGAAAATTTCATCATAGCTTCCAACTAAAGCAGCATGCAGGGTGATTTAAATTAAATAATCGCATTTTTCCCTCCACTGAGAACCGCGGTGATTTATCCCACACGAGGGCCAGCTCCTAACCTCAATAAACCCCAATCACGGCCCACCTCTTCTTTGTCAGACGCTCTTCAATCTATTCTTCCAATTACCCCGACTTCAATTATTCCGAAAAGCACGTGCCATCAAATTGGCAATTGGCCTCTCGTGCATTAGAGCAATTAGCAAGTATATGAGGTTTCCTGCCACATCCAACCCATTTACGGCCATTGGCTCCGCATGCAATTAAAGCTCGTTCCAGATTGCTTCCCCCTTGGCAGCGATGAGGAAAAAGTTTGGAGCCGCTTGTCGCTCGGAGGATTTCGGTCCGGGGGAGCACAAGCGGAGGCGGGAGCGCCTCTGCAAGGCGAGCCGGCCGCTGTAATCCAGAGCAATTGCTTCTTCCATCAATCATCTTGGCTCGCGGAAGCTGCGGTTCCCCATTTTCTGACGGAGAACCCAAAGACTGTACTCAAGTAAAAGTAGCACTAATTCAACATGTTGTTTCATTCAAGTAAAACTGAAATTACTGGCGTAAAAATAAAGTTCGTAAAAAAAAAAACAACAACAACAAAAAGCTACTCAAGTTAGTGTAATATTTTTAAAATGACGTAATTGGGCAGACAAATAAAGTGCAAAAATATTTTAAGAACTAGAATGAGAAATGTACATAAACATAAAATATAATCGCCAAATATTTCAGTTGCGATACTTCATATTGTTACTCAAGCAAAAGTAAAAAAATAAAATAAAATCCAGTGTTGTAAAACTATTTCTAAAAAGTATTTCCGCTTCCCCCCAAAAGTCACTAAAATAATTGTAGCCAGTTGCTGCTCACCGCAGTTAAGTTTTCTAATTAAGTCTGTTACTGTAACAGACTTTAACAAAACCTGTTTTTTTGTCTTTAAAGATAAATTTGCACTTCACTTTGATAGACAGAAAAGCTAGCTAGCTAGCGTTTATTAGCAGCTAGTTCTCGTTAGCCTCGAGTCAGAGCATAGTAAAGGTTTGACTGCAACTGCGTGCGACTCAAAATGACAAAGGTCCAGCGAGAGACAACAAAAAAAACAAAACAAAAACTAGAAATACAAAATTAAGTCAAATCATCCTTCAAAACCAAATTAAATTTTTTAAAATACATTTGACATTTTGAGGATTTTAATACGAATTTAAGACTTTTTAACGACACACGAACGGCCTAAATGATCTGAAACACTCCATTACAGTCTATTATGTCCCGGTCTATCACATAAAATCTACAGGTGCACCGATTGCTGTGTTCTGGCCGATCATGATTTTGAAAAAGTCTGACTTAGAGATAGTTTTTTTTCCCCTCTGAAAAGTTGCTAAATATAGTAAATAAGTTGGCGACAAAGGAGTTACTATAGTTACCTGAGCATACGCAGGCATAACCTGGTGATCTGCCAGTCAAATGTCTCAAGTCTTGGCAAAGCAAAAGGGGTCAGAGGTTAATTTTCAGACCTTTCCTGAGGTAGATAAGATCGATTTCACGTGCAAGTATTGGCCGATCTACCAAAATGAAGGAAATCTGTGCCGATCAATCTGCGCACCCCTAATGAAATCACAATATAGATTGAAGTTTGCCATTGCGATGTGACGAAACGCAAGAAAAACCTGGAGATGTGTGAATATTTCTGCAAGGCGATGCGAGGGACAACCAAAAACTACATGTGAGAGAAGACATGAGAGCATTCGAAGACCAGCATAAAAACCAAACAGTTTATTTATTATATACATTCAATAATAATGAAGAGAATAAACAGAAGGCAGACACAAGGCTGGCAAAAATGAAACATCATGAGAAAATACACTTATTTACTTTCACTTATTTAAAAAAAATCACTTGGATAAATGAGCTTTTAAGAGCATGTGACATAGAAAACAAACCTTCACATGCAATTCAAACCCGTTTATTAACTGCTGTACACGGACTCCCACTGAGCTGGCTGGCTGGATAGGAGAACTTTTGCTTCCTTCGCATCAATCGGTAAAAAATTTTTAACGCTTTCCAAATACAATTTTCCCCCATTAGCAGATATGAGAACAAGCAAAACACCTCATGCCCCCGAAACAAGCACCCGTCGGCTGGGGGGGGGATCCCTCCGTGTGCCGGAATCCGACCTCGGATGAGTTGGAGCCGAATTGAACTATTCATCCAAAACGACTGGACGTTCACCATGACGACGGAGGTACAGGCGAGAGATCCTCCCCACCAGACTAACGCGGAGCGCTCCTGTCGCCTCCCGCTGAGCCTTAAACACTTCACCCCGCACCTTCCCCAACATTCCTCGTCAGTCGCGTCGCAGCGCATCACGTCGCAAAAGCTCTCCCCGCTTCCTGCGCCGTAAACACTCCCGTCCTCCTCCAGCACTAGGATTTGAATTCATGCACAAACAATAAAAAAAAAAAACAACAAAAAAAACAAGACTGACATCTTTCCTCTCTCGCAAGAGCATGCATAGCAACACTTCTGATAATACTTGTAAGGAACAGAAAGACAAAAAAAAAAAAAAGAGAGGTAATGCTCGTCAAGAAATACTCGTTGGACCTACTGCACACGGTTTTCACAATCATACGAGAAAAACAGAAAACACGGCACATCACGCGTCGCGCTGGTACCAATCCTACGGAACGCCAGCAGGGTCAAATACACGTCAACATGTTGCGTTACTTTGACAAGTAAGCAACGTGGAAACAACGTGTAAAGCAAATGATGTACATGAGTCGAATACGTCAAAAAGTCACGTAAACAACACGTTGTGCTGTTGATGTGATGTTAACACATACTTTGCGTGTGATGTTTTGATTCGTACTCAACGTGTAAACATTGCGTACTTTATACGTTATGGCGTCGAAGGAATGCGGAATGTTCAGACGTACACGACCCTCCCGAAGTTCCGTATCCTCCCCCCCCCCCCCCCCCGCTGTAAATCTGTCAGCCAATGATTGACGGGCGCCGCTTCTCGCCTTCGCCGTCCACGTGCCGTTTCATCGTTCACGAAACGTGGACGGCGTTGGACCCATTTCTACCTGCTCCGATTTCCTTCGTCTACACGTCCAACGCTGTGTTTGTGTGTCCCCCCCCTCCCCCCCAACAACATACAAAAAATAAACCTCAATAAGTTAAGGGTGAGAAGCAAATTCAAATCATGTTCACTGCAACCTTTCAACACTATTGTCGTTTTTGCCTCAATGACGTTTCTCCCCTCCCGAGGTACAGCTGCGAACCGCTGGGTAAGATATTGCAAAAGCAAAATCCCTTAAAAAACAACAACAGAAAAAACAACAGAGAAGAAATACATCAGGACCAAAAAAATTTAAATATGCGGCCTTTAAACAAAAAAAAGAAGAAAGAAATCTTTGGAACCTCAAAAAAAGAAAGGCAAATAATAGCGAGATTCATGGAGGGGGTGCGGAAGTGGTAAGTCAGTCGTTTCCATGACGCCTTCAGAGTCACCAAAAGTAAAACCACAACATGATGAATTTTAAACTAAACTAGTTGATGAAATCCTATTTTTTTTGTGTTGTTTTTCCTACTTCATTATATTACTGTGATCTCTACATGCTGCTGGATTGGAACTGCAGTGTAAAAAAACAGAAAGAAGAAAGAAGGAACAGAACCGAATCGTTTCCCTCGTAGCTGCTCCCGCTTTTCCTTTGAGTCCCGTCGCATCCATGTCCGTCCGATCCGCTCGTTCGCCGCAGCTGGAATGTCTTGACGGTTTGGGACACAAAAATGTACAGAGTCCGTTTTTTTTTTTTGTGTGTTTTTTTTTTTTTTGTGACTTTTTTGGAAGAAGCAAAATAAAGTATCAAGAGCGAGGCGCCAAACCTTCGTAACGAACTGGGATCGCGTCCGCTGGAGAAAATAATCATCTCTGTTGGAGTTGTAAACCAAACAACTGAGGTAATGCAGAAAAACGTATCTTTCCTTGTCACGTTCAAACGTATCGGAGGATTGATTATCTCGTCTTTTTGAGTTTTCTCGAGTACACTGAATTGAAATGACAAAGAAGGCAGTGGGATATATAGTTCGAAGCAGTGGTTTCCATCATTGAAATGAAATGAAGAATAAAAGAAAATCCTACATCCTGAAGCCAGTACTTGGTTTCATCCATTTTTTCTCTCTCATTATTGTTTGAACTGTTAAGCCAGAAAAGATGGATGCAGGAGATCTATGTGTGTCATTGTAAATGTAGTGTTTAAAAACAAAAAAAGTACCTTTGTACATTAATGCTGTGGCAGTTCAGAGTCGCAGTTCAGTCCAACACCGGGAGAGAAAACGTTACACTTGGTGCTGAATGTAGCTGTGGGTTTAAGTGGGTCGGGTCAGGTCTTACAGGGCAGCTCGTATGGGGAGGAAAATAAAGAAATAAAAAAGATTTGTAGTGTTTCAGAGGTCGCTCTCCGCCTGGGTCCCATAGTTGTGTTTTCCCTCTTGAAATAATCCCAAATGCTCTGAAGTTCAAACCAGCAGCAGGCTCCAGCTGCGTACGCGGGAGACGCTCATCATGGCAGGTTTTTTTGTTTTATTTTGTTTTTTTTTCCCCCCGTCTTTTACCCCCCACTGGTTTCATGTCGGCGACAGAAAAAATTACAGGCAGAGTTTGGTTTCGGTGATGTGGCAACGACCACACAAAATAAAAAAAAAGAAAGAAAAAAAGACAGAGAGGAAAAAATAAAACAGGAAAGAAAAAAAAAAGGTAAGAAGTGAGCTGTCGCTAGTATAGTCTGCCTGCAGATAAAATGGAGGGGAGGCTCCTGCCAAAAACACGGAGCTTCAGAGGGAGTTTTGGAGAGAAGTGGAATTCCTCGGATGGGTTTTTGTTTTTTGTGGCTTTAGTAAGGAGCAAACCTACTGTATCCTGCCCGGTATAAACTAGCCTGGAAGACAGAGGACAGACAAAAACAACAAAATTAGACCCTTACAGAAATGTCTACATTTATTTGAATCTTTACAAGTTGCTGAAAATGTTCTGTTTCAACATTCCAGAGTCCATTTGTTCCACTATTCTGTTAGATTCCATTGTGGTAACGGGCTGTCTTAAAAAATAAAATAAATAAAATAAACTATACCTATTTGATATAACCTCAACTTTTAGTTTAGTTCCAGCAGTAAAACAATATGAATGGCCAAAACTAATTTCAAAATGGTCCCTTGTTGTTTAATTTTTGAATAATATGATGTTGCTGTTGGAGGTCCTTTCCCAGATTTGGTTGTTTCGTGCCTTAAAAGGAATCTCGTCCGCCACTCCATTTCATCGAACTGATGAAGGCGCAGCGCTTTCGAACGAATCCTGAAAAATTAACTTTTGTTTTCAAAGTTAGTAAAAGCTTTAAGTGAAAATTTAGCTTCGCTATTAGCACATTAGCAGAAGTGTGCCCTCCACAGCTATTATCTATTAGGTAGGTAGCGATCAACATTCTAGAGAATGTGCAACGAAGCTGCTGTTTACAACACAGTCACGCTAACTATGCTAATTGCTAACCTACGAAGGTAATGGAAGAAAATCTTATGTTGTTTGTAGGACTGTCGGCTCACACCGGGTGACAAAGAATCACTCACAGCAGGACGGGAAACAAGAGAAAGTTCTTAACGAGAAAATTGTATTGGCAAATCCAAACTTTACAAAAACTGGGTACCAGAAAGTGGCAATAAATCTCTGATTTTCTCATCTTAGAGATGTAACCCTTACCATGGCTCCCACTCCGTAGGCAGCAGCAGCTGGAGTTAAAGCGTGGTACGGATCTGTAGTGTATACCCGCCCATAACTGAATAAAAAACAAAAACAAAACAAAGGTTAGAACGTTAATAATTTTCAATCTTCATCCAAGGATAAGCCAGTCCTCGGTCACGCAGTGCAGCCTTCAGGGCCGGCCTCACCTGTCACTGTAGGCGGCAGCTGCGGCTGTTGCTCCGGTTACGGCAGCAGGCTGGGCGTAGCGATATGCGGCGGCGGCGGCGGCCGCGGCAGCAGCAGGATAGCCTCCCTGGAGACACACACACATACACACACACCACTAACTGGCATGGCTCCGAGGAGGAAACGGCTACTGTACACAGGTGATATCATTAGGGGGAAAAAAACAAAAACTAAAGGATTTTATCCCATAAAAGCCTCACTGTATCCTAAAAATAACTATATACAACAAAACTTAGAACAGAAAAAAACAAAGAGCACAATGTGTCAGTGTGAGACAGAGGAAGAGACAGAGGACACTGGAGTGTCAGGATTACTGTATTACCACTAAAGGGAAGGAGGGAAAAAAGGTGGAAGACAGAATGTTCTGCTCAGGGAACAAAGCAAAACTCTGTGCAGAGGAGACAAAGGACTCAAATGATGAAGAGAAAAACAGTCTAATGGTGGCTAAACATAACGCTGATGATGATGTGGATCAGATTCATGTTTACAACAAACTGTGTTCTGTCAGAGGGATTTAGGACAAATAAAGAGATAAAAGAAAAGATGGAAAACCAAGTGGGAACACACTCACACAGGCCCAGACAGACAAAATCATCCCTCTGCACCGAGACTCCATGCATGACCCAGAATTACAATTCAGAGTTTAACAAGAAAAAAAACAAACAGCAACAAACACCCCCACTGCATTTGAACCTGAGGTGAATGTGAGATCAGCAAAGCCGAAAAGAAACACCAGATCGTTCTCTGAGGCTCCTGTAGCAGCAGCAGAAAGAGCAGGAGGAGGAGGGTGGGGTTATTAATGGGAGGGAGTGGGACTCTCAAGGCGGGGGGCAGCAATGTAGTAGGCCCACATGCACCAGCTGATCAGCGCATGCTTGGCTTATTATCCTGGCAGGGGGTCAATTCAGGAAGAACACATGCTCTCCGCTTCAACCTTGAGGCAGAAGGCTTAAAGAGAATCTCGCTAGCTAACATCGCTAAACCAAACCACAGATCTCTAAATGGACAGACGCCACTGGTTAAGTGGGGGGAAAAAAAAGAATAAAAGATGCCTGAGCTGTGTTTGTAACACAGCTATAATTGTTTTGGGGGAGGAAAATAAAAAACCGTGAACAGTTCCTGGTCACAGTTGTTGCACAGAGGCTGCAGTTTCGGATGTGGCATGAAATGGACCGCCGATATCCACGGACGCTAGGAAAGCCCACGAGGAGTTAAATTAGGCAAATACTTGAGACTCAACTCTAAGAAATGCTTGTATTTTAATAGTTAAAACAGCAAATGTGTATTATTATGCATTATGCGCACAGCAAAAGCCGTCTTAGCACCGCCACAGAAGCCAATATCTACACTTTTCCTTATTTTCGCTCTTGGGGGTTCAGCTAATCAGTGTCCAAGAAAATAAGTGCAGCTCCTGGTTTGGCTGCTTTGCAAATCCTGTGTCGAGTAGCGTTATCGCAGATTTCAGATACAGACCAATATAGTCCAATACTCATATTTCGTCTGATATCGGACCGATTTCCGATATGAGTATCGGATCAGGACGCTCCTGGCTCAAAGGTGCTGAAAGAAGACTGAAGCGCTCTGCATGGTGGAGCCCAACTGCTGAGTTTAGTTCACATTGTCGTTGCTTCGTGACAAAAATTGCATGTCAACAGTTCAGCTTGGGTTCGACCCGTTAGCGCCAGGTCAGGCGTGTCCAAAGTGTGGCCCAGCGACCATTTGTGGCCCTTGAAATTACTTTGCTTGACCTCTTTATCACAAGTCAAGAATAGTAAGAATTTGGCCAACTAAATGAAAAGGTTGAAGCAAATAAGGCAACAGTTGAAAGCCCTTTAATGCTATACTGCTTTCCTAAAAAATTTATTTGTTTATTTATTAGGTCTAAAAAAACAAATAAAATAAAATAAGTTGCCAGTTTGGACACAACTGTGCTAGACGTACTCAGTAGTACAACTGGTGATTTTGTGAAAATAATTTTTTGTAATATGGATTTTATTTTATTTTTTTTTACTTTTACCGCTGATTAAAAAGAACTCAGATAAAAATATTTGCATTAAAATTTCTTTTACAAAAACTGAGACCAGCACTGTAACTCTAATGCAGGTATAAAAAAACCTCCGAGCGTAAATGAAGGATAAAATCAGGTTTTTGCCAACGGGAAGATCGAATAATGAAAATTTTATTTCCTGAACAACCAACAGGTTCTCTTTTGAACAGCTTGTGACATATAGTAGTAGTAGTTTAGTGAACAAACAAAAAGTTCCCCTTTTTCCACAACTGGAAAGATTCAGTGAGTTAGTAGAAGAAAAATTAAAAAAATAAAGCAAAACTCCAAAGCATTTTTCTCAACAACTAGAAGACGACATGTTCCAGATCAGATCAGAGGATGATTCTTAAGATCAGAGGAGGTAGTAAAGTCAAACAATGCACACTGGAGGTTCGATGGTGAGGTGACCCTACCTGAGGCAATCTGGGACTAAGGACTGAGTCCTGTAACACTAGTCTATAGAGAGAACAGAAACAGCCGTTGTCAACCTGGATACACACACACTCACACACGCCTACACACGCTCTCAAACACTGATGCACACCGCAGCATCCGCCCACAAAGCAGCCTTTATAGTGGTGGTTCAGATCCTCCCTACTATGATTAAGATGGTCTCGTTTTTTTTCTTAATCAGCTTGCGTTATTTTTAAACCCAGACAGATCTGTGTGTGTGTGTTTGTGCGTGTGTCGGTGTTTTTTAACTACAGACAACAAAAACCCTCCAGCATGAAGTATCTTGCAAATTATTGATGCGTTTGAGCAGCTTCACCATCATACAGGCGGCTCTGTGCGGCGCATGACTGAATGCACATGCAGAATCACCCCAAGAGGGAAAAGGACAAAAAAAAACAAAAAAAAAAAAACAAGAGAGCAGAAAGAAGGCCGTGAAGGCAGGGACAGAGATGACGTGTTGTTTCGGAAGTGAGTTTACTTACATATAAGTCTGCAGCTCCGTAAAACCCATCCTGATACACCACGCTGAGAGCAGGGGGAGCGAGGAGGGGGGCGGACATGGCAGATGTACAGAGAAGACGGGGGAAGCGGAGTGGGAAGGTACAGGAGGGGAGGGTGTGGTGGAGTGGAAGGAGGGGTGCAAACGGAGTGGTGCACAGTCCCCCAAAAAACCCCAAGGTGGATGAGGATCACAACACAGCATAAACAAAGAGAGGGAACAGAGAGGAGAAAAAACAGAGAACAAAAAAAGTGTTATTTCACACCCATGCAGCATGCAGAGGAAATACAACTTCCACTTAAGCTCCACGAGTGCAGCTGGAAAAATGTTGACGTTTCACGCCCAGGGCAGGGCCGGCCCAAACATTTTTAGGGCCCTAAGCGGGTTTTCATTTGAGGGCCCCATCAATACCAACATGTCAACACCAAATGATTTATTATTCCTAAGCTACTCTATGTGTGTGACATACCCGTAATCATTAGCATAATTTGTAATCATCTTACATAATGCCAGCGTTGTCAGGGCTATTAAAGCTGCAGCATGTAACTTTTATAATAATTTTAATATTTTTACATATTTGTTAAAGTTATATCTTACAGTCACGGCATAATTATAAGGCAGACGATCTGAAAAAAAAGAAGAAATGAATCTAGCTTCTCTACCTTCTCCCAGTGCTCCCAGTGCTAACCGCAGAAACAACCAATCAGAGCCAGGAGGAGGGTCTTAGCACTTTCAATCATGTTTGTGCTCAAGTCAAGTCAAAGTTTATTTATAAAGCACATTTACAACTTCCTCAGCTGACGAAAGAGCTTCACAACAAACATCACAGGTAGATAAATGATAAAACAGATTTTTTTTTTTTTCACAGATTATCTGTCTCATGTGATTCTGTCACAATATGAGTTTTAATGAATATGGAAAAAAGCATGCTTGTGTAAAAGTTTCATACTGCAGCTTTAATTTTAACCATGCAACAGTAGCAACCAAAAAAACATAAAAAAGTGGCTTTTGAGATGCAGAGCAGTATTAAAGCATTCCATACTATTTTAATTATTTTTAAAGTAACATCAGCTGATAAACACCAAATTTACAGTAAGTTAACAAGTTTGATGAATCATATTTTCCCAACAGTAGCAGCAGCCAACAACAGAGAAGAAGAGATTAATATATAAATATATATTTTGTGTACCAACTATACAACAATACAGACATTTCTTCCATATAGTTTATATTGTTCAATATTATTTTAAATAAATGTATTTTATCATGCTGGCTTGGTGTTATTTTGGCCCCTATGGTAGTGTGGGGGCTTTACTTGCATCTGCCTTGGGCCGGCTCTGCTCCCGGGGTCAATATGTCAAGTTTAATGAACTAAAACGTGACCGTAAAGTGCGACTGTTCCCTCTCTGACTGGGTCGTTTTATAGAGAATTACGCCTGGAGGTGGAGCCGGTTTGGAGAGGGTATTTCCTGCATCCTCCAATTTCCAGAGCCGAGCTTAATCATATCACAGCAAGTAACAGCTAGGCCGTAAATCATTCAAATCTGCTTTGATTGCAGTGGAAATGCAGCAGCGGACTCCGCCCCCGATTAGCCCCGTCATCACAGCACAACGACATGCACAGTACACAGAAAACAGGCCGAGGCAAAACGGGTTCGTCTGTAGCTAAACCCGTGTACAAGGTGACTGCGTTTTGCATCTTGTGTGTGTGCTTATGCAAATCTGCTGACGAGCGGCGTCTGTTTATTCAAATCAACCTGCAGTGGTGCAATCCAATCAGAGCGCAGCACCACGTTTCGACTGCTTGTGAACAGACTGAAAAGAAGCTGAGGGTGACCACTGACTGAGCGTTTGAGTCAGACAGAGACCTGGGCGAGCAGATTCGTTCAAGCACCACACAAAGCCGACCAGATTTAAAAACCGACTAAGATTTATTTCCAGATGTCCCGTGTTGCTGCACATATGAAGTCAACAGCTGCTGTTGACCAAGCAGGAAGATTTTCATTACCCAGGGTATGTAGGGATGGCGGGCTGAGGCACGGCCGCCCTGACGGCGCTGTAAACGGGCCGGCCTCGGCCTCTGAGGTGGGCGCCGCGGAACGCCGCCGCCGTCGTGGCTGCCGCTGCCGCCGCTGCGGTTGGGTAGGGAAACCCAGGGACTGGAAGGATATAACATGGGTTTGTTGAGGACTCTGGTGATGAAGGTGAGAACGTCGCTGCGATCATTTGGCAGACGGCGGACGCCCTTACCTGCGTAGATCTCGGGCCCATATACCGCTCCCACCATGGGACTTAGCTTCCACCCTGCTGATTGGTAACAGAGACGGGCAAAGGCAAGCAATGAAAGAAGCACTTTAAAAAACGTTTACCTTTACGTTCAATAAATAGAAAATGTTATTCACTTTACAATTTGCCTAAGTACTCCAATGCACCACTTTCACTTTGCACTGTGTTATTTGTTTGGTGTTTATTACTGCAAACAGTGATTCACCACGGCTCTATTCCAGCTGTGGCTAGCATACTCCCACACATTAACATAGCAGATGTTACTAGCATCGTGGCTAATGTAGCAACAAGTGGGAACTACTAAATTCCAACTCAGCAGAACCTGTTGACTGCTGTTAGCCAATAGGCTATTAGTAGCAAGTTTGCTAATGCTAGCTAGCATACTATCTACGTTCAACACAAAATACTAGTGCTAGCTATTATAATAAAAATGACGTTAGTAGCATGTTAGCTAATGGCGGCATATTACCTGATGATAGTGTGCTAAATTATAGTGCTTAGTGTTTAGCGCTAGTGATAGCGAGAAGGTCACTGTTAGCATGTTAGCTAGAAAATTATCAATTGTTGCATAATGCTAAATTCCAGCAGTGTAGAGAACATTAGCTACTGTTAGCTAACATGCTATTAGAAATATGTTCTATATTGTGATTTAACCAGTTAATTCTGCTATTTTCTTCCATGCTGACTCTTCAGTTTTCAAAATACCTCTAAAAAAATGAATAAATAATCGACTACAGTCGGTTGGTGTGCTTTGACTTCAGTTTCTTCAACACTTTTCTATACATATTTCTGCTCTTATATTTTTACAACTTTGTACTCTTTACCAAAGACTACTGCTTTCAATTCAGCTGCTTTACCAGGTAGTTGTAGCATCATAGCATTTTCTGAAGAAATGCCTTTTATGTACAGTTTATGATGCTGTGATAGTTTTTTTCTATGAGAGCTTGAACTACTGCACAAATTGTTTTGATGAGCTAGCATGTGTACGAGCGTAATTAAACATTTTGAAGGAAGCAGAGAGGACAAAGTGGGAATTTCAGTCCAACTGCCTCTCCCTTTGGGTTTTTTTTAGGTTCGGTGTTGGCGTGCGTCACTGCGGTTGTTACCATAGGGCAGCGTGCTGAGAGCCTCTCCATTAGGGTAAGGGCTGACGATTTTCTTGTTAGTCATCACCCTGGCGGTGGCATTATTCACCTGGTGGGGGGGGCGGAGGAGCAGACAGTCAAGCGCACAGACAACAGAGGAAGAGAAAATTAGCACACAAACTCAAAATTTAGGCCAAGGATGATGTGTAGCTTGCTTTTAACACTGTGAAGATAATTAACGTGCATATTGCTGATTATGATGCCTCCCTCTGACAATTTTATTTGGTGTGCTATTAAAAATGATTATATAGAACATTTAGAGCGCTGGTTGATTTCCTTGTGTAAACATCTACTTTTCATGTCGAGCAATTTCACTCTGAAGTTTGTTTTGAACCTTAATGATGCCATGAGGGACGTTTCTAAGGAAAACATTGCAATATTTCCTCTTAAACGGGAGGAAAATCACAAATTGAGAAATATATAAACACATTTTTTTGTGACTAGGCTGTTTGGAAATCTGATGGTTTTTGCCATGAAATCACCAAACCTATAATGGTTCCTGCTAATAGCAATAATTTTCTCAGTAGAAGTTTTACTGATGGAAGAAAACTCAAAGTTAGATATACGTGAAATCAGAGTCATCTGTAAAAGCATAAGGAGCTTCTAGAAAAGAAGTTGTATTCAATACAACTCTGCATTATGGCTGCTAAAAAAGAGAAAGTATGACTTTCAGCAGAAATGCTAAACATTTTATGGCTTATTTTCTCTTAAACTTTTGAGTTTTTAGCTTCTGTCTGCCATGGACAATTCTGGTTCTGCAAATGTTTATAATTTTTGGAAAACTTAAGAGTTAAAAGATATGTATTCTATAAGAAATTAACAGAGGCTGATATATACAGATAGCGATGCTAACCATGCTGCTAGTTCTATATCCTAAACAAAAAAAAAGCTAAAGACTCTGTGGTTCATTTTTATCTCTTCCTCTAATTTGTAATTTTTTATATATGTCATTCTAAAAATTTGGAATTTGTTAATTCATCATGACTAGAAAGGCTAGAAAGATTAGCTGCTAGTTATGGTTCTTAAATACAAGCTAGGTACAATTTGTGTAAGTAGGTCAAAACATAAAAACTGTAAACTGGGAATAGATCACACATTTTTGATTGGTATACATCGCCTTCCAAAAATAATGGCCCAAGTCATTTTGTAACCTAAAAAAAAGGCAAAAAAAGACTTGGGCCTTGTTTTTTAGGAAGGTGACGATATAACACACATGTAGTTCAGAGAGCGGTAGAACGTAATAAGCCAGTAATACTCTATTCTCTAATGTGAACAGGACCTCATTGTTATCTAGTCTTCAGCATCAGTAATAAAAATAAATAAAATCTACTTTATTACAGAAAGAGAGCATTAGCTGTCAGGGGCTTGGTCCATAACCAATAAAAAATCTTAAAAATCTGCCCACATAGCAACATTAAAAGGTCGAGTTAAACTCTGATGAAGGCACTAAAAGTGAAGCCCTGTGTTTAAGACAACAGAAGATTACGTCTGCCGTTTGGCTGGTTTAACATGAGATTATAAGATCGTCGTTAAATTATCAAAAGAAACTTGAAACAGGAGTAAATCTCTAGATTTCTGAGACCATGTCTGAGCAGGATTTTAGGAGTTATAATCTACCTCTGCAGACATTAAAACGTCACCGATGTGCAGTAAAACTACGCATCACCAGTGACGACTTGACTCTGTGTCTGTGTTTGAGGGTAAAAGTGGATGGAGGTCGTTAAGGTGGTTTTCAGTCATGCAACAAAAAGCAAGCTGTGCAGCGGAGTTTCTTTCGGTGGTTGGCTCTGAAGGGATGCGTGAGGGTGCGCAGCAAAGGAAACCCAGCTGTTTATTTTTCAGCATGCGCAGACGAACAAAATGGGGCTCTTATTGATGGTGTGTGCATGTTCTGTGCATGCTTCCTGCTTCTTTTTAGAAGGTTTCCTATCAAAGATGGCTGATAATCTCCTTCCTGAGCTTCAAAGGCTCACACTTTGGTCCCCTTGATGTATCCTCGTCTTCCCTTTGATGGGCTTTAAGAGAGGCAGACTGTGGCTCTCCGTAATAAGCCGTCCTGTCTGAGAGCGCACTGCCCAAGTTGCATGTTTGACTGTTTGGGACGCTAAAGATTAACGACCTTTTGGCAGAACTCACAGAGAGGGAGTGCTAGCATGCGGCAAATGGAGGAGAGAGATGGGGTCGAGGAATGAGCGCGTTCGAGCACACACACCCACACCACTCTCCCATTTAGAGAGGGAACCATTAAAGCCTCGGCTGTCGTTCGCATTGCCTCCTCTGGTGAGTCACGTTCTTTATCTGCAGAGCTTAATTCAAATGGAAATGAGGTTTGCCTCATTTTTCCATCATCGCAGATGTCAAGGTCAGGGGCGAATGACTCAATTAGCCTAGCTAGCCTGTTGCACACAGCTGTCCAGATGTTGCGGAATGGAAAGGGGAATCAAGAAATCCCTTGAAATGGAGGAGCGTTTGGTCTGTATGTGATCAGATGGCGCTACCAGTTCAGTTTAGTGGATGTAAATGGTGGGTCTGTATACGGCGCCTTGCAAAAGTATTTACACCCAATTAACTTTTTACTCATTTTGGGACATTGCGACAACGACTATTTGTAATGTATTTTATCTGGATTTTATGTGGCAGACCAACGGAACATAGTAAAACAAAAATGATGAGTAGATAGAAAAAATAATAATCTGGAAAGTGTTGTGTGCATTTGTATTCAGTCCATTTAAGGTGATACTCTTGAATAAAATCCACTGCAGCCAATTGTATGGAGCTAAATAGGAGCAATAAAGTTGCAAAACATTTTTTTTTTTTTAAAGTAAACTAAAAAGGTCGATTTAAAACAAAAAACCCTGAAACTAAAGAAAAATACAATCGGAAACTGAAAAGTAAACTCAAACTTTTATTTTTCAATTTACTTTTTTTCCCATTTTTAAATCTTTTTTTCAACTTGAATTTTGTTTTTCACTTTTTATTGTTAACAAATTTTATGGCACCAATTTAGCTCCGTACAATCACTTTAAGACATCGCCTTCTTTGTACACAGAGTCCACATGTTTGTGCTTTGATTTTAGAATAAATGAAGTTGTTGTTCAGTCAAAACTGACAAGCTGGGTTTTATACTTTATTGAAATTGATTAAATGATGCTGAAGCTCCTACTGCACACATTTCTTCAAAGAGTTGATGGCCGTGGGCGGGAAATGTCCTTTTTTTTTTCAGCTTGTTGAGTTTTCTTAAGTCACTGGATCTGATGCCGTTGGTCAAGAAGAGCCCAGACTGCAGTTTTCTGTCGGATCACCAATGTTTCAAAAACCTGCACAGGTTGATCAGGTGTAATCAAATCAACTAAAAACGGTAAAATATACTTTGAAAACATATCGTTTTCGCATCACGATCTTGCACTCCTTTGAGTTGGTCCGTCACATAAAATCCCAGTGAAATGTATTGAAGTTTGAGATTGAAGCAAAATCCAGTGATGTCTGAATACTGTCCCAAGGCACTGCATATGGACACAGTGATAAGTGCATTTGGGTCATGCATAATCAATGAAATGGGACATGAACACATGCAAATCAACAAAGACCAATATGGAAGGCAAAGTGTTCATGATTTCGAAAACATTCATCCTTTCTCATCCCACTTTTGCCCTCCCAGTCCAGCCTGGCCGATAAATCCGGACAAAAAAACCCAAAACAAACAAAAAAACAAATCACATTTCCATATGAAACCAAACTTGTGGGGTTTACGTACCTAAAAGAATAAATGCAGTTTTAAATTAAATACAAAAAGAGAGGGAGAGAAAGAGGGAGGTGCAAAAAACATTTGTTTGATAAAATTAATAATCATCTAAACAAAAAAAATTACACACAGCCATATACAGGCGCATCACATGACCCAGAGTGAGTTACAAACTAAATCAACCAAAAAAAAGAAAAAAAGAAAAAACTTAGCCAATCAGCAAGCTTCGGATGCAGAATAGAGACCAATCAAAACAATCTAGAGCACTCCCACGTCAAACACATAAGAGACAAAGATGAGACGGGAACGTTAGGGGTGAGGGATGCAGGTGAGAAGTAAAGAGACAGAGCCAGTCCGTATTCAGAAACAGGGAAACATAAAGATGAAAAAAAAGAGGGAAAATAAGTTTACACAAGCAACACAAGGAAAAAAAAATATCAATAAATTACTGTTGAAAACGTATATATACCAAAGTGCATCATTCAAATAAAGCAATTACATTTGGTGACCATTCTCCTGAAAAAATCTCATCATATGTGGTGGGTTGAGAAACAGAGCACCAAAGGATGGAGGGAACAGAGAGACAGCGAGATACAGAGGGAGAGATAAAGGTAGCAAAGGTAGAAAGAAAGAAAGAGAGAGAGAGATAGAGAGCAATTCTCATTCCCAAAAAAGGAGAAAAGTAAAAAAAACAAAACAACAAACATGAGACACTTTGCCAGGCATTAAAATTTCGTGTCACAAACTTAGGACCAGTACACTGTAACTACTACTACGACTACTAATACACAGACAATCCACTACAAGAAAACCAAACCAAACAGAAAAGAAAATGGCAGCAGAAGAAAGGCCCAAAACAGCAAAGGTAAACCCCATATCGGTTTAGAGATGCATATGGTTAGAAAAAAACAAAAGCAAAAAACTAGCTTGATCGAGTGAGTGACCAGAAGTCAGTTGCACCAGCTCTTCATTCTCTGAATATTTTTAATGTTTAATAATCTGAGTTGCTTTATATTAGTCTATGTTGGATCAAACCAAAGAGGAAGGTGTAACAACAAGAGGTATGACGACATTTTGTGGCACCACATTAAAGAAAAAAAACCCCAAGTAAAATCTGCTTTGTGACACGCTGTAAAGTTGTTGTCAGAATGTGACTTAATCTAGCAAAGTTGTTGTAAGCTAACATAATGAGCCCTAGATATAAAGAACACCAAGCTACAAAAGTGCTAAAGTAGCTTTGGCCACTTTAAATCATTTGTGTGAAAGCATTTTCAGTAGCAGGTGCAAAAAAGAAACAATGTGAATGACTTTTAAGCGATGCGAGAATACAGCATCTGGCTAACGCTAAAGTTGGGAAGCACCAAAACAAATGCTCAGCGTTAAGCTAACGGGGGCTGAGAGTCTGAACTTAAATTCAGTTTGGTCCTTGGTGTAAAATAAAAACAAAGCCAAAAAAACATGAATGACTGCTAAGCCCAGACAGAATAGCACATCTGGCTAACCATTAGCCGCTAATGATGCTAAAGTTAGTCTGGGTGCTTAATCAGAGTTTTTTCACAAGTTTGAACAGCTTTTGACCATATTTACTTAAAATGTTCAAATATGTAATAGACAACTTCACACTTCAAAAGCCTTCGCTATATGTAACTTTATACTTTTTGAAAAAAAAAAAACACACAAAAAGCTTGTACCATTAATGCTTTTTTGCATTAGAACCAATTCAGAACAAGACAACCAAATATTTTTACATTTATGGACTAGGCAAACATGGACACAAATACCTCCTGGGATATTATTTACAGATTTTGAACACAAAACTCGGTTTGTCATCTGTAAAAGTTTTTAGCTTCATACTATTTAAAGCAATAAAAGGTTATTTTGTCTGAAAGTTCTGACTAAGTTTGACAATCAATATTCAAAAATATTTGGTGTAACTAAGCCAACTGTGAAAACAACTTTTGCTGCTTTAGCTTGTTGTATGGAACTGTCCTCTTAGTCTGCTGTCGGGCAAAGCAGTAGATGACTTAGAAATAACTGGTAGCTAAAGGAAATTAATCTTTAGTGGAGCAACCCAGCAAAAACAAAAACAAAAAGATCTGGCAATTGGTATGAACAAATTTATGAAAAACTGGTGCAACTCAGCCCAGATTTGGAGCATTCTAATTTAAATGTTCATATAAAGTGAATTTAAAATGATAAAAATTTTTACAGTGCCTCGCAAAAGTAGTCAGAACACAAAAAGTTACCTTAAAATTTTTTTGCTGGCTACATTTTGCCGTCATGTCTATGCCACATATTGTTTATTTCATAATTTCACTCATTTTCCGACTACTCCACATAAAATCTAGTAAAAGCACAATAAAGTCTGCGGTTCTCATGCAAAACAAAAACAACAACAAAAAAAGTTCAAGCGGTTTGAATTCTTTTACCAGGCACTGTAACAAAATTTTCCTTTCCTCTCGGTGAGATCCTGTTTTACATTTATAAACTCCAAAAAAAAAAAGAAAGAAAAAAAGAAGAAAGTCAGGCAGGGGCGTCACGGCCTCGTCTGCCAACACGGTGCGCCAAGCGCCGCGTCTGGCCTCACGTTAGGACATCAATCATATGCCTGCATGAAATCCTTTCCTTTATCAGCAGTGTCTACAATCTCAAAGTCTCAATGGCTCCAATTGCTAGACATTCGAAATGTCTTTGCCTAAAGCAAACAGGTCAGTTAAACATATATATATATAAAAAAATAAAGATAAAAGGAAAGAAAAAAAGGAAATAAGAGCAGCCTTATTTGCCCTGCAGCTTTGCATTCGCTGAAAGAAACTGTGGGCAGCAACAGGGAGCAAAGCTTCACATCCTTTCTGATGGGGTTTCATTATACGAGAAGATGAATGCTGCACATATCGAGTCCAATGGAGAATTAATGTGTCATTGCATAGAAGGAGGTGATTACATACAGTCATTCCCAGTGAGGTGTTAATGACGTAGTGTGAACAGGGTATTACACTTAGTTAAATATGTCATGTCCACCTGTCTGTGTGTATATAAATATATAGATATGTGTTGTGTTTATTCTTAAAGGGGCCAGACACAATAAAAAACAAAATCAAAAAATCAATAAATCACACGTGGAGATGTCATGGCGCTCGCTCTAACTGCACTAGCCTGGAAAGAATACTGTCAAATGCCTCTTTTCAAGGGATCAGTTCAGTGATAGATGTTTGTACACAACTTACCGTTGCCGAGGAAACAGCGAGTGGTTACCGTGGAGACTGACAACAACACACAGAAGTCGTCAGGGAAACAGAAAAAATATAATAAATAAAGGAACAAATCATCCTAGGAATAAAAGAAACCTAGTTGTCCCCCTGATTGCCAACATTTGAAATTAAAACAAACAAAAAAATTAAAAAGAAAACCTGACTGCAGCAGTGTCAGCTTAGAGCAGACTGAGGGAGAGGAGGAGAGAGGAGAGAAAAGGAAGAGGTGGGGATGCTAACTCTCAACGCTCAAACCACCAGTCTGACCAGTAGCAGATCTGGTTCACTGGAGGGGGCCGTTTGGTAAATAACAGCCTAAACCACCTTTAAGACTGGAAAGACACCGTAAGACTACGGTGTCATGCAAACGTATTCACACCCTTTCAGCTTTCATGGTTTTCATGTGGCAAATAAACCAACAAAAAGTAGCGCACTTTTGTTGAGTGAAAGGAAAACGACACAGGGCCTTAAACATGTTTTCCACAAACATCTTAAAACTCTTTCACCCATATCTTTAACTCCAGTCCAGGGTTAGATTTCAGGGTGTCTGTGCATCCTTCAAAAGTCCTAAATTCATGAAGCTAAAATCAATACCTTAAAAAGTCTTAAAGTCATTAAAGAGAAGGTAAGTTGGCCTTAAATTTGTTAACCACCGGTCTTAAATTTTGTCGTGGTTATGACACGACAAAATTATGACACGGGATATAAAAGTCCCGTTTTTCTTACAGGACTTTTGTATCAGGCAAATGTCTGAGTTGCAGACATCATCGCTCACTATATTCTGTGTCTCAGGTGGTAAAGGCTATGAGTAACAATCTACTATTACTGGTAGCTAGCTAGCTTTCTTGCATTTTCCATGGGAAAGTGTGAACTTATCAGCAGTCGGCTAGACGACGTTCACAAAAAAAAAACAAAAAAACATACAAAACAGCTAGCTAGTTTTTTGTTGGTAAGTGTAAATTTATTGGCAGTTGGCTGGATGACATCTGCAAATTTCCTGAAAAGAAGGCATTTCTTTTGTACATTTCAGTTGTGATATACTGTAGGTCTTAAATTGTATTCATAATGGTCTTTAAAAGTCTTAAATTAGAGATGGAGAACCCTGCAGAAACTCTGGATTAGGTATAAGACTGTAGCGTGGCACAGGGGTTCACCTTAAAGGAAAACAATGACTCTACACAAATAGCCTGAGCTGCCATGGAATGGCAAAAGTCTAAAAACAAGCTACAAACACTCACTCCATACTTTGCCAGACTATTTCCAAATGGTTGTTGGAGATTCTGATAACACTTGAACTTGCTTGTTTCATTTCTAAAGCAGGTATGCCTGGAGTACAATATGTGATCATTGCTCTTTATGTTGTTTTTGAAGATAAAACAAAAAAAAAAGTGTGTTAAATTAATTGTTCCAACACACTTGGCCTAATGCTACTTCATAAATAAAATAAAATCTTGCTTTGAAATATTAGTCACACATGTAATTATTTTCCAGCAACTACTCTTTTTTTTGCATCCATCATGGGTAAATTTATAATGAATAAAAAGCATTAAAACACTATTTAGTAAAGCATGTTATTATTGATTGCAAGTTGAATCATTGTAATTTTACAAACATTCAATAAGCAGCCCTAATATTAACCATCTTAGATCATATTCTATAAAAAGGGGAAAAAAATAATTATTTAATGTACGCTTTTTGTTCCACTTCACAATTGTGCACTACTTGTTGCTGGTGTATCGAATAAATCCTCCCCACAATATGCATTTAAGTGGTTCACAAGGTGTGAATATCTTTTGCAAGGCGTTGTAAATTTGCAGCTTATTAAAACAAATATTGTCCACCACAAAACAAGAACAGCAAAATGAGTTTGTTGCTATCGGTTTTAAGCGAGAGCACTTTTAGTTAGATGAGGGAACGATTCTCATTCTAGCGGTGAAGTTACGGCATAAAGGGGAAAGTGTGTGTTGGGACACTGGGCTAAATTTACCGTCTTTTACCAGTCACCATGAAGGCAGTCACTACAGTTAAAAAAAACAAAACAAGCTAAAAATAAAATATGGAAGAGGAGGAAATAAATTTAAAAAGCTACATGTTAATGTCAGATAAAATAAAAATAAAAAAGACAAACATGACTGGCAAGGAGATCACAGAGGTTTATGTGAAAGAGACAAATGAGTGAAAACAGAGAAAAAAAAGAGAGAGGGTAAAAAGGACAAAGGTCGCACTCTTTTCAAACTTTTCTACAATTTTACACATGTACAAAGAACACAAAAATAAGTTCACACTTCAGTCATTTATCATTCCAGGAGGGGAAAAAAAAAAAAGTCATGCAGGAACAAAAATTTTGACTGGTCAGATTCAGACGGAGCTCATCTGCCAAAATGGGACAATAGCAAGAGGTGCAGCGTACCAAAACACTCGGTCAAATTTAATTGAATGCGTCCCGTCCAGGAGTATGGAATGCTTTGGGCTGGACCGGGTCCGCAGGGTCAGGCATGCACAATCGCCTACCAACCACTTTCACCACAAACATCCATGCAGTGAGGACTGACTGTTTGTATTCACTGATGCCCCACAGCACAACCATCAGCTTGCATGCAGAGCTGCAACACTACTTCTGCACACACACACGCGCAGAACTCAGCCTTTCCACCCTTTACTGCTGTGATATCCGACTAAAACTCTGCGCTGCGGAGAAACCGTCACTTTCCTCAACACTCCGACAACAGATCGCCCACAAACGACTCGGCTTGGAACAGGAGCCGACCTTCGGGGTCAACAGGGACGTTCTCTCCTCTGGTAGTTACATTTTTTTTCTCCCTCAACATTCCCGAAATTAAACTGCTATTTTGGTTACTTACTGTCTCATAAGTGGTACAAAAAAAAAAGTTCAACTACAACAACATTAAACTGATTGATACCTAGTATATGTACTGACTGGAATGTACTGATTGCAGTTCTCAGGCCGATCCCTTAACTGGTTAGTTAACCCCTTAACTGGCGGCATCCCATCCATGGGACAAATCAAGGTTGTCTGAATTCTCTGCCTTTTTCTCCTCTTTAAACTCTGCCGGTGTCCATTATGACGCTTTTATTGGGCAGCCTAGAGCCCCTTTTGATTGACACCGCATTCCACCAATAATGTTATGAAATGGCTTTTCCCGAGCCAATAATATCCAGAAAGCGACTTGAGCCCGTTTTGACATGCCTGTATTGTTTTTGGAATATTTCTGACTGCTCAACTCGGAGACTAAATCTAAAGCCACAGATGTGTAGCCAACACGTGTCCTGTCATAAGGATATAAGGCATTTTAGGGTTTGTTTTGAGATGAATCCACCAGCTGCATGCGTGACCACGGGTAATGTGTGCGCCTGTGCTGCATCAAAGTCAGGCTCTGTGCGCCTTCATGCGTAACGGTGTTTACAGGACTTTTTCTCACCAACGGAGAGACACGTTGTCAGAACGTGTCAAAACTGAATGTAAAGCAAAACTTCACAACTCACGGGAGTGGACGATTATGGCCGTAAGAGTGCTGACACGTTTTGGATCTGAGAATACCAGAAACTTTTAGTCGTCTGCTGCTACAGTCAGAGCGAGGGAGGTAGAGTGTACCAAAGAGCGAGAATGGGGGGCAGAGGCACTGAAGAGTTACAGTTATTTGAAGTTCGTATATCAAGTGTTGTCCAAGTGTGCTATTTGGAGACGCCAAATGGAGACTCCAGATGGCACCACTTGGACAACACCTGTACTTTCTCAAAAATAAACATGTCCAAAATGATATTTCTTTTTTGTGCTATTCTGATCAGTCTTTATATCCACGAGCAGAATACTTTATTCTACAGATTTATTGTATTTTCCAGTCCATACAATCAACACTCAATGTGCATTTACAAGAAATAAAAATGAAAAATCTGGGTGAAGCAGAATTCAAAAAAATGTTTTTGTGTTACAAACGTAATAACTACAAACTACTTACAGTTAAAGTATATTTGACTGGACAAATAAAAAATTTAGCTCGTCTTCTTCATAAAGAGACCAAGCTTTTGCATGTAGTCCAAATTGTTCAAGAACAGCAGATGATTTAATTTGGGTATAGCTTTTTAGCCGTTTTTGTTGATTTTGGTACAGCCAGTTAAGGGGTTATAAAGAGCCTCAACAATTCAAATAGTTTTTTGGGGGTTTTTTGTCTGAAAAGTTGCTAAATATAGCAACGAAATCGATAAGTTGGCATCCGTGGGGTGACTACTGTTAATGCGCGTATAGATGTGACTTGGTGGCTGGTTTTCAGATCTTTGCAGAACTCCCAAAATTAAGGAAATCAGAGCCGATTTATTTGTGCACCCATAATGCAGACATGAAATACTAAAGCAACAACGCTTAGTCAAATATCTAGGTTTCCTTGAGGAAAAATGAATCATTTAAATGACCCAGCTGGATTCTCTAATAATCTCTAATAATAGTAATAATAATACTGAACACTGGGGTCCCTCAGGGCTGTGTGATGGGTCCACTGCTGATCAGATTATCAAACTACAAGACTGCAGATCCATGTTTGAGGAAAACCTGACTGCTCAATCAGCGGATGATACCATAGAAGTGGTGGAACTGGTTAATCAATGTCCAGACACGAAGTCGAACCGTTTTTGAACTGCTGCCACCAGACAGATCGGCACTAAAATGATTCCTTTTATATTCTCGCACCTTTGTTATACATTTGATCAAATTTGTGTATTCTTCCATTTAATAAATTTCCACTCCAAATTGTTCAAGATATCAGAGAAACTCTCATATGTGTTTGTCTGCCTTTAGCTGAATTGATCATCTCACCAAGGTTATTTTCCCTACTATAACACAAATGGTTCAGTAAAGCCCATACCTAGAGACGATGCTTTGAGGCCACGTAAGAGTGAAATATGGGTCAAATGAGGAAAATTTGAAGAAATTATATATTCATAATTATCTTAGACAAGAAAAGAAAAGCAATGTGACTATCAATGGCTTATCCTTAGGCATACACATGATAACAGAAACAGCCATGGATGGGATGAGAGGAATGAACAGTGTTTGAGAGTGCATCCTATGAGACACTGAACCATGCTTTGTGTGTGTGTGTGTGTGTATATATACATATGTATATATAATTTATGATGACTATGATGTGATGGGATGACAGAAAAGCAGGTAGTGAACTGTAGTTGGGCCACTTACATGGATACACTGGAAGCATACAGGAAACTGACTTCTTCAAAGCGCAGAGTTTTACCCCAGACAAAAAAAAGTACGTTATAACTTTGAACACAGCAAATCCATTTCTACTCTCGTTTTCGTCACATGCACAAAATGGGAAGCCACGACAAAAGAGCTTTGGCAAATTTCCACTGACATGCACCGAGTGATCGAGTGCAGCATTCCCTTCTACGTCATCAGGTTTGTTCGGCCTCTCTAAAAGGGTCTCAGGCCGTCTGGAGGCAACTGCGGTCATGCTGACTAAACAAAGAAACTGATAATGACGCCACATTACTAAAACTAATCCGCCAGAACAAAACAAACATGCAAGGAAAACATCTGCGTCGACACTACGGCCTCCATTAGCGCACGGCTAGCGATGTTAAAACATGAACCATGCACACCAAGGCCTCTTTAGCTAACCGCATGCCAGTGGACAGTTCAGACACAGAAATGGCAAAAGGCCACATATAGATATCACTATACAGTGTCTTGCAAAAGGATTCATACTGATTCACCTTTGCAAACGTTTCTTTCTTACATCTACAAATTTGAAAACATCCGATTTAAGTGAACGGGTGACTATTAAAAGGCACTTGATGTCATGTCAGCTCTAAATAGTTTAAACGATACTGAAAACTATTAAATGGAAAAATATAGAAAATGTTTGTTTAGAATTTTCCCTTGTTTTCATGAAAAAAAAAAACATACACATTTTTGTAATTAGAAAACTTTGTAATTAGAAAATGTAATAACATTTTTCTTTATTCTAAAACCAATTGAGAAAGATTTTTTTTTAAGGTGTGCAGCGATTGATTGGCCGACCAATCAGGCCTGAATCCCCAAATTTTGGACCGATATTTACGCAGGAAATCTATCTTATCCACTGATCTCATTAACTTCCGCAACGGTTTGAAAATCAACTACTGTTCTAGCAACTTCTCAGACAAAAACATAAGAAGAAAAAAATAAATTGGTATCGGCATAAAATCTGAAAACTACAATGGGTGCAGTCTTAATTTTTTGTCATATTTTATAGCAGTTATTTGCAAGGTGCCCTTTTTGTTTTTTAATCAAGGAATATTTTTTTACAACTTAAAACAAAGTTTATGTAGTAACATAATTAATTCTTTGGACTGAATTAAAGTTGCTGAGGTCACGCAATGCTTTGCGTCGACCTTCCACATAAAATCCGAATAAAACACAGTGAATAGGTCCGAGTCCTACTGCAAGACACCGTAACTTGAGGCCTGCATTTCAGAGCTTCTGAACTGCAAGACAAATATCCCACTTGTTCCGTCCAAAACGCGCTTCAATAAAACTCTGAAATTGTGACCGAATCTAAGCGAGAAGAAACGGAAAACAGAAAAGGTCCACAGTTTCTCTTCTCTCTCATGCTGCCGATCGCCTGGCAAAGCTACAGACCATCACCACGGGACGCATGCGACGAGACGACTGAAACACAAACACACTCTTTTCTTTTATCTTTTGCAGATTTCATGCAGAACCCCAAGGGTCAAACAAAGACACTCTGAACATGGGTGAGACTGATGCAGGATGAACTGGCTCCAGTGGCATCCGCTCTGCTTGCTGATTGGCTGAAGGTGGACAGGGTGGGGGTAGGATAAAGGGAGGGAGGGGGAAGGGAATCATGTTGCACCGTAGGATGCAGGTGGCTGCCTCTCTTTCTCGACTGTACTGCAGCAGAAGTTTAAAAAAATTAAAATAGAAAAAGCATCCAGCCTCATCCATCATGCAGGAAGTGAGTTGCACACGCCCAAAAAGGAGAGTCAGGTGTGTGAATCCCCGTTGTAAGCCCATGCAGAAATCCCAGCTTAAAGTGGTGGATCAAGTATGACGGGCTGGAAAAAATTCCCTGATTAGAAAACCAAAATCTGCATTCAAACACTCAGCACATGCTTCAGTAAAACAGAAAATGTGTAACTGTATCCAAACAAACCTAAAATTAAAAAATAACAACACAGAGATTATAAACATCAGAAAAGAATCCAGCGTTCCGTAACAGTGAGCATGCGAACGCCAGCATGCTGCTGCTGCAATTACCCATTAGTACCAGAAAGAAAGAGAGAGAGAAAGACAGACAGACAGAGAGAGAGAGAGAGAGGTGAACCCAATGCCACGGAGAAGAAACAAAAGAGCATCCGACTGCAATCTGCCATGCATCATACTTTCACTTTCACCGGGCTCCTCTCTCATGCCCTCCAGAGGCAGCTACACAAACATCATTCCAGCTGCTGAGTGGAAAATCGGAACATCGGCGTGGCTAACGAGGGGAGCGTCGTCGGGGAAACGAAGCCAAGGAGGCCGACAGGTTGACGTGAAAACAAGGCATGCTTTTTGCTCACGTTCTTGCACCCCCTCCAAAATTAAAAAGAAAATTAATCCCAGCACATTTAAAGAAAAAACAACAAAAAAACCCAAAACATTGCAAAAGAAAAAAAAAAGAAGAAGGTGAGGTCTCTTTGGATTTTAAACAAACAGGAAACAGATTGCAGAGGACTGGGGGAAGTAGGATACCAGTGGGCTGCATCAGAGCATATCACATAAGGGATGATGGGATGGAGACAGATAGGCAGAACTGATTGAGGAGCGGAGAGAGAAGATGAAGGAGAGAGAGAGAGAAAGAAAGAGGGGAAATTACCTCAATTTTACGGCCCTCCACCAGCGTGCCGTGGAGCTTTTCTCTGGCTTTCTCCGCGTCGGCGCTGTTTTCAAATGTCACAAAGCCGAAACCCTGCGGCACACAGTGAGGTTAGAGAGGAGGAGGAGGAGGAAGAGGAGGAGGAGGGGAGAGGAAGGGCGACGGCAGAACGGACCGGGTCCGGTTTTCACTGCTAAAAAAACCATTTTATTGCCGTTTTTTTTTTACAGCTAAAGTGTTCCGGTCTTAAGTTTAAAGTGTCCAAACCTTTTGTAACATGAGTCAAAATTGTCAACGAAAGAGAACCAACGCAATCGTCTCAAATTTAAATTAAGAATCAATTTGAAAATATATTCTGAATGCCATCTCAAAGCCGCTATACTAAAGCCTGACGATAAACAGAAAGGCGCGTTTATCGTCGCCTTTCTGTTTTAAATAAAAGCAGGCAGATGATGCAACACATTTTATTAATTTTTTTGAGTGTGAACACTGCTGACGAGGTTTTTTTTTTAATCATACAGTGAGAATCTCAGGAGAAAATCAAATCTGCTGCTTCTGCAACTTTTACTTGTACACTTTTTCCTTCCACCAAACTTTCCTTCATTGTTAGCAGTGCCTTCTTAAATCTGCCAACTCAGCAGTTTTCCCCATGACTGTGTAGGCCATAACTTAAAATTTTCCTCTCTGAAATGGATTACTGAAAAACATAACATCTGTTGACAATATCTTTAGTTTGGAGATATAGATGTAGACGCTCCAGAAAGTGCAATCAAACAGAAAGAAGCAGCTTTATTTTATCTTTGCACGTGTACACAGAGCAACTTTTTAACCGGAGTTCAAAGGTCAGGCAAAGGAACTATCGCTCAATGCGTCTTATTATTCTTGTAGCAGCAGAGTTTATCGTCGCCTTTCTGTTTTAAATAAAAGCAGGCAGATGATGCAACACATTTTATTAACCCTCTATGGCATGGCGTTGCCCTCAGGCAACAAACCACATAGCTGTACCTCACATTGCTCCTTTATTTTATTTTTTGGGGGGCATGATTTTTGACATATTTTTGTCCAAAAAAAAGTTATTTTATGAATATAGTGTTTGTTTGATTTGTATTTCATTTCTCATAATCAGTGTAGAAAATCTTGGTGTTCTAGACCAATGTTACCCTGAGGCAACAAACCCAAATCTGGTTCCAGGAGGTGTCAGAGTCCGATTTTATGATTGACATGTAATTAGGGACCACCAAGCTCCCAAAGAATGCAGGAAAATATGTCTTCCCCACAAAAATAAAAAGTCATGCCATAGAGGGTTAATTTTTTTTTGAGTGTGAATACTGCTGAAGTGTGTTTTTTGTTGTTGTTGTTTTTTTTAAATCACACAGTGAGAACCTCGGGAGAAACCTCGGGAGAAAATCCAATCTGTCAATCAGAGCTCTGACTGCTTTCTAGCATCGTGTTCACATCAGAACTGATCTCACTCAAACAAAGACAAATCAGAAAAAGAAACGACTCACCTTTGACCCTCTCTCATTGAAAATAATCTCTACATCCAGAATCTTCCCAAATTGCTGCAAAAACACCAGAAGGCAGAGTCCAGTAAATATATAAACGAGTAATTGAGCATAATTACACAGTAAAGCCTCTTTGAAGCCTGTTTGGAAGTAGGAGGTTTTCAGCAAACGTACACTAGGGGTCACTATTACACCAAAGACAATTTTCTGCATTTTTTCAGCATTAAACTGTGTTTACCTCTTGCTTGCTCTGTCCCATTCCCCTCCCCAGGTTTTGCGACTCACACTAACACACTGACACAGTTAGAAGCTTGACCCCTCAACGCATTAGCAGGACCCCCATGGTCGCCTTCCCCCCGTGTCCCACTTTGACTCTTTTGCCCACTCAGAAAGCGGTCGTTTCGCCAGAGCGCTCCGCCACGCGTCTAGACTGATTTATTGATCCTGCCCGGAGCGGTCCGTACCCCAAACATCTGCCTGAGGTCCGGGTCCCGGAAGCGGAAGGGGATGTTGGAGACGTGGAGGCGCTTGGGGGTCCCCTTGGCCTCCGCGGAGTCTCCCGTTGAGCCGCCCGCTCCCGTGCCTCCTGCGGAACACTGCGCACCCGCCTCGCCCTGAGACGTCTCCTCCGTCTTTCCCTGAGGAGGAATGAGACAGCGGTTTTTTAAAAGAAAATTTAGATTTAACATGGAAAATTGACAAAAGGTAGACAATAAAAGTGAAGTAGAAGGAAACTTTTACACAAACAACATCCGGAAATGCATTCCAAAATAGCTCAAATTCAGGCAGACTGGATGGACAGTGTCTGCAAACTCCAAAAATTTCTGTCTTAAAGGGGCGGCATTATGTGTTTTCTAGCTACATAGCGTAATTTTACAGCACAATCAAGTAACTATGTTACCTTCAGGTGTTATAAAAATGATGTGCTTATCAAAAATGACTTAAAAAGAAATTTTATTTCCTAATTTAACACCTTGAAATTGGGCGTCTGTCTCTTTAAAAAATCCTGCTCTTTCTGAAACTCTGCATTGAGGAAGTCATCACAACATGGCTGCTCTATTAACCCTTTAAAGTTTTTTAGAAGCGTTTCACTGAGAAGTAGTTCGTATAACGAGCTCAGCTGATGCATAATTCCACCAGGTGTTTGCTAATTGCTGCTGGCTAGTCTGAAGGAGCTGAGTGGGGGAGTCGTGGAAGTTCGGAAGCTTGGAAAGTGCAGCTCTTGGGAAGGAGCTTCGTCCTTGAAGGCGGAGCTAGGTCCACCCAGGTGTTTTGCGCAGCTGATTGGTTGCCACGGGAGATTAAAGGATTTCTCAAACATGCATAAAAGAATCAAAGCAACACTCCAGATGTGTTTTTGTTGAGGGAATAACATCATAACAAGATGTAAAGCTTAAAAAAGTAAATTTTATGCAACACTGCCCCTTTAAGCATCTTTTTTTTTTTTTTGCTGGTTTGAGGCTAAGGCCTCTAACAGGCATTTTATATTCTAAATTAAATTGTTTTGTCTGACTTGAATCTGATCACAGAAGCTAAATGAGTTAAATATTAGTGTGACGGTGAGGAGGCTTTCCAACATTGGGCTTTTAGCTCATCATCAAAAAGACGCTCAGAAAGGTCTGGGTCCCAAAATTACGACAAAGTATAAATCAATTCCAGCATGCCATTTTTATTAAGATGCAAATTAAAACCAATTCCTCCCCCCCTCTAAATCAAATCCCTCTTTTTATTCTTCAATTACAAATTGAGAGACCATTTCCTGTCATTAAATTTTTTTTAGATGAATGAGGAATAGTTTTTAATATAAATCTTCCAGTACCATTAATGCAATGATAGCTTTCCATGTTGGGCGAAACGCGAACATTTTGTTCTCGTCTGAACAAAGAACCTCCTGCCACATGTTTCTCACATCCTCTACATGCCCGGTGGTGAAAACAAGCAGGACTTTCTTTCAGCGATGGCCGTTCTTTATGGCACTTGTGCCTAAAAGGAAAGATAGTTAGCCGTCGTATCGACAGTGAATCCCAGCAGCTCCTCCAGAGTTACCATTAACTCTGATACATGCTGTCCTCACTCAGCTGCCAGTGCCGTAATCTTTCCAGAGTTCTGCATCTCACTGAAGTTCTCGTTTGACATGTCAAGAAACTGATCATCTTCACACCGTTGAGCATGAAAGCAGCGTTTATTTATATAGTAAACAATTCTGACACTGAAGCGCAGCACAAACCGGAGCTGCTTCAGATCTTTATGTGTGGATGTTTGTGAGTATACAGGGTGAAAAGCAATGTGCTGTGCTCCATAAACAAATTTCACTGAGCTCAAATAAAAAATTTAATAAAATGTAAAAAAAGATAGCAAATGAAAGCTGGCATCATGCAAACTGTGCATCTTTCAAATTAAAAGTGGTAGGCAGCTTGACTAATTAAAATAGAATTTTTTTTTTTTTTTTTTACCCCTCTATGGGGTCTTTTTGTGGGCTCTAGTGTCCCTTATATGACAGTGGGCTGACAGGAAACTGGGAAGGAGAGGGGGGAAGACATGCGGCAAATATCGTCGGGTCCGGGAGTCGAACCCGCGACGGCCGCGTCGAGGACTCAAGGCCTCCAAATATGGGTCACGCTGTCCACTACGCCACCACGGCACGCCCAATTAAAATAGAATTAATAATAATAATAATGACTTGAGGAAAATGGATCAGATTCCTCCTGCGAAGCAGCACATCTCAGTTATTTGCCGATGTCTGCATGTTAATACACTGAATGCTGAAACGCTGCTGATGTAACCTGAACCTGTTTCATCATATTACTGTCATCTGCTGTTAGCTTCCTAAAAAGCTCATTTATATCATTAAAGCTAAACTCGGCTCCAGCTGATGGGAAGGGCTATTAGATTTTAGCTTCTTTGGCAATAAAAATAAAACCCTCACTGCACGCCGCTCTAAGTAATTTGACTGTAATGCCATAAAATTACATTTTCATTCATTTGACCTACACAGATATCAGATAAAGTGACGAGCCCTGATCAAACAACCACTTATCCGCTGGTGAAACCCGGTGGTGGCGGCATCATGCTGTGGGGGATGCTGGAAGAAAGGAGGTTCATGTTCCAGCAGAGTAACGAACCTAAACATCCAGCCAGAGCGCCAACAGATCAAAGTGTATTCATGCACTAGAATGGCCCAGTCAAAGTACAGATTTAAATCCTGCAGTTTAAAAATCAAATATCCTTCCAGTCAAATACTTTGGGGGATAATGTGACAAAATGCACTAAGGTATATTAAAGTACATCCAAAATAAAAAAAAAAAATCAATTATGAAAAAGTCTTGGATTTTTTGTCACTCAAACAACAAAATTATTTTAGGAGTCGATTATTCTGACGATTAATCAATCGGAAGAAATTGGCAAATTTTACAGATTTTTCATTTAGTCACTGTAGTCTTTTCTAGACAATATTAGAAATGCATTAAAAGATGAATAATCTATTCATTTTTTAAATAAGAAAATAAACAATTTATTGCCTAAAATGCAAAAACATAGCTTTCCTCTAGTGAATTTGAACCCAGTGAAGTTAAAACAATGCTACTTGAGGAGTTCTGAGTAAAACATATTTACAGACAAAAGTGCATTTATCTTAAATGCAAATGTATATGTACATATATTTGTACAGTTTTGGGTTAATTCATGCTCCGAGTATGTTTTTTCAGCATACTCCAGTTAGTAATTAATTGATTACTATATTAGTTGACGATTATTTTAATAACCGATTAATCATGATTCATCCGATTAATCGTCTCCGCTCTAATCTATATAATATACGAGTTTCAGTGTCTCAAATGAGTGAGAAAAGGTATCCAACTCTTTCAAGGTGATATTAGTTTTGAGGGATGTACTTGTAATGGGATTAGGAAAACATTTGCTGTCCAATCTCACATATTATTAACGGAGGAGTCCTTACGTTGTTGTTGTTGGCTGTAGTCGTGGCTCCGTTAGCACCCGCTCCGACCTCCACTGCACTTTGGCCCGCGGCGGCAAACATGGCCCCCGGACCAAACTCCGTCCCCGGTAGGCCGTTTTGAGGAGGGGGAGGTGGGGGGAAGGTCGTAAAGGGCGGGGCTACTAAACCCTCCTGTCCGCCGGTTGAGTCCTGGGAGCCCTGTAGGATCAGGGAAGAGGGTGAGGCGGGAGGGGGGGAGATTGAGAGAAATTAACAATTATTCTCCGTTTACAGAGTGTAGGCAAAACGAGGAGGGGTAAAATTCTTGGCACCAAATGTCACACTCGCTCTCCATCCCTTCCCTTTATTCCCTGTGAATAATCCCCTCCCCCACCCTGTCTCTACACCTCCATATCTCTGACAGGCATGTGTTTTCAGTCAGCCAACCATGAAATATTTACAGCAAACCCATCTATTATTAAGAGTCACAAAATTTGATACAGTTTGAAATACAAAGATGTCTTTGGGGTGGATGGAGGTGAGGAGGGGGATCAAAAATAAAATATATATAATAAAATACAGCGACGCGTTCAAAGCCGCTGCTATGCTCTTGTTTCTGCGTTTTCCCGCTTGACTTTTAAAGCAGAAAATAACACCGCGGGCTAAATATACGTGTATCCTGTCAGCAGAGCTGCATCTGTATCTGCAGCTGGATGAGCTGTAGATTGCAGCAAAACCAATTTACCAGCGTGTGGTGACTCTGCACCGCTGCTAGACGAAATCATTTTTCACACCCAAGGGCATCTCGGACTGAGCTGTATGAGGGTAAGCTTTACAGTAAAGAAAGAGAAAGAAATGTTAATAGAGAACAAAAAGAAGAGGAGAAAAAGGCATTTTAAACCAGAAAAACAAAACAAAACCAAAAAGTTTTCTTAATAGTTAAGAGTCAACTTCATGTTACACAATCACACCAATAAAGAGCAACTTTAGGAGCCTACAGCCTTCACAGCAGTCAGATATTAATTTTGATTATGAATTATGAATAGAATTTAAGACTTGTATCACGATAGAAATGTGCAAAAATAAAATTGCAAATAAATGAAATGTACGAGTAGGAGAGCCAATAGCAAACGATAACATTGTCCAGCCAACTGGCGATCAATTTGCACTTACCCTCCGTATATGTAAAATATCTAGCTAACAAGCTAGCTAGCAATAATATATTAGCAGCTGGTTACAGGTAGCAACAATTGCTGAGTCACAGGATGCAGGAAAGATGTCTGAGCGCAACTCAAACTTTTGTGCAACATTAAAGTCCCGTGAGAAAAATTAAAACTACATAGAATATACGAGATTAAATAATCACAACAAAAATGTAAGACCTGTGATTAACACATTTCTTTTTCTTCAAAGTTTATTTAGCCCTCCTTATTTGGACCCCACAGGTTTTTTACTCTGTTTGCGGTCTGGCGGAATCACAATTATCCGGCGTGTGTTTTTGTGAGGTTTAGATTTTTTTTTAAAGGTTTTTTGGGTAATGAGAAAGGGGGAAGACATGTGACATGTGTCAAACCTGGGACAGCCAAGTCAAGGACTAAGTCCTCCATATATGGGTTATGCTTTACCCCTGCGCCACTACAGCACCCGCCAAGATCTTGTGTGTGTGTGTGTAGTTTCGGGTACTGACAGTCTGACGAACAACCCCTCGTTTCCCCACGCTCCTCCTACACGTTGCGCTAAGATTGCGAGAGGGTTAACCAGGATAAAAGTCCTTTAGATCAACAATCTCTTTTACAAGAGTGTCCTGACATTGCATTTAAGGGCAATTTATGTTCTGTCATGAATTCAAGACATTTAGGGCTATAGTTTTAGATACATGAATTTAAGACTTTTTATGGATGTTCAGAGACTGTGCATATTCCTACAGGAATGTGCTTATATCACACTCTACATTGTAAATAGAATCTTTGCTAACTAATCATAATGGTATATATAATGAATCAAATTCTGGTCCATTCCCGATGATCCCATGGTAATGTCATGTGAACCAGCGACTGGCCCTCTGCCATGAGTTGTATCTGGGCTGGCTGACGCCCGGAGACACTCCGTCTCCAGACAGCCTTTTTAATTAGCCGGAGTAACTAAGATGCCGCAACGCGACTGGGCTCTCCCTCTAATCCTATAGCCTGACAGTTCGCCGCTCTGCTGCAGTGATGGGCGCTCTGGCAGTAAGCAGGCAGCCGAGGCTAAAAGGCCCATCTGCAGCACAGACGGCTTCTGGGGCCTGGGCCCGACAGATAGGGGATGTCGCACAATCCGGACGAGCGAGAGATAGGAAGCGCTGGGGAAAAACCTGTGCTGCTGCATCTTATTGTACGTGCTTATTGTCACCAGCTGATGGAAACAAAGACAACAAATCTGTTCAAAGAGATAAATACAAAAGTAATTCGCTGAGCGCGACTCAGACTAGTCAGAAGACCAGGCTTCTGTAATTCCCTGGATGAGCGCACTTGTTAAGGCACGCGAGCTCGTGAGCGTGCGGTAGCCTGTATGAAGCCTAGCTCGGGGCTTCATTTCATACAGCACACAAAGTGCTGGGCAGAAGGAAGGAAAACAGGATGAATGAAATATTGAGTGGTGAAAAAAAAGAAAAAAGAGGAGGCTGAGTGCAGGGAGAGAAGTCTTTATTGACTGCGATTCTGCAATCTAGACTCTGATTATCTACTTGTATCCTGAGGCTGATTTAGTAGCGTGGGGTTCATTTTCTACACCGCCTTAAAGAAGTATTAACACCCCTCAAACTTTATTTCCCGCATTTTCTTCCCTTAAACGTATTTTGTTGAGATTTTATGCCACGATTGAAAAGTAAACTAGTTCAAATTAAGTCAAACTGGATGGAGAATGCCTAATTTTTTAAACTCTTGCAAAATCTGATTCAGAACCACACTATGACTGGGTCATTGTAACATGACTATATTTTGATACAAATCATTTTGTTGGAGCTCCGGCTGTCCCTTTGGAGGGTCTCAAGTCTTCTTGCCACTCTTACATAATGGCCAAATCTGAGGACTGCGTAACTAATAGTTCTAATGTTTACATAAGATTTTACCCTCGAGTAAAAACGCTACAGTTTTGCTGAGTTAACTAAACTATGTGTCGTTGTTTAAAGCAAATAACACATAGCAATTATTATATTTGTGCTGCTAATATTGCCGTTACGATTGGTGGTGGGCACTCTTCTGCTAATGCGGAGCTAACTTTCCGTATTGTGATTTCGATCACTTTTAAAAACAATTGGCGCACTTAGATTTCCCTATATGAATTTTTCCTGAATACATTTTTCCGGATAAGGTTTGGTTATCGACCGCTAAGAATTCTTCAAGTAGATAGACGTTTATGTTCATGCTCTTATTTTGAAGTGGGAGAAGTCAGTTCCATTTCCTCTCTTTTTTCACCAACAATTTCATACCAAAAAAAAACAAACAGTAGAGAACAACATGTAAACGTAAATACAATATCTAGGATGCATTTTAGAACATGTGAATTGTTTCAAAATTAAATTGGTCCTTGAGGGTTACAGTCTTTCAAGGGCAGATATCATTTGATTTGAAGTTAGTGCTTTAGCATTAGCTCAGTTGGAGTAGCACTTTAGTGTTAGTGTAATTAAAGTTTATAATTAGTGCTTTAACTAAGTTAACAGTGCCCACCACTGGCTACAATAATGTTGTAAACGACGTTAATTCCTACTATTTTGCTTAAGACAAGCGTAGAAAATCAGTTAGAAGAAAGTGAGATTTTTTCAAGAGTTTTGGAAGATTTATTTTAAAACAAATACACACAATACTAGAGGACTAAACCAAGACATGAGAGTTGTGGGGCTGGAGATGAGATTGCTTCTTGGTGTTTTGCTCTTCATGGAGGAACAGATTAAATCCTCAAGGAGCTGATATTAGCCGCCTAAAAAGCCTAGCTAAGAAACAGTTCCGTCTTTATTGCAGTAACGAGCCGTGCTCCTTCAGTTTCCATGCTGTGACTTTCCAAACAGCCTACTGTGTTGCTTCGGGCCAACAGAAATCAGACTGATTGTAGTTGCGCCGGGCAGGAACACTCCGTTCCCCACAAATCCTTCTCAAGAATCTTCTTTAAAAAAGACTTTAGAAATAGTTCGACTGAATATTTTAGAGTGTTTGAAACAGTGGTATGCCGTCGTACCTATAACTAACCCACACCTAGTCGACCCATTCTCCCACCGGAGGTGCGGATCTCACCAGCTCCTCCAGAGTTAGCTGGAGATTCAATTACATGCCGTTTTACCAACTAGGCGACAGGGATGGAAATTTAGCGTTTATGGTGATAAATTCCGTATTGTGATAAGAACTTTGATTTATCGTTTATTTCAATAAATTCCAATGAATGACTTTTTTTTTCTTTTTAAATGGTCCGTTTCGTCAAGATTTGTTGGGTTTTTTTAAACGTTTTTCTACAATGTTTGTTCAGTGAGAGCATGTGCAGGCTAGTGATACTAATCACAATTTTTTAATGTCACTGGTGTATTAAAGATGCAAATGGGAATGTTGAGCCGCATTTGTGTTTGTGTGACTATGATGCAGTCACAGCTACTACCTAAAAGAAAGTAGTAATGAAAATTATTCTTATCACTTTTATTATTGTTGCTACCAATAATTGCACAAAATATGGCAATAAAATGATACGTTCATATTGCCCATTTATTTAAGAATCAAAGTAAAGACAGCTGAATACAAATGCATAAAAAAAGCATATTCTTGTTTTCACTTCATAATTATAATTATACAAAACTTTGTGTTGGTTTAATTATATAAATTCCAGAGAAAATATAACACCAGAAATCTCTGTATCGCTGATCCACACATTTTTTTTAATGCTAAAATATCTTAATGCTTCTAAACCCAAAAGTACAAAATAGGGAAACTTTATTGTTCACTAATAGATGTCTAAATAGCCTAATGGTGTAATAATAATAATAATAATAATAATAACAATAATAATAATAATGAGACAGACTGAAATCAGCACAAGAGTTGCTGACTAAGGAGCTGCTTGCTTCCACATGGCACGATCATATGGTCTAACAGAAGAGGGAGAAAATGGAAAAAAAGACAAAAAAAAGTATGATGGGAATAATAAAAGTGAGGCCTAAGAGTGGGGCCATATAGGAAATGATGAGGCATTCCTTTTTGGAGTTACAGCTGGCCTGAAAACATTAACAACAACAAAAAAAACTTTCCGCTGTGAATTCTGACACTCTGAGATGTGATTTAAACAGACGGCACAAAAACCAAGCTGAGCCGATGTGACAGAGAAGATCACGTTATCAGGCGAAAGGTTATTTTCTGGCAACATGACACGGCCGTAACAAAAAGCAGAAATAAATAAATAGATAAAACGGAGGGGAAAGCACAGTCATTAAAGCACTCCACTCATGCACACACAGAAATGCGCAGCAGCTCGGCTACCTGTGACACCATATGGCTTTCCGCACACACAGAGCGAGGCGATGTGGGGGAGGGGGAGCCTTCTCCAGCCTCCAACTCCAGCCTCCTAAAGCGCAGACAGAACTGACAGCCACGTAGTGAAGCTGCTGAAGCTCATCAATCACAGTAATACATGATAATTAGACTAGTGGAACCGACTGCCGTCTGCAGAGAGAGAGCCGCTCTACTTATAGGTTCGGGTCCTGCGAACCGTCTCGTTTCTTCCTCTGCGGTTCCAGTAAGTGGTGTTTACCTTCATCTCCCATCTTCCTAACAAAACCCCCCAACCCAACCACCTCGACTCCCTTTGCTTGATGAAACCCAGGCGGTAATTTCTCCTGTAAACCACCAGCAGACACCATTACAGCTTACAGCTCCGTCTGCACTGCGATGTCCATCAAAGGACAGGCCACAGCCTATTTCCTTATATGGTCGTGTACGTGTGGGCCTTTCACCCCACCATTTGTTCCATTCAAAACAAACTAAATTTATTAATCAAATATGTCTGTGAGTATTTGGAAAAACCTTTCATACCCCCTGAAATTTGTCGTAATTGAACCACAAGCCTTAGTGCATTGGGACAGACCAACATAATGTTGGTGAACATTTGTCAAAAGGAAGGAAAACGCATGATTTTTTAAAAATTGCTTTGCACATAATAAATAAATACAAATCAGACAAGTGTGGTGTGCATTTACATTCACCTCTGATCTCATTTGAGCAGAAGGAAGGAAGGAAGGAAAGAAAGAGAGAAAGAAAGAAAGAAAGAAAGAAAGAAAGAAAGAAAGAAAGAAAGAAAGAAAGAAAGAAAGAAAGAAAGAAAGAAAGAAAACATAGAGAAAGAATAAAAAGACAAAACCAAAAAGAAAAAGATAGAAAAGAACAAACGATTGAACAAATGAAACAAACTAAAGAATGAACAAATGATTGAAAGAACAAATGAAAAAAGAAAAGATCAAATGACAAAACAAAAACAAAAGAATGAACAAACAAATAAAAGAACAAATCAAAGACCAAACAAAGAAAGAACAAGAGAAAGAGAGAAAGTAAAGAAGATAAAAAGAAAAAGAGAGAAAATGGTCAAAGGCCTCATCTGTATGCAGAGAGTAAATGTACGGCACTTGAAATATAATCATCCATTAAATCTCGAATCCAAGCGACTTTTGCACACATTGATGCTACAATGACTAAATGACATGAATCATCTGATGGAGCCTGAGATCATTTCCTGTGGAGGATAAGGAAACACTTCATTCTCTGGATGTGCAAAGCTGGTGGACAATAATACACCAAAAAAGAGCTGCAGATTTTAAAACCTTATCTTTTCTACTTCCTAACTTTTTTTATGTTAGTCTGCCATGAATCCAAATAAAGCACATTCAACTTTGTGGTAGTTTCCCAACCAATCCTGAATGAATCCAAGAGGCGTGAACACTTTTGTGAGGCACTGTAAACATATTTTATGTAGTTTTACAGCAGCATAGCACAGATGGTATAGTAAAAAATTTAATCAAATAAAACTTTCCCTACAATACACTGAACAATGAAAAGCCGAAAATGCAGAGTCAGGGTTTGGAGCCACTTTACAGAACTTTTAGTCGCACGCTGCGGCCGCCGCAGACCCGCATTTGTTCTCAATAGAACTGCTCATTTCAAGACTGGTGTTCTCCCTCTGGCGACAACTAATAACTCCCTGGGACCCCCAGGAGTCCCGTAGATTCACGTAGTCTCACACACAGGCTTCACATAGCCTCTGGGACTTTTCACTTTTCTTTTTATTTAAGATTTCGTCTGAGCTCGAAAACCCGACTGAAAGAAGCGTAAAGCTTGCGTGTGAATCGGAGACGTTCTGCCGTGACGTGTGAAACTGGAAGCTCATGACTCAAGCAAAGCGGCCGCTGTCGCTCGGCGCCAGCGGCTTTTGTGCGCCTGCTGAGATCTGTGACACGCGGCTCGTCGGTTATTGACAATTCTGATCATCGTCAGCGTCGGCGTCGTTATCATAATCAGAGGGACGGGGCTTTTCTTTATGCCACCCTGGGCAATGAAGCCTCAAAATACAAACCTGTGCCGATATTTAGATGATCCTGTTTCTGTTATAACCCTGTTCTATTATAGCTGAGACCTTTTGTTAAATAGAATAATATATTGAAAAATTAGTCCAAGATATTTTAAAGTATAAAGAGGAAAGTTTAATATAAATTATTGGTAGATAAATCAAGAGTGGTCAGGCTTTATATATGAAGCTGCAAGATTGTTTGGATTGACAGAAACCAGGTTGTCCACATAAAAGAATAGGGTTAATATTAATTAATGTATCAACTAGAGATGCGGCAATAAATCGACCCCAATTTCCTTAATTTTGGCCGATACTTGTGTCTGAAACCGATCTTATACACCAATCTTATTTGCCTCTGCAAAGGCCTGAAAATGCGCAGTTATCAATATCAACTTAGCCACTTTGTAGCTGTATTTAGTGACTTTTCAGACTAAAACAAAAAAACAAACAAAAAAAAACGGTATCTGTCAAAATCGGAATAGTTTCCACTTACATGATTTATTGATTTGTTTTTCCCTCTTTTCTCATTCCTTTCTTTCTACCAAAAACTAGATGACAAAAGTCTTCAGTCTTGTGCTTCGGTCTAAACTAGGCCCTTTTTTTGGAAGGACAATTTTGTTTACAGATACTTAACAGTGCATTTTATTCGTTGATTCTGTTTTGTTAATTTATTTCGGATATTTAAAATGTCTCCCAGTTCCAGTGTTAAATGCTAATCAGAATTTAAGTAAGTTTATTGATCTTTGGGAATGTGTTATTGCGTCATTATGCTATTACCGTTATGTTACAAGAAAATAGTCTCAAAACAACAATAATATTGTTTATCGCAATAACATCTGGGAGAGTTCATCATTTCAGAAAATCCGTTATTGTGACAGGCCTATAAACAACACATAAGTATTTAAAAATTATGAATTTAAGTAGGGGGTAGGAGGGAGATAACATGGACTACTGATCAGGATATGTCCTAAATCAATATATCAATTCATGTACGTCACTACCCATGAATGTATTGTAATTTGCATTAGTGGAAGAAAATTTTCCGTAGCAGATAGGGTATCAAATCTGGCTCCTACCCAGGGGCCTTTATCCTTACCCGGCCCTGGTCGCTTCTCTACGGTTTTTAGATGTTCCAGACATGCTGCTGGGCTGTTTGGACACACCTCTGTGTTCCACATCAACGCGCGGTGCGAGGCGACTTTCACACCTCACCTCCGACTGCACGCAGCTCGGGAGCCTGAGACGGCGGGCGCTCAGAGCGGCGCTAGCGTCGGACGGCGGGGAAGCGGTTAACCCAGAGGTGAAGAGGCTTCACACACTACATTAGGCCAGCGGTGCAGACAGCTCTGCTTTAACTGGGACTTCCAGGGTTAGACGGTACGAATCCCATTAATCTCATCCTGTGACTCTGTCCGGTGTGGTAGGTAGATGATTTGGCTCGGCATTAAGTGCTCCTGATTAAATCTCTGACTAAACTGATTTGTCACTTTGACAAATGTGCAGCACAGCTGGCTCAGAAATATAAATCTCCATGAGAGGGGTTATTTTAATGTAGTTTCTCATTTTCAAAAAAACAAAAAAGGGCTCAGAATGGAGGTTTTTGGTCTACTTGTGATTTCTTTATTTCTTTTTAAAGCTAGGCACATTCACGTTTAGATGGTCACTGCCAATATATGGACATCCAGGTTCAGTCTTCAGAGCGGTGCTGTCTAATTCATGTGCTACCTGCAGTTTGTGTTTGCTGGCATCGGCCTGATATGTGCCGACAGCAGGGCAGGTAGCCATTACAGCCCAGCAGGGACGGACGGGAGCACAAAGTTACATCCACCGGCCTGATGAGACCAGAGAATGGCCGCGCGTCTTTCATGTGAACTTTCTGACTTCACGTGACACAAAAGATAAATATGCGTATGACAGATATTTTTACAGCGGTCGGGGCTTGAAATGTCTGAATGTGGTTTCACTTCAGTGTATATTAGGAAAGACCGACAAAATGTTATCAATGTTTGTCAAAAGAAAGGAAAATCGGTTTTAAATCATTTTTAAACTGTTCTACAAATAAATAAATAAAAAAAATCTGGTGTGCATTTAAATTAACTTCTGGTTAATATTAATTAATCAAAAGTTAATGTAACTTATTTTCCTTCTTACTACTGAGAAGAAAGATGGAGAGAGAGAAAGAAAGAAGCAGAGAAAGAAGACAGAAATAGAGGAAGAGATGGATGGATGGATGGATGGATGGATGGATGGATGGATGGATGGATGGATGGATGGATGGATGGATGGATGGATGGATGGATGCGTAAATAGATGAACTGATGATAAACGGAAGTATGAATAGATACATAGATGGCCGAATAGACAATCCTTGGACAATCAAATGAATTGGGAACGAAGCCTGGAAAGAAATATCACTTCACTCTCTGTCATCTTTCCATACTAATGCAGACAGAGAAAATACTTTCTCCAGACAAAGCAGGATACCAGAGTGAAGTCTGAAGGCTTTCAACCTTTCTCATAAAAAGCAGTGAATCATGAAATCTTCTCTTTATTTGCTCTTTTATTTATTTTATTTCTCAACCCCCAACGCAACTGGTAAAACTGTGACTTCGATCTTCCGCAGATAAACTCACGGTTACTTCTATTCTCCAAATAACTCTGGTCGTCTCCAAACCTTCTGGAGACGGGCTGCCAAAAATAGAGGGAGAAAATTTGCAGAGCAGCGGCGTGGCTGGTGGAGTGTCACCTTCACAGCGCATTCCCACGCGGAACTACCCCCTCTACCCCTCATTACGAGCGCCATCCTCCATTTGCCGTCATTCTCGTCGGAGATGAATAATGTGTTTAGCTTAGAGCTGCACATGCTTGCAGGGATATCGAAAAAAACAACAACTGGAGAAACCAGAAAACTCTCCTGCAAGAGAGGCATTTAAATTGTGAGGATGGACCAGTATGTGTGCTGTTGAATATATAAAAACGCATAAGTGGTGTGTAAGGACGAAGAGGTGTTTGTTCAATACTTACGCAACACTCTATGTTTAGTATAGCTTTACAACTGAACGTCGACATCCAGCCGTTCAACTGCAGGATCGCTGTCAAGCTGACGAAGCACTCGAATCTGAACAAAAGTCCCAATAAAAACACACGCCGGGTCTTGGCCAGCACTGACGTGATGTCAAAACTTGAATCTTTTTCCCGTCAGTTAATGCAACACAGCTGGGGTACACAAGCGACACCCCACCCTTCAGTGTGGAAGCTGTTACTATAGGAGCACTCACTGTCTACGGGACTCAGGAATGTTGGCCATCTTTAGAAACCCTTAAGATTTAAGGTAAGATACAAAGTCTGCCAGGTATGGGGATGTTTCCGGGTCACAAAAGCATTATTTGTGGGAAAATTAAAGCTCGTTACATTTGGGTACGCAGATTAAGGTTTCACAAATCACAACCAGAGTTGTAAAGAAACTGTAATCAGTATTTAACTTTAGGTTTGTGTCATGGTTTTATGCTACATGTGTAACTCTAAGACGGCCCTGATGTCTAAAAAAGCTTGAATATGCTCCCTTGTTGTGGTTTTACTAATGAGTGAAAGATTCCATAAATTTTAAACAGTTTTAAATATTGAACATGGGTGCAGGTTTCTGGTCGATCACCCATGTTTCAAAAGCCTGACCTGCCGATTACGATCCCGGCCGAAAAAGATTTATTTTGTCTTTAATGTCGCTAAATATACTGACAAAGTCACAAAGTTGGCAACAGTTGGGGGAGGATTTTTGTTAAACGCACATGTGCAGACCTGACCTGGTCCGTAGATCCCTGGATAAAATCGGTTCCTCATTCAAATATCTGCCGATTGCGACCTCCTAAAAATGAAGGAAATTAGGTCAACTCATAATATCGAATAATCCAGAAAAAGATTGATTGGTGTACATACTTTTAGATTCTGGACTAAAGATGATCAAATCCAGCCTAGACTTACGGTAAGCTGTGAAATAATACTGTAGCTAATGTTGCTGGGAAGCTAAAAGCAGATACCGACTTCAGCTCTGTTAGCATGTAAACTTTGGAGCGATGCTAACTAGCCACGTAAGAAGCTTGAGCTCTATCTTCTTTTAAACATCACCATAAGAGCCTCAATCACACAGTTAAGCCAACAATTGTTCATATTATTGGCTGATTTAGAACAAACCTTTTTCATAATTGCTGGTCTGCTTTTTGCCTGTTTCAACTTGTGTTTAGAAAAGTTTATTTTTGTTAAAGAGGTGCTCTAGTTAGGATTGGCTGAGCCACTTCAATATGTTACAACAACTTCCATCAGATGAAATGTGTCGGTAATATTAAAAGATTACTTCAAACTTAGACTTTGCCAGGGTTACAGCATGAGTGGTTTTGGGTTTAACTGTCAAGCCAGTACATTTCCCTCTGGGGTTCTAGATAGCTGTTTGCCTTTCCCTCACTATAGGAAGACACAAGCTGACAGCTCCAAGACAACACTTTGGGAAGCAAATTTAAGATGGAAGAAAAATATCCTGGTACTTTAACATGGCTAATCTTGTCACAGCCTTAGCAAAACTCTTGTTTTACAAGCTCACACACAGTGTGACATCGTTTCTTTCTGTAGATTGAATTATTAATGACCAATAAAGGCTGGAAAGGCACAAAAAACAGGAATCAGCTAAATTCTGTTGATTGGCTAAAAAACAGGCTTAAATCAAAGATAGGTGGAAATGTTGGAGCGAAGTTCTTTAATAGTGGTATTTTTGTGCGCAGAAACCAGTGTGCCTCAGTACCTGCCTCTCTCAATCCAGTGCACAGATGGGCGTGCTGTGGTGGCGTAGGGAATAGAGAAGAGGAGTCGAACCCGCAGCCATCACGGGTTCGACTCCTGGACCCGGCGATATTTGCCGCATGTCTTCCCCCCTTTTCTTCCCCCTTCTCGTCAGCCTACTTTTGTATAAGTGACACTAGAGCCCACAAAAGACCCCTTCGGAGGGGAAAAAATAAAAATTAAAAAAATAATCCAGTGCACAGATGAAGGTTAAGCTGGTCGGACAGCTTGGATGACGACGGTAAAAAGAGAAAAATGCTGGACAAAACCTTTGCCTCTCACCGACATGATGTGGCGCACACAAACACGAGCGTGCGAAACACAACGTGACAGTGTGTGCAGTCAGCACGGAGAAAGCCTGCAGTATCAAAAGTAAATGTGCATGTCAACACATGCGGTTTTCAGCTGTCGCTACCTCGCATCCGTGCGCATTCCCCTCTTCTACCATCTCCATGCGATCCCAACAGCCGCCCGCCCTCGGGCCCAGAGGAAACCACGAGCGGAGAGCTGGACGTGCTGCAACAGGGCCAGAACGCAGCTCTCATCCTCAGGCTGTCTCTCAGCTAAAGTAGCACAGACACACCCACCATATGCTGAGAACACCCCCAGTACGCAACATCAACTGCATTACAATCTAGTATTTTGAGTCGGTTTTAGTGCTATACAGTGTTTTTACTCTGCCAGCTCAATGCAGATATGCAGCTTTTGCCCTCGTTTCGCCTCCACCGCAGTGACCCAACACGAAAATGTTTTATATTACAATAAAAGCGGAAAAGACGAAACAAAAACAAGAACTTGGAAGGCGTGATGAACAGGACTTGGCCAATTTTCAGCTTGATCAGAGGCGAATCTCAAAAATCCAATATTTTTCCAGTCACTGAATGCACCATACCAGCTGCTCACATCACTCTTTAAGGTGGGACGCCATTTCTCAGGCAAGACGACTACTTTTAAAATACGTTGTGGGGCAGTCAAAGCAGACAGCAAGAAACTTTATGTTTCAACATGCCACGACATGTTTGGTTCATTCTGGTTTTCAAGAGAGTTAGAAAGATTTTGAGCAGCTAGTAGGAACTCTGAATTAACTACAAAGCTGGTCAGTTTTATCCCTTTGATACGTCATGGAAGATGCTAGATTTGGAAATGCTCTTTTTTTTTTGCATTACATACACAGTAGACGGCTTCTTAAGTTTAGCTAGCTCTATTATCTGCGAACCGTGCTAATAGCTAATATAAGCTGCTACAAACATGGTTAAGAGGAAACAAATTTTGGCTGCTTTAGCAATGCTGGGTGCAGTGACGGCAGTGGATCCCCGCTTATTCACAGTTTGGTATTCGCTAAATTTCATAGTTTCTCCAAATTATTTGCAGAAACTACACTAGTCACAGATGTTTCGTATAGCTTCTCTAACATTTAAGAAAGAAATTTAAGCTTGGGAAGTTGAAATACCTATGCCAAATGTTACATGACATGCTACTGGTTGGCATTGGCAAAGCAGCCAATTCTGGAGTGCCGTTCATTTTCCTTGGAGCCGATTAGCTGTATCCCCAAGACCACAGATAAGGAAGACTATACATATTAGCTTCTATGTTAGTGCTAAGACAGTTTCCACTCTGTATATTTAAAGTATATTTGGTGTTTTAAGAATTAAAATGAACACTTATACGTGTCTTTAGATGGGGGCTGTAAGTATTTCCAGAGTTAAGCTATTTGTGGACAGCAATGGTCCTTGATCTTGGGATTCACTGTGACCACTAATTTATTACGCTAAAGGTAAATTAGTCACTGTTTTATTGTGACTGATGTGACATGCCATTTGCTTCCAACATAAATGACCACTCAGCAAGAAAGCTATAAAAACATTTTGTTCTATTCAGATTTCTTCCAAAGTGATAGTTCTTTAAGAGAAATCTGAATCAGTTAAAACCTTCATAGGCAGGTCAATGCTTTACAAAAAAAGTGTCACAAATTGGCTGCAAAATTCTGAACACTGCATCCTGAACTATAGAAAAACAAGGAAAGCAATCAGCAATAATCGGTTGCAGGGTGTTATACAAGGAGAGAACAGCAGAGCTGCAGGGACAAGCCCTGCTGTTGGTCTGAAACTCTGCCAACTATCTGACAGAGGCCTCACCTGGGCCAAGACACAGCAAAGCAGAGAGGGGCAGTACCGTAAACGGTACAGCCAATTACCTCAACACGAAGCCAAACCAAACTCAGAGGAAATAACCATTAGTGTCTCTGCAGCTCAGCCTTGCATCGACGGACACGTGCGAGAGCTAGTTTACGAAAACACGCTCTGCCGAAGGAGTGAACTTACCGGGAGCAGAGCTGGGTAGTACAGCCCCATCATCGTCTGATCTACAGGAAGAACCGCTGACCAGCTCTCCACTATCCCGGCGCTTCCTCCCTCTCCTTCCCTTTGCGTCTCTTCTCCTCTTCCTCGTACTCCTCCACCTCTCCTGCGCCTGTGCCCCAGGACCATGAGCTGAAGATGGCTTCAGTCCACGTCTGTCTCGCACGTTTAAATTCTCCCTAGTTCACTCTCCACCTCCCCTGCTCCCCCTTCGTCTTAAACCGGCTTCCCTTCTTCCCACTTCTCCGGCGCGCAAGCTCCGTCTGCCTGTCACTCTCAACCTCTCTTCTCCTCGTCTCGGCGGCCCGGCCGCTCTGATCCCCCTTGGGCCTTTCCGTCTCTCTCCTCCTGCCAGGCTGAGTCTCTTCTCTCCTCCTCTCTCTCTCTTCTCTTCGCTCCGAGGCTGTCATTCACATGCTCGCGTTACACGTCTTGCTGCTCCCCCCTTCTGGCTCCCTCTTGTTCCCGCCCCTCTTTTTAAAAACTTTCCCTCCCTTTCCGTCTCAGTGCCTCCTATCCATCAAAGCATCCATCCCTCCATGCAGCCACTTAAACCCTCCGTCTCCGGATGGAGTCAGAACGTTGTTGTTGGTGCCGCTTCAAGCCTCTTCAGGGAGAAGAAACGGGAAAGGAAGAAGATGTTGTCTTCCATCCACGCAGTGGCTGCCTGAGAGAACAGAATGCGACCCCCACTGCATTGCAGCTTTTTTTTTTTTGATGATTTATTTATTGCATGGCAGGCTGTCAGCTGCAAAAAAGCAGTGGTAGGTAGGCCAGAAGAGAAACTAAGCTGCGTGGGTAGGCTCCTAGATCACCATCTCTCCCTCTCTTTCTCTCTCCTGCAGCTGTCCAACTGAGCTCCAATTCCAGAACCTGGAGCTTCCGAGCTGAACGTGAATCTGTATTTCGCTGCATTGCGCCTTTTTTTTCACCCCCTTCTGGCTCAGGTCCGCCACTTTCCAACACTGCATTGTTAGGAGGCGCTTAATTTGCAGAGATGGGAGTGCAGTTCCTTGCGCTGCACTTTCATATGGGAGGGACTGAACTCTGCGGAGAAAAAAAAAAAAAAGCCCTGATGCCAAACATTCAGGCATCTGCTGAGTCTGGCTAGAAACTGAGTCCGGAGGGATGAAAGGGAAGGGAAAGATACGTGGTGCTGGAGATGTAGAGGGGGTCATTTTTATTTATTTATTCTTTAAAAAAAGGTTAGCTGGACTAGAGTAGGGGTGCAGTGGATGTGAGCGAGAGATAACGGGATAGGGAGATAAGTGGATAAAGGGCTGGCTGGAGAAAAAGAGCGAGGGATGACGGGATTAGAGCTGTAAGTGAGGAGGATGAGAGGATGAATGGGGGATGATCCTGGGATTAAGTCCACAGGCTGGACGCAGCAATAAACACATGCGTACAGTGTACACACAGATGTGCTTTGATTGGATTCAGGCTGGTGCACCTTGGCTGGCAAAACAAAGCCTACGACCACCAGTCATTCAGAGCGAAGAATGCAAAAAGTTCCCCATTACAGCTTTGGACTTTGTCTCAATATTTCAGATCCTCAAACTAATTAGGCTACGAGACGAAAAGTTAGTAGACACAAAGTGACATTTTCTGATTAAGATTTAATAAAGATAAAGGGAAACAAGCTATTTGGACCAACTTGGTTCTGTGTGTAGAAGGAAGTGTCCGGTCATCGGTTTGTGCTGAAGCAGACTTGGGTTATGCAGTCGGACAATGATCAAAAAGCACACCTGAGTCAACCTCAACAAAAAAAACCAAAGGTTTCCATGTGCCCTAGTCAAAGTCCGAGCTTAAATAAGAGTGAGACACTGTGATATGACCTTAAAAAGACTTTGCGAGCTTGAAAATCCTCCAATGTGGTTGACATAAAATAATTAAATAAAGAAAAAAGGGCCAACATTTCTCCACAGTGTATGTTATCACAAACATTTGATAGCAGCTGCTTTTGCAAGAGCAGCACAAACCAGCTATCAGGTTCAGGGAGTATTTGTTTTATTATTAGTTTTGGCATTGGATCAGGTGAGTCTGGAAAGCTTTGGCCCACTGAAAGCAGCCTTTTATTAATGTATACGGATTATCTTTGACATTAAAACTGGTTTGATAGGTGACTGAAGCAAAAATGAGGGATTTATGATATAGCTGCACATTGGTACAACAGTATAGGTATTTTAGGTAGTGGTATTGGTCCGATAAGTAAAAGTTGGTCGATATTAATAACAGATGTTTATTTCCATTTTGTTGCCGTTTATGTTGGGGGTTGGTCATGTGATAGTGATGCATCGTGGGATAGTGGGGTGTTTAACTGAAGCTGAGAAGTGCGATTGTTTTCTCAGGGTAGGCAAATGTGTGATATGTATATCAGCACATATTGGTTATCGACGGCAATATTAACATCGGGTATCGGTATCGGCCAAGATTTTCACATCACATAAAACAAATCTCTAAGGGGGAAAATATTTGTGCACATAAACCGTACGATGCTGACCATTCTGAGGTAAAATCAACATACTTTTTGAAGCACCGCAACAGTAACGACTTCAAATCGTAAAACATTGCAATGGGCCGCCTAAATGAATGCATAACACACAGAGAGGCAAGCAGCAGGGACCCACACGAGCTTGTCACCGTTTAACACTTTGATATTGACACAGGCAGACCTGCAGGCAGCTCAAACAAGCATACATATTACAGGACAGGAGCTCGACGAAGACAAATGTACTGCTGCCGCGGCGCGAGAGGCCCAATCTTCCCAAGCTAGGCTCGGCTAACTCCATTTGCATGATAACCAGCAGCCAGCGTGCTTGAGGGTAAAATATATTAACAGGAGTTACTTTCTAAATCATTTATAGCGCAATTCCAGAAGTGTGTGTTGGTTCTCAATGTGAAAGATGACTAACAGAGTTCTGAATGTGCTTCGGACTGGCCGGGGTTGTCAGGCTGGGTGCTTGTTTTGCAAGCAGATGAAGCTCCAGGTGCTTTGTTGGTGCGTTTTTAGCACTTTGCAACAAACCGAAAATGGGCTTTTGAGATTTTATGAGACCAACATAATGTGTTTAATTATGAAGTGGAGGGAGAATGAGTCATGGTTTTTAAGGTTTTTTTGGCAAAAAAATAAAGTCTGGAAAAATATGGTGTGTGTTTTTATTTGGTGCCCTTCTGAGCTTGGACTCTGCAGAGCCACGTTTTGAATCTGAAAGTCTCCTGGGGTTTGGCTCGATCAGATTTACACGTCTTTAGGTCAATTTGTTTGCCTTTTTGACGGTTGGAGATCATCTGAACAGCATTTTGACACAGAATGAATATTGGATTTAGGTCTGGACTTTGACTGGGCCATTCTAACTCATGACTATTCTTTGATCTAACCTACTCCACTGTAGCTCTACCTGTATGGTCAGGACTGCCATCCTGGTTAGGGTTCACTTCAAACCTTTTCCGAAGTTTCATGTATGGGTGCACCAATAAATCAGCCCTGATTTCCTTAATTTTGGAAGATCGGGAATGATACTTAGTGACTTTGTCGCTACATTTAGCAACTTTTTGGTTTTGGTCTAAGTTGGAATCAGTAGGTCAGACTTTTAAAAGATCGTGATCGTCCAGAAACCTGCAATCGGTGCACCCTCAGTTTCACGCCAGAATCGTTCTGCATTTAGCCTCAACGGTACCACTTTACAATACGGCTATCATCAAAGAAGGATAATAAATAGTTCATAGATATGTTATTAATTCATCTCTAAAAGCTTTAGAAATCATTAATAAAGGGTGAGGAGACAAAACGACTGGTTTCTTGCCAAATAGTGAGGTAAATGTGTTCGCCTACATATTTTTATCTAAAGTTGTTACACTAAACATTGTAAGCACAGTAAGCACTTGTAAATGCAATTTTGTTAGCATATAGTCTCTCTCTCCCCTTTAATTAATGCATAATAAGCAGGTATTAATGATTTATAATGTATCCATAGATCAGTTCTCTATATACTAAATATTGGCGATCTGTAAGGGGAGCCTTATTGTAAAGTGGTACTGTCTCAACTGCAATCCTATCAATTCTGAAAAAAGGCATTCCCACAGCCTAATGCTGCCACCACCATATTTTAGCCAGGGGATGGCGAGTTCATGCCATTGGTTGGACTTTATTTTATTTAGGGAAGTCACCGTTAAGGGATTTTATTTCTAAACAAAGACCCATTTTTTGGTTATAAAGAGACACAATATCAAAAGATTGAACAGATTTGTAAAGTACTGTAAGCTTTACTTTAAATAACTCGCTTCTGTGTCTCTTCCAGCTCTGTCTTGTCATCTTTTTTCTTTTTTTTAACGCCTTTTATTCCTCTTTTCTCTTGTCAACTGAGCATCCAACTAAAAATAACTGAACTGTTGGTCAGCGGGGACAGGAACAAGGAATCTAAATAAAACTAGCTTCTAAACCTCATGCTCTGTCGTATCTTAGAATAGTATTTCTAGAAACAAAAAAGAAGAGGGGAAGAGCACAATACTAAAGACAGAGCTGAGGTTTCTTCCATCTTGTGTGGAAAGGAGGGAAGTGGGGGGGGGGGGGGGGGCGTACAGGCACACAGACCAATACCCCCCTCCTGTGGCACTGCCAGAGAGCTGCACATCCCAAACACAGACTGCAGACACACACACACACACACACACACACACACACAGACATGAGCACAAATACTCACATATTGCAGCACTCAAAACCACATTAGAATAACTAAACACACACACACATAAGAGTCCTGAGACGGTTTGAACCGCTGAGCGTGTGCTGCTGCTGCTGCTGCTGCTGGAAGGCAGATAACAAAATACTCGACTCCTCTTCCTCTCCTCTGCACACATAAGGCAGTGATTACCAAGAGCAATACGTGTGGAGAGAAACAGAGAGAAAACGAGCGAGAGGATGAGAGCGGAGCCGAGGAGTGAAAGGACGGCAACATCCGTGTGAACACCCCCCACCACAACCTCCACCAGCACGAGTACGGAGCGCGGCTCCGAGCCGATGATGGGATAATTTCGCCCCACTTTCCGAGGTTCGAGTGTTTGAAAGGGAAGCTTAGTCACAAGCTGCTCCGCTTTCCATTCAGCGTTCGCGGCGCGTTCCAAGTCGCCAACACCGACGAGGTAACGAGGCGTGTCTCCGATCTGAGGCGGAACAAACGAGGGGGTGCAGCAGGGAGGAACGAAGACGTTTACTGATTTCCCAAAATGAAATTGCCGAGTGAAATCAGACGAGGAAAAGAGGCAAAAGTATTCTTTTACCCAGTGCTTTGAACATGTGCTTTGTCATAAAGTTTTAGATGTTAAATCACGTAGAAATAAGATGAGGAAGTAAAACATCCAGTTCATGATTTTATCTATTTCCTTGAGACTTACAAACTTGTGGCCCAAGATTCTCCGTCAGAATTTTCTGCTACAGAACAAAATTTATGTTTCCATTATTTATGGTAATTTGTAGTAACAAAGTAACACCAGACCATCATACCACCATGTTTGACTGTCAATATGGGTTTTTTCCCCTGACATGCTATTAGTTTTATGTCAAATATAACAGGATAGACACCTTCCTTTCAGTCTAGGGAATATTTTCCACAAATACCTTTTTAATGGCAGTTTGAATAAAATTTAAGACTAAAAAACTAAAAATACAGGAGGATGATTGAGGTATCCTGCTGTATAACAGTCAATCGTAGCAAAAACTGAAATTTCTGGGGTCTGTTTGTACTGTAGCTGTGTCGTGCTTCTCACACTGCATATGACTCTCTACAGTCTTAAATCCCAAAGAGCCTAGCTTTATCTTTTTATTTTTCGACACAAAATGCACTTAGCTTCGTGTGAGTTGTCAACAGAAGTGGCAGTGGCAAAAGCGAACGTCATCCAGCCAAATTACGCTAAATTTGCACTTATTCACGGTAGATGAAAAAAAGCTAGCAAGCTAGCAAGGGTGTATTGCCTGACAAAGTCCCACAAGAGAAAATAAACTACAAGATTAAATAGTCTTGCCGCAACGAAATTTAAGATCCGTCATCAACCTATCAGCTTATATGTTTTTATAAATTTTAAAGGCCTTCATTTTAGAAAATATCAATTTAAGACATTTAAAGGATGCGCAATCACCCCGTGTTGCTCTCGAGGTTGGCCCTTTTTTTTTAAATCCAATCCAATTTGTTTGATGATCTGAGCTGGAAAAAAAAAAGCAAAAACTGAATAAATCTGTAAGCATATAAATACTTTGTTTTATAGTACCCCGAGTCTAAACAGAGATGCATAAAAAAAATTTTCAGCAACCTTGAGCGTCCAATGACGAAGCAGTAAACGCATAACTGCAGTAGAAGTGACGTCTGTTTTGCCTTTTCTTTTTCCCCCCCCCCCCCCCCCAGCTTTCAAAGCAGCCGGATGATGAGACCAGCAACGTTCGACTGAGTCAAGGATTCTCAAAGTTTATTGTTGCTGAGATTTGCAAGCAAATAATAGTCTCTTACCTGACTGTGAGGTGCGTATCCATGGAAACCGGGGTTTAAAGGCTCATTGTTCTGAAAAGAGACAACAGGAGGGATGAGAGCGGCGTTAAGTTGCTAGGCTTCTACAAATGAGTGGAAAGCAGAGCGATGGAGCAAAACTTGAAACGTTCTCAAAAGGCAAAAAATAAATAAATAACAAAAATGCACCGTTACATTATTGTTACTGAAAGTTGAACATTATAGGCAATCAACATTAATTTGGGGATTTTAAAGATGCATTTTAACCGCTGTTTTTCTACGGTTTTATCATCCAACAAACAACTTTGGGGATTTTTGACCTTTGTGAATGAATTTGGTGAATGTTCTCCAACTCACAAAGAGTCTAAATTATAAATCAAAGCTAATATATCCATCTTTACCTGCACATTGTCCCACTTTTCGGACTAATCAACAACGGTCAGGGAAAAGTCTGGCTCAATATTTGACCAGTTTTAATGAGGCCAACCAATTCTGATAAACAGAGTCCTTTAAAGTCAAAAATTAAATAAACTATAAGAGAGAAGAAAAACAAAACACTTAAACTCCGATTTTAAACAGCGTTTTTCAATAAGGCCTTTCAATTCTAATAGGACAATGATTCCAAACACACAACTATTCTGGTTTTGAAATGGGTAAACATCAAGTTTCAGAAAACTGATTCATTTAAAAGCTAGCTAGCTTGCTTTAAATCGCTCAGCTAGGTAGATAGAGTTCTAACTAGGAAGCTATCGAGCTTTAAAATGGTCAGCTAAATAGATAGCTAGATAGGTGCTGTATTGTCCCCAAAGGGAAGTCTGTCTTGGACATTGTACGCTGTACAAAGCTGCTCCCAGAATTAAATACGTCACAATAAAATGACAAACAATAGCCTTATTGCTCAATAATAACACATATTGCTTGTTGACAGCTTTAAAAAAAGTGTGCGGTTTCTCTGAAACTTGCTGAAGGACATTCTTCCAAATGTTTCTGTTTGAGTTTGTATGTATTACTTTAGGAATAAACTGAAAAGTATGCACCCAGTTCTTATTTTTTTAGTAAACATCAAACTTGGCTGTTGTAAAATTATTCCACCCTAAAAAGGAACAACAGGTTCTTTAAAACGCTAAAATTAATGTTAAGCATCATTCACACCCAGACTGAGTATCCAGCTCTGTACAGCAAGTCAACTTTCCCAAGAACTGTGATCCAGCCGACCCAACCAATCGGAAGCCACCGGCAGCACTGGGTTCCTCGACGACCCCCACGCCCCCAACTTAGAAACCCACTGTTGTGGTTAATTGCTCAATAATTACTTTTAATTAGATTATTTCTGTCTCTCTTGCTCTTTTTATTTTCCTACGCCGTGCCGTTTCTGACCCGGCAAGAGGATCCATTGTTTGCCTCGGCGCTACAGTAGGTTTCGGGGCGTCGGGGGTTTGGGTCTGGAACAATGGGGAAAGTTAACTAAGTGATGATATTTTGACAGCAGTAAGATGGAGAGGGAGAGAGAAATGACTCTGGGCCTACTGGTACGTCTCGCAGAGAAAACACGACCGCCTGGTGAGTTTCATGTCTCTGCACTCGCAAAGGAGCCGAGGCGCGAGTCTGGCTGAGCAAAAAGGAGGAGGGTGAGAGGGGAAGGCCTGGAGGGGTAACAGAAAGAAACACGAACGTGTCTGAGAATAACTATACACCCAACGTTGGGTAAATTTAATCAGGAAATATTTGAAATCCATGAGCTTGCGGGCTGCGCTAACCAAAAAAAAAAAAAGCAGATTTAGACTCAGAGGACTGTCAACAGAGTTAACCTCCTAGCCTCGACCTCAAGCTGCCTGCTGCAGGAATCGCTTCCTAATTGCTTTCAGCCAGCCAATCAAGGCCAAGTGTATGAGACGGAGGGCCGTGATGACACAAAGTTTATATAAACAGACGGCGAAAAGGCTATTAATCCAGAAGAGCTCTCTGTAAAACTGGGACTGGCAGAGAAAGAGAGAGAGAGAGAGAGAGAGAGAGAGAGAGGGGCTAATGGGAAACACAGATGTACAGACAGAGCTGTGTAAAGGAATCTGTACAGTACTGAGGCCCACCGAGTCAAAGCTTTGTTAAACCAACGTTCACTCCAATTAAAGCTGAGAGTCTTTAGGGGTTTTATTTATCATTTTTGAACGTGTAAAGATACACTTATGACTATTCTTCTTACTAAAAATAGCTCAAATTCAGACTCGATGGCGGGTGTTGCAAATCTCATGGTGTTTTCACAACCGACAGTCCGGTAAACTTGGTTCGGCTGGGTCATTCCAGACTTGTCGCCATGGTATCAGCTTAGCAGGCCACTCAAGTCTTCTGGTTCGGGTCCATCTCCAGAACCAGAACCAAACATGGAGAAGCAGCATTCAGTCCCAGAAAACCAGAAAACTTGCTGAAACACTGACATCCTTAGAATCAAGGCTAGGAGCCCATTTGATCACAGATCAATTTGATTCAGAATAACTGGAACGTTGATCAATATATGTGATGTTTATTTGTTTGACGATTTTGATGATGGAATTTAACAAAATGCAACAGTTATTGCTTGTTTCATAGTTGGTTACTGTGTGATACTTTATGGTGTAGAGCACTTTGAACTGCCTCGTTGCTGAAACGTGCTACACAAACAAACCTGACTTAACCAAATTTGAAACATTTGTTGCATTTTCACCTGCTGCGGTTTGCTTTCACGCTGCCCTGTGTCAAATGTCAGATTATTAGAAGTTGTAGGTTTTCTCTTTCGTCTTTGGCAGAAAACCACAAGCAATTTCTCCAGCTAGCGCTAGACACACGCATGTTCGTTTTGGTTGCATTTACCCAAAATGCCCTGCGCCACAGTCCGCTTCCGGTTTCTAGCGTTCACATATGCATTCGAACTGCACCAGAGTTCACTTGAACTTAGGTTTGTAGGTGGGCCAGAGTTAGCTTTTTTTGGTCTGCATCAGAGTTGGATTGTGCGTTCACACGTCCCCAAATGACTTTCTAGGAAAATAGACTAAAGTTTGATTAAAGCGGACTAAGTAGGGTTGTTGTAAATGCATCCTCAGTTTCCATTGCAAATAAGTAGAAGGAGCACATCCCTTCTACTTACTGGGAGTGGCTACATATGCGACGTTATTGGGAAAGAGTAAAGGTACCAGGACATCTATTCTCACCAGATTTTTATGTCTCTTTACATTTTACAATTTTGGGCTATTTTCACAAAATCTCAGCCAAATACTTTGAATTCTGACAAAAAATTTTAAAAGGTTCAATTGTGCTGAATACCACAGGGCACTGTAATGCTAGCGCGTGGACCAATAAAGACGTGTCTGGACGGTGTGTGCTTAATGAAAGCCAAAGGAGAATAGAAACAAGATGGTTTTCATAAAATGAGCCGAATTTGAAGGAAATAAATGAATAAAATAAACAAAAAATAACATTTGTTATATGAGCTGTAAACTCAGACGGTCAGAGAAGCGGGAGTTGGGGCCCGTCCTCCCTTTTCCCCGCCTGAAACAGCTCCCTCTTTGTCTTTTCCCTCCACTTCCTGTTTCATCTGGAACCAATTTCCCCCTCGTGCCTCGTCCCCAGGGGGAACACTCTCCTTCACAGGCTCGCATTGAGCCGAGGACGAACCGCTGGTGATGCGAGGGGCCGAGAACTTCGGATCTACGAATCCGGAGGCACGTTTTCCAGAGACACTCTAAAACATCTGCAGCGCTTCTTCTGCATTTACCCCCAATTAACTCCTTTCCGTTAACCAAAAGGCCCTGAATGCGTCTTCCTCGGTCAACGTGATGGGGGTTCGTTTGACGTAGTGGTGATGAGAAGTGAGAGGAAACCTCGACACGCCGCAGAAACGCCAGCCGAAACGATCCTAAACCATCAAATTGTAGAGTCTCTGGAGGCTCCACGGTGAAAAAAGGAAAGAAAAAGGCAAAAAGAAGGGAGGAGTTTATGGAGGAAAGAAAAACACAAGGAGGGAGAGAAGGAGGGGTGGATGAGTTTAGCAACATCTGGAATCAATCTGCTGGTAGAAGAGAGGGGGAGCAACGGGGGGAGGACGGCTGAGAACGAAAGAAAAGAAAGGAGCAGATGAAAACAGACGAAGGAATGTGGGTGAAAAGATGGCCAAAGTAAAGAAAGGGGAGTAAAATATTACGAAAAAAAACATGAGCGAAACGGAGACAATGAGTCACAAGTAAAAAATGTCATGTGACTTATATTTTCTTAAAGGATGGGGGAAGGGTCCGGGGGTCTGTACTTGATCTCTGCCTTCTTTATTCACGCACACACACACACACATTATGCCTTTGATTCAAAGACTTTGAAGTATATTAAATAAGCACAGGCATTTTTAAGGATGAAAAAAAACCTGAACTCTCATTTCTACAAACCATATGGCTTTACACAATTTTTTTTCCCTGCAACTTTTCGAAGGCGTTGGTTTCAGACTCCACTGGCAGAGACCAGAAGAACGCACAGACAACCAGTCACACGGCCGCCCACTCTCTCGGTCCCCGTCTCTTAAACTCGACGCGAGGGCAAACCTGAAAGAGGGCGCCTGGCTTTATTTATTTTCTTTATCTCCCGCCAGCTATTTTAGGAGGGAGAGGACGAAAAAAGTTGGGAGTAGCTGGAGCAAACTGCAAGGAGCGGGGTTTGAACGTGGAGGGAAGGAGGGGGGAGAAAAAGGGAGCAGCGGTGGTGAAGGAAGGCGGAATGACATGAGGTCAACAGATGGTGAGAGAGGGGCAGGAGAGTGGGGTGGGTGGGGCAGGAGGGTGTAATTAGGCAGGCTGCTGCAGGCATCCGGAGGTACCGGACAGAACAGCCCGCGGAGCGGAGCGAGACTCTGCCACCCGAGGCTGCCTTTGTGGTGTTAGGAACGATGCCGGATCTAAGGAAGCTCCACCTGCTGCGGCTAACAGACACTCAGAGAAAAGACTCGAGTTTTCATTCGAGGTCGAGCTAAAACGTGCCCACGTTCAACTGAAGTGCCGTAGATGTTGTTTCACGCATTGTGGAGTTTTTAAACCCTTCAAGAAGGACTTCTTACTGCTGCAAAAACAAAGGCTGGTCATGATAACATGCGATATGCAGGAGAGTTAAGGGGCAGCAACCACCGGGTGCAGGGTACAGCTAATGAGGAGAAATTTGCAAAGAAAGTTGCAAAACAAAAAAACTTGTTAAATAATTCTCGGGTGAGCAGTGACCAAGTTTGGCACTGTGCGGCGGCGTGTCAGGACCACTGTACATTAAAAATTTTTTAAAAAAGGAGAGCATTTCTGCTGAAAAATCTAAGAAAATGAATAGAAAATGTGAGGACATTTATGAGTTTGAAACGTAAAAAATGTGCTTGAAAACATTACAAGCTTTTACGGTAAATCTCAGAAATCTTCTAGAGTAAATTCAAGATTTCTTAAAGTAAACTATTGTATAAAGCCTAAAATATTGTTCTGTAAGCTATGTTGGTAAATTTCCAGTGACGGACATTAATCTTAGACAGTAGCCTAGCAACAGTCTGATAACAGGACTTTGATCAACTACCAAGTATCATCCCAAGCTAAGAACACAAGCAACATTGCCTCAGTCGACACAATGGTGCAGGATTTCCCCCAGTATATTATAAGCCTGGCGGGCCACCAGGTTAAGCATTGTTTATTTTAGATGGGGGGGGTTTTATACACCAGTGACCCTAAGAATAGATTAAGCTACGCTTATAGTTGACGCATTGAACTTGGGCACAAGGGATTGTGCACCAATTGCGTCATCCCTGCACTTGCCTCTGAATCTTAGTAACTTTTAAAAAAATTTTAATACAAAAACACTGCGGGTCTCTGGTGGACTGCCCTAGCGCCCCTAACAACAGGCTTAACAGGTTTTCTGGAGGGAAAACTCTGTGGTCCTTAAAAGGAAACGAAAGCCAAATTTTAAAATTAATGCAGTTTTGTTTTCTGGGAAAAGGAAGAATCTTGTAGAGTTGGCACATCCATTGAGATGATTTCATTCACCCTACGATATACATACACCATTTCACCAGTGCTAAAAGCTAGCATGAAATCAAGGCATAGCCAGGTGTTAAAAAGTTTCAGCACGGTTTAACAAGTTACTTTTCCCGTTTATAGTCAAGCAATTAGGTCACGGGCTACAACTTTTTGACGTGCAAAAACAATGGCGTAAACAAGCCCAAACGAACTAGATTCTTCAAGCACTTGAGGATTATTTTCATGCCTCGGTCCGGCCTTGGGAAAACAAAATGTATTCACAGAACGAGACAGGCAGAGCCTCTCAGGTCGCTTTCTTTGAAGCTTCAGTTAATGCGTTTTCTAAGAGAGTGGGAGTCCTAGACATGACTGAACAACAGGATGTAGCTTTAGGGCACTCGCAGGATGGACTTATTGATGACTGTTTGCTTCTCCGCTGCCTGTGTGGCCTGCGAAGAGCCGATCTTTGAACGTATCTGCAAACAGGTTCCTGCGGAAGCAGACTGCCTGTTTCTACAGGTAACAGACTGATTGATTAAAAATGTAGCGCGGCAGAAATCCGAGCTGTCGCTTTGGTTATTTGCACAATCTTATTTCATATTCATTTATTTGTCTTTTTAATACATAAAACTGAATGAAACCCATGTCATGTCAGTCAAGTTTGAGTTTTGTTGCACAGTAACTAAAAGCAGATTTTCAGCAGGATATTTAAGAATGAAGTGTCAGTCTTGTTGAGCTGTCAATGATTAGCCCATTTTGCACCATCAATAAACACTGTGCTCTCTAGTTCATCGAACAGTTTCCCACACATAACACAGCGACCTCCCACCTCTTCTCAGTGCTCACTTTGTCTCACCATTTGTCTCTTTTGCTCCAACAAAACAACAGGAAAAACACTCAAGCCGTGTTTTCAAGGACAAGTTCATACATTTAAGTAGCTCATTCCAGCTGTGAGAGAGAGCAACACTTTCAGGTGCTAACAGGAAGAATTAACGTCTTACAGCGTTGTTGCTTCCTTATCCTTTTAAGTCTTTAATCTCAGTTATGTAACATCATACAAGTCAGGGTGAAGGTAAGGGTCTAGATTCTCTGGTTTTAGTAATGCTAGCTGTGCTGACCGCACTAATTTACCAATATGAGACGCCCGTTTTAACTGGACACTCAGAAAAAAATGTCAACTCAATTATTTCGTCTTTATAGTAAACCAAGAAATCAGGCCAATAACTTTTGCAGCATTTATACCGGATGTGGCTTGTTCCCACCGGAGCCCATATTCTGATAGAGTCTAGAGGGCAGTATAGAGCACCTACGGCAACCGGTGCAAAAAATTTGGGCAGCGTAGTTGCTGAAATGACATCATTTGATCATAAATCAAGCTTTAGGGACCACAAACAGCTCAAATCCACAAATATTTAAGATCCCCTCTAAAAATGTGTAGAACTGCCAATTTTAATAGGTCAAAACCCAAACATACCTAAAGATTACAGCTGGGTATTTATCATATTGTTTTTCGCGGGCCTATAATTGCTCTGACCCACAGTTGCCAACATACAGTTAGCTAAAAAAGAAGTCATAGTCTGTGTACTCACTTTTATTGTTATCAGAACAGAACTACAAAATATGATAAAGCTTTAAGTTCAAATAGCCTACTCCTTTTAACTTGTATTAGTACGCAGAGTGGAAACCATAGATGCAAAAGTTAGCATCTATAGTCTTCCGTAGCACTGCTCTTGGAGAACAGCCAATCAGTACCAAGGAAAATAGATGGCATTACTAGATTGGATGACATACAAATGCCAGCCAATAGCACGTCAGGTAGCATTGCACCTCATTATTTCAGCCTCCCAAGCAGCATTTTCTTTTTAATATTTTAGATGTGGTCTAAGAGAGAAATCTTTTCCACAGAAAACTATGCAAATCTGTGAATCCGCAACTAGATGGGGGTCCCTCTGTAAATAAAGAATTTCAATACTGATGCCATATTTTGTTACATTATAGCTTTTACAGGGGAAACAAACCAGCTAAAATTAGCATCCTGGCAGAGAAAAGCTTTCAAAACAGCAGCAGTAATTCATGAAGCTCAGATTCTGGAACGTATCCAAAGTTTAAAGGTGCGTGGCAGCTTAAATCTTAAAGTTGCACTCTGAAGTTTTCATCGGTGTACCTGCATTTTATGTGCTTCTCACAGTCTCCTCTGATTAAAGGTGTTGTTGCATGACAGATTATGCATCATTCGTGACACTCGGGCTGCAAAGACAAAGCAGCGGCAGTGCATCACAGCTGACCCCCATGTAAGGGAAACACTAAATTGACATTTGGCTGTGTGGGTGGAGATGGGAGCACATGTGACAGTTTGGGGGCAGCCTTGGAGAGGAGAAAACAGGGAGTTGTGTGGCTGTGGGGGAGAAGCTGTGACATGATGACCATAAAGGGAGGCTGAACATGCAAGCGGCACGCTAAGGAGCATAACAGAGCGTCGTTTTACAGGAGAGAACGCAGACATGCTGAGCTATTCTTGTATTCATGCAAACTCTCCCTTTTCTCCTCCCTCTTTCTTTTTTATAGCCAATTCTTCCTCCACACTTTGGCAATACAACTGCTGCACTTATGTAAACAAAGCAGCAAAGTGAGCTGAACGAAGAGAGAGAGGGAGAGAAATGGACAATATGAGTTGAGCAACTTTTGTCTGGGTGAAATTTTTAAGCTTATCGCTGCCGGTTCAAAGGTCAAGGGTGACTCCGCTGCGCCGCGGCTCAAAGTTTAACAGCAATCATTAAACGGCGGCGGGGAACCTGAAGTCGGACGGCGGCGGGACCGGATTTGACCTCCACAAGTCAAAGCAGCACACTTTTGGCGCACAATTAGCACAGCTCCACACCACCAGCTCAACCCGGGGGTATGTTGAGCTTATGCTCTGTGAGAGAAAGGGAAGAGCTAAAGAAAAAAATCTGCAGATTACCTCCCAACCATTTCAAATGAAGTGGACAAACCTCTATTATTGTTAAGAGTTTTAATGCTCATTAAGAAAGGAAGAAAAAGTGTCTCAAACAGAAAGTTTTAGGTCTTTTTTTAAGTACCTACAAAAACAGACAGTAAGTAATCTGCTCTAATTTTGATATGGATTATGCAGCAGCAAACCAGATTAATGAAACACAATGAGGGCACTTGGGTTATTTTATTTTTATTTTTTATTTTTAGAGAGAGGATCATGTAACAGAAGTTCAAATTGTTATAAAAACAAAACTGCGTAATTTTTCCTCCAGCTCACACATGTAGTTCAGATACCAAGATGGCCGACTGGACGTCCAGCGCAATAATCACTAATCACTAATCGCTAATCACTAATCGCATACTTTATTAATAAAAACGTAGTGGCGGTTTCCCTTATTTTTGTTGTTGGTTTTGTGTTTTCTTTTTCTCGTGATGTGATTTTTATTGTAAGGCGCTTTGGTCACCTTAGCTGGTTGTTGCTAAGCGCTATGTTAAAAAAAAACTATAAATCAATCATATTTCTAACCATAGGGTGTTGAAATGTCCTTCAATGATTTTTATTCACTCCAAATTTTTTATTTTTTGCATTTTTGTCAAGAACCATCGCAATGAAGCTACTATGTATGATTGTTGTAGATTTTTCAACTGGTGGAATAAATACTAGCTTCACAGTTAAGTCAAAATTACAGGTGCACAACATTAAAATCTGCAGTGCGAAATATCGCAATCACAAAGGATCCTTCTGATGCAATTTTGAACATTTCGGTATTAGTCCGATAAATAATACCGAGCTGATATTAAGGATCTATTTTTCCCCCCACCTTATTGCCGTTTCTGTATGCGTTTCAGAGGGAGTTAGCCATGTAGCATTTGTGCAGTCATGTGGCAGCCATGGCGATGCAGCACAGCATAGTGCTTGGTTTTTAACTGAAGCAAAGAAGCATATCGGCCCAAATCTTTAGATTGGTGCGACCGTAATATATATTCTATCACATCCACTCATTCTAAACCCCAGGGTATTACATGTCTTCCAGCTGGTCAGGCTTCTGGAGGCTATTGATGGGGATAATATTGCCTGTTTAGGCCTGAATAACTCAAATGTGTTGCTTTGGACTGGAGGTTAGGCTACTTTCAAAGGTACAATAAAGTAAAGCCTCCAAACAAAAATCATGACGCAAAACCATCACATTCAAAACTTTACATCGCTTCATTTTTGTACCAGATGCTCATTATTACACCTTTAAAAAGAGCTGTGTACAATTGTAATATTTTCACAAGAAATTGCCATGATTAGGTCTGTCACGATAACAAATGCTGCTGGACGATACATTGTCCCGGAAGTTATTGCGATAAATGATAATTATTGTTGTTTTGAGACCAAGCAATATTATTATGCTAATGGTATAATAACAATGCAAGAACACATTCTCAGAGATCAATAAACTTGAAATTGTAATGAATATTTAAAACTGGAGCTGGAAGACATTTTAAATATCCAAAATAAATAAACAAAAACAACAAATAAAATGAATGAACAAGTCTCTGTAAACAAAATTGTCCTTGGAAAAAAAAGGGAAAAGGGCAAGTTACTTATTATCATCCAGTTTCGGTAGAAGATAAAAATGGAAATCTGAGCTGGTTTTACTTTATCATGCGATTACTTGATTTATTGTGTCTGTTCTGACAGGCCGAGCCTCGACGATGTAGCACTAACGTAACTAAAAGCGTTCAGCTAATGGTAGGTAAGCTCCCATCCTGTGGGTCAAGTGCAGATTTTCAATGCCTGGCACTTAAACGGAACATCTGGTTTAAAGTTTTGCTCAAAAAGCCACTTAAAAAAAACCAACAACAAAAAAAACAACTTGATGTTCTACTCTCAACATCAAAAACCTATAATATTCAGCTACATTTTGCATTCCAAGCCCGGAGCGTGAATCCTAAACTGCATGCCGAGTAACCTTTAACATTCGCTACCTAATATTACTCCGTCCAGCCCTCCGCTTCTGGCTTTGGCCCATCACAGCGATCAGTCTGGCTAATGCCCTCGCCTAAATAAGCTTTGATCTCGTTAGCGCGACACAAAGCCTCTTTACTGCCAGCGATAGGACAAATCGGCTCTCTGGATCGGAGAGAGCGCAGCGCGCGCAGAGAGGGAGAGTTGGATGGGGGGTGGGGGGAAACTGTAGTCCGTCCGCAGCACCGCCTCAAGGGTAAACATCAATACGGCCATCATGGAGCTGGATGGACTGAGAAATGGAAAGATAATCAAAAATGGCAGCGGAGGGGAGGAGGGGATAGCTCCACCTCATTGGTGGACTGAAAGGCTGCAAATCAGGAGTCAATTAGCAATCTGGAAATAAGCCTGAAGGGGGGGAAGAGAGGAGGGACAAATCAGAGGACATGCAGGAGGAAGAGGGGGGAACAAATGGAGGAGGCTGCATTCTCATTTATTATTACAGGCAGACTGGAAGGTCAGCAGCCTCAGCAGTGGGGATCCTGCGGTGAACACCCATGCCGAGCTCGTCACCTCCGTCCTGACCGGGATCGTACGTCTCAAAAGTTGTTTTTTTTTTATCCTCCGTAAAGTGCTTCTCATTTTTATTTCCGGTTTTCCTTCTTTCTCTGGGCCTTTATTTGGTCCACCGGTTCCCAAACACATCCCCACGACTCTCCTTTCCTCTCCATATTTGCTGCATTTCGACCGCACACGACGCTTCCCCTCTTCCCCCAACCCCGCGCTTTCATCCATCTCTGAAACTTTATCCATCTACAGATCATTTCGTCCTTCGTCTGCGCAGGTTGTTCCATCATTCCTCCACCCGTTCATTCAGTCGTTTCTCCTTTGGTCTGCCTCAACGCGGTCGCAGTCTGATGCGACTAGAAATGCACAGATTCCCGTTTCAGACTGCTACCGATATTTTTAGCCATCTGATTGGCCGGCTCTGACTCTTTTTTAATTATTATTATTCTGAACAGAATAACCCATCAAAGTGAAAATAACTGAGCTTCAGGTTCAGAAATAGATACAGCAGCTGTGAATGAAATGAAAGAAAATTTAAAAAAATAAAAAAATTTGGCAAGACCTTCTATAGGGATTACTAAAGCCAAACAAGTGCATTGAAGAACATCTTATTGTCTTGTAGTTCTCAGTTTTGATGCATTTAATTACTAAGAAAAAAAGCTGATTTGTTATTTAGCCAACCATCGAACGAGGAAATATTGGCCGATTGGTTATGTCATCGGTGCATCTCTACATTGACTAGTTGGTTGTTTTTATTTTTTGTACATATGACCTCAATTTAGATTTAGAAAAAACGGATGTAAAATGTTGCAGCAGCTTTCAATTAGAGCAATTTAACCTTTATCCTTTTCTTCTCTCCATAAGATAAAAAGTAAGACAAGGAGGCATTAGATGTTGAATTCTTACGGCTTTTTGTTCAGGTATCCAGTCTCTATTCAGCTGGCTAACTTCATTTTCCTTTTGGCCGATCACGAATCGGCCGAGTTTTATATGCAAATTCAAACTAATCTCCCAGTCATCCCGCCGTGGCCAACTAAGCAAGTCTGCTGCCAAATTTAGCAACTTTTCAGACAAAGAAAATGGGAATTTTAAAGATCTGTGATCGGCCAGAAAACTGCAATCGGTGCACCACTACTTCTGCTCCACTCGTTTTTGGCATACTGAATAATTAAAACCCAGTCTGTGGAACAGAACAGTCAAATCCGGACTGAACTCTTCTACATGTCATCTCTAGATTTTGGTTAATTTGACGCCTTTATTCTAATAAAAAAAAAAAAAAAAAAATAGATATAGATAAAAAAAAAAATAATAATAATTTCCACGTAACTGTGTGACATCTACTTTCCAAAACCTGCGAATGTTTCCAGGCAGCCCTAATTGTTAAGGCTAAGAAAGTCACAGTTTCTTTCAAACAGCTGACCAGCAGTGTGCAGCAGTGTAAGCTCTCCAACTTTATCTGCACTCTCATTCACATCCTAGCTTGCTGCTCTCGCGCTAAGCTGACTTCGCCAGCGTCTTCCTCGGATTCGCTTACGAGGAGATGACCTCTGACCTTCCACTACTCTCGGCTTCGCTCCTTCGGCTCTAAAAAACACGGCACGTCCCTGTAACTATTGGATTGGAGCAAGAACGTCAGGTGTAAAAAATAAAATAAAAAAAAAGTAAAAATACATACGCCGCCGCGCATTAGTGCTGAATAGCAACAGATCCAGATAGAGCGAGTGAGAGGCGCATCCTGAAGCCCCCCTGGCTCGCCGCAACCAGATTATTCCAGCGAGGCGGCTGATGCTCTGCTGTCTCGGCTGTGGAGTCATGAAAGCAGGGAAGACCCGTGTTAAGGAGAACTTCCCCCCGCACCCCTCCGCCACCCTGGAGCCCCCTTTTGCTCCTTCAAGCCTCCAGCAAAAAGACTCTGCTCTTTGTCTTTGGCTCGGGTTGACCCCTCCCCCAATCCTGTCTGTCTCTCCCTCTCTCTTAACACCTAGCCACATTAAAGCAGGAGGTGATGGTGGGGCGTTGGGGTGGGGATAGGGGAGGACGGAGTGATTAATTGCGTTCCTATCAGGATCATCATTCCAGGTGTTTATTTTCTTTGTGAACAGAAAGAAAAATGTATTTACAGTGCCTTGCAACATGTGAGGCAGGCATGATGGATGGCTCTGATCTTTGCTGGGCTGCTGTCTGTCATAGCAATGGAGCCTGTATCATATTACCTTTGTCTGGGTTTGCTCCCTCACTGAGCTCAGGCGCAGGATCTCAACAAAGAACATCTAGCTATTGCTTGCTAAAATGTGTCGCTTTCACTCGACACTTTCATTTTGTTGAAAGTGTAATTTGCTGAAAGGGGTAATCACATTATTGATGAGACAGAAGCGGCCTTTTGGAGGTATATACATATAAATATATTTTTGTGTTGCTCAGTAGATGCTAAGTATAAAAAATATTGCACAAAATTAAAAATAAATAAATAAATACATATAATAAAAAATAGCTACAGATGTGACTAACGGGTTCTTTGTGTTCACATACCTGTCCGATCTCACCGGAGCCGTCTATCCTCGGTCTCTTGCATTCCGCCCCGGTCGGGTCAGTCAGGGCAGCGGCGGTCTGAGCGTCGGGCTCCGGGTCTCCGCGCTTCATCCCCCGGACAACCGCGGCTCCGGCGGCCGCGTTCGGATGCGCTCCGCCGGCCGCCGTCTCGAGGTCCCTGTCGCGCTCCATTATTCCCCGATTAACGGGCAGCATTATAGATGCAACGTCGGTCGACATTAACATTGGACGGGGGACAGTCACTGATGAAAAGTCTGCTCCTCTTTTTTTCCTTTCCCCGTTTGTTCCTTTGTTTTCTCCTCCACAGCTTGATATTCACTAAAAGCTTCGGACGGATGATATTGAACAGATTTTCATCAATATGGAAAGCTCGCTCCGTTTATTGTCTAACTTGGCGTTGGTTATCACACACAGACCATAATGACCATATTAAAATCTTGCCCAAACAACAACAGAAAGCCCAGCCTTTATCGGAGAGGGGCTGAAAAGTGAAATGACGCCAAAACAGTGACCTATTTTAATAAAGATCACACGTCCGACTCTCGGGTGCCTGGCGAGCTAATTAGCTAGCTACCATTAGCTAGCTCGCTAGCATTACATTCCGCTAGCTCTCCTTATAAATGTGGCTCTGAGAGCTCACTGTCGCTGCCAAGAATGGAAAATGTTGGAAATTAGCTGAGCGTAATACTACTCCGTATGCGCCGCCACTCAGTCCTCTCTGCTCTCCCCCTCCGCTGGATGTGCTTCTGCATTAAACTCCTCCGTGGGTCCTGCAAGCCTTCCCTTCGCCTTCGCAGCCTCCCGGTCCGTTCCCTCGCCGTGTTCTGCCGTGGATGAGTCTTGGCGTGCCGACCTGGCTGCCGACGGTACACGATTTCCTCTGGTCTGAGTCCCAGGCTCGTAGTGTGGAGGGCGAGACGCGGTCCGCCGACCTGGGATCAGATTTCTCCGCTGACACCGGGATAAGGGAGCTGGGACTGAGAGGCGAGATGGGCTGGTCTGAGGTCTGCGTTTTTCCCCGAGTCTCCTTCTCCTCCTTTTCCCCTAAACCTCCACCTCCCCTCCCACAGCTCCCCACCGCCACCTCCTCCACTGCTCCCTCCTCCTCCATGATTGGTATAAATTGTTATAAGGGCGACAAAAAAAAAAACCCCGAAGACATTTGTGTTTTGTTTACATTTTTGTGACATAAAACCCACAAAAATATGTTTAAATAGAAAAAATAACACATTAATATATATATATATATATATATATATATATATATCTACAATAATATTGCTGTGGTGGAAGTATTAGTACTACTCAATATAGTCGCTTTTTATTTTATTTAAGTAATAGATGCATTCATTCATCATATTCTCCATATCTATAACACGCTTTATAAATATACCTGTAATCACTTTTTTCATCTACTCAAATAAAATTTCAGACATAAATAAATTATATATATATATATATATATATATATATATATATATATATATATATAATTTATTTATGTCTGAAATTTTATATATATATATATATATATATATATATATATATATATATATATATATATATATATATATATATATATATATATTCCACCACAGTCAATTTCGAACTGAATATTTAATATTTTAATATGTGCTAAAATAAAAATATCAAACATAAATACGTACATAAATTAGCTGTTGTGTCTGTTTTTTTAGACAAAAATTTAAATCTTTAATATTTCCAATTAATCCGACTGGTCAATGCTCTTTAAAATGTTTTATGCTGTTATTTTAATATGTACACACAGTAAATTAAACGTTGGACAAAAATCCGCCACATTACTGCTATTTCATGTTTATCCTACTCAAATTTAACTCAGTTTAATAAATCACTTAATAATTAGCCCAGGTATTGCTTTATTTTAATCTATTTAAATCTTGTTTATGTGCTTAATTTTTCTAAGTGTATTCTAAATAAATAAATGAACCAGACTGGCCCCTACTCTTTACCTTCAATTTTATTATCTACTTGTTTTTTGTGTACTTAAGGTAACTTCAATCATAAATGCAGTAAATAAAAATAAATAAGCCAGATTGATCAGTGACTTTTACCTCCATACGATTAGTACGCATTTTATAGGTTTTTAATGTTCTTGCGCCCCCTGGTGGTGGTAAAATGACAACATACCGAAATAAACGATTTACCCGAAAGGCTTTCTGCCTAAGTCTGGTCATGAAGCCATTTATTAAATAAAACAACAACTCTTGCCTCTTGTTTGATCAGAGATTGTATGTTTTGCTAGCCTCCAACACATTGATTTTATTGTGTTTTAGCCACTTTGTAACTAATTTAATTGTGTTCTTAGGATCGTTGTTCATTTGAAGGACTCGTTTGCACCCAGGTTTTAACTCCCTGATTGTTGCTTTGAGTTGCTTCATTATGTTTATTGTTCTTTCCTAATTAGTGAAGCACAACAGTCACTCTTGCTAATTTTCCATGCGACATGATGCTGCAAACACCTGTACTTCCCAATTAGGAAGGTGCTACCAGGTTTATTAGCGTCTCCTTTTTTCCTTTTTCTTCCAAATGTAGTGATGGCCAAACATTATAGGGTCTTTGTCACTTACAGCATTTCACAAACTGCATTTAGGCTTCTTGTGTTTATTTTTGAACAAAAGCTTCTTCCTCACTGAGTGATGTTTAAGACCACAACCAGAACTTCTGAAAATGCGGATAATAACACTTCTAGCAGACTTAGTTGGTAGGATCTTCTCAAGGTTTTTTGAATTTGTTTTAGGGTTGATATTCACATTTTGTGCCAAAACACAATTAATATGCCTCTTACTCTTTTATGGTAAGGTGAAAATGCACAAAAATCAAAGTAAACATTCAAGTAGGAATCTAAACGGAATCATGCTAGCTACAGTTGCTAAGTTGACTATGGTAAAAATCATCGTTAGCTTCAGGCACAAGAGTATCTGAAATTGTTTTTAGGTCACTGGAGTAAAACTCTGGCTAAATTCATTAGCTTGAACCATTAGCAACACAACTAAAGGTTGCATTCTTGAGAATCTATATTAAAATCTATCACATCTATGCTTGTATCTATGAAAAGCAGTTGATCTTCTCCATCTTTTTGCCTCCTGTGATGTCATCAACCAAAGTAAACACAAAGCAAATGGGTTCTTATTTCCTATGTGCAACTTTTAAATAATATATTTTTGTTCAATCCAGCAGTGGAAATCTATAGCTTATTACCCAGCTGTGTTTTTATTACAACCGTACATTTCTTAGTGAAAAACAATGCAGCACTGTAGAGTATCTTTAAAAAGACTCACTCTACAGCTCTTAATATATGAATAGTGCATTTATTATGTAAATGTGTTTAAATATTTGGAGACACTGTGTCGTAATAGGATTTCTCACCGAATCCTTTACATTACCTTAGATGTTTTTAATACTTTTGCGCCCCCTATTGGGAAGTTAAACTACAACGTTCAAAAATAAACTTCATTTTAGTTCGGGCATTGCAACTTTGTGCAGTTTGTCTTGTCAATATGTGCATAAACGCAACGTAGTTAGAAATAATGATGAACAGTGATAGATAAAATGATTAGCAGCACTGTTATGTTTGCAAATAACAAACTACTTGACTCCAGAGGCAAGCTAGCGAATTATTTTCTTTGCAGAAATCACATCATTTTCTTGACTTTTTGTTTTGTTTTGTTAAGTTTCCATTTAAATTTGATTTAATAAAGAGCACCAGTGAGTCCTTTTACACAAGTGTGGAAACCAAACAGCTGTGTAACACTTGGGAGTTGAGCGCTGGAAGGAAAAGAATTCAGTGACTGGATTCTGCAACAAATGGAAAATGTTGGGTATTCAGATGTTTCCTCGGCTACTTAACGTCATAAACACTGGTGTGAGGAAAATACAGCTACGCACACCTGTGTGGGGTATTATTGTCTGCATTTACTAGTCTAGTTTCACTGGCTTTTTCTGTCAGAAGTTCTGCTTTCTGCTACAGAAGTTAAATGTAGCAAGGTTAACAGACTCACCGAAAACTGGGGAAGTAATTGTTCTTTTGGGATCTCATTGTAAAAAACGCATTGAAAATGTTTTATCAATTTCAGTTTCAGCTGCATTCGAAGAAAATGTTTGAATTCAGGTTATTGTGAATATTTGTGTGGGTCGTTCCATTCTATGTTTTCTCTCTCTCCCTCTAAAGGCCCCTTCCCTTTCTGAGTTGCTAATCTTTTGCAAGGGTGGGGCTGTCTCTGCTGAGCTGGTCTCCCAACTGCAATGTCTTACTTTTTAAAACACGGTACATGAGGGTTGACGTTCTTATCTTTTGGATCTAAAGAGGAACGATCTGGAGTCAGCACGCAGCTTCAGTTATTACAGCTAAAAACTAGCGGTCAGGCCCGAAATGTGAGTGTAGTGACCTGAACCTCCAGAGACACATCAAGACAGTTACAAAGTCGGCCTTCTGCCACCTGAAGAACATCTCCAGGATTAGAGGACTAATGTCTCAACAAGATCTAGAGAAACTCATCCATGCGTTCATTGATTACTGCAACAGCATCTTCCCATGTCGGCCTAAAAAAAAAAATCAATCCTCCAGCTGCAGCTGATCCAGAACGCTGCTGCTGGCGTTCTGACTAAAACCAGGAAGATAGAGCACATAACACCAGTTTTAAAGTCCTTCCACTGGCTCCCTGTAGCTCAAAGAATAGACTTTAAAATACTGTTGTTAGTTTATAAATCACTGAATGGCTTAGTAACAAAAAAATAAAAACAAAATACATCAAAGATCTGCTGCTGTTGTATCAACCTTCCAGAACCTCTCAGGTCTTCTGGTTCTGGTTCTGCTCTGCATCCACCAGATCCAGAACCAAACACGGAGAAGCAGCATTCACCACAAATCTTCAACAAACTTCCGGAAAACTGCAAAACAGCCGAAACACTGACTCCCTTGAAAGCAAGGCTAAAGAAACGAAAAAAGAAAAAAGCCCCCGTTTCGAGTTGTCCTTGATTAGTAGTAATGAAACATTGATCAACTTTTTTTATGCTTATCGGCAATTTTGATGGTAGCATTTGACAAAAGGTGATGTTTAGCTCTTGCTTCACACTAGTTTTTATGAAGTAAACCACGCTGAACTGCCTTGTTGCTCAAATGTGTTGCACAAATAGACTTTACTTGACCAGCGTGACTCTCATATCGCCAGACTGTCGTAATCCAGAAATCCAGCCCTTCTGTACTATTTACACTTCCAGTGAGGAGATATCACACTGAAAGTATAAGAGTGATACACTTACAGTTTTTTCCACCAAATGGTTACTCAAGTAAAATGTAACTAGCTGCTGCCCAACTTTCCCCCCGACTCAGTAGTATTCACATGAGGTTCGCCGCTTCTCCGAGGCTTTACTCAGACTCTAAGATGAACTCCTTTCCTAAACTTACCTGTCGGATCACAGTGAGTTCAAGCTTTTTAAGTGCAAAGTTCCAGCTCTTCAACATGACGGCCTGTATGCATAGAAGAAACGGAGAGAGACTTAGGCTCTCTTTTCTCTGTGACTCGCTCCGTCACCCTCCTCCTCTCCTTCTCTCTCTCTCTCTCTCTCCCCGTGCCACCCACTGAACCTGCACTGATGGATGGCAGAGGGGTCGCATAACTCCACGCTGCAGCCAGTTCTCCCCGACAAGGCCGGTGAGAGGCAGGCGGAGCCATTACTCTCTCAACGCGGCGACAGACCTCACAGGCTGAGAAATGGCATCGCTTCCGAACAGATCCGTTACAAGGAGGAACGTCTGTTTCATTTGGTCGTGATGCATATTCGCACCCCGTGTGACGCGGCGCCGCGCAAAATGTGTTTTTGATTGGCTGTTCTTTTTCCACATTCTGTCATATGATAACCACTAACTTCAATGTATTTTAGACAGACACAATTAAAAATAAAAGCTGAGAAGCATATGAATACGTCTTTCATAAAGCAGCGCTGGCTAGGGGAAGAAAAAAGAAAAAAATGAATGGGTTTACTTTTATTTTCATGTTTTACAAATAAATATCTAAAAGGTGCGGCATGCTTTTGTACTCCACCTCCCACCCGAGTCAATAGTTTGAGCGACAAATTTCTGCACATCTAAGCACTCAAGTTGTTTTTGTACTTTCTGATTTGGAAAAATAGCTCAGACTCTGCCAGCTTCATATTCTCAATTCTGTTGAGGTCTAGACTTTGACTGGGCCATTCTAACACACCAGTAAAACTTTAAACTGACCATTTATTGTAGCAAATTTTTGATTATTTCCTCACTGGAAGACAAAACCTTGCCCATGACTTCAGTCTTGCGCAACCTCTCATTGGTTTCCTTCAGATTGCTAGTGTTTCTATCTCTGTTCATCTTCTGATTATTGTTGAAGAAAAGCCTCACTGCACCATGATGCTGCCACCACCGTGTTCTGCAATAGGTATGGTGTGCCTAGGTCGTCAGAGTCCTGACCGTAACTGAACAGCATCCATCAGCTCTGAAACAGTCTCCCTGAAAACCTGAGATGTGTAGAAACTGCTGTGTTTTGAATTCAAAATGTATAAATATATTTTTTTGTTTTCAGCAGCTTTAGATTAAACAATCTGACCAATAAACATTTTATGCTTTTCATTCACTTTTTGTCCTGTGTATGAATGGTGCTGTGCAAATAAACTTGCCTGGTCTTAGGGGAATGTGCAGTGTTAGTCGTCTGACACAAACACATTTCAGGTTTTTCTCTTAGCTGACCTGCGCATTTATTAAAATGCATTATTTATCGCCGTACAGTGAGATTAATGTGAATTGTGGCAAACAGGCTTTGTTTCAACAACGGCTTTCGTCTTGCTTCCATGAAAGGAAAGATTTGCGACGTGCGCAGCTGGTAGTTATCCTGTCGCTTGGATTCCCCCACATGAGCTCAGATTCTCCACAGATCCTGCAGAGTTACCCACAGGCCTCTTTGGCTGCTTCTGATTAATTAAAACTCAGCCAGGGGTCTGTGTGTGTGTGTGTGTGTGTGTGTGTGTGTGTGTGTGTGTGTGTGTGTGTGTGTGTTCTTTTTTTCCTTCCGCTCAATAATTATCCTCTACTTTGTGCACATAAAATCCCATTTAAAATGCACTGTTGAAACAAAAAGAGGAAACTCAAATGTTTTCTACATAAAAAACGTTTTACATTTGATTTCCCTAGTATTGTGGAAATCTCGTGAGAAATGTTTCAGAGCTTTTTTTTTTTTATTTGTAATGTTTCCTCAAATAAAACATTGAATCATGGTGGATCGCCATTACTAGGTGAATCAGTTCCCAGGTTTTTCTGTTTTTTTTTTTTTAGATAAGTCAAATAGAATAGCAATAGCAATATAATCAGTCGCATAAAACTGATAAGACTACATGCCCAGTTTCTCTTCTAAGCCGATCTGTTCAGCTGAGCTCTTTTTTGTATCTTTTCAGATCTTGTTACACAGTAATTTACTACCAGATCCAAGTGGTTTTGGTTTTCTCTCCAAGTTTGGATTACTTTTACTCCGAGATCCGCCTGATTTAGCCTTATCATTGTGAGCAATTTCTCTGCTGCTCTTCCTTTATTTGAAGTAATGGCGTGAAAGTGTAACCTTGGAAAATGTCAGTATTGTTCGGGCTGGTTGTGTGTATGGGGGAGGAGAGAGACGGCAAAGTCGTTTCCTTTTCCTTTCGTTTCTTCTCTGTTGCCTTTGGAGCTTAAGAGGAAAATTAAAACGTGCTTTTGCATTTTCAAGCATTTTAACGGTGATGACAACAGATTTACTTTGTACCAACTACGTCCATAGACCCCAGTAATAATTTAACACCAGCGTAGTTGAACGTCTATTGTCTTCTTGCAGTAAACAAAGGCGTCCTGACGCAGTCTCATTTCCTTAAGTTTCCTTTTTAACCCCTTTGATATCTTTCTCTGTGGGCAGCAGCTCCCCTTCCTCCTGCTCATTGGAGCTATACCTCGTCGGTCAAACCTTTCGGCCAATCAGAGAATTGGAAGAGGTCGAGGAGGCGGGGCTTGTCGCACGTTGAGGTAAGAAAATTTACACGCAGTTTAATCGGATGCTGTAGCGAAAGGCGCGTGCTGCTTAATCAAGTCACAGCTGAAAAAAGGTATTTAATTCGTTTGAAGCTATTTTTCTTATATCCGTGTTCGCCATGTTGGTGGTTTCAGAACGAGAATTGTGTTGGTAGTTCATATTTTCCGTGTGAAATATTTGACGTTAAAAAAAATTTATCACGACGTTTGCTGACTTTGACTCGCACCGATATGCACTAACGCGGTTTTTTTTTCTTCTTCTTCTATATGCTTCACCCGAACAGGCCCGTGCTGCTGGAAGAGCTCCATCATTCCCATTTGGGTTTTATTCAGACTTCAGAAGTGCGCAGTTTGACAAACCGCTGCTCATCATGGCTGTCGACGGATGTGGACTCGTGTGCAAATATATTCTCATCCTTTTCAACATTATCTTCGCCGTAAGTGAATTTAATTACACAGCTGCCAGAAAAAGGCGGCGTATTAAGTGCTTATTATTCCAAGACACGGGGAGCGGAAGTGCCTGCAGATTACAGTTACAGTGTTAGAGGTTTCGTTTTTCCAGAAATGCCAATGCCCCCTTTCAAGTATTACCTCACCTTGTTAGAGAGGGCTCATCTCCGGGCAATATTTAGGTTTAATTCCCGTTTGGTTGTTTTTCAGGGTTTTTACATACTGATGTTTCTTCAGTTGGTCTATAAGATCAAGATTAGTCCCTGCCACACCGAGAACAGGAACTTATCTTACTGCAAGTAACTGCTTTTTTTTTTTTTTTTAGGAGAATAATTACGAGAATAATACTAAAATGTGGAAGTTTTTGTGTTTTACTGTTTGCTTGTGTGGTAAAAAGTAATTGAAGATGCAATCTCTCCACAAACAGCCGTTTAGCTATCTTTTGATGATTTTATTTTCTGTTGTATTCAGTATTTTGGGACTTATCTGTGTAATTCAAAACTTTTGTTATTAACATTAATAACTAATACTGCAGTAGTGACGTATCTGCTGAAAGTCCCTTCTTTCTGCAAAAGTCAATATAGATGCATTATCACAGACCAATTAACCTAGCATATATGGGGCTCCATTTGTGTCAAAAATAAGTATAAGCCATATGTGTAGATGTTGTTGGTCTACGTCTTTGTTTGATCTCTATGGTCTTAGTACTTGTAGATATGTCAATGTTGTATGTAGATGTTGCATATGTTATTTCTCTATTTCTCACTGTCATCTTGTCAATTCATCTGCAGTAAAGCAGTGAACCCCTTGCAGATGTCAGAAATATCTGCAATTTATGACATCTGCAATGTCATAAATTGCAATAACTTCTGTTATTGTGATAGTAACAGATAACAGAAGTTACAGAAGTCACAATCACAAATCACAATAACTTCTGTGATTGGCCAATGCCGTTGGTCCATGCTGTTAGTTCATGTTGCTGGTCAGTGTCGCTGTTGCCTGTTCTCTTCGTCATTAATACGTTTTGAAGTAGGTCATGTTTGATCAAAGAGTTTATTAGTTATTACAAAAATGTTGGTCTTTCAATATCAGTAGTTTCAAAATGCTTAGATTTATACCTTGCATTTTCTTCAGGCATTAATCTATCGCTCCTTTCCTCTTCCTCATCAAGCGCTCAAAGGTTCACTTAGGGACTGTCAACAAATGTCCGAACCAAACACTCCTGACAAACAAATGTAAATAAATGCTTTGCCTTGTGACCGACTGACACAAAAAGTGGTAATTAGGGTTACACGAGACACACTATCCTCTCTTGAATTTGTAAGTCATTTTCAATGTTTTAAATAATTTTAATATTAAATAATATGTTTTCTTCAATAGCTTCCAAGTCATGTGCCCCATTGACTCAAAATGAGTGTGAAATCGTTCTACTAAAGTGTTTAGATGAGGCACACTCATTCTTATTCCATTTTAACCCTTTTTATTTATTTTAGCAGTTTTTTGTCAAAATTTAGTAAATACATATTTTTAGTAATTGTGTGTCATAATTTTGTAAACATATTTTTTAGTAATTTTTTGTCAAAATTGAGTACAAATGTAGAAAATGTTGACAAAAAAATAACTAAAAATATATTTACTAAATTTTGACAAAATGCTAAAAAGAAAAATAGGGTTGAAATGGAGTAAAAATGAATGTGCTTCATCTACACACTTTGGTAGAACAAGTTCACGCTGATTTTGAGTCAATATGTCACGTATCCCAGAAGCTATTGAAGAAAAATACTAAATTTTAACTAAACAAAAATGAGCTAAAAAAAAAAATCTTGAATGAATAAACACAACTCATCAGCAAGCTTAGAAGTATAAAATAACTTTCCTGTAAACACAACCGCCACCGCATCAACATTTGAAATTTCCTCCATTTACTGTTTGTGGGCTGGAGTAGCACGACCACAGACTGTACACATAGTGTCTTAAAGGGACAGGAGCGCAGTCTACCCATTTTAACCGGCCAAAAACAACTTTTCTTTTCATTTTTTTTAAACACCGAAAATACAGACATGGGCAAAATGACGTTGGTCATCGTCATAAATTTCAGTGTCGGTTAATATTTGGTCTATCGCCCAGGCCTGCCTCACTTCCTACCAAATACTGCATCTGAGCATTTATCTACATTTGTGATATCGCACAGATTGATACCACGCTGACAGTTTTTGATTTAGTTTCTGTAGGGCTCCACTTTTTGTGTAGGCACAAAGAGAAACGTCTTTGCAGCTGTGGCTGCTTTTGGTTATTCTTCCTGCAACCACAGGTGAGTTTGCTCGAACGGTGTTACCACTCGTAACCTAGTTTCGCTTCCTCTTTCGTGGCAGGTGGTTGGGTTGGCGTTTTTGGGCCTCGGCTTGTGGCTCAGATTCGGCGAGAACACCAGAGGGATCTTTGGTATCGACGCGCTCAACTCCAGCGCTTTCGTCATAGGTTTGTCGCAAACGCGTCGGTCGGATAGCAGGTCGGTTTCAGATTACATCTTATGGCAAACTGTTCCTGTTTTCTGCTCCGTCAGGTGTGACCGTACTGATCATTCTTGGTTCAATCATGCTGATTGTGGTGGCGTTTGGAGACTACGGCGCCTGCAATGAGAAAAAATGTGCCCTGCAAGTGGTAAGGCAATGCACACACACACACACACACACACACACACACACACACACACACACACACACACAAACACACACACACACAAACCCCTCCATAAAAATACACCGACAGTTTCTCAACAGAAATTGTTGGTGTCTTGCTATTAATATCAGAGCAATCTTGTTCACAAAGACATCATAACCCATTTTATTAATGGTTATGGTTCTGTTTGGGTTTATTTCTGCTTTATATATATTTTATTGGTTGCTGTGTTTTTTTTTCAGGCTTTAAAATCTCTTCCAGGTCCAGTGTTAAATGTTATTAGCAAAATTAAAGTTTATTGTTCCTCAAGATGGCAAACCTGCATTATGAAGCCATTATTAATATACTACTTGAAAATAGTCTTAAAACAACAATATTACAATTTATTGCACTAACACTGGGACAATACAGCATCCAGCAAAACATAACATAATTTCTGTAGTGGCAGCTCAGAGGTGATGACGATGCGTCAAAACAGCAGAGAATGATCATTAAAAACAGATTAAATATTTTTATTGTTTCATTTTGTCTTACATTATGTATTTGAATTGATTTTTGTTTTTTTTTGCATTTCTTGACATCATTCATGATGTTTTAATTGACTTTTTTAAAAATGCAAAAGCATTTTGTAACATTTTTTTCAAAAGGTGTTATACAAATTAATTATTAAGTATTACTTAGGTTAGTGTTTGGATTTTTGTCGTTAAATGACTCTCAGGATGATCACATCTACATGGCGCATAGAAACAAAAAGTTATAATGAAATGTGTGGCCTAGAAGAGAGTATTTCTAGAATTCTGTCTGTTTGGCTCCGAATTAAAGAGAAAACAATGTTTCCAATATTATTCTGTAGCTTCTTTTGAAACGATCCAAAAAGCAGATTTTATTGCAAATGAACTGAACTCTTTTGATTCCCTTTTTGTTGTTTTGCTGCAGAACGACTGGCAGTAACTCCATTAATCTACTTCTTCTCCCTCCAGTTCGCCATCCTGCTCTTCTTTCTGGCTGTGGCTGAGTTTGTCATCGGAGGACTTGCCTATTCCAACAGCAACACGGTAAAAGCCACAGCCATCTGTCCCAAACCAAACCATCCTGATAGTAATTGTGTTTTTGGGTTTTCCTCCCCAAGGTTGGACTGAGACTAGGAGAGTTTTATACCACTTTATACAGCCTCTATGTGAGCAGCCAAGATCCAGCAATTGGTGTCACACTCGCATTCATCCACAACTCTGTAAGTGTGCACCATTTTCTTGCTTTATTATAAAAATCGTGTGCATTTATATGTTGACCTACATGTTCATTTTTCTGAGTGCTCTTACTGACTTCCACTTCCTGTGCTTCAGCTGCACTGCTGTGGAATGACTGGAGTCCCGCTAGTTGAGCTAGTGAAGCAGACCTGTCCTAAACCAAACGGCGTTCTGGAGCACCTCGTCATGCCTGTAAGTGGCTTTCTTATTTTTTTATGATTATGATCACCTATTGGCCTACATTCCCACCCCTTGGTGAAACATGGTACATGAATCTACTTCAACACAGATGAGAGGAGATTATCGAAGGCTTACCTACACTGGAATAGTTTAGATTCAAACTACTGTCTGTTACCATGGCCCAGTCAAAGTCCATGTCTAAATTCTATTGAGAGTCTGTGGTGAGATCCAATCAGACTGAGCTTGAGATATTTGGTTTCTAGAAATGCAAAGCTATAGAGATAGAGGCTTAAGCCAAAAGATCTGGAGCAGGAGATGGAGCCTGCATCACTCTGACTATAGATATAGGCTTATTTAAAAGGAGTAGTAGTCTTTTTTTTTAAGTATTTCCTGACGCAAGAAAATGAGGAAGGAAAGCTATCAGAAATAAGATTTGTCATATTTGTAGTCCGAGGAAACAGGAAGTCTAGATTTGTTGATTTAGCGTGAATTTCCATGATAATTCTCAAGAAACTGGAGAGACCGATTGAAATAATTTGGCAGCAAATGGATAAAAACTGCATTGATTTGACTTGTAAAATAATATTTAAGCAAATTTAGTGTTTAGTCTAGAATCTAGAGGGCCACATAAAAAGCTATGGCGGGCCAGATTTGGCCCATGGGCCTTGAGTTTGACACATGTGCTTTACACTTTGCGTCTTAGTCCCTACTAAGGTATATTTTGTATTTGAAGCATTAAAATAGGCAGCTATAAATGAGCTTTTGGCCATTTCTTCAAGTGTTCACAGGTTTTAGCTATTCGTAGGTGGTTGTGGTCCCTGATTCAGAGCTGAGATGCTTGTAGAGGTGGAAGTCGTAGAAAACCAGTTGGTTTCCTGCTGGTGGATTCGCTCTGTAAACTCTGGGTTGGGTGTTGAATCTTCAGGCGCTCACAGCGTCTTCTGTCCTCCACCAGAACTGTCCCACTACCATCGTCACCGTCTTCGACAGCCGGGCACCGCTGGTGATGGGCATCTTCGTCGGAACTGGAGCTCTTCTGGTAGGAAAACTCTGCGTATTTGTGTTTGCTTAAAAGCAGTCTAAAAAGACCAAATTAAAATTTTCACACTAACAAAACATCTCGTTCGGTAATTCCTTCCTAATTTGACGTTTTAGTGAAGTGTAGCCTGCATTATGATTGTAGATCTGAAGGTGCAGATTTAATTAAATAAGGACAGCCCTAAACAAGTTTGTGTTTTGCTCACGTTCTTAAGTTTGACCATCTTTCTCTCCTCCCCCTCCCACCTTTTTGTTTGTCGTTTTATTTTATTTTCTGTCCCTCATTTCCTCCATCGTTGCTTCCAAAAGATCGTAGCTCTGATTTGCAGCGGAGTGCTCAGTTCACAGATTCGCCAGGCCTCCTCATCTCCTCAGTACATTATCCTGAACTCCAGCACCCCCTCCCCGGCTGCCCCTCAGCCGTACCCCCAGCATGTCACCGCCTCCAACAACTCCTTCCCCAACCAGGACCCCGTCGTCTTCACGCCCCTCTCTGTGGTCAACATCCCTGTGGCTCAGGCTTAGGAAGCGTCTCGACAGACTCCGTTCTCGCTTTTGTGGATTTGTGTTGTTCCACAGCGTCTTGACGTGACAAACCCTTTTGCTTCACTCGGCATGATCACGCTTGAGCTTCATACTTTTTAGAAGGAAAAAAATCCCCTCCTCAGATATCTAAACCTACTGTTGGGAAGATCATTCTCCAAGAAATTGGGACAAGCAACTGTTCTGATGCAACCGATGGGTTTCTATTGGTCAGAAGTTTACATACACCCAGCATGGACATGAATTTCATGATAATTTAAGACTTTAAAGCTAACAGTGACACTTTATTTGACGGGGTGTGCATAAGACTGACATGACGCCGTCATAAATATGACACCTGTCATGAACATGAATTAGTCTTTATGAATGTCTGTGACTGTTGTCATGAAGTGTCATTCGGTAAATAATGACACTTTATGTAAAGTTGTATTAAAAGTCCATTAGAAGTGCTAACTTTGTACTATTTTGTAAATAATGACAGTTTAATGCAAAGTTGGCACTTTTAATGGACTTTCAAAGCAACGTTTAGAGCAACTTTGCATTAAAATTGTCATTAATTACCGAATGACACTTCATGACAACAGTCAGACATACATAAAGACTAATTCATGTTCATGACAGTCGTTATGTCACGTTTATGACAGCGTCATGTCAGTCTTATGCACATCCCGTCAAATAAAGCGCTACCGAACTAGCTAATGTGTTATTTTTTCAGGAATGGCTACAACATAGAACTTCTGTATTGTTTCAAAACAATAACTGATAATTACAACTTGTTCATTCAGAGATATTTCAGGATCAAAATTACTTGGGCATCAACTTGAGCTTTGTCGTTTATTTGTTAGTGGGCAAAAGAAGGTCAACATTAAGATTCTGTTGAACGTTTGTGGAGTAAAAAAAACAAATGTGTGCCAGGAGATCTGAGCCATTTCTGATGAGAAACGTTGTCAACATATTCAGATAGATTGCCTCACTGCAACATTCATGGCCGTGACGATTGACTGGATATAAACTTCTGACCAGAACCGGGTTTGTCAATCACCAAGAAGAAACGAATGATTTCTGTTCCACTAATTGGAGCAACACTCACCGTTAACCAAATCTTGTTCTCACTTTCTTTAATCTAACAGATGTTGATGTAACAGGGTTGGATTTTTGTCCTTCAAATGTTTTCTTAGACAAACTCATTTTCTGATTTCACAAATGCTTCTTTTTGTGTGTGTGTGTGTGTGTGTGTGTGTGGGGGGGGGGGGGGGTTGTGTGTAAATCTTCCGGGTGGCTGGTTTAAATTTGTGAAAACGTGGTAGAGGTGGGAGCAGGACATTCTGCCCTTTTTAAGCATGAATGTAGGAGCGTGACACTAAAATCCATCCTGAACGATCGGATCTCCGTTCGCCGCTTTGAATGTACGCCGACCTCGGGACTAATCCGTTCCATTCGGCGTTTAGGTTGGACGTTAGTGCCAGGTGTGCGCGGGGGGTTCCTCTTCCCTTCGCTGTTCTTTACTTCCCTCCTTCTTTGTCTGCATGACAGATCACTGCCCTGGTCTGCGCCATTGTCCTCCTGAAACAGCTCAAGAAAGTGCATCAGGACATCACCACTTACTATTCGTCTGTGTACTAAGTCGACCATCGCTGGAAAGTCAGCCAGCAGATCAGTGTTTACAGCCTTTTCCAATGTGTGTGTTATGTACGTGTGTGAACTACTGACTGCAGTTCCAGTTGGGAGGCTGCTGAAAATGTTGTCGTATACCACTAGATGAACCAACTTATAAAAAGAAAAGGTACACCAGGCCAGCAGACACCTGAGCGAAACTGAATCCGACAACGTCAAACACAACTCGACGATTTATCTGCAAACGTTAGTAGCCAAACCACACTGAGCCTTTTTTAACAAACAGAACCGCATGCAGCCTCGACACGCGTTAGCTCTTTTCTTTTCTGTGGTTACAACTTTTTCTGCGTTTTAGTGAGCTTGCTTTAGCTCGTTTGTTGTTGCAACACTGGTGAACATCACTGTCAGCAATGTAAACAGGAGAAAAAAGGGATGATAAACTTTTAGAAGCTTTGATTGTATTCAGGTCCGATTATACATTTGAAACCTTTAAGCTTACCGTTTGTTTCTTTTCGTGTCCGATCACGCGGCCCTCATGGGGAATGCTCGAAATTTTATTAGATTTGTTCACTTTTTTAACATTTTTATATATATTTACAGATTTTAAGGTAAACAAAAACTTTTTTTTGCTGTTGCTAACTACGCTTCATTTTGTTCTTGTTGATATTTTAAGAGCCACAGCAATGGCCAGGAAGTTGAGTACCAAATAATAATAAAAAACTTTACAACATTTAAAAGGTGTCTTTTAAAGCTGTAACTTAAAACTGTTGCCTTGGTATAAATTACTATATTGGGAAAAAAAAAGAGAGAGACAATTTAAGTAATATGTTTAAAAGCTGAATGCCTTATTTTTCTTCACACTATACCATGTAGTCCTGACTACTGCATTGTATTATGTTAGAGCTAAATATTCTCTTAAGAGTTGTGGCTTTGCATGTTTCCATAAAAATAACAGAAAAAATTGCATGTGTGAATGTGTCGTTATTTCCTTTTCACCACACTGCCGAGACCTGAAAAAGTTAATGAAAATAGTAGTTACACATAATTCTTAAGTGGAAACGACGATCTTCAGCTGAATTCTAGGTCTGATGCAGAGATGCCTTTCAAAGTATTTCAAAAGCTGGGAAAAAATAAATATATGGCTCTGGACTACAAAAAGGACAAACCTGAATGAGGTCATGTTCTACTACTGTATCTACTACTGCTACTCAGTGGTAGTTGTTATTGTGTCTTGTCTCTATGCTGTAACTGCGAAGTAATTTCCCTGCAGGGATGAATAAAGTACTTCTATTCTATTGTACTTGGCCAGCTTTTTAAAGGAAAAGCCCCCCTAATAAAGCTAAACTCACATGAGCCTGCAGTTCGAAGTTAAGATATTCTATCGGATGGGATAAAGATGTGGGTCAAAGTTGCTCTGAACCACCAGCTTGTAAAGAACAGGACCATGAAGCACCATCTGCTGTTTTCATCAGTCTGCTGAACAATGCAGTCGTTTTAAACATAATAACCCCTGTTCTCCAGAAAATGGTCATAAATCCGTTTTGTTAGTATTTTTATTTTTAAAGAGGCAATAAAACCCATGTGGTTCTTTACAAATTCAGATTCAGTTTGTGTAAAGTTAGATTAGGAACAACATCTTGACAAGGTACAGCATCTGCCATGAACCTTTTTTTGTTTGTTTTATTCTAGTGAGTTATGTTTCCAAATTGGAAGACATTTGATAATTTGCACGTATTGAAATGGCTTAAAATTGACCTGAAATTTATACCACTCTGGAGCCAATTACGGCCTCAATCCAATAACATTCTGCATTACAATTATTTTTAAGTGTTTTTTAAAGATCGTTTCTCTTTTTAAAAGTGCATGTCTTCACCAACTGTAGATCAGCTGTGCCCAAACTTTGAGACCAAGATCTACTTTTTCTCTCAGCAGCTGGCTGAGATCTGCCACATGATATAAAAATTGTAAATGAAACTATTTTATCTGTGAATATACATCAGTTAAAGCAGACATATTAGAGTGACAGAAAACCTAATGCAGTTTCTTCCAGTTATCGCGGTACCAGCCAGATGCTTAAATACTTCATGTCCTATTTGATGTTTGCTGTGAATCGCGTATACTCGCAAAACGAACAGCTTTATTAGTCCAATCTTTGTCGTTTATTGAACGTTCAGAAATCATGGCGGCTGTGGCGAAAGTAAACAAAACGTAAAATAACCTGAACAGGTGATCAACTCGAACCTGCTCTCTTTCTCCGTTGTTTAAGCACACCGTTGCCTTGGCAACCGCCTGAGTCACCTGGAGAAACAACTTCCTGACTACCATTTTACAGGAAAATTATTTCAAATTCACGCTCCCCTTGAACGTCTGTGGGGCAGCTGTTAAATCTTCGCACTTTTCTACTGGTTCTCATTTTATTAGTCTCATATAGTGTTGAAATTTCTCTGTTTTGATTAGCTGCGAGCCAAAACAATCGACATTTAGAAATAACACATTCCTCAGCTATAAATTTGCAGATATTCATGGATCTGCGTTGAATTAGTCTTGATGAAAAAACTAAATCGGTGATTTCAGGGACCAGTTGATATTTAAGAGGGGTATTTACATTTTTTAAAAATTATTTGTAAAAAGTAACAGCGGGACGATTTGTTTTTATTTAGTGCCTCTTATTGCCATTATATGCCTGTGAAATGATTAATGGATATAAACTTTGCAGAGTATAAGCTATGGGGTTAAATTTGTTTTACAATCATTTAATAAAAAACTAATCTCAAATAAAAAAAAATCTAATAGGTCAAAACTTTTCGAATTGCAACAAAATTATTGCTTCAGACGAAAAAAAAATACTTCTCAATTATAAATAAATAAATAAAAAAAGTGGTTAAAACTTTTTGAATTGTAATGATTTTTTTTAAACAGAAAAAAGTTGTTTAAAAAACTTTCATTATTAAACTCACTCATTTTTGCTTGAGATTATTATTATTATTTTTTTTTAATATTTTAGCTCCATAAAACATATTTGAATACCCTTGTAAGAGCGTGACGGCTTGATGCACCTGCACGCCCAATCACTTCTCGTCCTGAAGCCTCCTGCTTGCGCGAGCCACACCTCCTGGCCAATGAGAAGCCCGGCTTGGAGCCGAGGGGCGGAGCCTCCATATGTTTGGGTCAAAATGAGCCCAGTGTTATTAGAAAGCTCAGTCTGTCGCTCCCAACACCTGAACAAGCGACTCTACGTCAATCATTTCACTTACAGCTCAAACGTTTACAGTCTTCACGTTTCAGGAGGATGAGACCAGCAACTTAACTAGTAACTGCTTGTGCTTAGTTTTAATTAAAAAAAAAAAAAATATATATATATATATATATATTTGTCCGTTGAGTCTCACAACAATGAAGCCATCGACAGAAACCAGCTTTCAAATTGACGTCGTTGCGGATAGATGCGGGGTCGTGTGCAAATACATCCTCATCGTTTTCAACATAATCTTCACGGTAAGTCTGGCTTATATAAACACAAATAAAAGGCTCAAACGTGTGGAACATTACAGTTACAGAGAATGAGAGAAACAAATCAAAACATGAATTTATTAAAGTAATTGGATCCCAAAAAAAAGTAAAGTTCCGATTTACTGAAGAGTGATGTGTTTAAATACAGGCTGGAAAATGTGATAAAATTTCAGCATTTTGTAACTCGCTTCAAAATGTGGAGTTTGTACGTTATGATAAATTTTTTATTTCAGACGTTTCACCAGCAAAACATACTAAAAGTTAAACTTTAATATTTAATATTCTAAGTGTAAATACAATACAGTTACCAGATATACTCAAAATACACCACAAGTTTGGTTTCAGTGTCTGAAAAAGCGTATGACGAAGTTTGACTTGTATAATCATATATATACATACATAATATGTACATAAACACATACTGTATGTATAAATACACACACCTACACACAAAACCCCCCAAATCCACATAGCTTTAATTCCTGGATAAATTAATTTCCCTGTTCATTAATGCGTAATCACGATTCAGCACAGAGTTGAAATATTTCAAGCCTTTTTTTTTTCTTGTCATTTTGATGGCTATGGCTTACAGGTAATTCAATGCCTCAAAAAACAACATTATTCAAGACTTAAACATTGATGTCTTCGCCTAATCAGCTTATTAAATCGAAACACACACACAGGTTTCCTGAGCCTGAAGTGGTCAGTCCGGGTTAGTAGACTTCACAGGGCTAATTTACATCTTATTTTAAAACCACAGTTTTTATTACACTTAACTTCTCATTAATATGCTTGGTTGTACAACTGTGTGAGCAACCAGCTTCCTTAGCGATGACCTTTGTGCGTCAGCTGTCTCGATTGCGTGGCACCACTCTGTATTTAAAATGAAATCATTCTTGGAAACGGTTTTGGGCTTCCCTGAGCTACAACTATAACTATATATTGCTTAAAATTCATCTCTCTGGAGAAATGCATGTTTTACTTTCTAAGCTGTATTGCTGACAAAAAGTCAATGATCTGTTGATGGTCTAATATCTTGAAATGCACCTGAACCAACAGATTTCAACGTCGTCGTCTCTCTTTTGTAGGTTTTGGGGTTCGCGTCTTTAGTGTTTGGCCTGTGGCTGAATTTCCAAGACAACGCCAGAGACATGTTCAATGTAAACGATGGCAACAAAGCAAGAATCGACTCAAATATCTTTCACATAGGTCAGTAAGTAAATGAGTTGTTACTGTAAAGCCTCCCACCTCTTTTTGCATTGGACTAACCTCATTTCCTGTTTTCTACCTCACCAGTCGTCTACATCCTGGTAATCCTCGGCTCTGTAATGGTGGCTTTGGGGATTTTTGGAGAGCATGCTGCCTGCAATGACAATAAAATTGCTCTCCAAGTGGTGAGATTTCTTATTTTTATTAAAGTCAATATTCGGTCTGAAGGGTAAACTACTGAATCAGAAAGAAATCTTATTTTATGCTACAAAAGGAGGTTTACATTTTAAAAATATCTACTTCACTTGGGAGTTAAGTAATTAATCACCATTTCCTGGCAAAATTAAGATTTACCTTATTTAGCAATTACACTAAAACATGAAATCTATCCACTTTAAGAGAAACCCCCAAAGGAAATGAGAATGAAGTATAATTAACATTAAAGGACGTCTACAGGCCTGTCAAAAGTTATGTTAATGTCTGTATTTGAAATTTAAAATCAAGCCGTTCACGCATAACCTGTAACACTCAATTCCTGATGCGACCTTAAGGGGAAAGTTTGGAGATTAACAAAGAAAGAACCACAAAAGAACTACCTTTTAGTTTATCAACTAAGCAATCAGAGAATTAATGCAAAAATTGATTTTCTGTCACTTAGAATCAGACTGTGGCGTTAAATTTGTCTTGGAAACTAAATTTGGAACTTTCTAATCAACAACTTCTGAAAGTCTTTGCCTCGTCACTTTAAATAAATAAAAATAGGTTCCAGTTGTGTTTATGTTTTCTGGAAGAGATTGTTCCAAAACAACAAATCATTTCTTTCTGGCCAGAAGCGGTTTGTGCTGCGTTGTACCAACATATGCAAAGTAGTATTTTGAGGAAAACAACACACATGTTCATTCATAGTGATCTGTGCTTCGTAGAGTATTTGGTTGCTCATCTACGTCACTGAATGCAGAGGTTCTGACCGAGGTTGTTATAGTTGACTAAAAACAAACGACAACTGAAATTGGACAAACATTTTTGTTCAGTGAAAATAAAAACTAATGGGTGAGAACTAAAACTGGAGTTATATTGTGTTTCTAAAACTGAAAGGTTTACGTCAACTGTCGGCAAGTTACGGCGCCACGCAACGTGCAGGGCGGCACTCGTGCTAAACGGCGACAGCAAAAGTTGGGAGAAAACCAAACAGTTGTCCAACAATTGAATGTATATTCTTGAAAATGCATACACTCAAATGTTGAGTATTTGTTACCTGATCGATGTATACGTAATTCTCCACCTAAAGCCAAAGTAAGAAATTAACAAAAGCTACTACTATTAATTAAAATAAACCTCCAATTGTCCACTCAAATGCACAATGAAGTTGAGTGGATTCAGGGAGGCAGGCCTTCTTGTCCAACGTCAGTGTCTGACCTCAGAAATGGGCTCCTGAAAGAACAGATTGGCTGGGGAACCATCAGTCCATCATATCAACAAATTTTCCCAAACGGCCTCAGACTAAAAGAGTGGATGGTTTGTCTTCTGCTCGGTTTAATGTCATGGTGGAGGCCCTCACTCCTCCACAGTCTAGGTCAGAAAGTATCAAGTACTCATACTTCTGACGTTTCATGTCACTACAATACCAAAGACATTCTGATGAACAAAGGTTGAGATCAAACATCAAAGATGATTCAACCGACTCCAACGGTTTACTAGTTTTCCAGTAAAATCTGCTGTATTGACAGGTTCGTTTTTAAACCATATCATTTTCTGACTCGTCAGGCTTCAAATCGTTCGTTTTATCCTTTCATTTCTCTTCAGTTCTGTGTCTTCCTCTTCCTCCTGGCTGTGGCCACAATCGCCGTAGGAGCGCTTGCTTATACCAGCAAGGACACGGTAAGCAGGAAAAGAAAAAAAAAAAAACATCAAACGTCTTCAGATGTTGGTAAAGATTCGATACTTCGTATTCTAATCGTTGAATTTAAATCGATAAGGTTGGAAAGAAGTTTGGAGAGTTGTACAGCGACGTATATAAACTCTACGAGAAGAATAAAGACGAAACGGTGGCCGCTACTCTCAAATTCGTCCATGATTTGGTAAGCGCTCACTGCAACGGTAGGAAAACCGAAACGGTCATTTAATTTATTTAGCATTTTCCTTTTAAGAATTTCAGTAGCTCTAAACTGGTTGCATTTGTCGCTTAATGACCACAACCTTTGGGTTTCAAGAACCCAAAGAATAAATATATAAACTGTAGAAGGGAGAAGAAGAGAAAAGAGGAAGGGGCGGAATTCAGATTATAATTCGCGAGTTACTTGTGAAAGTCGAATACACCGAACAAATCAACTGATGGTTGTTAAAATTAAAATTTATTGAGTTGAATAAATTTTGATGAGCTCGTGTTTTCCTCCATCTTCCTTCTCTCCTCTACAGCTCCACTGCTGCGGATCGGCCGGAGTCCAACTAACCGAGATGGTTAAGAAGACTTGCCCGAAGGCGGATGATGCGACGAGGCATGTAAGTTGGTGTTTCATCAAAAATAATCCACCATGCTTGGTCCAGACAGAACTTCATCATGAGGGCGAGTAATCCAGAGATTAAGGCAAAGAAAACCACAACTGGTTTCAGCAGAACATAAAAATACCTGCTAGGTAGAAATGTCACGATAAATTTAGCTGGACGATAAATTGTCACACAAGTTATTGTGATAAATGGTAACATTGTTGTTCTGAGACCGTTTTCAAGGGTAAAGGTGTAATAATGCAATAACACATTCTCAAAGTTCAATAAGCTTTAAATATCCAAAGGACGTTCAACCCTGGAACTGGGAGACATTTTAAATATCCAAAATGAGCAGAAACTGAAACAAAATGAATTATGACGTCTCTAAACTAAATCGTTCCTCAAAAAATGTTGAGACCAAAGCAGTAGTCTGAAGACTTTTATCATCCAGTGTTTGGTAGAAGACAAAAAAAAAAATAAAAGATAAATCATACAAATGGAAACTGAGCTTGTTTTAATTTGTGCCATTGATTCATTGTGACAGGTCTACTGGTAGATACCCTAAATCTTTAGTCATTTATAACTAAAGATTTCTACCTTGAGGTTTTAGATTCTTAGCCAAATTACAAACCTAAATCCGATTAAGATGCTGTGAAAAAGCCAAAAACAGGCCGCTCAACCTAACGTGGTTTAAATAAAGCATTTCTGTAAAGTACAGAGGGATAAAAATCATCTCACTTTCCAAAGCAGATGAAATTTGTAGGGAAGCAAATGTTTTCACAACTCTGAATAGTCCATTTCAAAGACTTCATGTTTATTTGAGGAACATTTTCTCCCCACACCGGTGGATGCAAAAATATTTTCATTCACTCATTTCCGACCGTGGGAGGAAGTGGGAGGAAAAAACCCGAGGAAGACCCACGCATCGGCAGGGAGACCTCTGAGCACCTAATCCTGGAAACTCCTAAATTAAAAACGTTAAGTGTTATACCTTCTCCTTTTCAGGCGGCATGCCAAGAGAGCATCAAAAGCTTCATTGACCAACGCGCACCGTTGGTGACTGGCGCCTTCGTTGGAACCGGAGCTCTTTTGGTAGGCAAATTCTGCCCGTCTGTTTAGGGAAAAACATTTCACCTGAGATACAGCCATGAATAGTCGACTGTTTGACCCGTGCGAAAGTAAACAAGTGTGAAACTTATGTTCGAGTAATTCAATTTGCTTCGCAAGCAGGCAAAATGTTCCACTGACCTCACCGGGCCAAACCGTTTTAACCCTCGTTTCCTTCACAGATCACACAAGTCATCTGCGCCGCCCTGTTCAGTTCAAAGATTCATCGGGACTGAAGCGCCTCAGTCAATTATTCAGACTCTCTTCATGTCACCCCTCTGGTGTCTGAGCTGCAGACATCAAGCGGTTTTCATCTTTACTGCACAATCGTCCGATAGGTTTTCATCTGACTGCACAATTACAGAAGCTTTCTTCAGGCCAAAGAGACATAATGACATGAACACTGAACACTCCCCCATGAACAGCAGCCTCTTGCTGCTGTAATGCTGAAAACTGCAGTTTTCTGAATCACAAGGCTGCAGGGAAGGCAGCTTCAGGACGTGCAAACGCATCCAACAGAGGGCCACCGCCTTTTTAAGGCTTATGCTACAGAATCATGTTGCCAAGACGAGAATTGTTGGCAGCAACGCTTGTGATAAGGGCCAAGGACGAAATAGTCTCCGATCGAGAAACGCCAAGAAAAGACAGACGATCTGCTATAGTACAAGGACGGAGAGTAGAGAGCTGGTGCAGATTTCCTGTTGAATCCACCAGATTTTTGGTTTAAAAAAAATGCTTAGAAATTCTGCCATAAATAAAACTGGTGGATTAAAAACCTACTCTAGGATCAACTTCTTCCAGGAAAGTCTGGCAAAAAGCCATTTGAAAACAGTGGAAGTAGTATATCCCAAGAACAGAGAAGTTTAGGGTTCCCACACACAGAAATACAGAAATGTTCCAGTCACTCTCTACGGTTCTCAGTGCTTTGTGTTTATTTAAAATAGAAAGTTCACCATGAAGTTATAACAAAAGGATTCAGGCTGAGCTAGTCGTGCTTTTGAAAGTTTGTGTTGTACATTATATCATACATCAGTATGTCGTTATTATTGTCCACTTAGAAAAGTTTCCTTGCAGCAAGGAGAGAGAAAAAGAAAAAACATTGGCAAAACAGTTAAAAGTTTATGTACAAATATCAATAAGAGCCTGATTACATTTGAAATCTGAATAATAGCCTGGCTAATCAGATCTTCTCCATCTGTTGGTTCTTGATTTGGGCTGCCTGAATCTCTTCCCAGATGGCAGAAGCTGAAATTCACCAAGAAGTGGGAGATTTGGAGAGTAGGACAATGTCTTCTTTTTGTAGAAGTCTTTAAAATTTTTCTACTAAATCAGGTAATCTAAAGCCTGTAACTTTGTTGGCTACTTTTACAATGTGCTTGATCCCGTTCGTCTCTGAAACGGCCAAACCAGGTGACAAAAGCGAGGACAGATCCAGAGAGCTGTAGAAAACGGTCATCTGTTTGGCGCTGTGTTCTCCAAAAGCGAACCAGAAACTGTTCATATAAATGTCAGCATGAGGTTCTCCCTGCACTGTGGCAGAACAGGCCACAGAAATTTAATTGTGATTTGAAGTAATTAGCCGATTTCAGAACATGATCCGAGCCACTTTGCTGCAACGGTAAAGTCTGGAAATGAATCTTCTTTGTGAATAGAAAGCGTTTCCATTCTATAAATGTGCAAACAAATGAAGCGGCATGTTCTGTACTGGAATAAAAAAAACAAACCACTCTGGCATGCTGTTATTAAAATCGGGGCTGAGAACTCATCTGTTTAAAATCATTTTTACTTTGATCAACATATCATTTTACTCCAACTTTTTACGAATCAACTATGTTGCTTTTAGTTTCTTTAAGATGACGTTTGTGGGACCTGAAAGGCCCATTTAAAATAAAATGTATTTTGTTAATATGTAAATGTTGGAAACAAACTACAAACGGCGGCCGTCTTCATGGTTGTTTGGACACCTGGTTATTTCTATGAAATTTCATAAGCATTTAGGGGCAGAGATCAAATTAATTTCGTCGTACTGCAAACTTTTAGTACGACAGTTTCACACTGATGCACGAGACTCCTGGTCTGCTTCAGCAAAGGACGTTCTTTAAATATTCTGCCATGTTTTAAAGAGGACGAAATATTGGAAGACCCCCAATATTTAGGGTCCTAAAACCTAAATATTGGGGGTGACAAATTTTACTTTAAATGTCTGACCTTCACCAGCCACTGCTAGAGTCAAAGCTTTTCTTCCATGTTCAAAAATTTTAATTTCATCCAATGAATGCTCACTTTGTAAATCACAGCCACCTAATTAGTTCAGTGTTGTAATAACCGAGGGCATTTCTATACACACACACACACACCTGGTTCCTACACTAAACGTTTTGAAGGTGAAAGGGATTCCCCTAAGCTTTTCATAAAAATTATATTTTAAGTTTCATCTTTGTTTCAAGGATAACACGACTGTCAAGGAAAGTTGAATTATGTCCAAATGTATTTTTCTCCCCCTCAAAATAGACAATTTTTACACATTTTTGATAAAACACAGAAATAAGTCAAATGTGTAAAAGTGTCTTTATTTCATCCAGTTACATCAGTGTTGGGACCTGCAAAGATTTTTTTTTTTTAAAAAAGCCATGCTGAATACATGAAATAAAAGGTAAAAATGGTGCAAAAATAAAAACACTTTCAAGTCTGAGCTTTTTCAGAAGACGTGTTTGAGTAAAAAAAATAACGCAATAGTGATTTAAAATATATAGCGAGTCGCATAGCCGTCATGTATGAAGGATATTTAAATACAGTTAGTTTCAACTGGGATGATGACGCATTCAGACCAGAATATAACAACTGACCAAGAATCAGAGCTGGTGTGAAGATATAAATCTTTAAAAAAAGAAAATCCTCATTCAACTGAAACGATCAAACCCTGCAGGTTGAGAAGTCGCTACGTGCAACAACCTTTGACCTTGTGAGACACACTGAAGGACCAGACTACATAAAGGTCCTCAAAGTTGGACCTGCCGTCATTTCTGGACTATAAGCCGTTTTTCTTTTTGATGAGGCAAGCCAAAAGATTAGATCGTCATCATTTCCGTTTCATTCCTTGACACCAGTAGTTAATAAAGAAATATTTAACTGGTAAAAAAAAAAAGTCTGAATTAGCTTTTTAAAAATAATGCGCAAGCAAATTTCAGCTGGTTAAACTACCAGGAGTAAAAAGAAACAGATATGTAGGAATGTTGCAATCTGCAGGAAAAAATGTGCTTTATGTTGGTTTTTTTGGTGATTGGAAAAAGAGTCATATTAAAAAATATATTTGTAAGGACAAATATTGAAGGATCTTTATAGATTAAACCTAAAGCTACAACTTTATCGCTTACCGTTGCTGCAGCTCACACCACAGTCACCATAAACAGTTGAGCACAGCTCTGTGTGGCACAGGAAGTAAACCTGATGGGAGGAGAAAAGATTTTACATTACGATCATCTTCTCATGGTGTGGCAACATAATCTAAGGCCTGCCTTTCACACCAGAGTAAGACTTCACAAATATTCTCCGTGACCTGAACAGTTTACTGTGACTTGATTACAGCAGATTTGGAAAATGTCACCACGGCATCAACAGCAGCAGGTTGCCCTGATCTTATCCAACAGTTTCCACCATGAGCAGCATTAGAGGATCCAGGTGACGGGGTCTTTGATACAGAGCGCTACATGCGACTGAGCGTGCAAGCCTGCGTCCATAGCAACAGTGAGGCGAAGCCGACCTGGTTGCACCCACCACAGGTTTGTGCATGACGTTTACCCTACCAGAGATGCGCCAATTACACGGATCTCATCTCAACTTTCACTGATAAATTTAAGCAAAACAAGCAGAAGTTCAAAGGGCAACAAGCTTAGGAGTCATTTTGCATGAAATAAAAAACAGTGACTTTCTCTAATAGAGTCAAAGTCAGGAAGCTTTTCTCTGAGTCACTGAAAACCTACAAACACAATAAAAATTCTACGGGATCTGGTACAGATGCAACTACATTAGACCAACGCAAGAGTTTTTGCAATCATATAATAGTTATATTTTATATACACATATAGACATCTTATATTTGTTATTGCTCTTCTAAAAGTTCTACATCATAATACTGACTTTGTTCTTCAGGGTCAAAATTAACAAGTGTAGTCAACGTAGCACAATGTTATCTTTAAAAACAACTTACTATTTTCTGTTTAGTTGTCTGTAGGATTAGCATTTAGGATGATTAGCATGACTAACTAACCATTTTCTAGAAGTTTTTTTTATACCTTTTGTTGCGCGTTTGTGTTTCAAACACCCATCTGTTGATCATGTGACTGGTGTGATGCAGGAAAAAAAAAGTGTTTCATTGCAGAATAAAGCTATTTTGATTCAGCTGAAAAACCACTTCATCCCAGTGCAAAAACTTTACTGAAAAACGTGAGTTTTTTGGAAATTGTTTCCAGTAAGCGAGTTTATTTTCGTCATTTCAAGTAGCGCAATTCTATGATTAATGGAAACGCAGCTCCACTCCGCCACTAAAACCAAACATGACCTTCTGGTTGATTTCCGTCTTAACAGCACAGTCTTACTCTGGTGTGGACGTGGCCCAGAAGAATCGGAGCCGGTTCTGTCCCTACCTCTGGGTCCTCCGGTGCAGCTGGCCCCCCAGGAGTCCTGTAGGTGTAGCCTGCTGGAGGCAGGGAGGGGAAGCTGGAAACTTTAATCCTCCAGATGTGCCGAGGGTCAGGGGAAGGAAGAAGCTGCGACACACTCTGGCTGCTACAGCTGAACACAGAGCCACGATTAACGTTCCAGCCGAGCTCTTTATTATTCTGCAAGATGTCAAACAAGCACAAGCAGCCACAACCCATTCCTGATTTAGCTAAAATAAGAGCCGTTCATAGTTTGGAGCAGGGCTTTAACAATGTGTGGCTGTTACGCAGACATGCAGCAGTACCAACCACAGCCCACACAGCCTGTGTGAACACCGTACCGGTCATAAAACAGCATCCAGAAGACATGCGGGGTCAAAGTGTAAGCCAGGCAGGAGTGCAGCAGGAGCAGCAGGGTTGGGTCAGCAGGCTGCAGCAGGCTGAGCTCCACATGGACAGATTCACCCTGCAGGAGGCTGATGGGCAGCTGAGCTTTAGGGTGGAAGCTGGAGAAGGACGCATCTGTGAGACAGAGGGGAGAGGTTTAAGAGACGCACAAGGCCTGCATGTTATGTACTCGTTTCTGGTTATGGTCCATTTGTCATATTGCTCAGAAATATGAGGAAAAAAAAAAATTATTGGCATATTGGTCGCAAAAACAAAGCTGTTGGGTTTATTAATAAACTAATAAATCTTTTACTCAAAGTAATACTTTAACATTTAAAGATATTGTATATGTAAAAACACTGGAAATGGTATGTACAGCATTAAATGTTTTCCTTCTGGAATTCAGACATGAAGTTAAGAGTAAATATAATTTACAAGGTTTGTTAACGTGCTAAAGAGAAAAAGTTACATTTAGATTTGTTTCAGTTATTGGTGTGAAACTGGAATAAATCAATTTTTTTGGTGAGCTTAATATGGCAAATTATAAAATATACACTGTCATGTCGTGTGTATATGTATTGTGTAACAAATATATTCATATTTAAGTACAATTCATGTATATATGGATAGTAGATATCTTTCATTATTCACTTAGTCTATGATTAGGTAGTCTATTCATTTTTTTGGTAAGTTATTGGTTTGTAAAATAGATTTTAATTTAGTTTTCTTTATGGAATGCAAATTTACTCAAATAAAACGTTAATCTGAAAATCCCAAATCTACTACAGATATTAAAACACTTACCTCAGTGTGTGATTTTTATAACAAAGCAAAAACGACAAGATGTGCATGAGCAGTAACATTTTCAACATTTCAGACTTTTCATGGGTCAGATGGAGAAATGGACGCCTCACCGGTTGCTATCCTCAGAACGACGGTGACGGCGGACGGCGGCGGCTCAGCTGAGGTTCTGACTTCACCCGGATCGGAGGGGGCGCCGCATCCCACCATCAACCTGCAGGAGGACAAAGTTAACCAGGGAGAAAACGTCTGGTCACAGAGCCAAGTTATTATTATTCAAACAAAGTAGAGCAGAAATGTGGAGCGAATGCAAAATTACACATCATTTTCACTTTGACAATTAGACGATTTTTTTGTTTATCTCCCTTCACTCCCGTGAACAAAAAAAAAATAAAATAAAAATAAATCCACTGCAACCAAATGAACGCGACACTGAACTACTTGGATCTCTGCTTCACAGAGCAGTGGAGCAAGAAAAACTGTTTTACAAGGTCACAGGAAGTGGTTATTGCAGCCAGTGTACAGAAAGTGCAACATGTGTTGCATTGTGTGGGTTAAAATGAGCACTGCATAACATCCACACTATATTAACAGTGAAACATGGTGGCAGTAGAAATAAAATAGCATATTTTTCAGACTGTAGAGCAAACCTCACCATAAGCCGCACCCACAAAGTATATATATATATATATATATATATATATATAAAAAAAACAAAAAACTGCAAACGTAGATACAGAAGCCGCAACGGGCTATAATCCGCTGGTATCTCCGCTGCTCTCGGTTTTCCACAAGGACCCAGCAGAGGGAGCGTCCATAATAAATCTGCTGGATTTATTAAGGACGCTAAACGCCGAACCAAGGATTCGTTCACGTCGAGTTTACGCGCAGCGGCTATCGATCTGTACTGCCAGATCGATATCCTTCCACTTAAAAGCTGCATCATATTAACTTCTTCGTGTGGTTTCCATGATGGTATGAGTTTGAAAACATTTCTCCATCATGTCTGCTGCTAGCATGTGCTTGTTCTAAATGAAAATCAGCACTTTCTTCTTTGATTTTTAAATTTTGACTTCCAATGATTCACTTCCTGCTAAAGAGCCCCCCCTAGTGGTTGAAGAAAAATCCACAGAAAAGCCGCACCGGGCTAAAGGCCGCGTGGTTCAAAGGGTGGAGAAAAAAGTAGCTGCTTATTACGGTGGCCGACAGGTGCAAATGCGCAGCAAAAGAGAAACATGCAAACAAAAAAAAAAAACACGCGCACAAATTAAATGCGGCAAGCAAAAAGAGAGACGCAAACACCCCCGAATGAAATGCAGCAAACAAAAAGTGTTGAAAATGGAAGTGCTCCAGACCACTAGGGGGAGTCAAAGAAAATAGTATTAATTTCTATGGGACCAGACGCAAGATTCAGAGAAAGAAATTTGAAAGAAAGTAAAGGTATCTCTCTGAATCTTGCATCTGGAAAGTGTGATTATTGTGAGAAGTCTGAAACAATAGAGCATGTTATTTTAGAGTGTTGAAAGTATGAAGAAGAGAGAAGATGCATGCTGAGAGAGTGTGTAGGTATTAAAGAAAGGTTTAATTTAATAGAATTTTTGAGGAGAGATTTCGGGAGTAGACATATTCAAATAATTATTCGGTATCTTAAAAAAACAAAGCTATTTCATAGGATATGAGTAGAGCAAGTTGGGTGTGAATGTGTAAAGAATATCAAAGAGGGGTATATAAAGTTATAAGCAAGTTGGATAATATAAGCAGGTGTGTATGTGTGGGGGTATGTTTAATCAGGAGTTAATGGAGGGAAAAGGTAGAAAGTGAAAGTTTATAGACCATCTCGAACCACACTCCATACTGGTAAGTGGCGGTAATGCTACTGTAAGTTTGTTGCCAACCGCCAATAAATACCAAGAAGAAGAAGAAGAAGAATCTTGCATCTGGTCCCATAGAAATGAATACTATTTTCTTTGACTCCCCCTAGTGGTCTGGAGCACTTCCGTTTTCAACACTTTTTGTTTGCTGCATTTCATTCGGGGGTGTTTGCGTCTCTCTTTTTATTTGCTGCATTTCATTCGGGGGTGTTTGCGTCTCTCTTTTTGCTTGCCGCATTTAATTTGTGCGCGTGTTTTTTTTTTTTGTTTGCATGTTTCTCTTTTGCTGCGCATTTGCACCTGTCGGCCACCGTAGCATATAGTACTAAAAATACGGTAAATAAGAATAAATAAGTTCTTGGAAGATCTACCAACAAGGAAACATTTAACAGAGTCACAATGGAATAGTTTGGATCAGTGGAGCCCAGGTTAGATTCATACACGAGTTTAAGACTTTTAAAGAATGTACAGACATCTTGTAAAACAATAGCAGAGCAGTAGTCCTCTAGGACTGGACTTGGGCACCGCTGGTTTACATACTTCTCAAGTCACAGTTTAGATATAAACACATGAAAATTGCCTCCTAGATGTTCTCCGTTCAAGACTGAATCATTTTGCAGCACCAATTGGACATAAAAATAAATAAATGACCTCAGTATGCAAAGCTGGTAGAAAAACCTGTAAGACTTGTACTGTAGCTGGAGTCAGTGACTCCACAAATGTACCGACCCAGGGAGGCTGAATGCAAATCCAAGTAACGCCTTTCAGCTTTAACAAACATCTAAAAACCACATTCCCCCCCCCCCCCCCCCCCCAATGATTAAATTGTGAAATTTCTCAACATTTTAATCCCAATTAAATCAGTTCAACATAGTAACATTAACATGACTAGATTTGGAAAAGTTCAACAGGAGGGAAAGCAGTATGCTAATGCTTTAGCTAACATCATGGTGACAAAATTAACCACTTCAAACTTTTAGGTTTTCATTATGTACCAGCAACTGCAGAATCTATTAAGGAGTCAGTAGTAAGACAATCCTTTCCAAGTGAAATTGTTTGATTTTTCTTTTTGCATTACACCATATTATGCTTTTCTTCTTACCGAGTGTAAAGAGATTACATATTAGACCGCATCCAGCAGGATGTGGCCAAAATATGCAACAATAAATGATTTGCTATGCAAAAATAAACCTAAAGCAACATGACTGTGAATGAAAACTTGACAGACACAAAAGCGATATTATTCAGAACAGAATCAACTATTCAACCCAAGCTGCACTTAGAGAGCGACTGCTAACCTTACAGGGAAGAAACCTCTGTCTGATAGGAGACCGTGAACTTCTGGCTGATGGACCATCCTCTGACCAGGCATCTAAGAAAAGAGCAAAAAATACATAAAAATACAGAATAATAATTCATTATGTCTCTGGTGTCAAGTTTGGACTCAGATGGAAAATTAATCAATTTTAAAGTTTGAGGCTGAATCTCTTAAGACACAAAATTCCAGTTTCCCAGCCCATCCTGTGGTCATGCGTCATTTCTTTCCATTTCCAAATGTTCTTTATTTTCAGTTCTTCATAAGAAAAATCATTATTTCAGGAGTACAAATACAAGGAAAGCAACACTTGGCGCTGAAAACATGTGTGTGGTAGTTCCTGAAGCACCGACTCCACCTACAGTGCAACTCAAGTTTATTTAATCTACTTCAACCGTTTTTAAGAGTTAAATATTAAAAACAACGCAATCATTTCGTACATGGCTTTTCTAGCCCGGCTAATTTGCAAACCCAGTCCTTGACTGAAAATATTTTTTTAAATTAAAGATTCCCGTCACACACACAGAATCCTTGTCACTCAACATGCATGAAAACAAACATTAGAGAACTAATTCTTCACAACAAAGTAGTGCAGTATAAATCAGTGTACACATTTGTTTAGCCATCGTTTCACCTGGGAATTAAAAAAATCTGATCCATCAACATTTTCATTTCTGGTGCTAAAGTTCACAGTTACCCCTGTTGCATGTGCACATTTCCTGAACTACACTTTCTCCTGCCACTCAATTTGACAACATGCATGGACAAAGCACTCTGAACCACCATCTTCTTCAACACTGACCTATTGTAGCATTTCTCCCTTATTCACGATATCCGGCTGCATGAGGGACAAATGCCAAGTCAGCATTCTTCTCTGATTGCATAAGCCAGACTACATCATTTTCCTTTTATTAATCCTGTTTTACTGCTCTTACGCAATACTGATTTTCATTAACTGCAAATGACTCATCTATACAAACAGAAAAAAAATTATTCAGCAATTTATGAATGAATTCAAGATCAACAGAAGTGTTTGTTACATGTTTGCAGCCGTCCAGGGGAGCAACGTGGACGTCTGGATCTGAGGAAAGCTTCTGCAGCATGCAGGGAGCCTTCCTGTCCTCAGAGGAGGGAGCAGGCGGGGCCGCTGAGGGATTCAACAAAGAGTCAGGCACAGCAAAGACAAAACACAGCCCCGCGCGGCCATCTGTTGACTCCAACACACACAAAGGTCATACCTGTGAGACGTAGCTTAGCATGGCGCCTCAAAGTACACAGAGTCATTACAAATTAACTTCAACATTTGTGTTTGAAACAACCCTCAGACTAACTCAGCTGTTGGTTTCTAGGTTTTAGGACAAGTACCAACAAGGTAGGTTTTTGTTTTTTTCCTCCTTAGAAAGAAGGTAGAGGCAAAATGTGTGAACGGCAGCCAAAAACAGTTACTGAATAAATATCTGAAACGGGTTCAAGGCAGCAGGGTGAGGCGGGCCGTTTGGATTAGTCATACTCTGATCACATATGTGGAGGGGGAAGAAAGGAGGGAATGAAAACAGGAATGATTTTACTTGATTCATTTTGTTTGCTTTGATAAAAACATCCTCATAAATCCTTGTGGGATGAGTAACATCTAAACATGATGCCTTAACGCTTCAGGACACAAACATGTTACCCAGATATTTACGTTTTTGGCCAGATTATTATTATTTTTTTTACTTTATATTCCCTCATCAAAAACATACCTGGAGCATTGTTTTCATCCATTTATACACGTTTTTAAAATCCTTTCATTTTCAATGGCAACCTTTCAGGGTTGCTCATAAAACGCACCGCCCATTTTCCCAAAGCTCCACCTCGGAGCTTCAGTTCCCTCCAGACTAGCGGCAGCAGCAATTAGCAAAGACCTGGTGGAGCTGCAGGTCTGTTGAGCTCATCATACAAACTACAGTACTCCTAAGAACGGCTGTAGCGGCATGATGAGAAGCTTTGTTGTGATGACCTGCTGAAGGGGGAGTGTCAGAAAGTGTATAGAGTTCTTAAAGAGACAGAGACTAATTTCAAGGCATCATATGGCTGTGGTACGAAGTCAAATTTATTTTATGGGAGTCTTCTCACCAATAAAACTGGTAGACTCAGTTCAATTTGGGATGACGGTTGTAATATTTGTTACATTTCAGCTGGTGTGGTTCACTTTTACACCTCACTGTGTCAAATGAACCAAAGCCTTTGAAAAGCCTGATCCCCTCCTCACCTGTGGCGGCGCTGCACCAAGAACTACTGAACAAAACGACACAAAAACCTCTGAACATGAGCGCAACGTCCTTCTTTTCAAAATGTAAACTGGAGAGGAGTCAGATTTTAGTGGTTGCAGGATTTCTCTTACACGCACCAGAGTTCACGTCAACCGAACTAACACCTAGAAAACATTTCCTGGTTATGCATGGTGCATTTCCTGATTCAGCTCCAGTCAAACTGATTCCTCAGCACATCTCTACAGAATTTTACTGCTAAAAAAAATACAAAAACAAGTATTTTAAGCATAAACAAACAATTCCTAATGAAATCCTTTACCTCTCATGTAGTCACCCAGCTTCTCATTAAACCCACTGCAGTGCCAAGCAATATAGTTGGAGTAAGCTGGACTGAAGGTGCTGGAACGACGGCCCTCAGAAGCACGAGGAAACCTCTGCAGGTCACTGTAATCCACATTTGGGGAAAGCAGAGATGTAGAATCTTTATCCGAGTCTTTACCTCCTGGAAGATGGAGCTGCTGGTAGTATCTGAACAGCTGAGGCAGGTAGTAGTGATAGTAATAGTAGTAGGGGAACGTCAGTCTGCTGGGAATGTCGTACCCTGGTTCAGAGGGAGGGGGACTGGTTTGATATCTCAAGTGGGAAGGTTGTTGTACCGATAAGGATTCTGACAAAGCTTGACCCAGACGGTTGTAGACGCCACGCAACGCTACTGGTGCATAATACTTTAGGTAGTAGTTATAGTACGGATGGTAGTAGTACTTGTAGGGATCTGCGTTATACGTGAATCCTGGAGTGGGGAACACTGGTTTGTCAAGAGGAACTGCGATGGGATCTGGTCTTTCTGGGGCTGGAGACACAGAGGTCGAACGTTTGTCTTTGTCTTGTAGCTTTGGTTTCGAACTGGGCTGAAAATCGGATTTCTCCTTTTCTGGCTCTGGATTAATACTTTGCGTTTCAGGATTTAAAGGTACTGAAGACATGTTTGTTTTTGCAGTCCAATCTAGATGGAGAAGCCCCAGTCTTTTCACGTCACCCTTTGTAACACGTGGGTAGTAATAGAAAGGAAACGGATGAGTAAAGTAAGGTGAATGAACTGCTGTCACTTTGTTCTTCGTTTGGGTGTCTTCAGGTGAAGAAATCCAGGTTGGTCCCTCTTTCAGACTCTCAAACTGCTCAGACGGAGGTTGATGGTTCGGAGAATCGGAAGAGGTTTGTGATCCAGGAAGACCTGGACCTGGGCCCTGAGGTGTGCCAGGAGCAGGGATCTTTGGATGATGGTAGTAGTGGTAATGGGAGCTAAAATCATGGCTGGGATGGTGGGGATGAGGAGCTGCCACCTGAACCGGCAGAGCTGTAGGGGAGAAACTATTCGTTGAGACATCCAAAAGAGGAGCTACTTGTTTCTGCTTTTGGTCTTTATGTAATGAACCCAAATTAGCCAACTTTTCTTTAGATGAAAGAGGCTTTTGGGTACGATAGTTTTCATGCACATCTTTAAGAGACCGAAAGTAATGGTCTTGAGAGTTCAGCTGGGAACTAAAGTCAGCCATCGGAGCCACAGAAAGAGGAGCAGGATGACTCTGGGTGTCCCGTTCTTTATTTTCAGAGTAACTATGGTGATATGTTGGGTGAGGATAGTAAGGTGGAGCCAAGTAGAAAGGCGGCATAAACAGTAAATGCCTGAGGGATTCAGGTTTTGGCAGCTTTCTGGTGAAATCCGTGGGGCTGTCAGCCAGAGGCCGATGGGCGGCTGAGACTTCTCCAAAAGCAGAGTTAGGACAAGCCAACATGAAAATCTCCTCCCCTAATTTAAGCAGAAGTGTGTTTTTTCCATCCTGAAAGAGAATTTATGGCAGGTTTAAAAAATAAAGATGGTTCAGTTTTGTCGCAAAGCAACAATTATTCCTGCTACTGCCAAATTACCACAGTACATTAGTTAATCCTTTGAGTTTTGATATTTTGCGCCATTCTGTAAATATGTTTTGTACAAATTCAAAAAATAAATACTGCCACCACAGGGGGGAAGCTAGTCACTTAAAATCCAATGCTTGACTATTTTTGTGGAAAATTAGCATTTAAATGACGGCATCTGTTGATTTTACGTCAATTTTTGTCATCGCGAATTTGCAAAAATACTGGAGAGACTGACTGGTAAACTCTTTTTTTTTAATTTTACCTTTACGGTTACACCACAAGTGAGGAACGGCACGGCAACGACCGTCTCTGCAGCCAGTCTGTACACAGTATAACCACACTGTTCAGCCAACAGCCCCAGAGGAGTCCATTCACCCCGAACTGTAGTGGGGCAGAAGGGTAACCTGATATTAGAATAAAAGATTATGCTTTTTGTGAGCGCTTCCTGATTCTTAAAGAAACGGTACCGTTTATATGCGGGTTCTCCACAGCAGTCGGTCCTCTCAGTTTCACCATCATGCCGTTGAGGGAGCAGCAGAGCGAGGACGGCCCCTGGCCTTGAAGGTGGAGCTGGGAGATTGGGCAGGAAACCTTGACGGGAATCCCCCTCCACAACAGAGGCAACACATAGCCATCATCCTGAGGGGAAGCATTTTAATAATATGTCCAAAAACAAGGTTTCACACCCAATAGAGAAGAATCTAGCAATTAATGCATCAGAGGAAGACTCCAGAGCACCTCTGAGTCATTTCAGCTAAAAACAGTGAAGTCAAAGTTTGGGTTTAATAACCCTAAAATACATGAGACGATGCGATTTGTATAGGAATTAAAAATCAACAGCACACCTCTCGAACGATGTGGCAGGCGTCATACTGAGCCATCAGAGTGAGGTCTTTCCAGGAGCTTCGAACGGAGTAGCCACACTGCTGAGGCAGATGGAGCAGGGGCATCGATGAGCCGTTCACTGCAACATAGTTAAAACAAATGATGGACAAAGTTTACAGTTTTTCTGGATTGCTTTCAGTCAGCTGTTGACTCAAACTACACATTTTCAAAATGGTTACAGAAGCCTCATCATGGTAAAACTGATATGTTTTGTTAGAAAGGGGACCGACTGTGGCAAAACATTTAAAATATGAAGCAAAAAACAAACATTACCCTAAAACAACACAGCTTGCAACCAAATGGATGAGACATTCCTCTCAATTGCTTAATGGACAACGTAGAGTCCTCAGCTTGTCATTGCAGCCCATTCTACACCGTGTTCCAAATTATTATGCAAATTGGATTTAAGTGTCATAAAGATTAAATTTTTTGTTGTGCTATTAAATTTCTAGATGGTATTGTATGTCAGGGCTCTTTGAATCACTTTAATTTCAGAGAGCTGGTTGATTAGTTTGTCTGGTGAGCTCAATTAAAGGAAATCTACTTAAGAAGGATGTTCCACATTATTAAGCAGGCCACAGGTTTCAATCAATATGGGAAAGAGAAAGGATCTCTCTGCTGACAAAAATCATCAGATAGTGTAGTGCCGTATGACAAGGTATGAAAACATTAGATATTTAACGAAACTGAAACGTTATCGTACTGTGAAGAGATTTGTGGCTGATTCAGAACAAAGATGGGTTTGTACAGATAAAGGCAAAATGAGGAAGGTTTCTGTTAGACACATTCATCAGATTAAGAGAGCAGCTGTTAAAATGCCTTTACAAAGCAGCAAACAGTTATTTGAAGCTGCTGGAGCCTCTGGAATCTCAAGGTGGAGGATCCTCCAGAGGCTTGTAGTGCATCAACCTACTATTGGGCCCCTAACCAGAGCTCACAAGCAGAAACGGTCACAGTGGGCCCAGCCGTACATGAAGATTAATTTTCAAACAGACTTGCTCACTGATGACTGCTGTGCAACCCTGGATGGTCCAGATGGATGCAGTGGACGGCCACCACGTCCCAACACAGCTGTGATGTCAGCAAGGAGGTGGAGGAGTCATGCTTTGGGCCGAAATCATGGAGAGAGAATGATTGGTCGGCTGAGACAGATGATGAATGGAGTCGATCCCCGTTTCTCCAGCAGGTCAAAGCAATAAAAAAAAAAAAAAAAACTACAATCCAAGCGTGTTTGGTTAATCTCAACTTTCTAGTTACTATTTTGGTTTCCAAAAACTGGAAACGTGATCCTTCATGTAGCCAGGAAATCCTTTTTAAGAACACATTTGGCTAACAAAGCAGTTACAAGCAACAACTCTATCCAAATGCAATAAACTGGAGATAATGCAAGTCTAAGCTTCAGCTTAACAGCTGTTACACCCTTCAGCTACACAAAAGTCTTTTTAAAAGCTTTAAGCAGTAATCACAAAATCAATGGCGACAATAAATCAAACTCAAAGCCTCCGGATGCAATGAAGTGCAGGGTGTTTTACTGGTGTACCAGTATATGTTTGGACAGTTTGACGACTTCCACCACCTTTTATGTCCATAATTGATCTAGACTTCACTGAGTGAATATCAGCAGGCATTATTAAACTTTCCCTCCAAACTGGGTCTGTTCCCCCCTTTAAACACGTTAAGCCCGTTTTTAAGAAACTTAGACTCCCATCAGTCTGACCAGCTGATTTCTTTTCAGAACATTGAATATCTGGTTTTGATTAAAACAATAACGTTGTTTGCTTAGATTGTTGGAAATGGAATAAAATAGAGACATAAAGGAGTGTGTCTGCTTGTTTCTCCCCTCATTCTTGAAATCAAATATCCTGGTAAAGAAATCTGGGAAAATGGCATTTCTGCCACAAAGTTTAAAGAAAAACTATCGTGAAACTGTTATTGGTAACAATTTGTCAGCCCCTTATAGAAATAATCCACCTTAATGCTCAAATGGTTTAGCCAGACAGAAATACGAGGTTAAACAGACATTTTCACCTCGTTTTTAACCAACAAAACCCTTTGAGAGATCCTTAGAAAGCACGGAGAATGACTGTACTTTAATAGGAACAGCAGAGCTCATGTTATGCTGCCCCCAGTGGCGGCTACTTCCTTACCCCCATCGTACGTTTGATCATTTTCATCAAAATCAGTGAACTAAATTTTTATCAAAATACTGAAAGAGATCTCTAAGGAGGCCCTTCGGGGACAGAGAGGATTTTTAGTTTTCTTTTGCATTCCCTTGCATTAATGTACTGATCAGTTCATGAAGCATAATTTCATACTGAAAAACTTTCTTACGGTGGCCGTTGTACTTTCTGCTATAAGGTTTTTCCATGTATGTTAATATCTCGTGAAATATCTGAAATTTTACATCTTTTTTTTTAGTATAAAAAGGCATCGCAAACCTAAGATACAAACAGAAACTTTTCGCAAGTAGGAAAGAAAGAAAAAATACATCCAAACTATTTGGGCTATTTCTGAGTTATTATCACAGAGTATTGAATAATCCGACAGTTTTTGATTGAGTCTCTTTCGTGTTGGTCTGAATGGTTTAAAGCAGTGATCCCCAAACTACGGCCCGCGGGCCAGATGCGGCCCGCCTCCACATTTGGTCCGGCCCCCTGAACAATACCAGAGTATTTTCATATATGTTCATTTTTATTTGATAAGTTGGACTTTTGCAATAAAATAAATGTTCCTTAGTAATGAACTTTATTATTAACTACTAGTTAGTAACTATTTTATACATGCATATAATTGACCCTAACCCTTTTTTTTATGTGGAGAACCCAGTGTTATTTGGTTATTTATTTCATAAATAGTGTTATTTCCTGACTTTTGTTCTCTGAAGAATCCAGAAAAGGTTATTTGATTGTGCTTTCTGAAAAACAATACATTTTTATGTTTAGCACTCTTACAATCGTCACACTTTTTCCGTTACAAACTGACCCCGGCCCCCCATCAGAGAAGGGACAAGTTATGTGGCCCTCACAGGAGAAAGTTTGGGGACCCCTGGTTTAAAGAGATGCTTCCATGTGCAATTCCATCTCAGCCTTACACAGACAGACAAACATGAAATCGAGTTTCAATTTTTTTGCACCCAAGAGTTAGTAATAAACACCGAGGCTCTTTAAATGTGTATAAAATGTAAATTGACATTTGTGACTGTATGCAAAATAGCTTATTAACAGGGAATGCAAAACGTATTGCAAGGGAACGCAAAAGAAAAATGTTTCCCCGTAGATCTCTGATGCTTGTTTGTGATTTTTTTGTTTTATATTAGTGTCAGGATACAGTGAGAAATATATTTATTTACACAGCTTTCCATACGAGCCGACCTAATGCTGCGGCTCTCCAACTGTTTTTCCCTCAACATCTCCTCTTTCCAACTAGACTTCTTGCATTAACACTGGAAGAATGAAACAGAACCTATAAAAGATGAGGGTTTGGGTGAAGAGCGAGCTTCACCTTGGTCCAGCAGCAGTTGTACGGCTCGTTTCCTCCTCACAGTCAGAGTCATGGCGTCATCTCCACACTCCACCGACGGCTCCAGCTTCCGCCAGCTCTCCTCAGAACCGCCAGCATGCCGACCGGTGCCGCTCGCCCGGCTGTCCCGAATCTGGCCTGGGATACACAAGACATCTGAATACGTCTGGGGTGGAACGGAAACGCAACTGTACGTCTCCTTATTACACTGATAAGAAAAGTTATGTAATCATGAAACAAGAGAGGTTGCAGTCAAGTGTTGGATATGAATTAGCGCGTTGGGCCTGACTGACAGGAAACATGGCCTTTCTTCAAAAAAAAACAAACACTGAAGACAAAGTATTTTTTAAAAAGTTGCTTTTATTTCAATCATTTCTTCTGGGAATTGACTAGAGTTCAAAAAGTCCAACTAAATAGAAAACGTTTTTCAATTTTTAATCTTCATAAAACGGCTAATTTGAATCAATAAAATAAATTAAACGCCCAACAAAAACATGTGCAACTCTGTTTAGCCAAAGAAGCAAACACGGAAGCATTGTTCAGAAATACTGTCCACATTAATAATAATAAAAGTAATAATAATAATTTAGTCTGAACTTGTTTGAAGATGCGTTTCTCAACTGTACCACACAATGACTGACTATAAAAACAAAAGTTAATGCAGAAAAATGTCCACCAGCAGATGGCACTATGGGAACTAAATAATGAAGCAACAAAATATGTGGGTTTTTATTTTACCATTTCACCAAACATGGAAACTGATTAAAGCAAAATTTATACTTTCAGCACTGTCAGAAACCCGTATTTAAACGCTTCGCCGGATTCAGGGACAACAAATGTATTTATTGGGCGTTTTTAGAAACACTGCATGCTTCTGAGAAGCTTTTTCAAAAATGAAAATTGCGAGAGCCATTATGGGAAAGCTCAGTTTTGATGTGCACACAGCTTAAAAACCTCAGTTTACAGCAAACAACGTCTGAGACAGAAACTTGTGTGAGCAGGGCACCAAACTGGCTGTAGCCCAGGGGCCCGTACCCTTCCACATCCGGCCCTGCTGATAAAAAATGTCACATGTATTGAGGTAGAATTATGCCAGCACCTTTCTACGTTCAACAACATGTAGTAGCAGAAGCCAGGAGTCTCACCTGTAGCAGCAGAATCTGACTGATGGCCTCCGTGTCGGGGGTTTGCTTCCAGCTGACCGGTGATGTAAAAATCCCCGGGAACTACACGCCTGATGGTTCCCCTGCTGCAGTTCCCACCCAGAACCTCGTGAGAAGTAAACAGCCTCCCTCCCTCCGTTTGCCAGCGTTTGTAGCGGGGTGCTAAACTTGAAGACGACGCCATCTTGGCTCCAATTCCCCGCTTTGACCCGAGTCCGGGGAGCTTCGTCGTTGTCCAGCCACCGCCTTCAAGGTTCTGGCGCCTTGGGCCGCTGAAGTAGGCGGCCGCAGTGGTGGAGGGGTCGCTGGGGACTCTGGTCGTTAAAACACCGCTCCGGACATTGTGGGGAGCCGAGCGAGAGGTTGGCTGGAAGGAGTGAGCTGTGTGCTCACACCGGACTAATGAAGATAGGTTTATTGTCGATAAGGTGTATAAAAGTGGAACACCCAAGCAGTATGCTTTCAGTTTCAAATACATTGCAGAGACGATTATTTTTCTCTCTACGCACCACAACACGAGGACCGAGTGAAGAGCGGCTGGTTGATTTGTAGACATCCCGCTAACACACCTGCTCACTAATTGGCACAAATTAATCGCGCATGCTCACTAGGTTCTGGACTACAACCTAGTAAATATAGACACAATGAAAAGGTGAATGTATTTAATGAATGCAGCAGAATTAGATAGATTCTTCACACACACTGATACATTTTAAGCGTTCATTTCTGTCCATTTTTGCTTATTGCGGTTCCCAATGAATAAAATCTTCCAATTCTGTTTCTCCGATAATTAGAGTATTACATAATACTAATAAAAATAAATACATTTAAGCTTGCAATAGTTATGGCCTAGACTCCCGGCATAAGGAGGATAAGCTGCCAAAGGCCATTACTGAAGAAGTTGGCTGTTCCTAGAAGGCTGCATCCAAACATAATAATAAAAAGTTGAGTGCTGGGGAAAAAGGTTTTAAATGGCACCGCTATAATGTAATAAATCTCAAAGCAACATTCACAACATTTGAGAACTTTATTACTCACATAAACTCAGACTGGCATCTTAAAGAACTATTTACTTACAAAAGAGTAAAACTAATAATCTACCCTGCTGTCTACAATATCGCAACCAGAAACTTCAGTACATTAGATATTTGTATAGAGCAACAATAAATACTGGATACATGATTTTCAGAACTTCTGTTTATAAATAAAAATCTCAAAAGCATGGTGGAAATTTAGTAATTTTAACTAATAATTATTTTTCCGACTGGAAGTGACACAACTGGGTTAAAAATCAAATATTAATTTTTTTTTTTATATCTCAATCATTTAGAAAATGTTAATTATTTCCAATATTGTGCAGCCCTACAGTACATGGCCTCACGGCATAGCTTCCTCCACTAGAGGGCGACAGTGCGCCACATTAGATTACTGACATGATGACAATGAAGGGATTCTAGTAAATTGACCTTTGCCCTTCATATAAATAATTCCCGTGACTTTTCAGACTGAGCCAGTGAATTCCTTCCAAAACCCCACAGAGAATGTTTAGCTTCATTGTTAAAACACATTTTTATTTCATTGTTTACACATAAAATGCCATTTTAAAAATGCAACCATTGTCATAAATTTCATTTTACAACTTCTTCGATAAGTTTTTTTTTTTTTTTTATGATGTCAAGGAACAGAATAATAAGTAAAACCGTCCTCGTATGCACGTCTGTCTTCCTGAAGCGGCTCAGAAACGAAGCCACTTCGCTCTGCCAGATGAAACACGCAGACGTCCGGTCGCTAGTCGAATTATTCTCACGTCGCCTCTAAAACAGAACCTCGCAGAAGAGGCGGGCGGCCGATCCGTTGATGAAGGGCGCGGCGGTGGGATGACTCATATTTGGAGTTGCCTAGCTACGGCCGGGAGTTGTTTTCTTTTGGCTCGGAGTGTGAGGACGCCGTGTGCGTCTGGTTTTCATTGAGAGAGGAAGGCTTTGTGTGTGTGAGCTGGATGAAATAAAAAAAAAAATGTTTAAAAAAAGCAATGGGTGTCACTGTACTGGGAGCAGGAGGAAGCAGAAATGCTTTGCAACGACAGGAAGTGATGACATAAGGACTGCAGTGGAGTTAGATGTGATTTGAGGGGAAAAAGTTGCCAAGTAACTGAAACCTCTGCGGTTGGTAATCGTGGAAACATGCTAGCTCGGCTAAATACATGAGGAAATAGTTGTTGTTGAGTGAAAACTGTGGCTCAGATGATATTTAACCTTTAGAAAATCGCTAGAAATGTTTACTGTACAATAAAACTAGAGTTTCCGCTTTACAGATGCGTAAAACGGATCCCTAGCAGGTTTTATTAGTTGCTTGCTTGGCATACTGTCTTCGTTTGGCTTGAAGCTGGTATTTACTCGTTTCATTTTACTCATAAACCGAGTAGAAAGTGAGAGTGGGAAAATATTTAAGTACATTTTCCATTGAGATACAATGCTCGGAAAAAGTGAGGAAGATTTATTTTTGCTTTTTTGTTACATTTAAATGGTCCAGATCATCAAACTATCTTTGTTCATATAAACAACTAGATAAAGGTCACACCAGTGTGTTTCAGATTTATTCTCAAATTTGACTAAGGCACATAAAAACCTTCATTTTGCATTTATTTGGGCCAATCAGAGGTGGAAGTATATGTTTGACTGAGTTTTTATTTTTGGTTTTTTGCTGAAATGTAGTTAATTTTTCTCCAAATGTAACAGGACACACACCTTCCAGAAAGTGCCACGTGTAATTACTGGTGTATTTTTTTTTTTTTACAATTCTTCATGGTTCTCATTTAATTTGGTCGGTTCCTTCACACAGACGTGGCTTTAGAAACTTGACGCTAGCCTGCTTCGTCCTTCCTAAAACCATCTCTAATCTGTGTTTGACACTGTTGTTCCACTAAAACACCCAATTTTTCTCCAGATTTTAATTGTCTCACCTAAACGGTCAGAACCCAGGAGCCACTGAAGGGGAAGCCTGTCATCAAGCAGAAGACAATGGAAAACATGTTTGTCTGTGGAAATCAAACAATTTAGGATAGCTCTGCTAAACTTCAGAAATTTGTTGATTGTTAAAAAACAAAAAAATCTGCAACTCGTTGAAGGACATTGATCTAACTATGAGTGGTGTGAGCCGTGGCTGTGTTTGGTATGGGCGGTTGCCCAGGGTGGCATTAGAAAGGGGCGGGGTGACCAAGAACTGGAAAATAAAGTACAACTTATCTGTCAGTGGTTCTCTGGTATTGGTATACATGTGGAGTAATTTAATTTTGTTTCCTGCTAAGTGCTTGGATTCCAGATTACAAAAAATAAAACTGCGATAATGTTTTGCGTTTTAATTGGTTGGGGGGCAGCAGAAGGAGGGGCTTGCCCAGGACACCAGTACTGCAAGAACCGCCGCTGGGTGTATGTAAACATTTGAGCTCATATGCATAATTTAAGAGTTTCTGTAACCGAGTCCAGTACATTTTCTTGTACAGTCTCTCCAAAAGAGCAGAATTAACAGGATATTTTTGGACATGATGACTGCAACATATTAGTCACCAGTTTAAATATGGCAGCAGTTCACTAATATTATTTTTTTAAAAGCATAAGTATTTTAGTGTTTACTAAGACACCAGCATCTTAAGGTTCTCATGTTGGAGTCTAACCTGACTACTATATAAAGTATCTCCTTAAACCCGTCGTCAACCCACACAGTTTGTCACTCCATCCCTTGATGCTGCTAGAAGTCCTTTTATTTTAGGTGATGAACCTTTAAGAAAGACTCTCTGACCTGCTGTTACCTTCACAGGCATGATCTCATTGGAGGTGTGGGGGAAAAAGGCTGTTTTGTCGCGCGGGTTGTGCTGCGCAGGTCCAGCGGTTAGCAATGTGTTTTGTACCTGAACCGGAGCCACATCTCAATAATCCCCGGCTGGTTAGGAGTGAGAAACGACTCCCTTCCTGTTGAGCAGTGTGAGGCGTAGAACGTGAAAATATGCATCCATTGTCTGGGAAAAGGAAGCTGGTAATAACCGCACTGCTAAGCAACGGAAACAGAGAAAATAAGGAATGGAAACTGTGAAGTTTGTGTTTGTCTTCAATATCTATGGTGACTTGTTCAGAGAAGATAGATATGGTGGTTTGGTAAACACAGACAATAAATAAACTATAGTAAATCAAATAGGATGTGCATTTGCATTCAGTTCTTTTTTTTTTTTTTTTTTGTCTAAAACCCCTAAAAATATCTGAAGTAATTAGAAAGTACAACAATCCTAAACATCCAGCCAGAACTACAGTGCAATAGTTCTGATCAAATTATAGTAAAATGTTAGAATGGCCCAGTCAAAGCCCAGAACTTAAAGGAGATCCGTTAGTAAGAAGTAAGAAAAAGTCTGTGGGAAAAGATGTTTACTACATTCCTTCCACAAAATCATTCCCTCAAAATAGACTCTGTTCTTCCCATCTTTAGCTCTTTGTTTTAGGACTCTGTCACTTTTATGCAAATGAGCTGCTTCTGGCCCGAAACTGTTCACTAACACTTTACACACGTGAAAATAGCCTCAAACACATGAGCAACTGTGCAACCCTACGGTTACATGCTGTTCCTTCCGGTCCATAATAAAAACCCAGCTCACCAGACGTGCTCGTGTTCTAGTAACAAAGTGGGCGGAGCTCTGTTTGGGTTGCTAGGCGATGATTGTGATGTCAGTATTAAGAGGTTTCTGACACCAAATAACAGTAAACGATTACTAGAAAGTACATGAATGGGTTTTTTTTAGCACTTGGACTATATTTAGCACTTTATTTATTTTGTATTATATTATATACATATATAATCCATTCCCTAACATTCTTGTACATTCTGTATATTCTGTATAGTCTGTGCATATAGCTCCCATATTTATATTTATACACAATATCTACATCTCTTGCTATAACCCCTTCTAGTCCATACATACATAGTCTTGTACATCTGTAAATAAATATTTATATCTTGTAGAGCACTTCTGGATAGATGCAAACTACATCTCGTTGCTTGTACTTGTGACAGTGCAATGACAATAAAGTTGAATTCTATTCTATTCTATTTCTAGAAGAAGTGGAGACAGTGGGGCTCTTAATAGGGGGGTTGAAGGGGCCACACATCCCCCACTGGAAAAGTGCTGGCCAATCATGCTCATGTCACAAAAAGGCACACAGTCAACTTCTTCAACGAGGACAAAATGAAAAAACTAGCAGCCGTAATTGGTTTTACAAAGCACCGACTCACTGGGGCCGAATGCAAATGCACGCCACACTTTTCAGATTGCCATGTTGTTGTTTTGTTGTAGCCATGCACTGTTTTGTGTCTACCTGACATGAAATCCATAAAGTACATTAGAGTTTACAGCTAAAGAGACAAAACATGAAAAAATCCAAGGCGTTTTCTTTTTTTTTTTAAGATGTTTGTCCACCACCAGGACGTTTATCACCAAAACCAGCCTGGTGACGCCAGGAGGAAAAAGCCTGACTTTTCTTTTTTTTTTTCTTCTCAGTTGCTCAACAGCCTCAGGTCAGGTGGGAGTTGCAACACTAACTCTTACCTCCCCTCCTTTTGTGTGATCTGCCTCATTCAGAGACGTATTTCACCTGCAATCCCTCCTCCTCCCTGTAAATCCTGTAAATGAGCCCGAGGGCTGTTTTCTTCTTTTTTTTTTTTTTAAAGTGAAGAAATCTCAGGGCAGGGTACAACGTTGTGCAAAACGACAAAGGAATGAGACCGCCGACCACAGACTGCAGAGATTTGTGATTGTGCAAAAAGAAAAGGCCAGCAGTGACATGGCAGCGGTCGGGCCGGCTTCAGGCTTTTGTTTTGAAATTCTCCTGACTCCTCTCTTGCACACACCTTTCATTTTGGGGTGGTGGTGGGATTTGGGCTGCGTTTGGTTTAGCTCCATCTCCTCAGATCCGATGCCTCACACTTCTCAGGATGATTGAACGCCGACATCAGTGGTTAGCATCAGCAGTGAGACAAACCGGCGGCCGTTAATTTGGTAATGCGTGACTCAGACGCGTCCGCGCCATGACAGTGGAGTCCTTGTTCGAAAGCGGCCACCTCTTAAGTCATGTTTCCACTGTGTAAAATAAAATCAAAATGCCAAAGTGCAGGGTGGGTCGTTGTTCGAAGAGCAAATCCAGCTTTCTGACCGCGGGTTTAAAACCAAAACTAGTCCTTCAGCCCTGCGAGGGGAAGTCATTTTTAACGCAGCTGCTGTCAGCTGGGACAGCGGACAAAAAATTGACAAAGTTTCCCCGCCTCTTTCCCACATTCTGTCACCTTGCAACCACAAAAAATATATAAAAAAATCTATCTGTTTTGTTGTTTGTTTCATGCGGTCGACCGACACGATTTATGCCTCTTAATTTGTTTTCTGCAAAAAGAGATCTGGTAAGTGCGGTGTGCATTTGTGTTCCGCCCTTTTCCTCTCGCACCCGTGGATCAAATCCAGCGCAACAAACTTGCTGCCACAAAATCCCCCAGTTGGGACGCAGAGGTTCGAAGAAAACCTGTGGACAGCTCAACTATTAATCCTGCACTCTAAGAATCTAAAGTAGTGATGGCAGCATCATGCTGTGGGAATGCTTTTCTAAAATAGGCACACTGATCAGAGTTTGACAAATTTAGGTTTGAAGTGACCTTTGAATTTGACCAAGATGATTTTTTTTTTTTTACATGGAAGCAATAATAATGTTCAGAGTGGCTCAGTGGGAACATGGTGGGGGAAAAAAGATGTTCTGCAGGAAACATTTGAAGAACATAAATTATTTTTGTTCAAAACTTTACTACTTTTTTTTTCCCCCGGTTTATTTTGTGCATGTTGGGCCAAGATAGTCAACTTATTGTTTTTGTTTGTTTCAGTTTATTATTTATGTTACTCCTAATTGCACTGACAGAACAAATTAAAGTTGTTTTTACATGTTTGACCAGGCTTGTGAATCTATCAATGTATGTAAGTGTGTTGCACCGGTGCAGAGTTATCAAATAAATTTATAATTCAGTACATTTATGTCTGCGGGGTTTTTTTGTTTGTTTTTTTTTCAAAGAAAAGTGTTTAGTCAATCCAGTTTTTCTGTATCGGATCGGTATCTGCAGATACTAAGAATCAGACATCGGTATCAGAAGTGACAAAAGTGGATCGGTGCACCCGGGCGTGGCGGTTCAACTCCTTCCGAAAATCTGTAGCAAGACTTGAAAGCCGAGAATAAAAACGCGTGGCATTTTAGATCACAAAAAGGGAGTTTCACCTTTCTAAAAATGCATCGTCAATTCAGTCGCTTTAAGAAAATCACATGCAATGAAAAGAGATAACTCCTTTAATGCTATGCTAAGCTGTGCTAGCAATTGATGTTGAATCCATAATGTTTCATTTTAATTGGTTTATTTTCAGTAATTTACTATAACATATGTCGGTTTAGACTTGTGCCTTTGTAAAAAAAAATAAATAAATAAATAAAAAATGCAATATTTCAAGTTAGTCTGGCACAAAATAGCCATTAAATACAATGAAGTTGGTTGTAAGACGTGAGATAAAGTGAGTTCAGGGGGTTGTAATATCTCTGCAAGGCTGCGAGTCAAACTTCATCGCCGCTCTGGTTTGTCAGGTAACTGATCCACTGGCCTCTCCTATTGGTTTTCCTCCACGGCTTTTACAGGCACCTGATTGGTCCGTTTCTTCTGTTGGGATTTTAAAGACATGTTGTGACCAAACTCCTGCCCTCCCCTTTCTTTGCCGTGGCATGGCTCAACATCCAATAGGTTTCCACTCTAAAAAAGAAAAAAAGAGAAAGAAACTAAATCATAGCTGACTGATGCGTGACTCATGGCGTTTCCTCTTCTTAAAATAAACTAAGATTTGAGGAAAAGCTGTAAAAGAACATTCTTTGCTTAGTGTTTTTGTTGTTGTTGCCGTTCCACAGGCATTTCCCTTTGGGTGTTTTATTCTTCAGACGCTGGATGGCAGACGCAGACGTTCTCTGCGCATACTGTTTGCTGCATAGATTAAGCGGCAGGGAGTGGCGCGTTTCTCCTAAAGCGAACGTTGCTAACCTTGCCTCATCTCACCTGCGGGGTGGGGTAGCCCACACCCAGAGCAACGAGCAGGTCCAACCGCATTCTGCTTTGTCCTTTTTTGTCCTCAATCCTCCGCCGTCCGTCTCACATCGCGTCCTGGAAGCGGTTTGGGTCTCAAGATGCCTCACCGCATAGATATTCGGTTATTTCTCTCCTCCCGCCTTCCCCCCAACTGCATCCTGAGTCACATTGTGAAGCGGGACGTGTGTTGTTTCCATGCATCAGAGGCCGAGTTACTCATCTCGGTTTGGTGTGTTTGTCTGAGGTTTTCCAGGCTGCGCGTCTTCAAAATTACCTCCCATAAAATGAAGCTGGCATGTTGAAAGGATTGTTTGAAGGTGTGGCGTCTGGGACACGGAATGATCCGTTCCAGTACATCTCGCTCCCACTCCGTTATGTAATCACGCTCGCGGCTTCTGCGTTTGACCTTCGACCCGGTCAGAATGCAGCCACACGCAGGCAGCCGTCTGAAGTCTGAGCCGGCTGCGTGTTTTCTCCTTACCGAGGGTCCGGTTGGTGTTATGTTTCCCCTCATGATGAGCTCAGACTCTCCGTATGTCCCAAGGTATTTTTTTGTGTTTTTTTTTCTTTTTCAGACGTTTTGCATATGAAAATGAACAAACTGTTCCTGATGCGCGTGCCGCCCCGACCCCCTTCAGCCCACTTCTTAATGAACTCGCAGTTACCTACAAACTGGATTTAAACTTGGAACCAGTTCCCATTCAGCGCGCCTCCAGGCTGAAGTCGGCGTACTCGCTGCGCGTTACGCCTCCATCGCTGATTTGACGTTTCCGACCCAAACAGGCACAGATCTTCAATAAGTACACTGCAAAACATCCGAAGGTGGGTTTTGGCTCGACAACGAAGGCTGGAGATGCAAGTGAAGTCAATGGGAGAATCGTTCTGGTTTTAATTCAAAAATGAAAAGTTCATCAAAAAATGATTCAGCAAAAAACAATTAGTCTAAACATTGTTTTTGTTTTGGGGTTTGTTTTTCTTTTAGTTCTGATAGTGCACTAATCTTTAATTGTGAGTCGTCGTGATAAATTTCTGTATCCTTCTGAATTACCTTATTGAGTTAAGATTGATTATTTATTGTAAGTTGGAAGAAAAATGTCTAAAATGCAGTTTATTGAATTTTAGTCAGATTCAACAAACATCTGCCTCGATAACACACAAGAGGCGGGTCGCTGTAACACACATCCATCTTCGATACAAACAGGTGATGCAAAGCACTCTGGGAAATAGTTCCCACTCCCTCATTCAGTTCTTTTTTTTTTTTTTAAATGCTCACTTAAAAACCTGAGCTCTCTCAACTTTTGAAGGTACGACAAAATGAGGAAAAAGTTAACACGTCTCACAGCTGTAAGTTTGTCTTTCAAAACTCACATAATTGAGTTCAAAACCTTAAACCTGCAATATTTCTTTGACTTAAAGATCAGAAGTTAGACACAACTACACGTTTTTACAGTGTAGCTTATTGCAACTTTTGTTGGGATTAAATTAAAACTAAAGAGTTTGAGTTCATTTAACTGAAAGACAGACGTTTCCAAGTCTTTCTAAAGATTTGTACACAAATTTAGGTCTGGACTTTGACTAGACCATTCTGACACACGACTATCCTTTCGGTCTGATGGAAGGAAAACCGCTAACAGGATCGTCAGAAATTTATCTCCACCTACCTTCCCATCTACCACCAACCAGACTAACAGTCCCTGCTGAAAAAGCGTGTACCCACAGCATGATGCTGCCATCGTTGTGTGTTTGCAGTGAGAGTTTCGAGTTCTGTTCTCCCTATTTGGGCCAAAACGCACCAGAGCACCTCCAACTTCTTCCCCATCTTTTGCAAAGACTTGTGGGGAGGAAAAATGACGAGAGGTGAATGTTTTGCCCTCCGTCGTGTGGCGGGGAGCGGAAGTAGCCGTCAGCGCCATCAGTGGGCTCGTTTGATTCCCGATGTGATTACCTTGACGCTTGTCAACAGCACATTAAATCGCGCTAACGTCTCCCGCCATCTACGCAGTTCTGCTTCAGAGATGATGCCAAGTGTGTAGATAGTTCGGCTTTCAGCACAAAGCATTTCACCGATATGGAAATTGATGCCGTTCTTAAGCAGCTTTTCTTTCCCCCCCTCATCCAGAGGGGAAGGATGAGACCGGTTTCGCCGTGTTGCTGCTCTCTTCCCTCAGACATTGCCACATGTTGAGCCGTTTGACCTATTGAAAAATGATGCTGGCTTCTGCCCCCGCGCCTCAGTTGTGTCGGATTTGAAACGCAGGAATCCGCTCCCGGCCCTGCAGGCCGACGATGAACAAGGAGATGTTTGTTTTTTTATTACTTTTCCATTTGATTTGTTTTTAACGGATAGAAGATTTGCTGCAGTTCAAAGAGTTTCCCCCTCACTGTCCTGTTTCTTGCAAAAGTACAACCACAAGTTTCTGGGAATTTTAAATTTTTTTTTACCATTACAAAGTACCGTCGCACATCTACAGAGTAAACGTTTCGACTGTTCAGATTTGGAAAATATTTCCGGGTCAATTGGACTTCCTGGAGAACATCTGTTAACATCCATCTTCCAGTTTTGCTGTAGACATTTAAGTCTGAAACTGGTCGGCTGATTCTAAAACACAAATATTCCTTTTTTTCAAACCCAGGATTCTCAAAACGTGGTACAAGAACTTACTGGTTGTACTTGAGCTGCCTTTTCATGCCAGTCACAAGAATTTCTGGTACCAACTGCTTTCGAGGTAGATATGAATCTAGTAACTATATTGTGACAGTCGATATTAGACAGGAAACAAGTGCTGGTAGCTGCTTATTGCTAAGTCCTCCTTTCTGAAAACACCCAACTTAGATTAAGGAAACTCAACCGTGCTCCACTTGGATGTTTAGGGAACCACAACTCCGCAAATGCTCGACACCACCTCTAAAAAACGCTGAGAAATGCCTCGTTATACAGACGATAACACACCTGCAGAGTACAAATGAGACGCCAAATAAACTATAGCCTCGCCTTACTTTAGTAGCTCACTGTAATCTAAATGGTACAACGTGTCTTAGAGGTAAATGACAATCTGTCACCGCGCTCATTTGGAGCACATCACTGAGAATTAAACGGTGACCATGAGTAATAACAATTGATGTCACAGCCGTGCGAAATGTCTCCCAACCTCTCCACCCTTTGCATACCAACATGTTCCTCCTCGGTTTGCACTTAGGCAACGACTTGCACCCGTTTGCCCCCCCGTTTGTCCCCTGCTCTGTTGCCACCGGCGACATGCCTTCGTCCTGAAACACCCTGGGAAAACACTGCATGCATCAGGAGGAAGAAGCTACACGGGTCGTCGCTTACATGCCTAAATATACACGTGCGTTTCGCCCGTGGCAACGACATTGTGATTATGCTTAGCTGGTTTGCAGTCTGTTGCCATGGCAGCGTGCGTCCAGTCAGAGTTTTAGGAGTTCCCCCCCTCAACATGGCCGGTGAGTCACCAGCGGCCCTCATGAGAGTGAAATCAACATCTTCAGCTGATTGGCAAAGGCATGAGAACGAACACAAAGCGGGGAAAAAGTGACTTGCTTGGGTTTGTGTGTGTGTGTGAGAGAGACAGAGAGAGAGAGAGAGAGAAACATATGGACAGAACAGACAGGAAAAGGAGGCAGATTGTGTGAAAGGCAAACAAGAGGTTTGTCTGGGTGTGGACATAAAAGAGGGCTGGGTATAAGTGGGCGTAGGAGTTGTTTCTTATGTTTGTGCATTTAGACTCGCAGCTTGGAATTAAGATCACTGACAGCAGGAGGAAAAGGACGTGGAAGAGACACACAGCCGTCTAACAGTAAGTCAGCGTTTATCCCCGGTGCTTCTCAGGGCCGAGGCAGAGTCCAGGAGGGTCAGAGAAACCACATTTGATTATGTTTTCTTCTAAAGGGTTGCTTTTGGATGCTTTAATTCAAATTCAGAGAAAGAAATGTGCACACTCAGTTGTCCACCTTAGCCTGAACCTGTTTTCCATTTTCCACCCTGTTACTCTTTCACTGCTGGTTTGACGTTCCAGGCATGGTGGGATACACTGAAATTTGGCTTGAAAATGTGGGTGAATTTAAGCAATTTAAATTTCCGACTTCTAAAATTGCAAATGAGATTTGATTTGATTTTTTTCCCGGGATTGGAAACTCGGCAACTGGTCGAGGCCAGACGTTAAAGTCCCTGCAGCCATATTTGACAAGTTTGGCCTTTTTGAGTGAATGTTGGACGAACCGAATATTCCTCGATTAAACTTTCTGAAAATGAACAGTTGAATCTTTTTTTTTTAATATTGAATTTTTTTTTTTTTTGAAATCTCAGCTCGATTTTCTAATCTGTTTAATTTCTCGAAAGAATGTGTTTTTTTTTTTGTGTTTTTTTTTTTTTTTAGCTCCTCAGCGCTTTAAGCTGAAACAGCACAGGTAGCTAAAAAAAAACAGAAAAGAAAAGTGAATCTCGTGGTTTCTCGTGGTGAAACGGGAGGCGGAAAAGTCGAAACGATGCCCGGGGGTCTGGTCACATGTCTGCCAGCTCCATGCCCCGTGCCTTCAGGAGGTTTTTCTTTTCTTTCTTTTTTTTGGTGGGATGATGACACGGAACATGCCAGAATGTTTTTTTTTTTTGTTGTTTTTTTTTTTGGAGGGCCCAACCCTTGACCGCTCCTTTCCCGAACCGGCACATTCCAACAGCCTCTGATGTCTCCCACCCCAGCGTGGCTCCGCGCGACCGGATTTAACCCAAACGCGGCTCGTGTACACACGAGGCTCTTTACGAGCGACTAAAACTGTAATTACAGTTTTACAGTGAAAGCATGAAGCAGTTTGTAAAATGGCTTCTGCGGCTTTTAGTCCTGTTTTTTTTTTAAAGGCAGGCAGGCAGGCAGGGCTGCATTGTGTGCCAGAGTGTGGAGGGATCAGCATCTTGGTGAGAGAACTGGGCGTGTACACTACAGTTATTTCAGGGAGTGGCAGGTATCCTTCAAGCTTTAGACAAGCCCATACTCATCTACCCACCAGGAAATCTTCCAGGGCCTCTCTGCCAACAGCTTCTGTGTTTACTGACCCCCCCTCCACCTCGTTCCCCAGCAGAACCTCTTTTGTAGACATTAACCTGAGTTTGGTTCATGAGAATCTATTGGCTCTCTCTCTCAAAAACCCACATTAGAAATCGAGTAGGAACGCCCTGAGTGGGTGTGGCGCCTTTTGGCTTCAAGCCTTTTAGAGTGAGCGTGTTGACGTCTATTGTGATGTTTTGCTTGTAGCGGTCAGCTGCACGTTCAACACTGTCAGCTTCAAAAACCCCGTTTTCTTTCTGCTCGTCCCTGCAGGAAAGTCATCATGCTGGTTCTCGTCGCTCTCTCGGTTCTGCACCTCGCAGCCATCATCCTGCTGCTGGTGGCGACCATCGACAATGTGAGTAACGGCTCCGTGTTGCCTTGACACGAAAACGCGTCGCGCAGGTTTGCTCAGTTCTAGCTCGTCATAAAGATTGCTCAAGAAGAGTGAAAAGGATAGCTTAGCAAATGCATTTAATAGCGTATCTATAACGGAGAATTAGGCGCAAAGAGAAAAAGATATGAATTCGGGAAACTGACTGTCTGACAAGACACCCCGATTCCCGTGGCAGATGTCTATCCGTGACATCTGCCACGCTCCTCCTGAGCAACATGCTAAGACTGAAGGGAGGGTCTTTGTTTTGGTTTCTACTCTTCCAAAATGTGTTTTGCCAGCAGGGGGCGATAACGTTGCGATTAGCATAATCAAGCAGATGAGACAGATGTGGGTGGCGGTGGTGGGGGATATAAAAGATGTTATATTATTGTTGTGATTTTTTTAACACAAAAAGTGAGAAGCGAGTCTCTACATCATCGCTTTCGATTGTTCTTGAAATTACCTCAGGATGTCCACACGCTTGAGAACACTGAAAAGCGCTTTTAAAAATATCTGATTTGAGATGCAAACGTAGCAGATAATATACGTTTTGCTAAATATTCAGGTTAATATGAACAGAGTCTTAAATTCAGATTTGGCTAAAGCTAAGCTAACTGCTTGTTCAAAGATGGGCGGGGCCTGGAGTTGACTTCTAGCATCTTGAAACAACTTCAGTCAAAAACATCGTACTAGTTCATGCTAAGGCTATTTTATCATGTTTTAAACCATCAAAACATTTGATTTGGCTGATTAGTTACATGGAATCATTGACGTAGAGAATAGAGGTTGGAGGCGGTGCACCACCTCTGATCTTCCTATGTGAAACACAAACTAGTAACGGAACATGTAAAGGGTTCCAGATAGAGTAACTAGCTAAAAGAAAAGGTATAGCAAAAATAACAAAATAGTAATAACAATTTAAAACTAAATATTTTTTCTGCTTACTATCAAACAAACACTTTAAATATTCAGTTCTCGGTTTGTTTCTCTTAGGAAAATCATTGGTGGCGCACCATTTCTTCCCTTATTTCCCATGTAAATCAAATTGTCTGGAACTAACCACCCAATGCAAACATGACCACGGTTTTAAAGGTTCACGAAATGGCATCAGCACAGTAAACTTAGAGACTTTCGTTGTTTTAAGCCGTGAACTTCAACGACCAAGAAAGTAATCTAGTGAAGGGAAGATATTGACAGCATATAACCTAATCTGACAGACCCTCGGGTCTCTAAGTCTGTTCACCTGTGTGTCGTCTCTCTAGCCTTTCATTCCTTTCCTGTTAGCGTTTCACTCTTCCGTTCCAGGCCAGGTACCCGTCATTTCTCTTCGACACAGACAGATGACAGTTAGTTTAACGAGCCAACCTGCACACGCTGCTCAAGATACATTCAAATATCTAAGATTCCTCGGAGCGGTGAGGAAAGAGTATTGAGTAATACCACGGCTATGCGGCATCTGTCCTTTCAATCGACACACCTCCTAATAACGCTTGCCTCTTCGCTAAGGCTAACTCATCCATTGACGTAATGGAATAACAAAATGGATTGTGTCAAAGGATTTGATTTGGCTGCTCTCCCCATCAGGCCTGGTGGGTAACTTCTACCACGAGCACCGACGTGTGGGGCCGGTGGATGCTGACAGGCAACAAGTGGAACTTGACCGATCTCCCCGCCAGCTATCCACCAGGTAAGCATCAACTGTCTTCCCAAAACACTGATGAATTTCACCTCGATTCCCAACCATGCATTATCACTTTGCTCACACGAGTTCACATATTGATTGTTAGCATAGGCAAAAATGGCTCACCACTAATTTCACAGTTTAAAAACATTTTTTTTTAATGAATCTCAACTGGATTTGTTCATCTATTCTTTAAATTATAAAATACTCGACTGATCAAATTAGCGCCGCTTGGTTATTGTTTTTAAAACAGAGCGATATAATCGAAAGAAACATTTATCCTGTTTGAAAAAAAACACAAGACAAGAGCACTGTTAGTGCTAAAATTGGGACAATCTTCCATTGATTGAACTTGCAAAGTGTAAATATATATATTTACATATAATTTATAGATTGTGATTTGGGACAAACAAGAGAAACAACCTGAAAATTATATACATGTTTCTAATAAATGAACTAATAAATGTTTTTTTTTCTTCCAAAAGTGAAGATTGGGGTCTTGTTTAGTATAAAAATAATCTGTGATGATGTCACACACGCCTCCTCCTTATTTGAGCCCTCGCTGATGTCTGTTGCTCTCTCTGGCTCCCCCTGCAGACTACCTCCAGGCAGTGCAGGCCACCACCGTGCTCGCCTGCATTTTCTCCATCATCGGCCTCTTCGTGTTTATCGCTCAGCTCTTCACCCTGCCGAAGGGAAACAGGTTCACCGTCTCCGGCGTCTTCCAAGTCCTCGCCTGTAAGTCGCGCTTCATAACAACGTTTCTGCACGCTTCCCGACGGGACTAAATCGTCACCGTTCTTATCTTTTCTTTTCTTTTTTCTCCCCCTCCCCTCCTCCTTCATCATCCTCTTCAGCCCTGTTCATCATGATCGCAGCGTCCATCTACACGGACCGTTTCCACGCCAACGAGCGCAGCATCGGTAACTACGGCCACAGCTTCATCCTGGCGTGGATCGCCTTCGGTTTGACGTTCATCTCCTCCATCGTTTACTTTGTGCTACGCAAGAAGTAGCGTGGAGCAAGTTGGACACTGGATCACACTCCACGTTGTTTGTGTTTTTGTCTTTTTTTTTTTTTTTTTTTTAAAGATCTACTCTTTCAGCTACAATCCTGTTTGGTTTTTTTTGTTCCTTCATTAAATTTATGCTGCTAGTATAAAAACAACAGACCTGTGTATATTTTCACATACACTTAACGTTTGACCGACTTTGCCTTCAGACGGTTCCTTCGACTAATGAAGCAGGAGTCGAACTCAGTCGAACTCAGTCGAACTCAGTCGACCGCGGTCGTGTCCAAGTGTGTTTTCAGCCCGGAGTCGGGCTGGCTTTCTTCAGGGCATCTAAGGATACGTTTTTGTTTTTTTTTTAATTATTTTGTTCAAGCTGAACAGAGAAATCCTTCAGGTTTACAATAAATTCGAACTTAATGATTAGTTTTTCGTCGAGTAAGTCACTATTTTCAAAGAGATCATTAAGTGCTCGACTGGCAGCAGTACAACGATGATCACTAAATATTCAAGTGTATTTTTTTAAAATGTACTTTTACACTTATGAATATGTATGTTACAGTAGATTTTAAAAAAAGGGTATTTCGTTATTTTCTTTGATGTTTTTGCATTATTTTATTGTTAGTTTATCAATTTTCTTCTATCTTCTCTAATAAAAAGACGTTCTCTTACTTTATAATGCTGAACTAAAATGATCGAAAAGGCCTTAGATTAAATTATGCTCCTCTAAAAACATCATAGATATTGGAATAAGAGATATTTGTAATTAGGAGAGTCTAAATATTCTGGAAGCGAAGTTGTCGGCGCCACAGATTCATGTCAATTTCAGAAAAATCCAAACTTCGTGCGGAAATGCCGTTAAAATCTTTCCACCAGCCGTGTTCCCACAAAGGCAACCGTTTGAGTAATGAAGCGCGAGACATGATGTGTAAATAGGATTTCTTCCCAACAAAGCTCCGTGTGTCTGATGTTTATTTTTGCTACATGAATGATCCTTCAGAGTGATTTTTGAAATAAAACTTTTCATTCAGTGGTGACTTGTCATTTAATTGTTTTTTCCCCAGCGTTGCAGTGAACGGTGTAGTTCAGTGATTTTGACTCAAAGGTGAAACAGACATACAGGGTCGATGGTTCACAACAAGATGTTCGTTTGAGTTTAAAACAGAGATGAGGTCATTCATTCTGTGTTTAGACAGGTGACTCTTATTCAAGGACGAAATGCTGAAAATGTTGCGTTCTTTTCTAAGAAAAGGAGAAAAATCCAAAAATTGTTCAAAGAACTATACTTTAAAGGTTGATTGGAGAGAGAAAACGTGAAGAAAATTATTGTCTAAAATCTCAAATTCTGCAAGGTAACTTACTATTTTGTTGTATTTATATGGCAATAATTACACTTCAGTATATAGCGGAGGATTGCTGTGTTATTTGAATCCTCACTGATGATGACTGTATGTTGAAAGAAAATGGATAAATGTGGATAACCGCGGGACAGCAATGGACAAAAACCTGTCCAGAAAACTTTTTTTGAGATATTTTCCTTTTAAATCAAATTTGTAATAGAAGTAGACAGTTACGTTTTGCAGTTTCATTGGATTTTCCAGTCCGTACCTTCAACACTTCATAAGCAGTTACATAAAAATAATACATTTAAAAAAATTTTTAATTTGTTTGGTGTTTCGAACTTCATAACTGTATGCTTATTGCAAATAAATTATGTTTAACTGCATGGATGTACATCTTTGATCGATATCTTCACAAAGAGACCAAATTTACTTTCACATGGACTCTAAAGGGTTGAAAGAACAGCAGCTGATTTAATTCAGGTTTGCTGTTTTGGACTTTTTTCTTCCACTCAATTTTCCATCAAAATCCTTGGACAGAGTGCTCTGTGAACAGACAGGTTGTTGTTGAGTTAGTGACCGTCTGCTGGTCAACTCAGTAGTCTTCAACCAAAACCTAACCTACTATCCTTGTTAAACATAAGTCGTTTTTGACCAAAAGTGTTGATATGTGATGATATGCATTTCACTTTTTGAACAAATTCACTGAAATAAATTCCCTTTTTGACGATATTCTGATTCGCTGAGATGCGCCTGCGAGAGTTCAAAGCGGGCTGTAATCCTCGTCCCGATCGAAGGGATGCTCCCTGCGTCCCGGAAGCATCCTGTGAACGGAGATGGAGGGCGAGAGAGACGGGGAGGACAGGGAGAGGCGGTGGAACGGGGACGCGGGTGCCGGGTGGGGTGGGGGAGGAGGGAAGGAGTCCGAGTGAGTCAGGGGAAGCGAGTGGGAGTGGGTGAGCCTCGGCGAAGCGGGCGGCGGAGGCTCGTAGTAGGGAGACAGGTGGGAGATCACGGGGGCAGGCGGAGGGGCGGACAGGGTGACGGGCAGGTTTGGGGGGGTGTAGTAGGGAGCGGGTGGCAGGAGGCCCACGAAGTTAAAGCTGCAGGGGTTGAGGCTGGAGCTACTCCTGGGCCCCACCATCAGGACCTTCTTGGTGTAGTTGTTCAGGGTGGAGACGCCCGCCACCATGCACACGGTGAAGGCAAGCCACACCAAACTGACAGAGACAAGAACACAGTGACACGCTGTTCATAACGGTTTCTGAGTCTGTTTCAATCAGACTTAAAGTGCGAGCAAAAACAGCTAAATCGCCGCAGGATTTTTCTCTTTTGTTCTTTTAATCGATTGCATGTGTTTGTAGAAATATGGTTTGGTTTATTTGTTGTTTGGTGACCAGAGCAACCATTGGTAAACGCCAAAAGTGAAGGAGTCCTGTAGGGCTTGCTTGTTTGTAGGGACTTCTGAAATAACAGGCAGGTACCAAGTGACCCAAAACCCTAACCGAACCAAACTAAAAACTGGGGTGCGAGGGGAATTCAGGGAGGCTATGGAGATCGACATTTGCTTGTCCTAAAGCAAGCGACTCCAACGGGACACAGGATGTGTTTGATTTGGGAACCTTGACTCCTCTGATGGTTGACTGGCAGAACAAGTTTTTTCAAATATCCTTAATGCGTTCACCATGGATTAGACATGGTCACGGGAGCAGGGAAGAAGTAAATGCATCACCTTTACAAAGGTTGTTTCAATAGTTAAAAAGCTCCCCAAGGACAGTGTAGCAGGAGTGGATGACTTCTGTCCTGGGGAGCTGAAGGATAAGGATACCATGGTATTATCATTGCTGGCCCATGGAGGACTGTAACCAAATGTCAGGAGTGGTAAACTGCCCCCCCTCTGGATAGGGGGTCAATCACTGCCCCAAACAAAACAGTCCAAGTATCTAGAGTGTTGGGAGAGAGATAGTAACTTCCCCTTATAGGCCTATTAGCTAGTTAGCTTGAGGGACTCCTGCTAGCTAACTAGCTAGAGAGTGATGGAAAAGGGATGTATAGTAGGTTCTCCTGCTAGACTTGCTAACTAGCTAGCTAGCTTGTGGAACTCCTGCTAGCTAACCAGCTAGTTAGTTAACTAGTTAGATAGGTGTGGTCAAAAAAACTGAGATAAGTCTTGGATTCAATTTACCCTTCCTATACTGGGAGGGCAGCGAGGAAAATGTAAGAGCAGAAAATACTTTTTTAAATATAAATTAATTGAAACAGAAGTGACCCATTACAATATTTGTAATAGTAAGTATACCTGCAGCTTTGACAAAAACATGACCTAAAATAAATTAATAAGTGATTACAAGTTCATTCTTATTTTAAAGTTGAAATCTGAACCTTATTTCAGAATATTAGGACGAACATCTCCTGGCTGCAAATCGCCATATTTTTTGTCTAGTTTTACTATTGCTTTACTTTTCCACAAAATGTTACGGTTAATATCATATCCGCACGCTTTGAGTTTCCGCGCATGTTGTTTCTGCTTATAAGTGCGCCTTTAAAATGTTCCGATTAAACAGAAAGGTCCAACAGACTCACTAGAAAGCCCAGGAGTAGCCGTAGCTGTGAGGTTTAAAGTCTTCTGGTCCCATTGAAACCGTGGTCTGAAACACCTGCATGAACATCATGTGACCCACCATCCCAAGAAGACCTGCAATGCACAAAACACCCCCAGAAAAAAATCAATGATTTCAGTTAAAACCCAGCAACCCAAATACAGATCTGAGGCGGCAACAGCTGTACCTCCCAGGACCGTGAAGACAGCTGCAAAGGCATTGAGCATCTGGCCCCAGCGCAGCGTGGAGGGAAACCAGGCTGTGATGCACAGCTGGGCGGACAGCAGCAGGCAGCTGACCAGCAGCAGACTGATGTACATGAACTCCAACATGAGACACAGCCAAATTATTGCTGCAGAGGAAGAAACGGAGGCTCAGAGCTGGAAGAACAAACATGGATGTCAAACAATCATCCAGCAGGAAGAGGGAGAATTTACCTTCCTCTGATTCGGGAGTCAAACTGGAAAACCATCGACATTTCTCTTCTAAAAAGACAACAAAAAAAAGGGGGTTATAAAATAAACTCACAAATCTGTATGGACAGAAAACATAATAAACATCCAAAGTCCTCACATTAAACACCAAGAATTACATCAGAAACCTTCTTTTTTTTCTTCTAGAGGAAACCCCAAGTTTAATTAAGCACACCCATCAACTATTATGTAGCAAGACCGTTTGCACATAGCGCTTCTAATGCCGGGCATAACCTGATGGGGGATTATAGGATTTGTTTGGTGTAAATCTGCCAGCATGGCAGCGGAAAGAAAAATATTAGCTGCACCAAAAGCTGAAACACAGGCTAGTGGGGATTTTTTCCCCCCCCTAAGACGTTAAAAATGATCATTTAAATAGTGGAAATTTCCAAAAGATATCAACCAGAAAGCAATTATTGCTCTCAGAAGAATCTTGATTGGCTCCAGGCGCATGCACAGAGAGCAAAGCAGCAGCAGCAGCAGCAGCATCGTCCCGTCTCAGTTTTTAGTTAAGCTTCTTTGCGGCTTGATTGCCAAACTGTTTAAATGATAGCTCCAATAATCTCCCTCCGAACTCACAAAAGGATGAATCTTAAAGAAACAGGTGCAACTAGGGACGGCAGGAGAAAATCAAGCATACATCAACGACATGTACTACAGTTGGGAAATAGAACGGACCAGACGCCATTTTGTGCTGTCAGACGTCTTTTCTAACTTTAATACAGTCGTCACACACTTCGATTTTTTTTCCAGTCTCAAACACAAACTTCAACGTAACTTATGTGTCAAAGTGACATAAGGTAGTTCTGATTTGAAGTGGAGAAAAAAAAAACAACATTAGAGACGTGGTTAACATCTCTAAAGCCAATCCAGAACAACCAATCGCCTCTAATCAATAAAAAAAGGTATAACTGAGTTTGCTCTGATTGGTGATCTTCGACTGGGAGCATTTCGTCATACGACAAGCTCAATGTTTTCACAGATTATTTGTCTTCTGTCACAAAACTGACAGTTTTAGCAAATATCAAACTTTTTGGCCTACATTCAAACGGTTTAAAGCTAACGCCACACATAACCCCGAACCATCCAAGAAAACCTTAGAATCATGCGTTACTTCTTGTTGATCTAGCACACTGAATCCCGGACGTACACTTTAGTTTTTGCATTTGAACTTCTTGTCCTTTTTCGTTCTAAAGAGGCGAGCAGTTGCTCCTACTGCGCAGAAGTTAAGAGGCCGACGGTTCAGCTCCCAACGTCGTTCTTGCTCAGTCCGTCTAATCAGCTGCAAACGAGACGATGATAACTCGGCCCATGTTTGTGAATCCTGTTAACCTTTCGCCTCCCTGGCTTTTAATCCATAATTGAGTCGTGCTGTTGAAGTCTAAATCTCTGTGAGCAGAACTCGCCATGGTGATAATCCTCTTTGGGCCGAGCACACAGCACCGCAGTCACACATCTACATGAGAGCCAAGGAGATCCTGGCTCATCCAAACTACCGTTCTGTGCCCCTGCTTCATAGTGGGACCAGTAGTGGCCTTGCTACATAAAGTCCGATTAGCATTTCCAGTAAACAGCATGTCATTGAAATCCCTCATGATGAGATTGTTTTAATATTCTAAGCGTCGCACGGAAAAATGGATTAGCATCTTTAGATTTCCTTAGAAATCCGTTGTTCTTTCATTTATTAATTTTCTTCAACCTATGTAATCCCTGTCAGAGCTTCTAGTGACATGTTCAGGCTTTTGCATCAAACAACAACAAGAAAAAAAAAAGAAAACAAGCAACGTTGTCCTTTTACATCCAGCCATTGATTTCCTATGCAATTCTTCTCAATTCTAACTTCTTGTCGATGCTCCATCTGATTTTCTCCAATTGAACTCGATTTCTTTGGTAGAATTTCAACGGGGCCAATCAGCGAACAGGAGGAGAGGCTGTGAAGGATGACGTTGATTTTCGGTAGAAATTAACCAAAGTCGTTCAGTGTGTTTTTGGCTGCGATTCCAAAAATGCAGCCGCCTTGTTCGGCTCCCCTCTTCTCTCTTTGCCTGGCAGGATTGTTGTTCACAATGCAGGCAATTTCCTGTAAGCTTCTTAGCATTAAACTGCCTCATTGCATATGCCACAGGAAAACGTTGGAAATTGGATGATTAAAACTTCAACAGAGTCCACGCTTTCCTTTCCTTTTTTAATTTCACGAGCTTGCTGTTGTAACACATCAGTAGACATTGATCAAATAACGGCAGGCTAACTGCGTTAGCCGGTTTGACGTCAGCGGCGTCTCCATTTTTCCTCCCGCCTCTCAACAGAGAACGTCCGGTCACTTTTCAAAAATAAGAGCATCAACATAAGTCACTCCAACGGTAGTGATAGAACATCCTGTCATATTTCAAAATAAGAGCATCAACATAAGTCACTCCAACGGTAGTGATAGAACATCCTGTCATATTTCAAAATAAGAGCATCAACATAAGTCACTCCAACGGTAGTGATAGAACATCCTGTCATATTTCAAAATAAGAGCATCAACATAAGTCACTCCAACGGTAGTGATACAACATCCTGTCATATTTCAAAATAAGAGCATCAACATAAGTCACTCCAACGGTAGTGATTTTTCTGAGACGTTTATAAGTAGTGTGGGCTAAATGTTGCTATCTTTCATCACACTAAAAACAAAATTGGCTTTTGTTACTAAAATAACGTGAAACTGACATAAGGAGTTAAAAACAAATGTTTTATATTGAAGAATATATACTTTAACTGGCCTTGAGACAAAAAAACTGTACCTTTAACTTCATATTTTCTTGTTCAGTTTTTTCAAGCAGTCACTGCAGATGGTTTCTGGACGTTTCTGCTGCTGGAACTAGCCAGTCCTCTGTAGGACTTTACTTTTGATTCTGCAGAGAGCATTGTCTCTTCATTTTATTTACTTTTTTTTTTCCTTTCTTTCTTTAGGGCCAACCGACAAAACCCTCGCTCTCTCACCCCATTCGTCCACGTAGATGTTCTCCTCGCAGATGATGAACAGGCCGGTGTGAAAGTTTGGGAAGACGAAGCGGTCATCGCCCGTCTCCCAGAAGAACTGGATGTTGGAGGTGTTGGACACGCCCGGCACAGGGATGCACCGCTTGAACTTGGTGGCCGTGCAGAGAGGCTTGGGCACCTTCTGCTGGCCCGTGCACCAGAAGGAGGAGGTGAGGGCCACGGTGCTCAGCAGGAGGGACACGACTGTCTGGAAGAAGGACAGGGAAGGGGAGCGCACTCTCTTGAGGAAGGCCATCAAGGGAGGAGGAGGAGGCTGGTGGAGGGAAACAAGAGTTAAATAAAGACATCTGATCCCTTTTTTTTTTTTGTCTTTGTTAGAAACGCTTTGTTGAGATGACATACACTTTTTCTAACTAAATCTCCAAGGAGATGCGACAGATGAGTGCATGTGAATTCTGTGTAATATACTCCTAAAACTTCTGTGTGTTTTGTTGCGATTTTTATGTGGCAGACCGATACAAAATGGAGGACAGGAAAGGAGAAAGGCTGGAGGTTCACCCTTGACCGTAAACAGCCAGGGCTACAGTGGAAGACAGCGAGTGATCTGCTCAGCCGCATCTCATTTTAGATGCTGAGCATGGACTATTTTCTAAATGTAAATACGGAGAATAAAAAATCAGAAACTTTTCTGCTTTTCTTTTAATGTTGCAAAAGTGCGAGAACCTCCTTATGTTTCAACTCTACAATGAACTACAGATTTCCCTTTCTACAACAATCTAACATTGTTTCTTTCAAATATTACATTTTCTAAATGAGCCATATTCACACAAAAATTATTTTCGCCTTTTAATGATGATAAACAAAATTGAAATAATTACTTCTTTCACCACGGATTTGGATCAAAGCATGTCTGAACGGCTCAGTGAGAGTCCAGCCCGACTGAGAATCTGTGGCAAGACATGAAAATTGATATTCACCCAAATCTGGGTTTGAATTATTTTGCAAAAAAAAAAAAAAAAAAGAAATATAATAATAAATTTCACTCTCTAGAGATCTGCAACTTCCCTAGACCATCCATTGTGGCTGTAACTATGGCTAAAAATGACAAATCACAGCAAGATATATAAAAAAAGTGGATGTAATAAATACATGCTGCTTTTTTTTTTAAACTAATAGTGTTAGGAATATTTTCTGCCTCTAGGTTGCAAACTGCCTGCTTAAAAAAAAAAAAGATACATAAAACATAAACATTCTGGTAAGAAAGATCTATTTATTCCCTTTAAAATAAAAAAAAAATAAAAAAAGTTTTTCTTGAATCTAAAAATTAAATTCTTCCAACAGATATTGGTAAAAGTGGCTATTTTGTTTTGAAGCGCCTTGTATCTTTTGTGGCTCTTCACGTTGTCCAGCTGGAGCGAAGACAAAACCTGCTTAGTGCTGTAGAGGTCGCTGACCCCTGCTCTGGCTGGACACGGCCTTTAGAGAAAAACCCACAGGAATTTACCAGACAGTAGCCGGTCTTCGAAGTACTGACTCAGAGGCCTGAACAAAACTACACATCACACTGTCACGACTTTCGTTTTTCCTTTTGCTGATAGAAAAAGAAAAAAAAACTTCAAACAATGCGTCATTCTTAGCCCCACTTCCCGACGTTGTGCCGTTTGTGTCGGTCGGTCGCAAAAAGTCCCAATAAAATTCACAGAAGTTGCAAACGGCTACGAATGAATTTTTCAAAACGCCAATCGTTGCCAACTTTTGCAGACAGACAGGAACTCACACAGCCCCGATGAAGACGTATTATATCAACTGGAGAGGAAATCTGGCATCGCCATGGAAACCATCCAGGGGACGGACGCGACACAGCCGAGCGATCCGAGCCAAACTGTGTGTTGGAGACAAAGGAAGGATTCTTACCTGCTGTGCGTCTTCCCTCAGCCTCCTCTTGGAGAGAAAAAGTGGAAAAGAAGTGACAGCTCCCCACTCCCACTCCGCTCCACTGATGACGGGAGGATTTTGGTCACCACGGTGACCTCTGCGGGGGGGGGTGTGACTGTCACTCCGACACAAGCAGGAGCGTATCTCTCAATCACACACACACACACACACACGCCTTTAATCCAGCCGTATAAATAAATCCAAAACAGACAGCTCAGGTCCATCTGTTTCAATTTCATTCCTAGACTCATCTTGATCCTTTTCATTCCCTTCCATCCCCCAATCTCCAGCCAAGCCTTTTCAGCCTGCACAAGCAATGTCGGTTTAATTTAACCTTGACACACTGACCAAAGCTACACACACACACACACACAACTTTAAATTTGGAGAGAGAAACTGTATATTGAAAAGCAGTAGGACCTTTGGAGTCTTAGTCGGGATACTGACAAACAGCATTCATACGAAATTCATTTATTAAGACCTGATGGGTGCAAAGCACTGAACTCTATGTATGTACAGCTCCATTAAATAGTTTGTCCCCCCCACAAGTTTCTGTTTTATACTTTTTTTTGTTACATTTTAATATTCCAGGCTAACCGTAAATTTCCGCCACAAATCTCAAGACGTTTCGAGATTAATCTATGAAATTTTCAAGAAAAAAAAAAAAAAATATATATACTGTATATACAGTACAGACCAAAATTTTGGACACACCTTTTAATTCAATGAGTTTCCTTTATTTTCATGACTATTGACATTGTAGATTCACACTGAAGGCATCAAAACTATGAATAACACATGTGGAAATATGCACTAAACAAAAAAGTGTAAAACAACTGAAAATACCCCTTATATTCTAGTTTCTTCAAAGTAGCAACCTTTTGCTGTGATTACTGCTTTGCACACACTCTGCATTTTCTTGATGAGCTTCAAGAGGTCGTCACCTGAAATGGTTTTCACTTCATAGGTCAACCTGCCCTGTCAGGTTAATAAGTGGGATTTATTGCCTATTGACTATGATTATTTTCATAGTCATGAAAATAAAGAAAACCCATTGAATTAGAAGGTGTGTCCAAACTTTTGGTCTGTACTGTGTATATATATATATCTGAGCTTAGAAAGTATAAATTTCGCTAGAAAACCCCCCCTCAGTTTTGAGAGTACTCAATTAATCGAAGATTTTTTGAACTTTTTTTTTTGGCAGAAATGCATTTCCCCCCCCCATCTACAATGGCCCTAACATGCTGTTGTAAATCAAAGAACCTGTGTGAATTTAAAACGTTTTCAAATGACAACTCCATGTATTAAGGCTGCGGCGTCCAAAGTGCTGCCCGGGAAGCTTTCTTGCGGGACCCTGGATGAATTTGTGTGGCCCTGGACCACCGTTCTAGAGTGAGGCCAACATGACCTCTCATTTTGTTCCAGATAAATGCAACAAAGTGGCAGCTGACAAAGTCTGTTGGCACCTTAACCTGAACTGTGTGCTTTGGTCAAGTGAGGTCAAAGTTCGTGATAATTCTGGTAGATGATCTGTGACTCCGTGGGTGCGTTTTTCTTCAAATGGCTTATGAAACTTTAATAGAGAGCGTGGCGTCCTCAACTCCTTGTAAAATGAGATTTCCATCAGAAATCAGATGGATTCTACTAGAAATAGAAAAGAGTTGTCTCTGGGTCTTCCAGAAGAGTAGTGATCTAAAACATGTGTCAAACTAAAACGTTACTTACATAAATATTCAGGCAGATGTCCGCCCAATTCTTATGTTGTCTGTCTAGCGGCAGAAAATTTGCGATTATGATTGCAGAAAAAAAAAAAAAATCACAAGAAACCCAACTGTGAATCCTGGAGGGACTGATCAATGTGAATAGATATTTAATTTTAAGAAGCACTTATCGAATGCAGAGGCAGCTATTTATTATTCTTTTATCCGTTTTTTTTTTTTCTTTACGGGTTTAATCGGTACATTCTGGCAGAACCGGCCCTTTGAGTGCATTCATGATTTTGAAATTGGGCGAAAATGAAAAATAAAACAAGTTTGAGACCTTCGCTCTAAAACAAATCAATAAAGACAAAGGCTCCACCGGTCAGCTGCGTGGTCTAATAAAACGTTACAGAAGACCCGAAGCTGTTCCACTCGGAAGAGACGGTACAAAGTATTAACTAGTTAGATTAAAATCAGCTTAGTCTGTCTTAGACGAATCACATAAAACAGGTTTTATAGTCTGTAACACAACAACCAAAAAAAAAAAAAAAAAAGGAAAACAGCTTTTCTGCTGCATCTGCCACGTCGTCCTTGTAGTTTTGTTCCCGGATTATTTGCATCATCCTGCCGGTTTGGGAAACAATAAAATGAGCGTTAAACTTGAGCTCCATTAAGGCTTTCTCAAGCCCTACGATTGTTTTCTTCCTTTGAACAAACCAGCGCAGGACTGTTTAATTATTGCCTGAAACCTGCGGTGAATGCCCGTCCTGGGCTTGCCGCAACAGGTTGTTTTAGACTCAACGGTGCGTCTGTCAGATCTTCTATGGAGGGTGTAACTGTGTGAAACAGGCCCTGCCTGTCAGCTGGAAACATCGAAAGACATGGAGGGGAAACAACAAAATAAAGAGAGAGAAAAAACCCCCCCACGCAAATCTGATGAAGAAGGCTGAAACAAAGTTGAAGCATTTTTAAGTGTATTCATAATTCATATACATATTGACAGGTTTCTAATACAGCATGGTTTCGATAGTGTAACTGTCTTTCAGTTTGACCTTTTTTTTCGTTTGTTTGTTTTGTACAAGAATAACAATAAAAAGTAATAAAGACAACACCATGTATGACTCACTTTGAAATCTGATGGCAATGGATTTTGGATCTTCCGCTTCATTTGCCGCTGCTTCACTGAAGTGGGAAACCTCTCTCGAACGTACTTGGTTCAGGCTCACTTTGACCAGGACAGAAACGGCCGGTCGCGTGGCAACGCGCGTCCAAAAGCTTCGGGTTCCGTCTCGACTTCCAAGGTTTCGCCAGCGTACGAGGAAAAAGCTCCCCGTTTCGTCCTTCATGTGTCCTCCCGGTTAGAGACGGCAAGCAAAGCCTCAGTCCATAGTGTTATCTCGTCCTCTTACAAGTCTCTCTCTCTTTGCACATTATGAACGTTCTGTTCTTGAAAAATAAGACTGTCCATCTGATTTTTTTTTTTTCTTTCTCTTTTTAATGAATACTATCTGTACCGTAAAAACCCCTGTGATGAAAAATAAGAACACTTTTCAAAAAGGACCAAAAAAATGGAATCAAAGACCCAGATATCGGCATTCCCCCCCCAGTCCCACGCGCGCGCACACACATCGCTCGCTCATTCACAACTTGGGTTTGTTTTTCTTTCTTTTTCTTAAAGGCAACAGATGTCCATTCTCCAAGGCAATAATGTCTTTGTGGCAATCTCAACCCTGACATTCCAGACATCAGACGCTCGGGTTTTTCCTTCTCCAGGAAAAGCGACAGAAAAGTATAAAAAAATAAAAATTCCAACTCGGGTGTTGATTGAATATAAAGCGGCATACATCCATTTTGTTGTCATAAGTAAATACTGACGAGGATACAAAATAATGAGGATTAAAGTAATAACTGCGATCATCCTAATACCATAACATAAAAACACTAAACTGGTAAAATGACACCAACTCTCCCAGAACATCTTTTTTTTTTTGTTTGTTTGTTTGGGTTTCGACACCCAACTTGCTCCCGCTACATCTCTTCAAAGCAAACAAAAGGATAAAAAAAGGTAAATGATGATGCAGAAAATGATAAGCAAGAGTTTAACGCTTTATGTTGTCTGGAAAATCAAAGAGAGCCTAGAGAAGAAGCTTGTCTCTTTTTGTTCTTTACAGCGAAATCCCTCCGTCAGTCTCGACGTCTCATTTCGTCCCCGCTTCGATCGCTGTAGTTTGTCGGGGTTTTGTTTAACGGTTGTGTGTTTTTTTTTTGTTTTTCTCAGCTAAGTTCCTCTGTGTTGTTTCTGCTTTCGAGTAAAGAGCGATGACTCTGGTAAAAAATGGTTTGCTTTCTCCGTTGTCCTGTAAATGTAAGTAATGCTGATTCAGTTTGAGAAATTGTACATTCCCTTTAGTCGTTCTCCTCGACGAATTCCTGTCCGGTCTCTTCACATTTTCCCCCACCGAGGCCTACTGTCCAAGGTACCCTGTGAAGAGAAACAATAATTATCAATCGCAACGTTTCTATACAGCGCCTTCCAAAAGTATTCGCACACATGTTGCCATGCTACAAAAACAAATCAGAACGTATTCTATTGGGAACTTGTGTAAAAGACGGCGTAGTTATGAGGTGGGAAGACATTTAACTATATAATTTGTGCATAAGACTATATAGTAGTGGTGTTCTTTCCTCAACTCAAGAGGGCCAAAAAACCAGGTTGGCATGATCTGTGTGATGTCATCAACAATCAACAACGTTCATAAATGACTGATAAACTAAATCTGTTGAATGAGTGCTCAATATGAACCCAAACAAATAATATATCACTCAGCTAAATTACTAAATATGTGTAGGAGGATGCTCTCTGGATAAATAAGTACTCCTTCTAGGTTAGAAATGCCAACATTAGGCATGAGGTTTTATTTCTTAAAATTTTTTAAACAACATATGTTTGGTTTCCTTCACATTCGGAGCCAGCTTTATGTCAAACATTAATCGCTGCGGCAGCTTAAAGTGAGTCAGAAGCTCATTAACAGCCCGCCTCACACTGGTGTGAAGCACGGTGTCATCTGCATAAAGACGCACTTCAGGAGAATTCATTCCTCCTAAAGTTACTGATAAAATTAGAATTTGAAAATCTTCCATCTGCTTAACAACACCCAAACATGGCAGTAAAACATTTCTGCTTCCTGTCCGATGCATTGTTAATGTCACTGTTAGGTAATCAATCAAGTATTGTTTCATTTGATTTTACATTTTCAGAATCTCAGCATGAACTAAACCCAATTAAACCCTTCAATTGAATCAAACGGTGCTCTTAGTAATAAGTGTCCGAATGAGTTTGTGGAATCAGGACGGAAAACTATAATAATAATTTTAAAAAGCTTGATTTCTACTTTATTCAAAAATAAAAAGTTAGCCATTTGTTACGGAAAAAGAAAAACGCGCCTTTAACTGCTGGTACATCCTGACATCTGATCCCTAGACAGACAGATGAAAGCTCAAAGAAAATATCTCAACTATTTTAAACAGAATTTACTTTTTTTTAGGTTGTGGATGGGGAGCACAGGAAAAAAAAGGGCTGGGAAACACTTGTTTAGATCAAAGAAAATTCAGGTTGATGTCAAAAGTGCAACAGTTAAAATCTACTCCTGAATCCAACCGGGACTCATGGCAAGACTTTAAAAGAAAATAGATTTTCGACAGATGTTGTCCACTGAACGTAACTGAGCTTGAGATCTACCGTACATAAAAAGGAATAGGCAAACATTTCCATCTTTAGAAAGCTGAGAGATACAACCGACTGCCTTGAGGGAACTGCTCACCAAAAACTACGTAACCCTTTCCCTTCCAGTTCACAAATATGCACCACTCTCTGCTGGTCTATCACCTATAATCAGAATTCATTAAAGTTTGTGGCTGTTGCATGACGTGAAAACATTCAAGAGAGGAATGAATACTTTAAACTTTCAAAGGTAAAACTGAAAGAAACGGAAAGGGATGCGCCCCGATGACAAAGCCTGAGATGTACATCGGCTTCATAAAACCTACGTCAAGAGACAGAAATATGAGCTATACTGTATGTGGATTGGTTTCCATGGAGACTGGTTGGTTTGAATGTGAGGGGGAGGAAGTGACAGCGAGCGACAGGAGTACCGTTACAAAGGTGAGGGGAGCAGAAGAATGAATGGAGTGTGGCTCGTGCAGCAATGAGCTAAATGACATAGTTTGGGAGGATGAGGTATGAATGCACCGATCCACTTTTTTCACTTCCGATACCAATACAGATATCTGATGTTCAGTATCGGCTGAAACTAATCCGATACAGAAAAACAGTGCTGAATTGACAAAAGACGTATTTTTCTTTTTAAACAGACAGAAATGCCCTGAATTCACTACTTTATTTGCTAACTCTGCACCAGTACAGCACATTTAAATACACCAATTGCTTCAGAAGTTTGGTCAAACATGTAAAAACAAAAGAACTTTAATTTGTTCAGTCAGTCCAATTAGGAGCAGAGCAACCAGTGTAAACTGAATAAAGAAACTGATAAACTGGCTGACTACCGTGGTCAAACATTCAAACAACAAACTGCAACAAACCTTCTTTCAAATGGTTCAGAAAGTGCAATTAGGAATAAGAATTGCTCAAAGCACAAAGCGTTCAACAGATCTGCCCTTGTGGATCAGGCACATTGTCACCAATACCCAATCTAAAATTTGTTTCAATATCAGCCCAGTAACAACCAGTATGAACCAGTCTAAGATAATGAAAAAAAAACTGGCAATAATGAGGTAATATTGCCAGATTTATTGGCACCCTGGAAAAAGATGTCTTTGAAGCTTGAAAGAAAAAAAATCTCTCTCTCTTTTCCAACAAATATGGAAGCATGCTGTGTGCTTTAACCACGTGACGTGTGAAAATCTACGATTTTATGATCAGATTTCCCAACCGTTTGAAGAGAAACAGGCCAACAACATCAGAACTCTTCCACCATGATCAACACTAGGCATGAGGTGATTTCCACATTTTTGGATTGTTTATTAAAAAGCTCAATTACCAAACCACAGAGTTCCACTCGAACTCCCCATGTTTATGTTTGTGACGGAAAAGGATTTTTCCTCGTAACACACTCATCTGATTGGTATTTAGATATCATCCGATCGTTGCTATGGAGATGTGGTGACTCCAAGATGCCCCTTTGGAGGTTTCTTTCACTGCCGTACATTCCTCACTCTGCATGGCGATGAGATAAACATCCAAGTGGTCGCTGGTTAAAGAAATGAGTCTCTGTGTCACGTCATGTCTGTACCCCAGAGCAACAGGAAGTCATGGGTTCCTAATCAGAAGTTACATGATTTTAAAGGCATTATTACACACAACAAATGTGCAGAACAAGATTTTCTTAATTTTGGGTTTTCTTACCCGTTGAATGAATGTATTCAAATTAAAGGTTGGATGAAAGCAAAAAACTGTTTTGTTTATTCAGACTTAGGAAGGTGAATTTCTTTTTACTTTCCAAGTTTCAGGAAGAATAATTGTTTCCTCGGGTTTCTGTCTTTCTGTCAGATGACCCTACTGTGACTGTGGTAGTCACAGTAGGGTCCTAAGAAGGCTAGTTAACCTGCTAAGGTCGTGGTTCTGCACACACACTCACAAACTCTAACTAACACACTAAAAGTCCAAAAAATTCACCGAAAACTTTCCTAGTAAAATCCAAAACGTCACTGCGCTCTTCCCGTTTCCAAAACTCTCTCCAGAGCCCTTCTCTCACCACATCTGTCACTGTACCGTGCCAGCATCCTGACAAAAACCTTTTCATTGGTTGTTGTAGAAATGTGGTGCATTTGAGAAAATCGAAAACAAATTGGTGTCATATTGCATTCAAGCACTTAAAATTATGGCGAAAATGATTGATCACAAATCTGGTTTTATTTGGAAGTAAATAAAAAACAAAACCAATATAAAAACACTACTTTCATAAAGTTTAAAGTCTGTGCTGTCCAACCAAGTTGAAATGAACACTTGGCATGCTGCCATTTTGGTTGCAGTAGCCTTTTGAATGCATCACGTCACGCCCGCCCCAGCGAGCCGACATCGACCTTAGAGGGCTAAGCTGCGCCTTTAAATGCAAAAATCTGAGAAAACAGAGAATTTATCATTTTAAATACAACTTATTGGAGATGAATAACTTTCTGTTTCTAACTTTCTAACCCTAACCCTATTTAGGGCCAGGGCCAAAAAAGTGTACATTTGGGAGGAAAAAAGGGCCTTTTTCTAAAAATTCTGGAGGGCTAACCCTAGGTCGTAGGGTTACGGGGTCAGTCTCTAAAAATCCGGTTATCCCTCGTTACCCCTATGACCCCCCCTAACGATTTTTAAGACCCCCGGTCTCCCCGTCAGAGACCCCCAAAGAGGACAAACTTTTCACGAAAATCATGGCTTTTGCTCCCTCGTGGCAAGATTCGCTGTAGTAACGTGTTTCTGCCACCAGATGGCATCGTTGCCATCTCGGTGTTTATCTCAATGGGGAAAACTGCCATTTGGGTATTGGACCCGAACTTGCCACATGGGTATTCCATCAATGGGGGTGTTGCCACTTGGGTATTTTTACCCATACAACTGACACTTTGTCACATTTCACTCCATTGGGGCTTGCCAATTGGGTGTTTATGACAATGGGGGCTTGCCACCTGGGTATTCGTGAACATGGGGGCTTGCCACCTGGGTGTTTATGTCAATGGGGGCTTGCCACTTGGGGACCAGGGCAGATCATGGAGCTCATTTACCCAGGGATAGGGCACCCAAAGCCCGCATGGAGGTTGGGTGACAGACCCCTTGGACCTCCAGAGAACCAGGGGGGGACTCATGGAGCTCCTTTACCCAGGAATGGAGCACCATAACCCCGCATGGAGGTTGGATGAAACAGCCCCTGGACCTCCAGAGAACCAGGGGGACTCATGGAGCTCCTTTACCCAGGGATAGGGTATGGGGCTTGCCAAATGGGGGTATATGACCACGGGGGTGTTGCCACTTGGGGGACCAACACTTAAGCACCATTCAAACCTGGGGACCCACACTTAGGGTTAAGCACCGTCCCAACCTGGGTACCCAAACTTGCCAAATGGGGGTATATGACCACGGGGGTGTTGCCACTTGGGGGACCAACACTTAAGCACCATTCAAACCTGGGGACCCACACTTAGGGTTAAGCACCGTCCCAACCTGGGTACCCAAACTTGCCAAATGGGGGTATATGACCACGGGGGTGTTGCCACTTGGGGGACCAACACTTAAGCACCATTCAAACCTGGGGACCCAGACTTAAGCCAAATGGGTGTTTAGGACTATGGGGGTCTTGCCACTTTGTGGACCCACACTTAAGCACCCTTCGAACCTGGGTATCCCACACTTAGGGTTAAGCACTGTCCCAACCTGGGTACCCAAACTTGCCAAATGGGGGTATATGACCACGGGGGTGTTGCCACTTGGGGGACCAACACTTAAGCACCATTCAAACCTGGGGACCCAGACTTAAGCCAAATGGGTGTTTAGGACTATGGGGGTCTTGCCACTTTGTGGACCCACACTTAAGCACCCTTCGAACCTGGGTACCCCACACTTAAGCACCCCTCCGCGGACTACACCCACCAGTACGCATGGCCCAGAGTCTCGTGCCCCTGGTAAGGCTCCCTTTATGGACATGGCTTGCCACTTGGGTATTCGTGAACATGGGGCTTGCCACTTGGGGGACCAAGGGTTAAGCACCGTCCCAACCTGGGTACCCACACTTGCCAAATGGGGGTATATGACCACGGGGGTGTTGCCACTTGGGGGACCAACACTTAAGCACCATTCAAACCTGGGGACCCAGACTTAAGCCAAATGGGTGTTTAGGACTATGGGGGTCTTGCCACTTTGTGGACCCACACTTAAGCACCCTTCGAACCTGGGTACCCCACACTTAAGCACCCCTCCGCGGACTACACCCACCAGTACGCATGGCCCAGAGTCTCGTGCCCCTGGTAAGGCTCCCTTTGTGAACATAGGCTGCCACCTGGGTGTTTATGTCAATGGGAGGGTTGCCACCTGGGTATTCGAGTACATGGGGCTTGCCACCTGGGTGTTTATGACAATGGGGGCTTGCCACCTGGGTATTCGTGAACATGGGGCTTGCCACCTGGGTGTTTATGTCAATGGGAGGGTTGCCACCTGGGTATTCGAGTACATGGGGCTTGCCACCTGGGTGTTTATGACAATGGGGGCTTGCCACTTGGGTATTCGTGAACATGGGGGGTTGCCACTTGGGTGTTTATGACAATGGGGGCTTGCCACTTGGGTATTCGTGAACATGGGGGGTTGCCACTTGGGTGTTTATGACAATGGGGGCTTGCCACCTGGGTATTCGTGAACATGGGGCTTGCCACCTGGGTGTTTATGTCAATGGGAGGGTTGCCACCTGGGTATTCGAGTACATGGGGCTTGCCACCTGGGTGTTTATATCAATGGGAGGCTTGCCACTTTGGGGACCAACACTTAAGGACCGTTCGAACATGGGTACCCCACACTTAAGCACCCCTCCGCGGACTAGACCCACCAGCATGCATGGCCCAGAGTCTCGCGCCCCTGGTAAGGCTCCCTTTGTGAACATGGGCTTGCCAAATGGGTATTCGGCACCATTGGGGCTTGCCACATTTCAATATAAATGCTCTGCCATCTGGGCACATTGACCCTGGCTTCCCCGTGGCACAATGGTTAAGAAGCTTGCCTCCCACCCGGCAGAGCCTGGTTCGATACCAGCTTGGGACGCTGAGCTGCAGGACTTGCCATCCGGGTATCACTTTCAAATGCATTGATGCCAAATGGGAACCAACATTCACGGGGGCTTTAAGGGGGGGTCCCGCGCATTTATTGGGCCAAAGGTGGGCTCCGGTCATCACACACACTTGGAAGAATAAACGAAACCAGGCACAACCTCCTCTGATGACCCCCTGCTCTGGGGGGGCTTTGCCAAGGAATGGAGCACCATAACCCCGCATGGAGGTTGGGAGACAGACCCCTTGGACCTCCAGACAACCAGGGGGGACTCATGGAGCTTCTGTACCCAGGAATGGAGCACCATAACCCCGCATGGAGGTTGGGAGACAGACCCCTTGGACCTCCAGACAACCAGGGGGGACTCATGGAGGTTAAGTACCCAGGAATGGAGCACCATAACCCCGCAAGGAGGACAGATGAAACAGCCCCTGGACCTCCAGAGAACCAGGGCACATCATGGTGCTCAAGTACCCAGGAATGGAGCACCATAACCCCGCAAGGAGGACAGATGAAACAGCCCCTGGACCTCCAGAGAACCAGGGGGACTCATGGAGCTTAAGTACTTGGACCTCCAGAGAACCAGGGCACATCATGGTGCTCAAGTACCCAGGACTGGAGCACCATAACCCCGCATGGAGGTTGGATGAAACAGCCCCTGGACCTCCAGAGAACCAGGGGGACTCATGGAGCTTAAGTACTTGGACCTCCAGAGAACCAGGGGGACTCATGGAGGTTAAGTACCCAGGAATGGAGCACCATAACCCCGCATGGAGGTTGGATGAACCAGCCCCTGGACCTCCAGAGAACCAGGGGGACTCATGGAGCTTAAGTACTTGGACCTCCAGAGAACCAGGGCACACCATGGAGCTCAAGTACCCAGGAATGGAGCACCATAACCCCGCATGGAGGTTGGATGAACCACCCCTTGGACCTCCAGAGTAGTACCCATGAACCACCCCCATGGACCTCCAGAGAACCAGGGCACATCTTCACTGAACACTTGGACCTCCAGAGAACCAGGGCACACCATGGAGCTCAAGTACCCAGGAATGGAGCACCATAACCCCGCATGGAGGTTGGGAGACAGACCCCTTGGACCTCCAGACAACCAGGGGGGACTCATGGAGCTTCTGTACCCAGGAATGGAGCACCATAACCCCGCATGGAGGTTGGGAGACAGACCCCTTGGACCTCCAGACAACCAGGGGGGACTCATGGAGCTCATTTACCCAGGGCTAGGGCACTGACAGCCCGCATGGAGGGCAGATGAACCACCCCCATGGACCTCCAGAGAACCAGGGGGACTCATGGAGCTAAAGTACCCAGGAATGGAGCACCATAACCCCGCATGGAGGTTGGGAGACAGACCCCTTGGACCTCCAGACAACCAGGGGGGACTCATGGAGGTTAAGTACCCAGGAATGGAGCACCATAACCCCGCAAGGAGGACAGATGAAACAGCCCCTGGACCTCCAGAGAACCAGGGCACATCATGGTGCTCAAGTACCCAGGAATGGAGCACCATAACCCCGCAAGGAGGACAGATGAAACAGCCCCTGGACCTCCAGAGAACCAGGGGGACTCATGGAGCTTAAGTACTTGGACCTCCAGAGAACCAGGGCACATCATGGTGCTCAAGTACCCAGGACTGGAGCACCATAACCCCGCATGGAGGTTGGATGAAACAGCCCCTGGACCTCCAGAGAACCAGGGGGACTCATGGAGCTTAAGTACTTGGACCTCCAGAGAACCAGGGGGACTCATGGAGGTTAAGTACCCAGGAATGGAGCACCATAACCCCGCATGGAGGTTGGATGAACCAGCCCCTGGACCTCCAGAGAACCAGGGGGACTCATGGAGCTTAAGTACTTGGACCTCCAGAGAACCAGGGCACACCATGGAGCTCAAGTACCCAGGAATGGAGCACCATAACCCCGCATGGAGGTTGGATGAACCACCCCTTGGACCTCCAGAGTAGTACCCATGAACCACCCCCATGGACCTCCAGAGAACCAGGGCACATCTTCACTGAACACTTGGACCTCCAGAGAACCAGGGCACACCATGGAGCTCAAGTACCCAGGAATGGAGCACCATAACCCCGCATGGAGGACAGATGAACCACCCCCATGGACCTCCAGAGTAGTACCCATGAACCACCAGCACTCAGACACTTAGCACACCCAGCTAACCCACTTTGCCACCAAGGAACACAGGTCAGAATACCCAAGTGGCAGGCCTCCCCATCCCCCACAATGCCCGTGGACCACACTACCCATGAACCACCAGCACTCAGACACTTAGCACACCCAGCTAACCCACTTTGCCACCAAGGATCACCGGTCGGAACACCCAGGTGGCAGGCCCTCTGAGCTGAAAGTGAAAATCTGACACGATTCTATTCCTAATACAAGAGCTCCATCCAGGGGATTTTGCATGAACTGCATCTGCACCGGTATGGCACCAAAAGCGCCCAAATGGCCCATTCAAAGGAATACCGGGGTGGCAAACGAGCTCTTGCAGCCACTTGGGAATAGTGGCAGCCACTGCGGTGCAAAAGCCTATGGGAAATTTTGCCACTTCGGACCGTGGCCCTAACCCTATCCCTAACCCTACCCTAACCCTAACCACGTTCTGCGATTTAATAAAAATTTTTTTTTAAATCTGGTACCAAGTCAGTGTTGACTTACAGCTCCCCAAATCCGGCTCCTCCTTCTCCCAGTTTCCCTCAGCCTCTCTCTGACTGCTCCACATACACTGGCTTGGCTGGCCGGATGCTCTGGGTAAACTGGATTAATGGGGAGAAAAAAAAAAAAGAAAAGGTCACGACAGTTTTCCACGTGCGGGAATATTCTAATAAACGGATTAGTGAACAAGGCAGAGAAAAACGAACCTCTCCTTCTTTACCTTGTGCTTCGGACACCTCAGCGAGAAGTTATCTTCATTCAGAGAACAGTCTGAGTAAAAGACAAAGGGATGCCAAAAATGAATGGGGAAAAAAACCCCCAAAAAAACAATGGTGCTGGAAGAAACAACAGACTGGCTGTATTTCATGCACCTCCTCACCTGCTTCAATAGCACACAGGTAGTGGTAGCGGAGCGTGCAGCCTTTACTGTAGCAGCCCAGCGTCGAGCCAACTATCTCGCAGAACGAGCAGCTCTGGTGAATAAATAATCATCTTAAAACTGGCAAGTGACCAACAGCTTTTAACAAAGCTCATACTAGATATAAAATTAGGGTTGCTATAAATATGCTTTATTACTTTTCCAGCCTGAAGTTTTGACATTTGCCATTAGTTCTAAATAGGGGCGCACCGACTGCAGTTTTACGGCCGATCACAATCTTTAAAACATCTGATTTGCCGATACCGTTTTTTGTTGTTGTTGTTGTTTGAAAAGTTGCTAAATATAGTGGCACATTCGCTCCGTTGGGAACAGAGGGGTGACTATTGTTAACCATCCGGGTCCATCAGTCAGCCCTCTCTCATGGCAGAGCACAAGAGGACAGTGGCTGATTTTCAGACATTCGAGGAGGGAGCAAAGATTGATGGATAAGATCGGTTTCACATGTAAAATTGGTCGACCACCAAAATTAAGGAAATCGGGGCCACTTCTTTGGCCAGACAATTTATCGGTACACCCCTAATTCTATTAACACTTTCAGAGTAAAAAACATTTACCATAGTGGAGTTTTATGATCTGTATGTCCCAAAAATCTTCTACAACAAATCTGGTCTATTTTAACACCTATAACATTTATAGGAGCAGGCAGTGGTTTTCATATATAGAAGTAAAATAAAAAATAAATAAAACACGAGTTTCAGCTATTTTTCTTGCAGTGTCTGGAGATAATTTCTAAACAAAAAACAAAAATGTCTCATTAAGTTGTAAAAGTATCTCTCTCCTAATCATTTAATATTGATTGCACAATAGTAGCACTAGTAAACCTCTCTCATGGACTTTTCAATTTTCCTTCGCTTCTCTTAATGAGTTTTTCTATAATCTACATCAGATTGTGGATTTTTTTTTTTTTTTTAGAATAGGCTAAAGTAATAAAAAACAATGGTGCCGAAGGAAACAACAGACTGGCTGTATTTCATGCACCTCCTCACCTGCTTCAATAGTAGGTGAGGTAGTGGTAAGTAGTGGTGTGCTATTGAAGCAGCACACCACTACCTGGCAGTGTAGTCCCTGTAATGATAACTGTAATCATTTTCATCCCTGAAAATAATTACAGGGATCTTCATGTCTGGTATTCACACCAGAAAATGCAGATTCTTTAAACTACTGTTTGTAAATTGATTCTTTTACTTATCTATTTTTTTTTGTTTCTGTTAACACACACTTTTAAATATATATATATATATATATATATATATATATATATATACAGTACAGACCAAAAGTTTGGACACACCTTTTAATTCAACGAGTTTCCTTTATTTTCATGACTATTGACATTGTAGATTCACACTGAAGGCATCAAAACTATGAATAACACATGTGGAAATATGCACTAAACAAAAAAGTGTAAAACAACTGAAAATACCCCTTATATTCTAGTTTCTTCAAAGTAGCAACCTTTTGCTGTGATTACTGCTTTGCACACACTCTGCATTTTCTTGATGAGCTTCAAGAGGTCGTCACCTGAAATGGTTTTCACTTCATAGGTCAACCTGCCCTGTCAGGTTAATAAGTGGGATTTCTTGCCTTATAAATAGTCATGAAAATAAAGAAAACCCATTGAATTAGAAGGTGTGTCCAAACTTTTGGTCTGTACTGTGTATATATATATATATATACACTGTGTCACTGATTTGTTTATTTGGAATTTAAATTACTTTTTTTAATTAGTATTATTTCAATTTACCTAGAGGCCAAAAATGTAGTACAAAAAACATAAAAAATCCAATACTGACCCATCTTCAAAAGCAAAACGATTGACTTGGACATAAACCTACCTTTCAAGAGGAAAAACAAAGAGAAAAAGATACAATTTAGATACAAGTTTGACTAAAATATTATTGTATATTTTATTTTTTGTTCTTTCCTTCATCTACCTATGATGATGTCATTGTTATGAAGCATTTTGGTCACTTGAGATTGTTGTAAATGTCCCATAAGTAAACTTTGACTTAACTTGTGGCATACAGTAAAAAGGACAAATACAGCTGATACTCACAGTTTCTCTGGCTCCATCTAGTGCCTCCTGTAGGCCGTACAGTCTCCCATTGACGAGGTACACTCCACTTGTCCATGCTATACATCCTTCATGCACCCACAGCTCCTCTGGGTCCATGGGCATCTGTGGCAGCTGTGCGAGTTGTGCCAAGGGCCCCAGGGAGTCCAAGGCAGGCGGAGGGGGCTGAAAAGGCAGGGAAGCCTTACTGTTGGATGGAACCATCCGAGGGGAGTCCTCGCTGGACTTGTGTCGCCTTTTAAAGCGGGGATGTGAGGTCAGCTTTCTGTGCTGAGGTCGCTGCTGAGTGTCGTCTGTCAGCTGCTGCTGCGGCTGCTGCTTCTGTGCCTGTTGCTGCTGCTGGTCGCCTTCAAGGTCTGGCTCTCTTTTAAGCTCAGGGATAGGTCGCAGATCGGGGCTTTTCTCCCAGGTTAAAGGTGTTTTGTTGCTGAGCTTTCCGGGCATATACATCATCATCATCATCTCCTCTGTTGGGGCTGTGAAGGCAGTTCTCTCTGCTGGGTTTGAGCAGAAATTGTCGTTCTCAGATGAGGGCATGTTGAACTGAGCGAGCCGTGTTGGTGTGACTTGAAGTGTACTCAAAGCGTTCGTGTCTAAATTTGGTCCAGTTTTGTTTGGGCCTGTAGAGGGCTGACACTGTCTGATCTGGGGCTGGTTCTTGGGGAGCTTTGCGGCGTATTCAGCCGGATAGTATGGCCCGTAGAGATCTCCAAGATGTTTGTAGTTTGCCCATTTCTGGCACAGACAGCACAGCAGGCGCCCGGAGTGATTGCTTTCTGTGATCACAGACCCTGTAACGACATAGCCAGATGAAGGAAGTGCTTTGCCTGACTGAAGTGTGGTTTCCACCTCATCCGTCTCCCTTTTCTCCAACTCTCTGTCTCTCCGAGATAACTGGGAGGAAAGCGCTGAGGTCAGGAGCGAATCAATTCCAACACCTCCTGCTTTTCCTCCCGCTGCACTGCGCTCTCCTCTCATTTTGTCGTCCTCGGCGTTAACAATAGTGCACACAGCTCCGATCTCAGGTATTTTTTTCTCCACATGGATGTGAGGAATAAACAGGCCTTTTCTATTTGGATCTGGGCAACCTCTGTTTGTGCTGAAACTCCCCGTTGCCCCCAAAGGTGCATCTGGCTCATCTTTAGATATGGGTGGCGCCGCAGGTACCGGTGCTCTCCTCCTCCTCCTCTGCCGCCCCCTCACCTCCAGCGCCTCGCCGTCGACTTTCACGCCTCTGCGTCTGCATCGCACCTGTTTTGCCTCAGTCTCTGGCTGCGTGTCCTCACTCTCGACGTCAGCTTTCACCACTTGGGTCAGAACAGGGGGGGCTATTGGGGGAGTGTTTGTGTTTTCTGACAGAGTGGGTATGGTAGGGGTTGATGTGCTGCTGGGAGTTTGTGTTGCTGGTGGGGTGGAGGCAGGCGCTGGGGTTGGAGGGGGTGGAGTGGTTGGAACTGGGGGAACACTTAGAGCTGTGCTCTGTGGTTGGATTTGAGCCTGGGCCTGCACCGGGACTTGGGTTTGAGCCCGTTTTTGCTTATTCACGCTTCCAACGGGCCTGCCCTTCTTCTTGCCAGATGGGAAATAGCCCTTGGGCACAACATTCTCCAATGGCTTTGAGTCTGTCGGCGACAGACTGGACCTTCCAGAGGACATCTGATGTTGTCTGTTCAGCATGTGGCCTTGGTGGGGCGGGGTGGTCCCGTAGTAGTCGCTGCCAGGGTAATCCTCAAATCCCATGCCAGATTCTTGGAGTTTCTGTCGAAGGAGGTTAGCAGCAGACTGCTCTCCCCTTCGAGTCTCAAGCTGCTGGTATGTGTTTGTAAAATGCTGAATGTCCGACAGGGCGGATGAAGACGGAGGCGGAGAACCCTGGACCGGGCGGGGAAGAGGTGGGGGAGGAGGTAATGGGCCGAGCAAAGCAAAGTCTTCCTTATCACCTGATGCAGACGCCACGGTGGCCCCTAAACCGAAGTCAAAGTCTTGCTGCTTGACTTGAGATGATTGATGGGATTCACATGGGAAGGAAGATGTGGGTAAAGGCCCGGTTTCATCAACTCCTCTAAATGGAATCATGTTGTTTAATGAATGACTTTCATCCATGTAACTATCCTCTCCTCCTGCAACTCTGGGGAAATTTGCCAAGTCTTGATCCTGTGACTCATTAAACGCTGGGATGTCTGAGTGCAAGAAACCGGGGTAATGATTTGACTCATCATCGGTAGGGGCTGCTGGCTTTTTAATATTTGGGGTAATTTTCTGCACTATTGCCTCCAGTTTCAAGCCTCGTCCTTTTCTGGCAGCCAAAACCTTGGTGTTACCACCTGAAGGAGACAGCGGTTGTAGGAAGCTGTTCTCACCTGGCTGTGGGGAGGAGAGCCGAGGACATGGCACCTCTGTGGTGGATGAGTCATCGTCGTTGTGATGGCTGGGCTCAGACTGAGCTCCAGGGGAGTGATGAGAGTTTGTAGCGGCTCTCTGCTGAGGTGAGTCCTGGAGCAGTCTTTTTGCAGGAATGGGAGATATGAAAGACCGAACCCTTCTTCTTAAAATCAGGGGATTTGTGTCTCCGGAACCTCCGGTTTTTGTTGGACGCTGTGGCTGAGTGGTGTTTGTGTCTGAAGGAGGCTTAGAGGAGATGGATGGGGAAGGTGGACAGGCATGTTTGGCCTCGTCTGTAGCTACTCTGGATTCCTCGGATTTGACAGCATTGTGGCTGTGAGTCAGTTGTGTCGGAACGTGACTGTGTGAAGCTAGAGGAGGAGGGCCAGGAAGAGGAGGAGGTTGGGCTCTATAGTAGGCGTCTCCTTCCATCATCCGAGCGCCCTCTCTCCTAGGATGTGTAGACTCCCAAATTTTCATATCATGGTAAGGATTTTGATGATGCACTGACTGAGTTTTGCTCGTGTGTTCAACTTGGATGTCAGCCAGTGGGATTAGTCGCTGTCTCTGCTCTGACTGGTTAACCTTGTGTCTCCCAGGAGAAGATCCATGCTGCATCATCATCATATCCTTCGGAGGCCTGTTTATGGCTTTTACCCACTCACTAATGTCGTGAGGGGGGTGTGGGGGGCCACGTGGATGCGGATACATTTGAAGTTTACTGGTGGATTGAGACTGAGGAGGTAAATGGTGAAAGGGATGGTGAGAGGAAAACGGCAGATTACTCCGTGACATCACATTATCTTCTCTTGAGTCTCCATATTGGTACGGAAATGTACCACTGCTGCCGGATGAAAGATCGACTCCATGAAGATATGAGTGATGCCTTGTCGGTGAGGTCAAAGCAGTCATGCTCACAGGGTGTGAGGGCATGGGGGTTATATCGACAGTGCCACGCCTGTAGGGGTCAGCACTTACCCCACTTGACAAATGAGGAGGTTTAGAATGATACTCCGCCTCAGATTGACTGCCATTATTCTCATTTTGTGAATTTCCAGACTCTTTGTGCACCATTTCCATTTTCACTTGCTTTTCTATAACATCCTTTTTACTGAGATCACTTGGTGCAGCTGGAGAAGAAAATGGTTGTTGGATCACCGAGGCTGCACTCTGACTTTTCTCCCGTTCCTTTTCTTTCCCCCCCTCCCTTTCTCGCTCTGGTGTGCTACGTCGGTTCGGCGACACGTCGCAGATGACGGATCGCCGTTCCGACGGGGCTAATGTGGATCCTGATTTCTGGGGCTCGGTTTGAGAAGTGAGAGTTAACGGTTCCGGCTCTTGCAAAAGGAGCTCTTGTACATTAGATAATGTTTTTCTCTGCGGCATAGAGAAGTCAGATAAGTTGATGTGTTTAGCTGGGGGCTGCTGGGAATCTACAGTCTGTGCTAAATGGCTCTGGGACACACCCATGTCAGGTTTTTCAGCATTTTGAATAATCTTAGCATTAAAGACCTCTGACTTTACTAAGGACTGAGTATCTGTGGCAAAATCCGGATCACTTCCATGTTTCTGATTTGTGGTCTTTACAATTTGAGCCGAGTAAGACAAACCCTCAGTGATGTCAAGTGAATGTCTAGATGGAAACTGCTGTGGGGCTTGATGACGTGCAGGGAACGTCTGCTCCTGTCTACTATAGCGTCTGTCTAAATTATAACCCTGAAGAACTTCTTGCAGGAGACTTGGGAATTGCTGCATCTGTGAGTTCTCATCCTGAGCTTTAGACCCCACCCCATGACTTCTCTTCACTAGCATCTCAACCCCAGAACTGGACCCATCTTTTGGATGCACATGACTGTAACCGACCTGCGAGAGCTGGTATCCAAAGAATCTGGGGTTTGTTTCCATTACAGAGCCTGTGCCGGCCCTCACTCTGTTTTTTATCGACAAATCTGAGCCATATGTTGATTCTGGGTAGCTGTATTTATGCGAAGCAGTTAGGGGAGGATTCGGAGACCTCCCACTGTTTGACTTTTGATGATGGGACGAATACAGACTAAGATCTACACCTTCCTCCCCATTATGACTGCTTGCCTCTTTTAAATAAGAGAGTGACATTCTCTCTTCCACACAATTGTCTTGGGGATGCTTACTTTTGTCAGTGTGACTTGAAACAATCACACCAACGCTACTGATGCTTTGCTGTTCCTCTAATGCCTGTTTTTCTTCCTCCTTGTTAATGTGCGACTTGGACTCTGAGTGCAACATGCTTTTCTTTTCCTGGCCATTTTTTGCACTCACTCCTCCATCTTGTTGCATTTGGCTGCTGACCTTCTGTGTTTTCTCAGCTGCTGCTTCACTTTCCTTTTTAATTTCTCCACCTCTATGGTCATTATATGCCAAACCAGTTTCCGAGACACAATTCTGTGTTGTGGCAGGAGGAATATTGGAAGAGGAGGAGGGGGATGAGGAAACTGGTGGTGCTGAATGTAAAGTTAGACTACCTTCAGAGGATAGAGATGCTGCTGATGAAGGAATGTTAATTTCTTTTGTTTTAGTTTCTGCTGCTTCTTTTGACTGTGATTCGAGGACGAGTATTTTAACATTACATGCCTGTCCAGGTTGCGTTTGGGTTGGATTATAGCTCGTAACTTCAGACCCAGAGCTCGCACCACTCACCTGCCTTGCTCTCCCCCGCTCCCTCTCAGCCAGCTGCTCCTCTGGCTCCACTTTGGTCCCAGACGGCGCTCCAACAGGTAGCAGAGTTGAGTCTTCTTCTGCCCCGTCACCAGCTCTGACGTCTTTGACTGTGCTGCCGCTCGAGGCTGCACTTAAATTCCGGCTCCTGGGTTGCGATGGGGGCACGCAGTGCGCCGCGTGTGGCGCTTGCCCGCCGTCTCTCTTCTTGTGCGAGAACACCGTGTCAGTGAGGAGCATGTGCTGTACTGTGTTCGGTAAATTAGCTACTTGGGAGCTCAAGGCATTGAGACTGTTCAGGCCGGCATCCTGCATTCTGTCAAGAGAGGAAGTGGAATAAACAGAGGAGCCTTCCTCTCGGGATCCCTGGCTCATTTTATTTCGACCCACTGGAGGTAGGCTGCTCCCCCCAACTGTGCTCAGGCTGTGAGCTTTGTGGCTGCCACTGCTGCCGCAACTACTGACGCTGCTATTTGAGTTGGGTGTGGGACTCAACTGAGGTGCGGTCTGCAGTAGCCTACTGTGGCCAGGGCCGCTACGGGTGCTCGACATGGGAGGGCCGTGATTTGAGGCATTCCCAAGTGCCTCAGAAACCCCCATTAGAGGGGAAGGAGAAGAGCTACAGCTGGGGGAATGAACTGCAGAGGCAGCAGGGGAGGGGTTTGATATCGGGCTAAAGTTTTGGTTCATTTGAGTTTGCTGCGCATTAGAATGCATAGGGGATTTGGCTATTTCTTGGGAGGATGGCTGAACTATACTTGGGTTGGAGGTTTGATGATGTTTTGCAAAAATGCTGCCTGCAGGCAGACCCTGGTGAGGCATTTTCAGAGATCCGTCATAACCAACCCCTAAACTGTGCTGCGAGTTTCTGTGCTGTAGTGTGGCTTGCTTGTGAAGTGAATGAGACTGTGGGAGATATCCAGAATAATTCGAAGCTGGATAGCTCTGCTGGACATTCTCCACAGGGCCCACGTTATTAGCAGTGCCTGTACTAGAGACTGAATTGGAGCTAGTGTTGACACTTGGGGAACTGTTGACTTTAGGATCAAAGCTGCTGTTTGCAGCTCCATCCAGATATCTCTGCAGAGGTGGGCTGTACATTCCAGATGACCCTGTGGATGCTCCCCCCTGTGGAGAGTAATGGTACTGTGGGGTCATCCTGTGCCCGGAGTGTGGGTAGTTTCTTTGCTGCTGTGCCTGGTGGACAGGAGGAAAGCTCTGCCCATGTTGGCGCTGTTGCATTTGAGAGCCTGGAACTGACTGCATCACAGGGTTCTGATTCATATTGTACTGATGGGAAGGAGAGAAGGCTCCAGCAGCGCCCCCTGAACCGGCACTAGAGCCATAATCCACTGGGTATGGCGACATCAGGCCAGACGATGCAACAGAACTGGATCCAGGATGTCGATACTGGTGAGGTATATGTCCATCGATACCGGGGTACCCAAAACTTCCCCCATAGCCCATCCCTCCCCTCCTATGTCTGTCTTTTCCACCCATTGAAAAATAAAACTCCATAGCCTCCTTCCTGTAGGGGTTGTTATTGTTACCGGCGTGGACGTTACCCTGTGTTGGCGGAGGCTCCAAAGCTCCTCTGTTCCTCACGCCGAACGCAAGCATGTGGCTGGCTTGGCTCGGATGGTGGTGGCCTCTGTGAATGCTCTGCTGCTGCATCCCGACGTAATCTTCCATCATCCTCGGAGAGATCTGGGGCTCCACTGGCTGAGGGGGATACGGCGGTCCGCCCACGCTCCTCCCGCTGAATCCAGGAGGGATTGAGGGTGGAGCCGGGCTGTTGGAGAAATTCTGCATTTTTTCCCCCAAATTCAGATTTAAAAAAGGAAAAAAATCTGTGAGTGTAAATAGAAGGGAATGCTTCAGACTGAAAAACTGGCAGGCTTATGGCAGTAACCATGAAGAGAGTCAACAGCCTGGCAGGAAAACAAGAAATTGTAAAAACTATACATTTATATCACAGATATCAAAATCTCCTCCTCTGGGGTTATTTGTGGAACTCTTTGTAGTTTTATCAGTGACCAGTAAACCCCAAAAACCAGTTCAGCGTGACTGTTGATTGTTTGCTAATCTCCAAAGTTTTCAGGAGATATGCAGAGATGCATTAGTTCATTTCCAAAAAGCGAAATTCGTTTGGCACAGTGAAAGAAATATCATGGACTTCCACATGGCCAGCAGGGATTTTCTTCATACGGATAAACTCCACAGACGTTCCAATCCAAAAGTAAAAATTCAAAACTTTAGAAACAAAAGTCTCAAAAGACACACGCAAGTTGCTCTGTTGCAGTGACCCTTTAGCTCCTTCTTGTGTGCGACTGTCTGTGGATTTGACTCACACCTGTGTGACACAAAACCCACCCGGAGAGAATCAAGAAGTCTAAACAGTGATCCTCATTAATCATTCCAAAAAGCAAAGTCTCCATGGATAGTCTAGTCAGCTGTTGGGTGCCAGATGAAATTATTTTTACACTCATTTGACCGGTTGATGCATTTGGTCCCTTTTGCGGTACTCTTTTTTTGGGGGGGTGTGTTCAGACTCCTCTGAACTCCTCAGACTTCTCTGAAGGCGGCCGTGCTCTCCCGGCCGCCTTCAGCATTCAATTTGCTGTTCTTTGTCAACCGTCATTTAACCTCAAATAGTTCCACGGCAACAGTTTTCCAAAACAGGGTAATCCATTTATTCCACCTCAGATTCCATCAATTCCAGTTTGGGTTATCTGTAAATCCACACACAATACGGCATTCAGGTTTCCATCAGATGTTGGCCTGGAAAACAAATGAAAAAAGAAACGTCAAAGGACTAAGGAAGTGTAACATTCTTAATTTTCAATTAAACAGAACTTGAGGAATATTCTAATATGCATTATAAAACAAGAGATTTTAGCTATCACTTTGATCATTTTTATCCGATTCAGATTTTGGGACTTCGTTGAGTTCTGACCTGCTGATTCTGAACCATAACACATAAGGTGTTGTTCGCTCACTGATAAGAGTTTTGCTATTGTAATTCACCAGAAAACGTGTGAAATCAACAATTAACCCAATTTTTGCATAAAAACATCAGTCCCAGACCGTTATCTGACATGTAACAACAATCACCCAATCAGAGCCAATTGTTCAGGGAATTTTAGCCAATTCCAATCTCTGGCCAAAAGGTTTGAGCGTCTCCACAGGTATCAATAATGCATTTAATAAACAATTTATTTATATTAATATTTTATGATTTTTTAGCCCTCCTGAACTTGGGATGTTTATTTTATTGCTGAAGCTTTACCTATTTAATATAAACAATCAAATATACCTAAAGATGTTGCAACTACACTGCCGTATAATTTCAGCTCAATAACAGGACGCAGTGTTTACTGAAGCAACAATGATATGAGCGTTACCACATGGCACTTATATTACCCATTCAAGTCATCACTGGATTTTAATTTAATATGAGCACTGCATTAAATTCCTGCTCGTATTTTAATATGCACTGTGAGAGCGTTGCATCTGTTCTTGTTTTAACAATGCATGCTCTCGCCGTCTCCTGTGGCCTATAGCAAACAGATTTGTTGGAAGAAAAAATAAAATACAATCTTAAAAAAGCTGGGGATTCATTTTAGCCGACAGAGTAACACATCCGCAAAACACTCGCTTTTATTATGTAAACAAATAACCTTGTGAAAGATCCGAGACAAACTAAAGTCCTTATCACATGTCCAATACTGGGACTTGTTTTGGGAGATAGCTAGAGGCAGGATCGCACCAGCTTTCATGGGGAGGCGGGGTCAGTATCTTTAATTGCCATTTGTGAGGACAGGCCTCTTTATCTGCTTCAACTGCATTGTAAAAGTGTTAGTAGTCCCCCAATACAACTGCGCGTGGCTTCTGAAACAAAGACCGCTCTGTAACGAGTGTGCTGCTGAATGCAAAGCATGTGGTAAAACAGGGCCAGGAAGGGCTGCAAGCCCGAGCGACAACAGCCAATCAATCAGAGCGGCGCTGCGGCTTGGGCCGCTTCGTTTTGATTGCGTTTGATTTCGGAGCGCAAATCTGAAGGACAGCAGTTCTGGAGGAGTTATTCATTGATCACAACATCCAGGGTTTATACTAATTTGTTCAAACCCCGTGTTGAAACTACATAGCTTTTCAAACTTAAAAGTTTTCACTTGATTTTGGGCAAAACCTTCAAAAACAAGAAACTGGCGTATGACTGACGGCTGGATGGATGGATTGACGGACTGATTGGGGGAAGGGATGGCCAATGAATAGAAGGACGGATGGATAACAAAAAAAATGGACAGAACTGATGGATGGATGTTTATTATCTACATAAAAATGGTTGAGAAACAACTTGATGGATGGCAAACTAATAGATAAATGGCAGCAGGATGAACTCAAATTTATGGCTAAAAAACCCCAGATAACAGATGAATGTATAGATGCGTGGATATTGAACAGGGGATAAATAATAAACATATGGGTGTGGATGGATGATCAACTGAAAAAAGGGGAGAATTGTTTGATGATGATGGATAATTAAATCAAGTGCACTTCTTAGAACAATCTACTTTTGAACCTTTATGTGTCAAATAAGGCAATGGAACATGCAACAAACTGCACCCCCCCCCCCCCCCCATTTTCTGTTCCCGTTTTCCCAAATTTAAAAAAATTGGATGACAATCAAATCGTAGCCATGTATTCCCCTTCCTGTTTAGGAACCCTAAACATCTCGTTGTGTACTACCAGGCAGCAGCATTTCCAACCCACAAAACAGTGCAGCAGCAATAAAAAATAAAATAAAAAATGTAAAAAAAATCTGGCTGTCTCAGTGCAGCCTGTCAGCCAGTCAATCATCAGCAGAGCTGCCTAATTGATGCAAGCAGACGCAGTGGTATTGCAGAGAATGAGCCAGCGTTAGCTCTGGTTTGTTTGTAAGGTTTGTCATACTGCCATCAATACCACATTGGGGGGCTTCTTGCACTGCAGATGCAGCGGCTACACATTAGCCGGCAGCAAAGAATACGCATTACAATTAGCTTTGTAGTGCTGCTGCCTCTTTTAGCCTTGTCAGGTTAGCCCTAGCTAAAACACCTCAGATATCTCCAATTAAATATGCGAGCTAGCCACGTAAACTGTGAGCTAGCTAAGATGGAACCACTCGATAGCATCTCTGAGTCGGTCGGTTTGTGTTTATTGCGTTATTACAAAGGCCACTGCACACAAAACGTATAGTTAAAGCAGGCTAAAAAGGAGCAGCTACTGAGAGGTGATTAGGTGCAGATGTTACTCCCTCGGAAATCACCAGAGCCTCTCAGTAAATGGGTTAGCTAGCAGCAGAAATAACGTCTCCCAACAGGAGACCTGCCGTGACTACTGCGTTACAAAAAAACAAAACAACACTGCCGTCTCGCAGTCTGACTTTTAGTTGTTTTTTTTTGTTGTTTTTCCCCCCTTAATAAACACAGCAAACGTTCCCCGGAGGAGAGGAGAGGCAGGTCAGCCGGAGAGACGGGGCTAGCTAACACTCTGAAGGCATACCTGGAAACGCAGCAATACAAGGCCCCTCGAAGAGTGAAAGGCTGTTTTGTGACAATCCCGCTGCTGTGGCAGGAAACCCCAGCCTAGAGTCGACCGCTCCGCCGCTTTCCCCCCGCAGCCTTCCGAGCCCAGACTACCCCGAACCAAGCGGCGGCGGCGAAGTCGGGGGCCCCGTCACGACACCCAGAACCCGGGCCTTTTCTTCTTCTTCTCTTTCCTTTTGTCCTTACACCTCCAGAAATGATGAGAGCGGAGCACAATCGGGGTGCCTGTGGGTCCCGTAACCAGCGAGGTCCATACACCCCCGCCCCCTCCCTGCTCTTGTTCCCCCTCTCTCTCTCCCCCTCCGTTCACACACCGCTGAGGTGCTTCCACCTATGTCCAACTAAAATGAAACGCATCGCTTTCTCTTCCCTCAAGCCTCCTTCAACGCGCGCAGACTGTCCAGACGTGCCTTCCCGTTACTGGAAATGCACTTCCATTCCTCCATCAGCAGCTCCAGATATTCGCTTTCCTGTTTTTCTTCTTCTTCTTCTTCTTCTTTTTCTTCTTCTTCTTCTTGCAACAGAAAGACCGCCTTGAAAATGCATACACACTCATATTCCTGCACACCCCCCTCCCTCATCTGTCTCCATCACATCCCTCCACCTCCCCTCCTTTCTGTGAAGCTTTGGCTTTTTCATCGATCTTGGCGTATTCCTGCCACAAAATCTAAAGATTATATCAGTGCTTACAGATGGATTGTTTTAAATTTTTTTTTTTTTTTTTGCATAAGCATGCTCTGCTTCTTTGTTCATATTTCATGTCAAGTGAAAGTGAATTAGCCTGATGAAGGCACCAGGGTACAAAGGCAATATGGAGAGGAGTCAGGACTGAACGCAATAAAAGAAGGTTATGTCTGTAATGAGCAGGGCAACAGATGGAAGAACGTTTGTGAGGGAGAAATACGGTGTACTGGTTTGAGGTTCTAAAGATAGCAAAAAATAAAATCTAACACGTTTTTAGAGACGATAAAAAGAAAAAAGGGATGGATTTCCGCCGACACATTTCATGTAGAAAGCTAACAGAAGAAGAAGAAGAAAGAATATGCCTGACTCTGCTTTGTATTTGAGTCGATGACATCACGAGAGGCGCAAGAGAATGGAGCTGATCAGCTGATGCTTGTGAATATTATAGCAGATGAGAATCTGACAGATTTCAACGGCTTAAAAGCTTTCGGGTTTCATTGGAGCTAACCCTGCTCGTCTGACCCAGAGTTTGGCTCTGATGGACCACAAGTAGAGAGATATTGGGTATAATTGACAATAACCATTGACTGACTGGTCTCAAATCCAAAAATCAAATAAAGAATGAATTTAGACAGTAGGATTTCACAAAATACAATATACAGTAGTAAAAAAGCACCTGGACCATCCCACAATTATCCCACAAATCCTGCTCAGGGCTACAGTATGCAACTTAGACAAAATAATGTTTTTTACATATTTGTTCAAAGTCGTGAGCGCTCCTGGTCAGAAACAACCAGTCAGAGCCAGGAGGAAGGTCTGCGCTAGCGCTGCTTAATGTGCAAATGTCAGAGAAACAACTTACTGGCTAGTTAGCATCAATGGCCATGCTAATTAGCCTTAGCATTCAATGCAGGCTAGTGTTGTGACGAACTAGCTGTAGTCACTACAGAGAAAAGGGGGAGCGTCTTAGCAGAGTGAATTTAAAAATATATATCAAGGTAGTAGCTTTAAGTTTGCAAGCCTCATTTACATCAGCGGATGTAAAAGGTTTGTTTACTCAAATCGAAGGAAACTTTTAAGACATGTATTAACTCCCCAGTCCATTACCACTGCCACTGCAACAGCGGAGGCGCAACAAACAGAAACCTTTCTCCTGGTTCAATTTATTGTGTTGTCTCTAGCCTGGCTTATCTGCACTCACACAGGGCCCGCGAGCGAGGCACAGTCTCCAGCCAACGTAATGATGTGCCCTATGGCCCCCCCAATCCGCGGTGCTGCACGTTTAATACACTGCAGTGTGTCATACATGCAGCCTCTTACAGCCACAACACGCATCCATACGTGGAACCGGCATATGGATGAAAGGCGGACTCCATCTTTTTACTCACAAACAGTTGGCGCCCGCCGTCCGCATTCAGCCAAACACTTAACCCGTCAATCACGGACTAACATCTTCCCGGTTCCCAACCAACAGTTCAATACATTTCATTCCCTTGCAGATGCACGTCTATTTCTATCATAGTTGCCATAGCAACTGCATCACAGCGCCTTAACGGAGGATAATTTTTACGCTGCCTTTTATTTTTCATTGACGATTTCACGCAGGCTCCCTTTTCCTCTTTGTCGGCGCAAGCAGACCCATCGCGAGCGGCTCGTGGTAGCCACAACAACAACAAAAAATAAGTACATTTAAAAAAAAAATGTCGACGGGAGGGAGCAGAGGGGGCCAGATGAAGAGGGCCGCGATACTCAGGGCCAACAGGCCAGGCAGCCAGGCCTGTCCAATCAACAGGAACGCCTGCTGAGAAACACTCAGACTCTCTCCCTCACAGGCAAGGTCAGAAAATCTTCCACAGAGGAAGCTCGAAGCGCACAGATGTGGGGAAACAAAGCAGCCAGTTTAGAGACCATAAGGTTTAAAACATCTAGCGAATACAAAAAAGAAATAGACATGGAGAGCACACAGGAGAGTGAAAACTGCATTACAGCTCCCGTAAAAAGGGAATAAGTCAGGAATTTTGAGGTGAGGTAAGAAGCAGTTAATATACAGTAGACGACACTCATGGTTATCTTTCTTTTGTACGGATCAAAATTCTGATCTGAAAACTTGTGCCTTGCGTCTGCAGGTTGGTTGGTGCTAACAAATGTTGTGCGTATGTTTACTATTGTTAGCACCGCCACCATTAGCAAGTGACATCAGCATATTTTGTTCCATGAATCCTGATTAGTTACTTGGTCCCAAACCAACTAGATGAGCGAAGACTAACATGCTCTATTTCTGTCTAAACATCAATCTAAGCAACTGCAGTTTACAGTTAGTTTTTGCCCCTCTCCTTTAAACTTTTTTGTTTTTTATTTTTTGCATTGCGTGGTTATTTATAAAGATCCTGTGCAGTTGTGTACTGAAATAACAGAAACGCAGCATAAAGAATAAAACGATATTGTTGTAGATACTGGTAGGTAGGCTAATAAATCAGGCTGGAAATACTTAGCAAGTTTTCATCTCACTATATGTTTCCCTCAGGAAGATTAACAGTGTTGCACATCCTCCAACCTTGTTTTGATGCAAGAGAGGGTTCTCTTAAACTTTCAAGCTCCTCCGACATGGAGTAGCAACTCACGTTTTAGCAAAGCTAGCTGTGCTAAGCATGCTAACTGCGCTAATTACTAGCATAGTGTTAAAGACAGTTTGCAACTGTTTTTATGTTTGTTCTAAAATAGTAGTACCCTTCTTTGCAGTGACTGCTCCTCCTTTTTCATACTAATAATTAAAAACTGTTTGCAACAAGAAGGTTTGTATTTGTTTTTGAACAATATGGAGTCAAGAACATAAAAGATATATATACAGTATATATTTAAAAAAGTGATATTGCGAGAAATCTTTTCATTTTATTTTTACGTTCTTCTTCTAATCTGAATAGACAACATACAAATGGGTCCATTATCGCCCCCTATCATACTGTACTGCAAACATGACCAGAAATATTATAAATAACCGCATGTTCTCGCTGGCTAGGTCCAAGTAGCTTGTGTTCACTGATCCACAGAAATATGCCAAAAAAGAAATAAAAATCGTATAGACTAATTTTACATGTGGGTTTGCAGCAACTGCTGTAGAAAAAAAAAAAAAAAACAATAACACAAAAGCCACCGTCTCTTTGCACCAATTTCTCACAATCTTTATAAAGATGTAAGCCAATATCTGCGCTCAAAAGAGAAAAGGAAAGAAAATCTCTTGACAAGTTTAAACCAAGTCTATCATCTCAAATCGAAAGCTTTATGTCTGTTTTCATACAAAGGCTTCAGCGGAGTAAAAGGCCGTAAAACTGTATGTCGCTCAATCAAAAGAACAGGTGATAAAATCTCAGCTGGAGCACAGCACCTGTGGAGATGGAACAATGGCTAAGTGCCTGCAGTTTGTGCTCACCGAATGCAATCTAGTTTTTCTGCATCACTCTAATGGTAAAGTGTGATGCTACTCAGAGAGGTTTTTTCTGACCGGTGCTGATTGCTGATGTTTTTGGAAACTTAAGTCACATAGTCACATAGGGAATAAGAACACTGTAAAAAAAACAACAACAAACTAATATTTTTTATATTGTAAACCATCGTTAAACAAAGAACACTTTAGATTTTTATCTAATGCTGTAACGTTGCGTTTAAAAACGTTCTTCTTCATAGTCTTTTAGAACGGTGTTGATCGATGGTTCGCCAGGCGTTTTTAAGGTTTCTATTTTGCACTTTGGCTGCTAAAAGCTCATTTTCCATCCAGCTCCAGAACACAACCTTTAACATACTTGGATGTATGTTTTTATAAAAAGAGCAAAGCGGACAAGTAAACGTCTAAAAAAAAACCAATAAAGTCTTAATAAAATACCCAGAGCATATGAATAGTTTCTGTGGCATTTAAGGAACATTTAAAGTGGCATATTTTACTTTGTGACAGGTTGTTGGCTTCACAATGTTTAATGATGGGATTTTTTTTTTGTCAAATTGTCTGTCTAGAGACAACACAGATTCATCCATTAATTAAAAAGAAAACATTGTTTGGGAATTATTTGAGGAGCAAGCAAAGTAAGAGCAAGGGGAGACAGGGTCCAAATGAAAAAGTTCAATGAAATATTACAATATTATAACATCCCTTTAAATGAACTAATACATGTCAGGCTTAAAGATAAATAAATAAAAAAAAGATGAGACATGAGCACCACTTTTCTAAAGCACTACTTCTATTTACACGTGAACATTTGCTCATATATAGTAGTTTTAGTTTTTAAATCTAATTTCTTCTTCAGAACAGTAGATAGAAGTATATAAAATGATCAAATATGACAATAAGACCACTAACAGATGCTGTTTTTGTTTTACTATTTAACAAATCATTTTATATAGCAATTTTGTTGAAACTTTTAATAGCCAAGCAAATCAATTAAACATGCAATATTTTTAATAAAAAGAACGAAACAACTTGATTTTTATTTTTTAAACTTTTTTTCTATATGAATATAGAATCAAAACGGAAAAAGAGAGACTTGCTTGTATTCCTCACCAAAAGTATAAAATCTTCTCAACCAAGACTGGATATGGATTCCACTGTCTTTGAAAACACAGTTTACTCAAGTTTTAATTTTTGATAAGTTCGACTTTGAGTAAAAGTCACTGGATGGATTAGGTCCAATTTAATGTGATTTTAAAGTGAAAAAAAAAAACACGGTTAATATTTGTGCTATTCCTAATATTTTTCATTTTAAAAGATTTTAACTTCTCTGGAAAAACTTGACCCTAAAATTTTTTAAAAAGTGTCTAGCGGCTGGCCAGCTTTATACAACTGTTTAATTGCAGTTGAGGGCCGCAGGGGGGCAATACCAAGGGCCGGAACTGGCCCCCGGGCCGCCCTTTAGATGACCCGGTGATAGTGGGTGAGATGTAAATGTTTGGCTGAATATAAGCATCTTGTTGGCAGGTACTGAGCAAATTGGATGAGTACCAAATTTTAATTTCTGAACCAGATGATCTCCAAAACTGCAACTCTAGTTTGGTCTTCCAGGTCTGCAGTGAAAAATGTTAGAAGAAGTTCAAGGAAGGAAAAATGAACAACAAACATGTTCGCTGAAGCCCAGAATTCGTTGGTGACCTAACTGGTAATAAGAGGGCAATGGGATCAACACATTGCTAGGCAAGTGGTCATAAAGTTATGCCTAATTTGAGTGTGTGTTTGACACCTCAAACACACACTCCACACCTTACAGCCTCAGACAACAACAGCACTCTGATCTGTTCAAGGTTTGAACTAAAAGCTGCATCAATCAGCAGTTTTTCAGACGACCACCAGGAGGCAGCGTCACACTATAAACAGCCATGGGAAATGTGTTGCTGCTCACAACCCATTGGCCTTGTGATGTAGCATTACACTGAACAAGATGACAAATAACCCTCCTAAAACGTGTCAGTGCCTTTGAAGTGTACGCGTCTCAAGCTATGCTTTGTGCAATTTTTCCATCTTTGATCCTTCTTCCTCTGGAATGCCTCACAGTCTCACAATTAGTGTGGCGTGGACATAAGGCATCATGTCGGTGTAAAGAGCACCGCTTTGATGCTAAATTACTGTAAACAGTTAACTGTCTGAGGCAGCGGTGAAATGAGTTGCGGAGGTGATTGTTATGAAGGTGCGTTGACCCCCACGGCGGTCTTGGTGAAACTGCTTGAGATCAAAGAACATAATGGTGCTCAGATGAAATGCCCTGGCTTTCAGGAAGTCTCTCACTGTTTCTTGAACAGAGGTTGATGATGCAAAGATGGATCCTCCTCAGAGGAACATGACACACACGCACACACACACTGGTCCTCTCACTTTACCAGATCCAATCAAGCAAGTTGATTCCTCAAAATCACAGCCGTCGAACGATCTCTCTCACTCTCTCACTCTCTCACTCTCTGAAGCACACACAGACACACACGCACTTACCTCTGTCTGATCATTTGTGTGCTCACCAAAAAGATGAGGGCTGGTTTAAGGCATTAAACTGAAGCAAAGCACCGTCAGTAGCAAGCAGAGACCAGAAGAGAGCGCTCTCTCCTAATGTCCCTCGCCACTCTCCACAGCGCTCCCTCACACTGAGGCCTGCTGTCACACTCTGTCCGTCTCCTAGCAACCTCCTAACCCTACCTCCAGTCACTACGGATACCAGGAGAGATGGATGGAGGAAGGGAGGGTCTCAGACTTGTGAAAGAGGAGGAGGACGATGGGCTGACTTGGCATCCCGACCGGCGGATGTGATTGGATGGAAACCTCAGTAAGTAGTTGGCGCATTGAGTTATTGGGGATGATCATGGCGGAGATCAAGTTTTTCAGGGCCACACGTAGGTCACAAATGGAGTCAGCGATTCCAGATAATGTGAAGTGCAGGAGAGTGATTGCCTGAATTTAAGCCAGCTTGTCTTGAGGGTCCCCTTTGTCTCAACATCTCCTCCTGTTGTCTCTTTTGCTCAACTACAGAGTCCTGCCTGTAAAATTTGATGGTGCCATCATCATCTCTGTTCTGTCCTTGTGACTCATGACTGGCCTCTGTTCTTTATGACTTCGCTCCTCCTTGGAGGTGCATACTTCATCCCCAACCTCAAGGTTTGATATATGGTTCACACGGGGAGTGGAGCTGTTTGTGCACAACGACAAAATGTGCATACCCTGCAAAATGTCTGATAAAACATCATACAGATGCCATATGTAGTGCATTGCAGTTGTGCCAAGCAGAAAGGTGAAATGTAAGGAAAGTGATACGTGACACCACTATCCAGTGCAACCCATTGTCTTTAGACGTCGCCTGATCAGTAAACAGAGACCAGGAAGTGGTACACATTCAAAAGTCACAAAGGAGACACACTTTCCGCACAAATGTGAACAAGGTTTACCACACTCCTTGCGCTGACCTTACACAACGATGATCCGACGCCCCGAGGCGGCCATCATGAGAGGAGGTGCCACACAGAGGCATGCATGACAGAGCTGGGTCTGGAAGACAGAGCTGCCGTCGGGGTCAGGCCGGCGCAGAAAACGAGCAGTTCGACTGAAAGCTGACACCGTTTTAACGGCGTCACGACTCTGAAACGATCATGTTGAGGTATTTGGCCCTCATTTTACATTTAACTTATGAACTGTCTGAATTACGGCACTTTCTACTTGTAAATATTGTAAAAAGAATTCAAGGACGGACTTGAAATTGAACTACAACCCTTCCCAAATTGAAAGTCAGACACAATTGCATGTTGAAGGTGATCACTGATGTCTTGCCATCTTGGGGATGAAGTAACACATATCAATAGACTGCTATAACCTTTACCTCTGAAGAAGTGCTTGATTGGTAAGGATCTCTTAAATGTAGCGACACCCAGCTGCTACTTTGTCTCCAAAACCCTGAGGTAGCAGCAAAGTTATATGGAAGCTCATCACTGTTGCTTCCTACCTTCATCTCTTAATCTTTTGCCACAGGTTTGGGTTCTTTAAAGTTTCTTGTTTTTCCACTTAAAAGTAATTGGTTGTTTGTTGGTAATAATGGTGAAATACTCAACTATGAGTCACTATTGTTGACTGGGAGGATCGGGTGGTATTTCCACACAACCAATAAGGCAGTAAAGACGGATTGATGTGGAAGACTGAAGAATCTTTTAAAGAAGTTTGACACAAAGAAAGAGCTGAGTTCATGCTTGAGTTTCTTCAATGATGATGAATAACTTGACTGAGTTTTTCTCTCGGTGGTGGACGGCCATTTGTTGAAATGAAATCTATCTTTCTTTCTTCCGTCACACTGGTCGGAGTGCATGATTAATTGTTGCCCTGATTAGCTATCTGATTGGTTCTCTCTTAAAATAATTTTTAAATCCACTTTATGTTGGTCCGTCTCACGATGAAATCTGAATAAATCACAGATTTGACGAAATGTGGAAAAACTACAAGCAGTATGAATACTTTAGCATGGCGCTGTGTGTATGTGTTAGGCTTTGTACATAGGTTTTTAATACGTTTTAAAATGTAGTGGTTACACATAATATGACGTGGCATAAATGTGAAATGATGAGACGTGTTTAATGATTATAATTGTGCTCAACACTTCCATATCTCACGTCACATCCCGCCAGGATCGGTGATGTGCGACGACAGGGACGGGACCCGATAATAATAATAATAATAATAATAATAATAATAATAATAATAATAATAATAATAATAATAATAATAATAATAATAATAATAATAAAAATATGCAGTGCAGAGTCGCTCTTCTAAAAGAGCATTCAGTTCTTTTAGAAGTACCGAATGCTCTTGCCACCAGAAATGTCAAACGCCCAACACCTGGTGAACTAGAGATGAATGAACGAGGAGGAGAGGATGTGAACGTTCTGTGTTTCTCTGTGTGTGTGAGAGAGAGAGACTGTTAACAACAGAGCAAGCGCTGGCTGCTGTTGCCAAGGCGACTCTCTCTCTTCCTTCTCCTCTTTAACCCTTTCTCTTCACCACTTCCTTCTTTTCACCTTCTGTGTTTTTAGCGTCGCGGCGATCTCTCGCTTGTTGATGTTCTGTCGCGCCATCTGCGCGCGCCTTTCTGTCGGCTCGCGGCGCTTGCGCAACCTCCGGTCCGCGAGAGCTCCGCGCGCTCTTATCTTCATCTTGATTATTCGTGGTCGTCATGTTGGCGTGCTTTGTCAGCCGTGAATCACTCGGTGCAGCAGAACAGCGACAGTTTGTGCCGAACCGTGTTGAGCATCAGGAAGTCATTGTTTCACTCCAGATTGGGATGATTTCGGAAACTTGAAGACATGGAGGAACTTTTTATTTATCTATTATTTTTTTCCCCCACTACTGCCATGAAGGAAAGCAATTAGCAAACCTGAAGCAGGAACAGAACTCGGGGGAAATTGCTGATTTGGAAATTTTACTAAATGGACAAAAGCTAAATTATCATTTTCATGTATTTATTCCAATGTCCTTAGAAGTGGTGCCACTCACGATTCGTCACTTTTAAAACAAAAAGTTACATTTGAAACTATTTTTAACAAATGATTCATTCGTTAAATGAATCATTCATTTAATGAATGAATATATTCGTTAAATGAATGATTTAATGAATGATATATATATTATATACCAGAATATCTCAATTACGAGACAAATAATCTGTAAAACATATCAAGCTCCTCTGCCATCTGCAGAAATACAATGCTCTGTCAAAAACAACCAAAGCCAGAAGGCGGGTCTTAGAGCTGTCAATCATACCCGTATACAGGCTGCTGACATCCTACCCCTTCCTCTCTGCTATGCTACAGCTGGTTCACCACACCGGATCCTGTTATGAATGCTAAAGCTGGCTAGCATGGCAACAGATTAACAGTTTTCCTTAATGTTAAGTTGTTTCCTCGCCATTAGCACATTAAGCAGCTAGTATTTAGGATCGATAAATAAAGCAAAAATACAGATGATGTGTTTTTTTTTTAATCATAAAGTCTAATCTATTTTTAAGTATTTTTGCAAATATATAACTTGAAATAATTTATTAAAATTGACTGCCAGTCAAATCAATCAAACTGTTTTTCTCCTCAAGCTAGCTTAGCATGGCTAACTACAGTCAAATTATTATATCAGATTAGTATTTATATGAGATTAGCATTTATGCTAATCTCATATAATAAATATTGGGAATAGAGAATAAAAGTGAGAAAAATCATTCTAACAATTGATGTTTCTTTACACATTTTGTAGAATTGTCTGTGGGTTTACCTTCTCCGTCTAGAAGCTCCGGCTGTTTAAGGGGAAAAAGTTTGGGAACCATTGGTTTAGGCATGTGCAGTGTCTCCATGTGAACAGGTTTTCACATTTTAATTCTAAACCACATTTTCAACAGTTTTTTTTTTACCCCTCCAGGGGTTTTTTTTGTGGGCTCTAGTGTCCCTTATGTGGCAGTAGGCTGACAGGAAACGGGGAAGGAGAGGGGGGAAGACATGCGGCAAATGTCGTCGGGTCCGGGAGTCGAACCCGCGACGAGGACTCAAGGCCTCCAAATACGGGTCGCGCTAACCACTACGCCACCACGGCACGCCCTTTTCAACTGGTTTAGAAATCGGATTATTTGAACCTGACCTTCAAATAAAGTTCTGCTTAGACTGGTATTCATCTTTGTTTGCTGCCTATTCTTTGTGTCACTCTGTCAGTTCAGCTCAATTTCATTTATGTTTTGATCCGATTGGAGTTTGCGTCGGATCTTCAGCTCGTATGGTTTACATTAAATTATGCTGTCGTCCTAATACATCGGTCTTCCCATATGGTCGTCGTCGTTATTAAAACTGTGCCGTCGCCGTTGTTTTTACGTCGCCGCACGTGCGGTTGTGCAGTCCAGGTGCTGTTCTGAAATGAGCAGCCGATGTTGCTTCGCGAGGAGCACGATGCGTGGTAATCATAGCTTTCAGCCAAAATAAAGCTTGAGCAATACTTGGTTCACCATCTGCAGGATGTATGTGCTCAATCAGCAGGTGTCAATTGAAAACAATTGAGTTAAATTAGGTGTTCCCGTTCTGCCTTTTACTTTATATTACCTCAGCTTGAAATGCATCACTGACATAAAAATGTTACTGTAGAAACATATGGACACTACTGTACACTCACAGCGGCCTTAGATCTTGTTCTCTATTTTTTTTTTGACATATCTTGTTGCTAGGTAACTGTTAATAGTTAATGTTTAGAGAAGCTAAAAAAAGAAAGTTGAGGTAGTATAGGAAAAATGTAAGCAAGAGCAAGAAAGTGAGAGATTATACATAACAGAAGCAACATTTTGCTAAAAGCTCCTCTAAGGACTTACAATGAAACAACAGTTCTCTTCCCTGGGATGTCTACCGTCCTCTTCCTCCTGAAGCCAGTGAACTCTTCGTCATAACTCACAGGCCCCCTCCAGCTTTTAGTCCCAATAACTCAGGCTGATGAACACTACAAGGACTTCTTAGCTCAAGGGCCGAGAGGAAGAGTAGGGTAGGAAGAGGAGGGATGGATGCCGGGAAGCATCCGTTTGGTTGGTGTTTCAACAGATTTTCAGTAAAAGGAGTTGTTGTTGAAACAGGATATCTACGTTTTTCTGATCTTCACATTCACCTCCCCCTAGCTTGACAGAACCAACACCCATGTTGTCTTTGTCATTTACCTTTCTTCAGGAAATAATCTCCAATATTTTATTGTTATTTGCCCAGGCCTGCCTTCCATCCATCCAACAGCAAAGGAGCAAAACGCTGCAAAAGACAGAAACTGAGTGAGGTTTTTGCCCTGCGAAACCTTCAAGTTTCAGATTCCAGCCAATGTTTTTGCTGGGCAAATTCAGTGGAACCCCCGTTCCATTTACTGAAGGAAGAAATAAAATGTTAAGTCGTTATATAAGACATGGTCCCACCCATTTTTGCAGTTATTCTTCTCCCAGAAAACCTTATAAGGTCTCACACTCTCTGGATTACCCAGAGTTCAGAGCTCTCACTTCTCTGTAGCTCACTTCATATTTTGTTCTACAGGATTTGGACTTAGGACCCGAGATGCCCATTGTGCATTGCTTCATTTAACATCAGATAAAGCTGACTTGGGTGAGAAAATAATTTAATTAATTCACACACCATGGGTGCATAAATAACCTTTTTACAGCATCTCAATCTTAGATTTTAACTTGGTCAATTCAAAACTTTAAGCATTTTCTTAATTTTTTTTTAGATGTGTTGATGCAGGATAGCTTTTCAGTGCCAGTAAAGATAAACGTGTATCAAAACTACATAAAACATATCCATGGTGCAAATGCCAGATCAATATGTTAGTTTGTTAAAATATGGTGCTTGTGCGCCCCGTCTTCCGATGCCACCCTGGGAAATTGCCTATATATATCGAATGAAGACTAAAGTAAATGTTGTGTCTCCCATTTTGCTATGGCCTTTGAGTTTGATCATTATATTTAACATTTTTCTGACATGTCGTGTGTGACTGGAACTCAATATTGGCTAACGGCTAATCTTAAGTAACCTGCCCAAGGGCTAATTGTTTTTTAAGAAACATCCTTAACTAGGAGAGAAACCACGGATAGCTGGGATGATGCAGCCCTGTGGCTCTTTAGAGGCAGCAGATTTTAGGATTGGTTGGTTTTAAACGAAATATCAGTAAAGGTTGAGAATTAAAAAAAAAAACAAAAACGTATAAACAGAGTTTTAGCTGGGTGTAAAGCAGACGGAAAACCTTCTAAACAATAAAAAAAACCCCAAAAAGCTTCAGAAACACAGACTGATTTAAAAACATCAGAACTGACGGGGTAATGTCTGTCTTTCTCCCCACACGGCACCCAACCTGCCTTTGACCAATTGAAAACGTGGGCAGTGGAGACTGAACAGGAAAAGGAGCGATTAATATTTTATCACTGTACCTGGCAAAGTAAATGTTGAGTCCCAGCCGCTGATAAACAGCCCCATCAAGCCCCAGCAGATACAACGTACTCAGTTTGATGTAACTGAAGGGCTGTAAAAACCTTAATGCATCTTTGAGTCAGTCTGGATAAGATGCTTGACTAAATGCCAGAACGTCACTTTGACAACCCGCATCGCTCCACTCAGCAGAGGAGTGAAAAACAAGTCTGCGTTTATAGGGTGAATCATCTTCCCAAACCACCGCGTTAAACTTAAGTTTATCCTTTGCTTCTGATTTTAAGGACATTACGCCTTCATCTCCAATCATTAGCACCCAAGGTAACAGCATGTTTTCGCAGATGATTTCCTTTGGGACATTTTGTCTATCTACTCATTTAGAGAATGTCCTGACTAATATTTATGCATGTGAAAAACACTTATTAGCAGCAGTGTCAAGCGGAAGACAAATGGCTCTCTTGGTTTCGGTTGGATGTTAAATGTAGAAACGGGACGACGTTTCACTTTCCTTCACCATCATTGACCTAAATCCACTGTAGTCAGGAAATAATGAAGGTTTTCCTCATGGCTCAGAGGACCAAAAGATTGCAAATCCAAGCATACTCCCCACTTTTTTAATCTATACTTTAAGAAATCTGAAAAGCATGCATCACCTTACTTCCACTACTTTGTGGTAGTCTATCACTGAAAATGCCAATAAAATATGTTAAAGCTGCAGTGCAACTTATATATATACTGTATATGAAGTATATATATATATATATATATATATATATATATATACAAGTAGTTTTTTATACATTTTTTAAAAAGTATCACCATGTCGTGACGGTATGAGAAAGAAGATCTGTGAAAAGATCGAGGTCCTCAAAGTTCTCCCAGTCCTGTGAAGAAATGCACCGCTAGTCAAAAACAACCAATCAGGAGGAGCGTTTCAGCGTATACTTCCTGTTCATTGTACTGACAGCAGAGAAACTGTTGCTTTTTTTCTTCTTTCGCTTGTTTGTAGAAAAGATTAAAATGACCAATAATAATAATAAAAGAAAACTATTTATCCACCATCATTGGTGGCCATGCTAACTAGCTTTAGCATCCATTGGTTGCTTTGTTGTGGTGAACCAGCTGCAGCAAAGAAAAAGGGAGACGTTTGAAGGATAAAGGATTGTGAGCAGCATGTATATGAGCGAGATTGACAGCATTAAGACCCGCCTCCTGGCTCTGATTGGTTGTTTCTAGTTAGCGCTGGGATAAACAGGAGGAGATTAAAAAAAATTTCACAGATTACACGTCTCATGTGGTTACGGCAATAACAAATATGTAAACATTTTACAAAATGAATAAAAGCTACACACTCCAGCTTTGACGTTTTGAGAAAGGGTTGTTGTTGTTACCAGCTACGGGTGCCACTCAAAAGCCTTAGCAGCGATAGGAGGAGAGAGAGCAGCCCGGGAGACCCCGGAGGAGCTGGACGGCCTCAGATGAGCTTGTGTGCAGCGCCAGCAGCAGTGTGGGTCACGGAGGGGGACAGACCCCGACCCAGCTACCCCTCCATACCGTCACCATATGGCTGCGGTTTCTCAGGCAGCCCTCTCCAATCGTGTTCTGCTCCTGCAGGAATTCCTGCGGGCCTGGAGAGGCAGAGCGCCAACCTGTGTGTGGCAGCAGAATGTCCAACCGTCCCACGGAGGAACGCATAAAGACACGTGATGAAAGACATCATAAATAATTTCAAATGACATGCAAAGTCAAACAAGTGAAGGTTTTTTAAAAAAACTAAACAAAAAAAAAACAACTCACTTCCATCCATCTGAAACTTATACTTTTTATTATTAATACTCAACACTTCATTTTGTTCATCATGTACAAAGAGAAAGAATAGTCTTATTTCAGCACTTATAATGGTAGATATCGGCATTATCCTTATTAGAAGTACCTTAATGATGTTTTTTTTTTCTTTTTTGCAGTTTTGTCATGACATGGTTAAATTTGCTATTGAGAATACGTCAATCATTTTGAATACAAAAAAAGGTGAAGGTAAATACTTTCCCCCCGGTATTTGGTATATACAGAACCTGTACAATTAGCTGATTTTGTGTGGGTTTTCTGCTGTAAAAATTTTGGCATTATTTCAAAGAAAATGGCCAAGAAAAGAGAAAACAATGGCCAGGAGCAATGTTCTGCGCATGATTACGCACACAAGTGGTCACTACTCGTATGTTGCACTTCCGCCAGCCATGGTTACTGTGGTCAAGTTATGCAGTCTCAGTGGTTTTCGGCGACTTTGTCTCGCTTTGGGAAATACATTGTGTTGCAACCCCTTATGCAACACTGAGGAAATACCTCAGCAATGACAGCGGGTGAAGATGGGCAGCAGGAATATTAAACAGAACTGTACACAATTGAGTAGAAAACTTGGTGTGCATCAATATGAAGCAGTATCAAGAGATAGTACACATACAGCACATTGAAAAGTAGTCCAACCCCTTAAACTCTAACACATTTTGGGGTTTTATGTGGTAAATTGACACAAAGCAGGGTATAATTGTCAAAGTGGAAGGAAACTTATATATAGTTTAAAATAAATAAATAAATAAATGTGGTATGAATTTGAATTCAGACCCCTTTTCTTTGATACCCCTAAAGAAAAATAACACAACCACTTAATTTCAAACAAAAACCAGTAGCATCCCCAGAGTGCAATTTGATCCCATCTCTGGAAAACAAAGACAAATTATTTTATTTAGGGGTGTCAGAGTAGATGTGGCTCAAAGCAATTATGTCAAAATTTCAGATCTTTACTTCTAAAAAAGAAAATTCTTTAAAGTAGGCTGCATTCAACCACGTTTCCTTTGATACGCCTAAATGAAAATGGCTTACCCAATTAGTACCCACAGCCAAAATGTGTAATTAAATATCTGAAAACCATTTTCCTTTAACCGCCCTTACTTTGACATGCCTAAATAAACAAAAATAAACAGACGTAGTTATTGAATAGAGGCCAAAACTATGGATGATTTTTCGTAAAAAATTTGGCAGATCCCCAGTTCAACTTCAACTCGCTCTATCAGATAAAATCCCAGTAAAAGGTATTGCAGTTTCATGTGACAAAATTTAAGAGCCATGAATTATTTTTGCAAGGCACTGTATACACAGACAAACACACACAGAGGTCTGTAACTAAAATATGAAATGAAGGGGGGGAAATGTTTTCAATGAACAGAGAGGAACTGATAGAGTGTGAACTGCTTAGTTACATAAAGGTTCAGAACAATCAGTTATGTAATATCACAGTTTAATTCTTCCTGTCTGCATGGGGTGACATCACACGACTGACTCATACTTTTTATTATTTCTTCTTTCAAATAAACACAAGCAGTTTCAAAGACAGGAAAGTGAATGTCATCACACACCTGTTTTTCTTTGCTCCCCTGGTTCGGGTCGGTGTTCCTGATCGAAAAGAAAAACAGCCACTTCTTCTTCTTCGTGTGTTAACACCGGGGAAAGAGGGGACACAGTGTTTTGCCCTTCGTGAACCAAATATGTTGTGACATGCTCGTTTGCAGAAACCGGAGACTGGGACCAATTTGGCCTTAAGGGGGGACTAAAGACTCCTGACAAGCCCAACTTAATCTGCTTCACAGCCGGACCTGAGCTGTAGGGGTGAAAATCTGACGGTCGGTATGTTTTTTCATTTTATTTTATTTTTTTTAACAGTATCAGGTACACCTCTACGGACCACCTTGATGCCTGTAAAACAAGAGCTGATAAATTAGCATGTTTAGAGTACAATATGAACATTATTTGTTTGGTTGTGCTGTTTATTGCAAATGACTTGAATTATTTCAGTGCCTTGTGGGGGGGGGAATGGACCGCTAACAGAGTTTATGTGCACACTGATACATTTTTCACTTTTCAATCAACCCCGTGGACACGAAAGCAGTTAGAGAGAAAAGAAAAGAAAAGAAAAAGTAACAGTGGAGAGACGAATTTCTTCTCTCAGGGTGTTGGAGAAGATTACACAGACTTATTGGAATTAGAACCACGCAAAATAAGGAGGAGGAAAATCATTTCCGAATGCATGGCGTCCCACATGCAAATTAATAAAGCTGTTTCCCTCTCTAATGCAGAGGAACACACAAAAGAGCTGAGATAAATAAATAAAATAAGAATAAAATGAATGAGAATACGGAACATTTTAGGGCTTTTCGGCTGTCAAGTAACAGTTTAAATAAAGAAGCGGGGGGGAAAAAAAGCCTGCACAAAATGAGACACGACGGAACTAATGTTTCACCTTTTAATAAGGGGTTGCACAAATGCATTTCAGCCGCACTCTCACGGAGATGAATCTGCACTTCAGCTTGGTTGGTTTCTCCACAATATTTTGCTGAAAGTCTCAGCAACATCAACACTGGAAAAACGTCCAGTGTACCTGTGTGTGTGTGTGTGTGCGTGTGTGTGTGTGTGTGTGTGTGTGTGTGTGTGTGTGTGTGTGTAATCTTCCATTACCACAGTGATGTCTATCCCAAACAAAGAGAGGGAGCAGGATAGGCCGGGCCGATGATGGCTCTAAATTCTGTGTGCAATTACGGTTTAGAGCCCAAGTCCAAAAAAAATGGGCAACAAAAAAGCACAAACGCCTCGAAAACGTTTAAACAAGAATGGCTGCTTCGAAATGAAGGATCACAATATACTGCTGCCTCTATATGCAAATATCACCTCTGTATACATGTAATATCGTATTATAAATGTTTAGATAATTGAATCTATGCTGACAAGCATGGAGAAAGAGCTTATCTTAAAAAGATAGTCTAACACAATCCAAGGGAAACTTAACATAGACTCCTAAAACTAAGTTTTCCCTTTTTAATCACTAAACGTCTACACCTACAGTAAATTATCCTCAGTTTGCAACAATTTAGAGAAAATAAGAAGAAAAAAATTTCAGAACTCTTAACATAATCCGTATTGGTAAAACTATTATAATCAAGTAAACATGAGATTTAAAGAAAAAGAAAAAAGGTTCAATTATATCACTTATGATTAGTAATATTTGTGTCTTATTCTATATTTTGCATATTTTTATTCATATTTTTTTTATTTTATGAGTTTTTATCACAGTTTTATTTCTTAAATTGTAAAACATACTGAAAGTTACATCCTGTCTGTCTGTTTACTGTACAAAGTGAAAAGATTCTTAAATATATATTTATTTACATGAAAAAGATCGAACATACTAATGCTGACACTGATGCCCAAACCAAAGTCTCTCAGGTTCTTAAAGGGGCAGTTCTGAGTTTTTGAAGTGAGGCTCTCTAAAGTTATTACTAGTGATAGCTGCCCTAGCCGTGACAGAAAAATGTCATGTTGCAGTCGGTTTATAGAAAGGTTAAGAAATTATCTGATTTCAGCCTGAAACATGTCTAGAAAGCTTTCCAATAAATAAAACAAAACACTAGATTAGCAGATCTTACCTGTTTGTGCAGGAGCTGTTGTTGTTTTCTCAGCCAAATAACATGCAACCAATGTAACTGCATATTATTTGCAGCTAGTCTTCCACTAATTAAATCTGCTATTATGTTGGTTTATCAAAAGAAATGTATGTTACATGTGTCTAACGCAGATTAAATAAACACATTTTATGTTTAAAACACCACTGGTTTGCAAAATAGATGTGTACTGGGGCAAAATGCACGGCGTCCTATATTGGGATAGAGTATATTAATATACTGTGTCATCACCTTCTTTTTGTCTGACCATATTGGGCTTAAAATTGAATGCTCTATAAATCTAAGTGCGCCCCCAAGAGGTTAAACAATCCCAAGCTGAAATAATCAAAAAGTAGGTCAGACTGCCCATCTGTTGGAGCCACTCCAAGTATTTAGCGCGAGTGAATTTTCCAAGCAAACAGAGCCTTTGCATGGTGTCGCGTGAAATTGACTAATGTTATTGTCGGATCATTGCTGCGGCATTTTTGCAGCACCTACATTCCTTTTGTAGCAGTGGCGCATAAGTGTGCAGTTTATGGCGTCTTTAGCTGTAAAGGCTCATGCCATGATTTTTTCCGTATGTTGAAAATAGGCTATGCAATCTGGTTTAACTGGTGATGAAACTAGCAGCTATACTGTCAAATCTGCAGGAAGACTTTGTTGAAACTCTATAGTGTGATTGATGTATAACAACGTTTTCACTTTTCTACTTAACTCACTGAAATAACGGATCTTTCTAGTACAGCTAAAGAAACTACTCTTGATAACATCACAGAACCTCACTTCAAAAATCTTAACTAGCCATTTATTTCTGCGTCAAACCCTTCTTCCTCTTTGCCGAGTTTGGTTCACCTGAACTTTCAAAATGTGTATAAAAATTCCAGAGATCCCAAGTTATTTATTAGGAGTGTCTTGGGGTGTGTGTGTGGGAGGGAGGGTGCATCTTATTTAAGGCTAACTCGATCAGTCTCAGTGTTATCCGAAGAGTTAGGGAGTACAGGCTGTTGAAGTAATGAATATTTAACAGCGTGATTAGGGGGAAAAAAACCACTTACTGTTGAATAATGGTCTGCTTCTCTTCAAACGCACAAACACACATATCAATCTATTGCATGAGTGCTATAATATTGGGGTGTGACATAATTACAAAAATCATTTAACACACAGTCCGGTAGGTCCTCTCTGTGGCCAGTACTCCTGTATGATATCTCTCAGCCCTTGAACTTGTGACACCAACCAATCATAGATCGGACCTTCAAATAACTAATAGAAGCCTCTGAAGTCTGTACATGATGAGTCATCAACTTGGGGGAGAGGGATCGTAAGGCATGTCTACTGAGTGCCTGAACCTACACTGAGTAAAATGTCCTGTGCAATAAATGAGGCCTCTTTAGCTAAAGACTATCTACAACAGTCTGAGTAAAAAAGAAAAAACAATCTTTCACAAGACAGCTGCCTTCCCGTTGCCTAGCCAGTTCCTCAACCCTGCCTTTTATCAGCTTCTTCTACAACTTTGTTGTAGCAGGTCTGCATAAGTGACAGTGCATAATGTTGGTTTTACACAATGTCCAAGCAAAGATTTCTGTGCGAGCCTTTCAGACTGTTGGTGTGATGTGAAGTAATGCTAGCAAGAACCAAGTGACAGGTGTTGTGTAGGATGGATTAAACAGGTGGTCTGTAGGCTTCCGTTGCTATGAACTGACACATCAGCTTATTAGTAACAGTGGGACATCCTGATTACGACTGGTTCATAAAACACCATCCATACCTGACATATGAAATATTTTTACGAAGGTATAAAAGATCTCAAACAGCGTCTTGTATGGACACCATCATCATCTGCAGCCTGCTGTCGAATTTCTACAGCGGGCTTGGCTCATGTGATGGCAACACTGGGCAGCCTGAATGAGCGCTGGTCTGTTCTGGTGCAGCTGCGTGTGAACTGGAGGACACTTCCACTGGAGACCTTTAAGGCACGTCCTTCCTCTCAGTAGCTTCTGGTGAAAACGTTCTTCACAGTAACACGAGTTCAGACTGACAAAAAACTGAAGAAAAACAAAAGAAACTGTGTGTGTTTTTAAGCATGTGCGTGCTTGATTATTAGGAATGTCTTAAAATATCAAGAATTTCCCAGCTCCAAATGTGTCTTTGAAATCCTGGAGCAGATACACTAATGGTCATGGAGTAAAATATTCTACAGAAATCAGAAGAAAACACAGGAGTAAAAGACTCAGTCTTTCTGGCTTGTTGGTTGAACCAAGAACAATCTTCCTGGCATCACCAGGAGCAAATGGAACACAACTACTACAGATACTTAGAGAATAGTCAAATACTATACCAACAGAATACAAAACAAAATGTCTGGTCTCACAAGCAAAGTTACCATAAACAGCATGAATGTCTTTGTTATTCACAACGTTATTGTTGTTTTTATACCCTGTTTTTCTATAAGAATATCTTATTATCATTCATGATTGTATTTCTCATCAGCAAACAGCTCTTTAGGTGTCAAAGATATGGAGGAGAAGCGGGGGCAGAGAAGAAGAGGAGTGGGCAAGGGTTCAGGGAGAGATCTCCAAGACAGGCTGTGTTGTGGCTCTAGCGAATGTGACGACATCTAATTTCTAAATTGTCACAGGGGCACATGGGCAGTTCTCTCCCGTTGCCGCTCTTGCTGTGGTTCCTCACAAGGCCCCAACAGGAGCCCTCAAACTGTGGCCCCTGTAGAAAACTAAAACAAGGTGATGCTTTGTCAAGATATCAATCACGCACAGTGACTTCTAGCACACTGGTGGCTATGAGGATGGAACTTGTTGAAGTGTAGAGCTTTTGTGGGATTAAAGACAATGTTGACTGATTGTATGTGGATGTAAAAGTAGAGTAGCTTTGGCCATTTTGAGAGGTTTAGCATCCTTTACCCCCTAAGGATGTCCTGATTTTTTTATTCCCATCTTCATTCTCTATCTTGCACAACAGTCTCTACCTGTTTTGCCTCTGCCACTCATTTGACACCTCGTTCAGTCATCTCTTTGTGTCCCCATGAACTCAAGCTGTTTTGTGTCTATATAGTTCTAAGAAATACCCCTAATCTCCAAACACTTTGAACCTCTGTTGCTCTCCTCCTTCTTCCTCTTTGTCTCTTACACGTCAGACTCAATGCTAGAGAGTTTCTCGTACACATGGCCATTGCTTCCATTGAAGGGACGTGGGGGTCCGACTGCCAACATAGACCCGTGATGGTTCATCCCACCCAGGCTGAGCTCTTTTGGGAACCGGGGGGGCACATTGGGCATCACCCCAGCTGTGGCAGATGCTGGCAGATATGACGTTGCACTCAATTGACTCCTGAAGTCACCTCTGCTGTTCTGGGCAACTTGTTGTTGCTGCTGCTGTTGCTTTGTCAGGTAATATTGTTTGGCTCCATGCATCAGACACTGGTCATCGCCGAAGGTGGGTATAAAGGGGTTTTGGTTTACCCGGTCAGGGTAAAGAGATTTGGATAAAGAGAATGCTGCCCCACCTCCCCCTTCCATCAAAGATCTGTCTCTCATGTCTCTCTCTCCAATGGAGCGGCGGTGGAGGCCCTCACCACCTCTGAACAGTCCGAATGGGGAACCAGAGCCTTTTTGGCTCTCACCCCCATAAAACAATGGGTCTCTGTCCCTTTCCCTTTCCCTTTCTGAGCCCCCATGGCGTTCAAATATGTGTGCAAAGGGGCTGTTTTCTTCCATGTAGCGTTCTTTCTCCTTCAAACTAACACTCCTTGGTGGGGGCAGCATTCCTCCCATCCCAGGTCCTCCCATGCCTCCCCCTAAGCCTCCCATCAGACTTCCCATTCCACCTGATTCCTCTTTCTGAAGGTCAACAAATGTGTCGTACGAATGTTGACGCCTTAGCTGCTTCCCAAATCCTCCACTTTTTCTCCTCTGCTGGGCCTGAGATTGAGCCTGAGGGCCTGCGGCCATACATCCCACTCCTCCCCCGCCTTTCCCTCCCCCCATTTGTTCCAAGGGGTGGTTATTGTCCTCACTGATATCGTAAAGGTTTCCTGTCTTTTTACAACCCTCACAACGCATGCAGGTTGCAGAGCTAGGGCGGCTGCCACCAGCTGAGGACCCACAGCCCATACCACTTGAATACCCACCACCTCCTCCATGAATGGATATCTGCTTGCCCCCACTAGCTCGACAGTTCCTGCACTCCCATTCTCCGCCTGCCAATCCAGACCCTGGTCCACCCTTTGAGTCAGACTTTTTGGGTTTGCTTTTCAGAAAGTCTTCAACTGGCACCAAGGAGGTGCATGTTGGCACTCCTCCATCTCTGTTTCCAGGGCCCTCCGTCAAGTCCACATGCTCCCACTGAGGGACTCCCTCTTTGGGACGAAATTGGTCGAGATAAAAGTCCCGAACACTCTCCTTTTCCCTGAAGAGGTAAGAGTTCCCATTGTTGTTTCCTCCTCCACCCCCTCGCTTACGTTCAGAGGGCAATAGTGGCGGGGAGACAGAGCGTTGGCTGTGGTAGTGGTGGTGGCTGATGTGGTAGGGTTTCCTCCTGTAACCCAGCTCAATTTCATCCAGTTCCCGTCTGGACTTTGCAGAGGCCGGCCTCTTTTTTAAGCTGTCTCGGTACTGTTTGCGCTTCTTGGCATTACCCTCCAAGTTCCCGTACGTTACAGTGTGTGTGGAAATGTCTGAAACATCTGAACGTATATTTCCATCATCGTCTCCTCTCCCCCCACAGTAGCTAGGTCCCGGAATGTAAGTGGAGCTTGAGGCACCACCTTTAAAGGAGAACTTCCCGTAGACGTCAGGCAGTCCTCCCTTAAAGCTCTGGCCTGAGGGAGGAGTCTGTCCGGACAACAGGTCAAACTTGCTCATGTTCCTGTGGGTCAGAGCTGAGCAAGGTTGGGTGGTGAAGATGGGAGCCACTCCCCCACCCAGGCTGTCACAGTCAAACATGCCACCCTCCAGAGAACTAGCACTGCCCAAACTGTGGGGTCTGTTGGGAGGAGGACCAGTGAGCCCTGGGGTTGAACCATGGTGGTGTAGATAGTGATCCTGGTACAAATTACTGTCCTTGAGATGAAGGTTGCCAAATGTCCTCTCCACTTCACTGATGTAGTCACTAAACATGTTGTCTTCAGGCATGTAAGGAGGTTTGCAGTCGGAATGGCCAGCCAAGCTGCGGCGATGCTCAGAGATGTCATAAACAGAAGAGTCTCGACGGATGAAGTCCAGGGCACTGTGCGGCGAGCCGTTCACCCCTGACAGGGAGGCCATATTCTTGGCAGTGCGTAGCAGGCGCATGATGTTTGAATGGGTGTTGTTCATGGTGGCTGACGGGGAGTTCAATGCAGAGCTGCTCTTCTCTTCGATTTGGACCCCATGTATGCAGCTGTATATTCCCTGTAGAAAAGAGATACAGAGAAGGAGAAGCATTGTCAGTGTTGCACTTTAATGGTAAATGGCCTGTTCTTGTATAGTGCTTTATCAAGTCCAGAAGACCTCAAGCACTTCGCACTACTTTCAGTCATTCAACCATACAATGGATAGTGGCCACAGTAACCCTGGGGCAGTCTGACAGAGGCAAGGTACCACCGGACGCTTTGACCACCACCAGCAATGAGCTGTCTTTCTCTAGGACATAATGACAGAGGCGGACGGAGCCGGGATTGAACCACCAACTAATCGATTGACGATTCTTGCACAGCTATGATACAATGCTTCCGGCCACCATCTGCATAATTACCATTTTTGCATGTACAGTGTCTTGCAAAAGTATTTTTGCTGGATTTAGGTCTGAACTTTGACTGGATCATTCTCAAACATAAACACTCTGTATGTTCAAGGTCTGTCCTGCTGGAATATGAACCTCAACCCCAATATCAAGTCTTTAGAGGCCCCTAAAAAGGTTTTCTTCCAGCACTGCCCTGTTAGCGCCATCCTAAATCTGCTACAGAAGAAGGAAATACATGTAAAAACTATAAAGTAATTTTTCATAGCTAAAACTGCTTCTCATTTATTCTCTTTAAAATATATTTATTTTATCCTATGAGGTATGAGAGTGTCTAAACACAAGAATGAAATAATTGTATTTTCCTGCCTACTTTGGTTCAGATTTTCTGTCTTTTCTAACAGGGATGCGCTTCTTTAATTAGCACTCCAGTCATTCCTTAGACTCATAGTTAAGGATAACACAAATGTTAAGTGGCTATTTCTTAAAGTACCAGGAGCACTTAAAGAAATATTTCAAGACTAGTGCTGAAAAATAAATATGTCAGGCAATAAAAGTTTGGTTATCAACCTAATAAATAAACATTAATTATTCCTTCTACATTTTATTAGACTGTATTAAAAAAAATGCTTAAAACTGCATCCTGACAAATGCTTAGTGTAGAGGACAAAAAGTTAGAACAGTCGTATATTGTGAGTAAATATCTATAAATGAATCTACATTTAACAGGATAAGGGAGAAAATCAAACGCAATGTGATGCAGCATGTTCGCTGCTGTGAAACAGAGTACAATTGATCAAACAGCACAACCCCGGAGAGAGAACGGAGCGACTTGATGCTAGGTGATTGATATGGGCAGAGGGATTATAAAACCCTTTCAGATCCACTGGTCAATACCTTCAATCAATGCAATTAGAATCCAGCTCAACTATTTCCTCTGGCAGTTATTAAAAACCTCAGTTTCACAAGCCTCTTGGCGCCGCTGGCAGCAACACAATTCCTACTGTAAGACAAAGGCCACACTAAGGGGGAGACAAGCTGAGCCCCTCAGAGACAGAAAGACAAACGGCTCCATTTGCATTCAGTGATGTACGATACAATATTCAGATAAAAATGGATGTTGAGCAGAGGGCAAACCAGGCGTGACAGATGAGAACCATAAAGGAGCAGATCAATCGCTAAGACTGATTCTTCACAGGAGGTTGCTCTGGATAATGTAACGGCAGCTGGTCAAAACTCAGCTGATCTGCGGGATCAGAAGTCTTTTACAGTTTGGAGTCTTCTCCTCGAGACCCTCGTAGTTCTTCCACAGTTCACGCATTTCTGGTGATCTGGACTGCTGCAATGGCGCAGAAAAGGCTTTGTTCTAATATTTATTTTACAAGCAGTGATATTGCTTTCATTTCACAGTCTGTTAATAGCAAGAGTTGTTGGGAAAGTAGGTGAAGCAGGAGAGGCACTTGGAGGAGGAAGACAAAAACAAACCCGTTCACCTGGTTTGATGATATTTTTGGCTTTTTCTACACAGAAGCATCTCGTCCTGGTTACTGAATTTGTCACATTTTCCCTCAAAAAAGAAAAAAAGAAAAAAAAGTACTCAAATGTACTTTCTGGTCAATTTAATTTTTTCACATTTTGTTACTCTAACAAGAGTTACTAAAAACAAGAATTAAATTGGCCAAATTTCCAAATTCCTCTTAGATAAACCTGTTTTCTCAACATTGAACAGTAGCATCGATGCATAATTTTATTAGATATATTTTTATTGTTTTTGCCTCCAGCATTTCATTAGTTTAATCATTCAACTTTTTTAACTGTTACTAGCTTAGTGAGTTTGTTGAATAACATGTTTAACTGTAAGGTTGCATTTTCATTCTTGTCAAATTCCTGTATATTGTATTTATTCCCCAGACATGTAATATCCTGTTCAGATAACAGCACTGGACTTATTCCTTCATCTATTGTTATTTTAAAACCAAAACCTTAGCAGGTTATTTATAGTTATTCATAGTGAAACTAGACTCCTATAATGTTGAGGGTAACAAACTGTCTTCAAATGTCACCAAATTAGTAAGTAGAGTCCACTTGTGTGAATTTTAATCTTGGCATAAGTGCATTAAAGGCCTAAGAGGTGTTAGACAGCATTAGTGGCCATCTGGACAAGCTGCAAGTCAGAATACCCTAAAGTGGAAAACATTTTGGTGGCAGCCTCATGCTAACGAGGGGTTTTCTCAGCAAGGAAGTGGATCAGCGTTGATAAGGATTTAGCTAAATACGGGACAATCATACACTGCAAAAAAACACTAAATACTACTGAATATTTTTGTCAAGCTTTTAATGCAAACATCTCAGTACATTTGAAATAAGACAAGACTAACTTACAAGTAACTTTCCAGCAAGTTACAGAAGCTTGTTTTAAGGAAATACTTTGTTAATCTTGATTTTTAAAAAGTACCAGTTCCACTGGCATATTATCTCCATTTTCCATCATCGTCCACCATCGAAGAATGTCCTCATAAGACATTCTTCCCATGTTCTGAGTAAAATAATCTGTCAGTGGAACTAGAACTTTTCCATCAACATTAAAGACTTAAAACAAATCCTATGTCTCTAACTTAAAGTTACAGTACCTTTACGTTAGTTTTGTCTTATTTCAACTCTACAAAGATATTTTGACTAGGAACTACACCAAAAATACTTGGTAAGATTTTGTGTTTTTGCAGTGTAGAGGATAACACTGTTAGAAATAATTAAAAAGCAAAACCTTCATAACCTTCATACTAAAGCACAGATTTACCTTCCATCAGAACAATGATCTCCAACACACAGAATGAGATGAAACAGTTAAGATGAAACAATAATTATGTGTTAGAATGGTCCAGTCAAAGTCCTAATCCTGTTGAGAATCAGTGGCAAAACTTGAAAACTGAACATCCCATCCATATTTACCTAGACTGAAAGAAAGAAAGAAATTAGATGTGCAAATCTGGTAGAGCTACGCCCTAAAAGACTTGTAGCTGTAACTGCAGTGAACTACTGTGTGTCGGTTTATCACATGAAATCAAATAAAATTCCTGTTTGTGGCGATAACATGATGGGATAACAATAAATTAAGAAGTGGGAACACTTTTGCTCTACCTTTATCTCAGTATAACTCTCCTTCCATAACAGATAAAGAACACCATCAGCTCTATGATCATGGATATCACAGTTAGAGAGGAACAAAACTGTAGATTGTGTAGCACCTCCTAATTTATCACGGTCCAAACGTTGGCAATGTTTACGCTGCGACGCGCAAATGAACTTCCAAATAATTTGTTGCGCAGAGTGCAGCGATCAAAACCTCCGATACGTCTACAGTTCTGAAGTCATCACAGGCTTTTTAAATCAACACAACTCATTTGTCTGAGTGTTTTCAGGTGGGACCTGAAGGACCAGGCGAGTCTGAGGAGAGCCGCTCACGTGAGTGCGTGACTCACGGCAACCGTGACGGATATCATTTCTCACTGTGCCGGGCCTAAAAGTTAATTGCGCCAATAGCAATAAGCTTTATTAGATTAGGCTATGAAATTAAAGAAAACAGAATCTGTCTGAGGAGCAGAACAAGAGAGAGAGAGGAAAAGAAAGAAGAGAAAAAGGAAGAAATGGCTGCTGCTGAGGAGACAATGTTACAGTAAATGAGACATGGACGATATGATGCTTTGGACATCGGGTTGTGCTGAGATGATAGAGAGTCATAACTCCTGTTGATGTTTTCCTGCCCAGTGCTCTAAATGCAAATCACTTCTTTCTATGAGTGTCTGCCCAGAATATTTTCTCATATTGAATCATCTCACTGTAGTCGTGGACACGCGCAGCTCATTCATTTTACCAGGCTGCGGTACGGACGGGCGTAATTTCTGCCATTAAGGACGATCGCTGAATGTTCCACAAAGCTTAATTGGTCTCTGTTCCAGCCACCCATACAAATTGTAATGATGCAATAACAATAATAATAGAAAAGGAAAAAAAAAAAAACATAAGCGAGCGGCTCGGCTCTGAAAATGAGAAGTCAAATGGCGTTTGAGAGGCAAATGGAAATCAGGGTTTGCGCCACAGTTTTCATGAAAAATTCAATACTGTTCCAGATTCGGCTATCCCGGATCCCCGGTAACTTTATGATCGTTTTAAAATATAAATGACCAAATATTCACTGTGGATTTATGGCCGATACATCTGCTATAAGCAGACTCAAAGTATGGAAGAGAGACTGGAAGGAACCAAAAGAGTGCAGAAGGAACCGAGGACATCCAAATGGACAGAAAGATGCAATGACACAAGGAGGCAATGGAGGGAAGACACATGGAAAGAAAGAAGCAAAACAAAGAAACAAGAAAAAATGGAAGCTATGGAAAAATGGAGGATTCAACACAGGAAGGGTAGAAGGAAAAAAGTATGGATACAAGGAAGGAAGAAAAACGGTGAAAGGACAAAGAAATGTAAGACAGAAGAAGGAAAGAAAGAATGAATGAATCAACTTCAGAAGTAAATAAAGAGCGAAGGACAAAAGAACAGAACGATCCAACGAAACAAGGGAGGTTAAAAAGACAAAGAAGCCTGCAATCAAGAAGGAAGGAAGGACGCAAAAACGAAAGGAATGATGGACACAAGGGAGGTATATAAGGAGGAGGGAACATAAAGGATAAGTAGGTAAGAACAGAGGCAAATATGCATGAAAGAACAGACATATAAGGAAGGACAGAAGTGAGGACAACATTTTCTCAGCTAATAATGATCTGAAAGTACAAATACTTCATTTGTACTTGTACTTTTGTACATTTCAGACAAAAAACCCCCCAAAACAATAATGAAGCTCTGTATTATTCCAGACTGCCTAGGAGGACTGGTAAACGGACACGGTTACACACAAACACACATCAACAAAATAAAACGACCATTATGGAGATAGTAATGAAAGCTGGGCACTCAAGCATGATCAGAGAGCATGGAAACGATTTTAGCTTTGCTTTCTGGCTGCACAGCTCCGTCAAGGTAACGGCACACCGAATGGAGAGAGAAACAGAGAGAGGGAGAGAGAGAGAGGAAGAGCAGCAACATGTGGCTCCTCTGCTGTAAATTAGCCACGTGGTTCAGCCTGCACAGGTTCACCTTCAGAGGCATGCAGTGAATTACACCACAGCCAAGTCAAAACAATTGGGATGCAAATCCAACACCTTGAGGTGACTTTGGTCTCCCGGGACGCAGTAATCTACCCTCACTGGTTAAGAGGCTGATTTTTTTTTTTCTTCCTTGAGTGAATTATTGATTTCAGCTCAGCATTTTGTAAATGTTTACCTCATGGGCTCCAGGAACGCCTATGAATCACAAGAAAAACTAAAGAGGAGAGCTTGTTGTTTTCTGTAAGCGACGATTGGGAACGTCTGCCAACCTGTGGCCATCAGAAAATGGAAAATAAATACAATGCCTTAAAAAAAACCCATTTAATCTGTTTGTACTTTTCTACATTTGGTAACTGTAAAGGGAAAGGAAACAATTTTGTAAAAGGCAAAAAACAAAAATTGTATTGAATATATTCCAACTTTTTCTCAGTTAGGAAGTCTTTAGTGGCATGTCGGTCTGCAGAACCCATTTCAGACTGAACAAAGTGTCGGTGAACATCAATTTTCAAGGGTTGACAAAGATTCTTAACTGGATTTAAGCCTGCTCTTTGACTAGGCCATTCAATCATATGGATATACCTTAACTCTTCCAAATAAGGGTCAGTGGAACAAATTCAAGAATTATTTGCTACAGGAAATAGATGGTTGAAAAAATGCTTTTGAATTCAAAGTTTAATGTTTTAAAATGATTCTATCAGTGTCTTTAGTGCATGATATTTTATATGTAAGGACATGAATACTACTCAACTCGTCTGGACCATCTTACACTGTAAAAAAGAAAAAAAGTACATTTCTACAGTTAATCGCCGGCTGCTGTTGTTGCCAGAACTCCACCATAAAATCTGAGGTAAAACATTTATTTCTTTCTCATTTTCCTTCTTTCTTTCAGCGTTACATGGCACAGTCAGTTTTAAATTGTTTTTTAGCATACGAAATTTTCCTGTCACAATTTTACAGTTTATGGCCGTTAAATATGCAGTATTTTTTTTACAGTGTATATTCGGGATGTCGTGCAGTCCTCACTCCCGTTTGGCCCCCCAACCCCTTCTCCCTCTGTCGCCTCTCACCCTGCTGACGCTGAAGACGAAGCCGGGCTGGCCGGAGCAGACGCCCATGAAGCAGAAGCGCAGCTGCCAGTAGAACCAGTGCTCGCAGATGAAGGTGATGAGGGACAGAGCCATGGCGGCGCCCAGCATGTAGAAGACCCCGGCCATGTTGTCCACGTCCAGCTGGCTGGACATCACCTCGTTCTTCTCGTGGTGGCAGATCCCCGTCAGCCACAGGGACTCCAGCTCCTCCATCTCACCTGGAGGAGGGGGAATGACATTGTAGAGAGGGAATATTAGGGGAAGGACGAAGGCAGGGAGAAGGTGAGGACTGCAACAGATGGTATGACGGGGGAAGGAAGCGGGGAGAGATGGATGAGGGGGAGGCATAAGGAGTTGATGGAGCACTAAAACAGGCAGTAGAGGCGTACAATGAAAGGTTGGGAAGTGGTGGGAACGGACATAAAACACACAGCTGAGAGGATGGATGCGACGTAAAGAATTGGCGTGGGACGGCTTGAGACGTGGAAGTGATGACGCAGCAGATGAAACGAGGGTTTAATAAACGGTTCGAGGATTTGCGAGGGACGAGGGCAGCGGCCTTCACAGCAAGACCAGCCAGTAGAAACACACACACACACACACACAGTCGCATGTCGATGACATCAAACGGTTCGGTCCCAGCATATGTTCGCAGGTGCGTATGACGCCGCTCCGTCAGCTCGCGGTCCCGTTTGTGGGTCACCTTCTGTTTCATCACAAGCTGCTCTCAATCAGAGCCGAGAGAGGCATGGCGGGAATCGCTTAATTAATCATACAGTCAGCGGCGGTGGCTGCACCGTCAGGAGAAAGCAGAGATATAGAAAACGCACGGCACACCTCCTCTGTGGATCTGTCGACGAATTAGGCAATTAGAGATTACATTTGTTTTAATTTTCTCATTTTGAAAGTGTGGTTATGTTTAAAAATATGGATTTCTGCTTTTAAGTGGAGCTGGAAGTAAGTCGAGATGCAGGAAGTATAAAAAGGAAGCTGTGCATTCGATGCTTCACATCTTGTAAATAAAGAGTCAGAGGGAAACAGGACGTTCGGTGATATGGTGTGAAAACCTCTCTCTCTTTTTCACTGATAAAACCTAAGAGATGTTTTGAACAGTAGGATAAAAGGTGATATGCATCAAGTGAGGTAGTTTCTTTGAATGCAGAGAGATTTAACTGGGGACAGTGGGCAGTGGGAGGAATAGAGGAAAAAACTTTAGTCTCTCAAGAGTGAGAGTTAGCAACCCTGATTCGGTCGCGTAACAAGATTTTGTAGCAAAGGATTTCATGATATTAAAAAAGTAAACTAGTCTGTCTTGTGTATCGAAATAAGAAAGTTCTTGACCTGCTCTGATGGTAAGAACAGTTCTCCAAATGCAATTTATTTGTGTGAATTACCAAGGCTAGCTAACAACGTCGAAGTCAGTATGGGATTTGTACCGTAATTTCCGCACTACGAGCCGCTACTGTGAACACTGCGATGTGAGTAATGTACGAGTTTATACCAAAAAGGCTGGAGTGACCAGAAGGACGGCACAAGTTAAAGGACAAATTCACCACCAGATGTAGACTGGCATCAGTCTTTTTTTGTTAAATACTGACACTGATCAAACTTGAACTACAGAGTATTTAAAGCTTCAGACTAAGCCTGCTGCAATAAATCAATTAATCGCGTGACAAATTAAAATGCGCTCGGTAATTTCCATTTGTGTGGCTGTTCATTTTTCTCGTGTCTCTCTCTCTCTTTCTACCAAAGACTGGATGACAAAAGTCTTAAGTCTGGTCCATTGGTCTTCACAAGCTCCTTTTTGAAAGGCATTTCTGTTCACAGAAACTTCATAATTCATTTGATGCATTAAATGTCTTCCACTTCCAGTGTTAAATGTTCGTTAGAAATTCAAGTTTATTGATCTTTGACACGTGTACTTGCATTATTATTCCACTACCTTTGAATCACTTGAAAATGGTCTCAAAACAACAATATTATTATTTATATATAATGTATCGTCCAGCAGAATTTGTTGTCATGACTGGCCTATTTCAAGCTGATCAAACCTTTTTCCGATGAGAACATAAAGAGAATCTCCAACAATAATTTGTGGCAGAATCACTTCAGATTTAGACAAGCATAATAAAAACACTCAGTGAGCAGGTTAAACTTTTTTGAGAGCTTCTGATTTTATGCAGCAAGTCTTGGTTGATCAGAAAAAGGTCAAGCCACGTGAAAATTTTCTATTTTATAGAAAAAAAACTGGAATTAAATGTGTGGTTTCTGTTTTTGTAGGACAGCTCTTGTATATACGTTTTGCCCCTGCCTGCGTCAAACAACCCACACACTCCCTCCACAGCGAACCACGGGGCTTTCCGCGTGAGCCGGATCCCTTTCTAGGCCACTAGGAGCCGAGTGGACGGCAAGGCGTGGCAAAGTGACATTGAAATCCTCAGAGGTTGTGAGATAGGGGCCACTCGGTTCCTGCAGTGGCACGGGATGGAGGGGAGTGTTACAGCGAGCCGACCCATATTCACGTACAAACATACACAAGCAACTCTGAAAGTTGGGACGAATGTAGCCAGATCAGAAACTGCTGGTACTGGTGATCGATAAGTAAGAATCGATAAATGGAGAAAACTTATTAGACTCTTAGGATGGAGGCTGACGAAAATAATCATCTCTCTTAAATACGCAGAATCTCGACACTTTCTCACTCGTTTCACACGCATCGGCTCATTTTCAGAGGGCTGACCCATATTCACATGTGCGCGCCTTCACACATGCACTCTCACACAGCACCCAGTGTCGAAATACACCAGGAGCTATGCTGGCACCCCTAACTGGGACACAATGAAGCGGGCCTCCGGACGGCCCTCGTTTCAGGAGGCTCACAATGTGCTGGAGCACGTCCAGCCGAGTTGGCTCCGAGACGCGAGAAAACCTCCAGACACATTAAACTTCTCTTACATTTTCCGTTCTGCGTTTAATTGCGTATCAAAAAAGGTCAGCCTGATTATACAGCGGGTGCAGCTGCTGAGTTTGGCATGGGCTGGCTTTCAGTACGACAAGGATTGAAAGATGTTTCAAATCAACTTAAATGGGCAGTATAATGTAAAAATCGACTTCTTTGACCTTTACATCATGTTGTAATGTTATTCCCTCATCAAAAACATACCAGGAGTTTTGCTTTGGTTCTTTCATGCATGTTTGAGAAATCCTTTAATCTCCATGGCAACCATTCGACTGTCCAAAACGCTTGGTTGGACCTAGCTCCACCTTCGAGAGCCAGTTCCTCCTTGGGCCAGTTTCCATGCTTCCACCTCTCCCCTTGACTTCCCCCACTCGGCTCCTTCAGACTAGCCAGCAGCAATTAGCAACCACCTGGTGGAGCTGCGCATCAGCTGAGCTCATTATACGAGCTGCTTCTCAGTGCAAAGCTGGTAAAAACGTTGAAGGGTTAATAGAGGTGATGACTTCCTGTAGGCGGAGCTTCAGAAAGGGCAGGAGTTTCTTAAAGACACAGAGGCCCAATTTCAAGGCGTTTAATTACAAAGTCAAATTTCTTTTAAGCCATATTTGATTCATACAGCATTTTTGTAACAACTGAAGTTACCATAGTTACTTGATTGTGCTGTAAAATGATACTATATGCCTGGAAAACACATAATACTGCAATTTAAGAATGTCTGTCAGACCGTTCCTACTGTTTGAACTCTTTTTAATGAGATGTCAGAAAAGGCAACAGATTAAACAGAGTTTTCTCCAGATGTTCAAACCTTGGAGTAGATGGATGCAGTGCTGCCCCCGCCCCACCTGTAGCTGCGTAAACATAGTCACTGGCTGAAAGAAGATTCCCCAACACTTTTACTCTCTGTTTTAAAGGTGCAACAACAATGGTGTTTTTTGTGTGTTGTTTTTAGATAAATACAACAATGAAACATCAGCTTTTTCCTATCTGGATAAGTTAACCTCTGAGGAAGCAGAATACAAAACCTGTATTAATATTCTCAAGATAAAATACTTAAAAATTTCTTCTTCTTTTATTTCTAGGCAAACTATATTTAAATCAGTACATCAGTGCCCCTTTGACTCTGTTTTAAAAATGTATAAAATAGAAAGCTCTGGTTTAAATAACTTAAAACAGGTTGAACATGCATGTGGACTTATTGAGGAGGCTTGTTTTTAAGCTGATACTGGCTTTTAGACTCCCAGAGCAAAAAGGGGAAACGCATACTGGGAGAACTGGTTCACCTGGCCAATCGACACAGAAATTCTATTTCATATAAAGAGCCGTTATTATAAAAAGTTTGTTGAAATTTAATCGATGAAAAGCAGAAAAATGCCAAATATTTGGCCTAAAAAGCACAAGAGAACAACAAAGATTGCTGAGAATTTTATCAAACAAATGATTTAAACTTAAATATACAATAGTAACATAAAATACGTACATGTGCAGTAATATTTTACTAGCACTTTGTGGTACAGACCTTCTGTATGAAAATGATTAGCTGTACTCTACCGCTTCAATCTGCACAAAGAGCGGCTTTCAGACGACATTTAATCGCCACTTGTAGACACCCAATCATGCTCAAGTTGGAGCTGGAATAAAGCAGCGTTTCAAAAGCAGAAACCCTGGAGAGTTTGGGCAAAGTCTTATGAAAGCCAAGTGCGATCATAAAGCCGAGGATCCCCACAGCGGAGCTAAATCACAGGTTGCATTAAAGCTCGGCCTTATCTTTCCTTGTCTGAATCTACTTTACATTTAAGTCGCAAAGCCAATCAGAGACCAGTTCCTTAGAAAAGCCAGATTTCTTTTCTCATACATGCTAATCAGATGGATAACGGCTTAAAACACGATAACTTATTGTCCTGGAAACGGCGTTGTTGCACCCTTAAGGCACTGTACTTTATAGAAATACAGCAGCAAATTCAGACATGGAGACAAAAAATAAAGAGAACTAAAGTGTGTTGAAAATAAACTTTAGTTTTATGTATCTGTCCCCTACAGGTTTAAAGGGAAAGCAGCTCAAACCGTTTTCCTGTCTGAAGCACGGATTGATGTGAGCATAGTGAACAAAACTTCTTATCTTTGAAACCTCAGAGGACTTTCTGTGACATTCTCCGACTTCTTTTTTTCTTATAGAAAACGCAACAACAATGGAGAATTAAAATACGCATCTGAAGATGATTGGAAATATATATATAAAAACCCAAATTATCTGTACACAGTTGTCCATCCTTAAAGGTCTAGGCATGGGTAGCTGCCAGTAGACATGACAGGCTGACATTTGTTGATTAGCTGCTGAATGGAGCAACAGCGTGAATGCAGATACGTTAAAGAGATAGCACACGGACAAGAGCAGTCAGCTTGATTAAAGTTGAAAGAATCTGGATTTTTATCGACAGGGGAGTTGAGCTATAAAAGTTGAGAAAAACTAGAAGATATTTTTTCAGCTCTAAGCCTTAAAAACAAGAGTTTCACTCATCAATCTGGCTTCAACTGAGTCAACTTTAGTCTCTTCGTCGTTTCGTTGCATGTCGTCTGCTTGAAGAACCTTACACCCCAGTTTCTCTCTATATAGACTCTACAAATTATTATTTTACTGTCAGTAAAATTATTATTAGAAAATTAGTATTTGTAATAATAATTACAAATTATTATTTTACTGTCAGCTGAAGACAAGAGGCAACAGCAATAGCAAAATAATGCTTCCACATCCCCTTCCTTCACATTTAAAAATGTAGGATACTTAGTTTAGTCATCAAATATATATTTCTGGACATGTCGAAAAATTTCGCCCCATGAGCGCCACAGCTCTGGTATCTCATGGTGCGCATATACATCACTGCTGCAGAAACAAAGCAGCTATGAGTCACATAATCCAGCGGCGGCCCAACAATAACATCACTTAATCTTACTCTGCGCTACGCAGATGCCTCCTCGGACGGTTGAAACTGAAAGAGCAACTTAAGGCACGCCTTACTTGGATTTATTCAGTTGTCAAATGGGGTCACGTAAAGTTCATTTAAGCTTCATTCCCAGTTGAAGAAAACAATAAAACCTTACAAAAAGCAACACACCCGGTCATGGCGCAGCAGAATGCTGTGAACTCCATCTCACTTCTCTCAGTATAAACAATATTAAAAGTGATGCCCATACTTTAAAGACAGGACTCTATGTTCGATAAATCTAATTCATGCTCTCACGTTCAGACTCAACTAACAAGGGTTTTTCAAAATGGCAGCATGTACGACACAATAGAAAACAGTGTGACAGCAGCTTTACAATTCTTAACAGAACTTTAAGTTTTTGACCACTGTGATATTTTGAGTTTTCAAGTGTTTTGCTTGACAAACAGAAACAGAGCTATTTTTGTCTCTCTCCTGGATGAGATATCGTCTTAGATCAGATATTTTCTCTGAATCTTTCACCAGAGATTGACAGCTGTAAGGCTCCTGACTTCAAACAGTCATGGCGTCCTTTCAGAGCCGAGCTCTGTTTAGTTTTAGCTAAATGGATCAAAATCAATTTGATGAAATGTCAACTCTTTTGGAGGCAGCATTTTCGATCACACTGGCAAAAGCAAAATGTAGAAGGATCCAGTGTTGTTGCTTTAAAAGGTGATGCAGATGTTCCAGTATTTTTTTGTCAACCCGAATATTGCCTGTATGTCTTCTGCTGTATACCTCTGCTACTTTCTGCCATCTACCTCCTTCAACTTCTTTTAAATCTGATTAATACAATTATCAGATGAGTAGGAGCTAGCTTACGCATGCAATGGTTAGCATGGAGCAGAGAAACAGCAATGCGTGGTTCATTATTGTTCTGCTTTTTGCATTTTTCTTTGCAAGAAGACCATTTAAAATGATCTTCTTAGTGACTTTAAACACCTTTCTTTATTGATGTTAGCAAATTTATCCCAAGAATAGATTTGCGGCCAACTTGTCAATATGCTCTTTTTCCAATTTCTTCCTCCATCAAGCTTTACTTCAGCAGTGTCTTCATGCCCCCAGCTACAAGCAATTCCCCTTACGAGGACAGTGTTATCAGTGTTAAAACAGATAACAAGTTGGCTTCATCCTTTCCCGCTCGCGTCAAGGTCGTTGAGAATTTGTGATCAGTTAAAATACGGTCGCATATCTGATGCATTCGCACGCTACTAAACCGCTAATCACATCAGTGCAGGCTTCCCGCGCGATGGAGTTGCAGGGAGCGCTAAGCATCTATGAATAAAAACGGTGCGGGAAGCGGCGAGCTGCGCTCACCGTCGCCGAAAAGCTGCAGGATGGCCAGGTCCACGTGTCTCTTCCACCCAGACTCCTTCTGGATGGCGATGCCGTATCCCGTGGTGGCGAAGATGTAGCCGCTGCCTATGGTCACCAGCTTGCAGCCCTCGTCCCTGCCAGCCATGTAGTTCAGGACGGCGGCGTCGTAAATGAAAGCATCCAGTTTGCTGAGGAAGGAGGGGAAAGAGACAGAGAGAACGGCAGGGAGAGAGACAGATAGGTTGCAATTAATTAGCACTTAGAAGTCAGACAGCTACAGCTACAACACTCCAATTAACCTGCTAAATAGCACTAAGCCGCCGATAAGAGTAATAGACTTTCACTTGGTTTTGCCAGTGGCTGAGGCTGGCACGCAGGCTGGCGAAAAGGAACGCGCGGAGGAAACTGAAGAGGGGGACTGAAGGTATTATTAAGGTCATATTACAGTCCTATTCACGTTTAGACTCAGTAGCAAAGAAAATTATTTTTTTGTTATTTCTACTGTTTGGCAATGAGCTTCTTGTTTCTTGCGTTTTTTGAGAGTTCACAAAAAAACTAATACATGTTAATTCAGGCAAAGTGTTGAAAAAAGATCTTTTAAAAACGCAACAAATGTTGGTTTTCAACGCCATTCGGTAATTCATATTTCCATTGCATCATTATGTTGTAAGTACAGTCTGCCCTCATCCAGTCCTTCACATATAGTTCACTTCTCTTCTATTCCGTATATTCATATATTTTACTGTGGTAAAAAATTGCTGCTCTCTGTCAAAAAAATTTTCTTAAATGGCAGAAAATGCAATTTTTCTCTAATAAGATTCAGATTTCTGTAAGTGTGCCGTAATTTAAAATCAAGACACTTTCGTCCCTCTCTTCTGAGCCTAGATACTGAGATCAAGCTGGTGAAGACTCACATCAGCATGTCAAATGCTTGAAGTGGCTCCAACAGCATTGCAGTCTGACTTACTTTCTCTTCAACATAATTCATTTAATTTAACCACTTCACAGCAGTTATAGATTTTGTGTAAGGTGTTAAACTTTCAACTCCAGGTGGTAAAGCGATCATCAAGCACACAAAGAAAAGCAAAACAATAAATTGAGAAAAATATTTTATAAACATGGCAGGACTTGATGTTGAACTTTTCTTTTTGATTTATTTTTCTTCTAAGAAAAATGCTTAAAAATGGGTTTTGAACGCAGCTACACACACCAAAATAAGCGGAAAGTTAAGAAACAGAAAGTCGGCATGGCGACAACCTGAACCTCAAACTTTCACAAAGACAGTTCCCTCTCCAGGAAAATATTCAGCAACTTCCCCTCTAAAAAAAGTAAGATTCATCAAACGTCTCTCAGCTTACCCAATTCATTGGAACTTCAAATTAATGGTGAACAAAAACTTCTGGGAGAACTGGCCTGATCTCTGCTGGGAACAATGCTTTTCAATCTGGTTGTAAACATGTCTAAACCATGTCGAGGTCTTTACCCGGCCTTCAGACTCTGCAGAGCTTCGTTGACATTCCTCTGATGGAACGCGGTCATGTAGGTGTGCATCTCTGGATAGTTGTTCCTGATGTTTCTCTCCGTGCTCCCGTTCGGGACCGTGCCAAACCGGAACGGAGGAGAGAATTTATTGGGACTCTGGAACTAATTACAGGAAAAGAAATGAAAAAAATCTTCACAGCTTTTTTTTTTTAAGTGATACAACAGGACCGCTCTAGGTTAGAAACCCTCAACCTTACCTTCTTGTCCGAGAGACCCGTGACTTGATCCACATATTCCTCTTGGATCATGAAAGCAGCCAGGTTGGCAGTGTACGAGGCCAGGAAAATGACAGCGAAGAAGGCCCACACTGACACCATGATTTTACTGGTGGTGCCTTTGGGGTTCTGGACTGGCACGGAGTTGTTGAAGACGAGACCCCAAAGCAGCCAGATGGCCTTACCGATGGTGAAAGACGGGCCGTGAGGCTCTGAAAGAGACAGGCAAGGTTTGTTAAAAAAATGTAACATTTGGATGACTTTCTGAACCAGTGGCTTATAAAATAATTTACAATTGTTTTCGTTTTCATTTTGCTGTTACAATTTAAAAATGAATGTTTCTTAGGGGAGAGAGGGGAATTAAAATGATCGATCAACAAGGAGACACAAGATTGTGGGGGCTTTCATTTTTATATCTGTTGTAACTCACATTATCCAGCAAAGTCTTTACTATGATTCAAGTAAATAAACTCCAGTACAAGCTTTCGCCTTCAGAACTCTGTTAAGTTTTAAAAAGACTCCACCTGAATGATCGAAGATTAAAAGTGATATATGTGGAAGGAAACTGCACGATTTTGATCACCTTCCAGCAGAATGATGACCCTTAAATGGCAGAGAGCGACAACAAAAGGTTTAAATCCATGCCAATTCCTGAGTTAGAGTGGCCTAGTTAAAGTTCAGACCATAATCTAAATGAAAACGTGTCAAAATCTGAAAATTACAATTGGGCTTTATCGTATTGTTTGCCGTGATACATTTTTTAACATGATAAGCTTGTGATTTATCGTTGACGCATAAATTCCAATTAATGATGTTTGAAAAAAACCCTAAAACTGTTTTGTCTGGATTATTTTTACTATTTTTCTCCACTGTTTGTACAACAATGGTGCATCAATACATATCAATAAATTTAAAAATATAATTAAATGTAGTTTCCTTGAGTGTTTTAGTGATACAAAACACACTTCTTTATGTGATTGGTGTCCTAAAGAAGCGTATCACAAATGGGAATGTTTTTAAGAGCAATATTTGTGTCACAACCAAACAATTATCATAAAAAAACAACAAATAAATAGTTATTATTGTCACTTATCATTATCACAATATACTACCACAAAACATGGTGATAAAACTTTTAAGTCCATATCACCAACCTCTGGTTCAGGTTCCTTCAGTTTGATTTTGTGAAGAAAAACAGTCAGAAATGTGGAAAACTGACAGAAAAAAACGCAGAAAACTTGCATCTGCACCTTTTAGTATTTTTTTGAAAATAAAAACAAAACCGTGTGTTATTTCGCTTCCACTTCAGACTTGTCACACAAAATCCAATAAATCCATCAGACTTTGTGGCTGCACCATGACAAACAGGGAAAAGACGTTTTCTCATCGCTTCACTTCATTCATATAAGTAGCACAAATCACACCTTAATGAAATTGTTCACTTTGTCTGTGAGCTGCTATTATACTGCAATAAGCGATCGCTGTGTTTTTTTGTTTTTTTAATGTTTGTGTGGGTGTGTGTGAGCAGCAAGGGGTGAGTGTGCGAGTGTGTGGGTGTGTGTTTTGTTGCAAAGTGCTTTTATTTTTTTATGTTCTTGGACAAACTGGCTTCATACGGCGCCAAACGTTCCTCTGTTAAGTCTGCCAGCCGGAGAGCTGCCTAAACGCACCCAGCAAAGTCTTCACAACTCGCCGATGTACTCATTGATACATTATTACGTCAGGTCCTTTGACAGCAAACTTCGATCTGCACTCTTCATGACACCAAACTCCCACGACGCAACAAAAAAATAAAAAACAACACACACACAAAACGAAACACAAGGAGTCCTAGGAAAGAGAACAGGGCTGTGGGGAGAAGTTCATCTTCTCCAGCAGATGATGAAGGATGAGAGGGATAAAAAAAAGATAACCACTGTCTATATATAGACACATCAGAGATAGACTAGAGGGAGATTGATTTTCCTCTTCTTTTTTTTGTCTCTCATCTGTTCAGATGGTAAGATCTAAGACGAAACTAGCCTCATGGTGTCATGTTTTTTTCGTTTGTTTTTTTTTGGAAATATGGAAATTTATGCAAATGGCCGGTCCAGTGTGAAGGGAACCAGCGGCAGAGTTCTGCTGAAACCAGTGTTTAGATCCATATGATGAAAAGAGAGCAGAGAAGTGAGGAGGAGGAGGAGGAGGAGGAGGAGGAGGAGGAGAAGGAGGACGAAGAGGAGGAGGATGTAAGAATAAAGGCATTGGGTCAGTGAGAACGGCTGGTTTGCGTGCGGGGGCAGTGTGTTTCTGTGCCTGTCAGTCTTTGTGCGCGGCTAACACACACACACACACACAGAGTTTGCGTTTGTGTTGTTGCAGAGAAGAGGAGCATCGTCTGCGAAGCATCTGTACTATCGCTGGGAGAAAATGGCTAGTTGGAGCGTTACTCATCTAAACCTCTTTGTTTAATGAGGTTTAAACTGTCATTTTCTCCGCATTCACTCCAAATTTCTGTTGTTTTTTTTTTTTGTTTACTATTTTCCTCCCCCTCCTTTAAAAGTTGATTGACATCTTGAGTTAAATATTAGCATGTTTGTTTGTTTTTCAGGAAACTTGCAAAAACCCAGAAAGGCCTGGGAAACCAAACAGTCCATCCCTGCAGATGCCTAAAATCTGCATTTCACCTCAGTTCCCCTGAGTTCACACTTTTTTCTTTAATTACAGCTGCAGGTCGTTTGAGGTACGTCTCTGCCAGTCTTATACGTCTAGATAATATTTTATCCTCTTTTCTTCTTCAAGCTCAGTCTGAGTGAACAGGGAGTGTCAGTGAACGTCGATTTTAACGTCTTATCACAGATTTCTCAATTGGATTACGTCTAGACCAGAGGTCTGTACTCTCCACCATCCAAAGTGACTATTTTTACCTTCTCTCCTGCTAAATACATTTTGCCTGGAGCCACAAAGTCTACACAACAATTTTGAATGAGGCAAGCCTATTAAGTTTTCAAATATCCATTACTAGAGAGCTGAACGATATTCTCAAAACCGATATGCGTTAATTCAGGAGAATATCATGAAAACGATGCAATAGAATTTACAGTGTTAATGTCTTTCTAGTAATCAGGGGTGAAGGGGTATTCATAAAAAAAATAGCAAGGAAGAGGGAAAAGACGGAAGTAGGTCAGTTCTGCTAGCTTGACTTTGACAAGTCAAGTTGTAACATGGAGATGTGCAGCAGAATTTGACGTGTTTTGTTTCAGTAAAAAATTAAAATTAAAAACCGGCCTACACACCAACAAATCATCAGTAGAGCAGGTGTTGAAATTAGCTAACCAACCACTGGTGTGGTAGCTAGTAGCTAATAGCAGCAGTAGCTAAGGTACCACAGCGATCGCTTCTTAATAATCTCAACATAAACATCAAGCCTGAAAACATAATAATGTAACGGACTGAAAGTTCTGTTCGTTGTGTGGGAAATATTTGTGTTTTTTGGTGTTGGATCCTGATGCATTAGTGGCGTTGTCGTCAGTTGCTATGGTAGCGAGTCTGTGTGTAGAGTAGCAGACACAGAGAGCAAGAATATGAGTGGTTGTTCTTCTATGGTTGTTCTGCGTTATTTTCCCCTTTGCTAAATTAATAACACCTACATCTCCAGGTTTCATTTAGTTAATGGAGTTGTTCTACTGCGACAGCGCGGATATGGATGGGAGGTAAAAGAATCGTCTTTTTGCCCAGCATGCAAAACATGCAACATGTCTGTAGAAATCATTTGGCCATGTGTAATTCCATTTAGTTTGCATTATTCAATGTTATTTGAAATATATATATGTAAAGAGAGAGATAGAGAGAGAGAGAGAGAGAGAGATACACATTTTTTTTCTCCTGTTAGGTTAGTGCTCTTGGGGACCCCCTGGTGGTGTGGAGGCCCTTAACTTGCATATTTGCCTTTGGCCGGCTATGGTTTTGTGCACGTTTGTGTGTGTGTGTGTTTGTTTGTAATACCATGTGGGGACCATTTTTCCGACACATACTACGTTGTGGTTGACCCACTGCTCCTTGTGGAGACCAAAGCCTGGTCCCCACAAGGGGAAACACTGTTTTTGGGTCAAGGGTTAGATTTAGGACTAAGATGTGAATTGAGTTTTGGTTAGGGTTAGGTATGTCATGAGTAGGGTATGGGTAAGGTTTAGGCTGTAGAAATTAATGGAAGTCAATGGAAAGTCCCCACAAAGATAGTCACGCGGGTGTGTATGTGTGGGGAACTCTCACCTCTGCCATCAGCCAGACAGCGGTTGTAGCCCACAGGGCTGATGTACTCGAACACGAACACAGCCACTGCTGACACCAGCAGCAGCATCACGAACATCATCACCCACACATCTGCACTAAAGGGCTCTGAAAGGGTGCAGAGGACGAGGAAGATGAAGGAGGAAGACGAGGGATTGATAAAAGAAGGAAGCATGGTTGGAAAGAGATGCAGCAGAAAGAATATTTCAGAAAGGAGTCGTAAGGAGGCGGGAGGTGGTGAAGAAAGGAGGAACATCAGGAGGGAGGAAAAGTTTCCCTTGAGCAAGGGCAGCAGAGAGAAAGAGAAAATGAAGCGAGAGAGAGATATGCAAATGCCGGGTGTCATATTGAAAAGAGGAAGGGAGCGTCAGAGAAATTGAGTAGGAGTGGGAAACATAAGAGGGCAAAGAGAAAGAGAGAGAAAGGAGCAGTTAGCTGAATTATCATGCAGCTTAGAACACCTTGTCAGGGAAAGTTTACTGAAACTTATTTTAATGCATTTCCACCTGCTAGATCACTTTTAATTCCTTCAGTTTATGAAGGAGGAGAAGTAAACAAAAACACTTAGATCTAACTAAAACACCTGCTAAACTCACTCAAGAGAACAACGTCTAATTAAAAGGGCCTTTTGTTCTGAATGAACCAAAGGGCGGTCCGAAGACTTTAACAAAAACAATGGAACCAAACCAGCTAGAGGGGAAACTCAGACCAAACATGGAGAAGCAGCATTCAGCTTCTACGCACCACAGATCTGGAACAAACTTCCAGAAAACTGCAAAGCAGCTGAAACACTGAGTTCCTTTAAACCAGGGCTAAAGGCCCACCTGTGTAGAATGGTCCTTGAACCATAATAAATGAAACACTGACAAGCATATTTGACGTGTAGCAAAAATTACATTTTGTCAAGCGCCATCATCAAAATCATCAGATTTTGATGATGGCGCTTGACAAAATGTAATTTTTGCTACTGGTTTCTGAAATTGGTGACTGTATCATGTTTTTATGACTTTTTATTTTTACATTTTTTGATATAAAGCACTTTGAACTGCCTTGTTGCTGAAATCTACCATACAAATGAAATTGATTGATTGATTGATTGATTGATTGATTGATTGATTGATTGATTGATTGATTGATTGATTGATTGATTGATTGATTGATTGATTGACAGTAGCTGTGACCTAGTTCATGCTTGAACTATGGGTATAATACATCGCAATATAACATATCAGGGAAAAATCTAGCGCTACCAAATTGCAATATCAATGTGTGAAACATAATAATGGCAATCGCATCCTTGAATGCAATACTTGGTATGTTATTATATTAATACGCAATCAAGTCAGTAATATATGTGACCAGTTAGATTGACTCTCACAGAGTCTCTGTGAGAGACTGAGAAAAGACTGAGAAAAACTTTGATAATTTGCAACACACATTGTCATTTTAGTATTTAATTGTCATTTTAGTATTTAACAATAACATAATGATTTTAACTTCTCCTATAATGGTGTGACAAGAGCAGATAAGCATAATTATTTCCTTATCTTTAAAAGAGACTTTTCCAAATTTCCAACAATCAGGCAGAACATGGCTGAATTATGGCGAATTTGGTAAGTTCATAGACTGTAAAAGGGTAACATGAATATAAACTATCAAACGTAAGTGCTAGCTATTAGATAATTTAGAGAAGCAATGATGTGCTGTGTATTCATCAACTACCACATCTCACTAAGTCATTGAATTATTTTTTTCAAATTTCCAGGAAGCCACGTAGGATAGTCAAATGAATCTCATCTAACTTAAACAAAACATCTAACATTGCTGCCAAAGTACTGCCAGTTGCATTCTTGGATAAAGACAGTTTTTATATTTGCTTTTGCACATCGGTAACAACCTTTCCATATCCTGCATCTATTTTCAGCATCAGTTGCACATCCTGGTTGTCGATGGCCTGTGTGCCGTGTGTTTCTGATGTATCCATCCACCAATCGAGCCTTTTCAAATGGTGCAATTACTTCCTCAGCATGCCATCGAGCTCAGCATATGCCTGGTAATGAACCACTCATTTGATTCAGGTGGGTTGAACCAGGAAAACATGAAACATTCAGGACATCCGGCCCTCAAGGATCGACACCGGACACCTCTGCTCTAGATTTACGCGATAACTGGACGGGTTTTATTCATCTTTTAAAGATGGCGGCTGATCATTGCTACTCACCTAGAAATGCGGAAGGTGAAACGGTGCCGTTACTGCGGGAAACCATGACGCTAATTCCGGTTTCAATGAAGGGAACAGAAAAATCGATGACCTCTGACCTCTCCTCGTTGATGGTTAGGGATCCGACAGCCATGTGGGCATTTTTTAACACAACCTGGGCAAGAGAAAAAAAACGGCATCCATTGCTTAAGCAAACATTGGAAATGAATCCACTACTAGAGCAGAATTAAGTCAAGAAAGCGCAGTAAGTGAAAGAAAAATCACTTCAGCAGGGAATCTTAAGAGTTCCTGACAGGATGCGATCAACAATCTGTTGAACAAAAAATTAGGGAGACCTTCTAACCTCAAACAGTTGGAGCTTGCTGCCAGAGATAAATTGTCAAAATACCAATAGAGACGCTCAAAATTGGTCAGAAATTAACAGGGGCTTTGACTGCTGGAATACCAGTAAGATTCTCCAGTTGATTATTGACAAACGGTATAAGAAACTTTTGTCATGCCAAAATTTTATAAAAACTGAATTTTTTAGAGCTCTATTGTAATTAGTCCTACAGTGTTTACAGAGTCTTTAAAAACATGATTTGTGAAAAACACAACATGGGGATTTTTATTTTTTTCAAACAGCTGTGCTAAAAGTCTCATGAATTCAGCATCATAATGTGTTGTGTCGTCTGGTTAGCTGATGGTATAGTTTCACCAACAACTAATGAATTGTCCAAGAAAGGCAAATGCAATGCTGGAGATTTTATTGTCTAAAAAAACAAAAAAAAAACAACAACAAAAGAAAGGAGTTATGCTAAAAACAACATAAAAACAACACACAAAACAGAAAGGTGTCCAACGCCTCAAGTTGAACGTTCGTGCACTTAAAAGTCAGTCGGGTGATGTCGCACGTCAAAGACGGAGTTTGACGCTAATTCCAGTTTCAATGAAGGGAACAGAAGAATCGATGACCTCTTGACTTTCGCCTTTTTTTCCCCTTTGCGGGTCTCTTTATACAATGACTTGTGTGAGGATGTTCTAACCTCATGACGAAACAATTACAGTCTTTGAAAGCAGGTGGCCGGCATATTTGAGGCCCCAGCACAGCAGGACTTCACAAACACAATCTCTTGCCACTAACACACATTGGACGGGTTCATCTGAACAGACTGGGGAACTTCAACCTACGGTAGTTCTTTCAGTGAACCAAACTGATACATTTTCATCACCATTGATGTGTAGCCCTTTAGAATAGGGAAATGTCTGTCGTTTATTTTAAGTGTGACACTTTACATCGATTCTGAAGAGTTTGTTTCCGCAATGCCGGCTTGATTTTTCAAAGTTCATGTGAGTAGGACATCACCGATTTGTTTGCATTGCCTCATAAATCATCAGAGAGGAGCTTCTCTTTGCTATTTTATGATGAAACCATGTTGTAAATGTGGTTATAGATAGTTTTCTTTTCCCCCAACATGAACTTGCATTAGGCCAATAGGTGATGAAATCACTATGTTAGATGTCATAACCTGTTGAAATGAAGACTATAGTAAGAGAGCGTAATGGCATACTTCAGCAAAAACAGGAAAAGAAGTTATTAATACATGGAAAGTGAGGCCTAAAACTGGAGACACTGGAGACTAAGATGCAGTATGGCGTGTAGCGACAGGAGGCAAAACTACTTTCCTCGCAGAGCTCTAGAGTGGACACTCGTGATGCTCACCAGGCCACAGAAAGAGGGAGAAAGACAGAAGGAGAGAGGAAGAAAGTGGGTTACCACAGTGGGTCATGGCTACTGGAAATAGCCGGTTCAGTGCCTCTCGCTACCTGCCTAACTCCCTTCAGTTCTCCTGCACAGGTGGTATATTTAGACCCAAATTTCATAGCCTTAAAGCATTGGGGTAAAGTGGGACGAGATTGTCTCCCTGAGTTAATAAGGTGTGTGTGAGACTGTGTGAGTCAAAGCTCTGCTGTGCGCTTCAACACTGAGCACTTCCGTGTGAGTCATAAAGGGAAAAAGAGAAAGAGACGTGAGAGAAGCTTTGTTCGTCTACCTGTGAAGTGGACCTTTTCAGGCAGAGGAAAATGTGACATGCCTGCCTTGCAGATTATCTGCCATTCCGTTGTTTGCGCACGTTTGTAAGTTTTCAGTCATATTTATTCAGAGAGTATGCAAGAATGGATCTAAATGTGCATCGGAGCCTGCGTGTGTACGCCTGAATGCGCGAACATCTCCCTGGGGAGGCGAACGAGTGGATCCAGCAGTGTGTTCACTTCCCCTTTCACCATTCGCTCTCTCCATCTCCCTCCTACGGCTTGTTCTCTCCGTGTTATGAAAGTGACCCATGTGGGTGTTATTGAGAATGATTGAGCGAGGATCTGTGTGCGTTTGTGTGTCTCGGTTTGTGTGCGTGTGTTGACCAGTGTCTTCTGCAACTCTCTTAGCGAGGCGAAATTCAGAGTGTATTGTCTCTAATATTACAGGTTTGGAGCGCGAGTCGGTGCGGATCATGAACACAGATTCTGGCTGCCACAACAAAGTCAGGGAAAGGTGTGGGGCCTCTCAAAGCATTTGATAATTTCCTTTCTTTTTATTTGTTTTTCATCTGAAGTCTGACGAGTGGTAAAAGCATAGAGAGATCTGCTCAGCATCTCTGTGTCAGTCAGTCTGTAAATCAGCCTATTGACAGTTTGACACATACTCTTGTTTTGGCAGCGTTGAAATAGTAGGTAGACAGAAATATGTTAACAACACCATAAAATGTATTTATTAATAACAAATCTGAAAGTCTTTACCCAGTGATTCAAAGATTCTTAGAAAGTCTGTCATGAAGGAATTTATTGTTGAATTTCCCTAAAATGTAAAGTATCAAAATTAGACAATAATGATCAAGTATATCATAATAATATTCCACAAATCTTTGGATAAATGTTCATTAGCAATATGAAGAAAAAAAAAACACACACTACATCATTTGTGTAGGCATTAACAAGAATGTGGCAATGCTCTGGCTGGACATTACTCCACTTTTCTTGGCAATTCATATAAAAAGGTTTAAGATCTGGACCATTTCAAAATCATAATCTAAAGCAGCTTTATTCATTCCAAAACCAGTTTCGTTTTTTAGCCATCAGACCCAAACTGTCTAAAGCTTTGGCTCAGTCCACCTTTATTTTACCATAATCACTGTAGCTGCAGACTTAACTGGTTGCTGCAGGTTCTGAGTTGTTTTGGTCCAATTTAGTTGCAAGGCGAGTATATAATTGCTTTAGTTATGTACATGGATGTTCCACATGTGTACTGATTTAAAAGAACACTGCATCTGTGTGACGTGTTTGCCTATCTGAAAGGGATGTAACAAAAAAATTAGGTACAGCCTTTTCTTTGGTATATATTGTAACATGTCTTTAGTTTTATATGTATGTAGCTAGCTACATCTATAGCTACATAGCTAGCTAGATAGTTATCTACATAGATAGCTATTCAGCTAGCTCTCCAGCTAGCTGTGTAGCTATCTACAATCTATTTAGCTAGATAGCTAGCTACATAGTTAGATATCTAGCTAGATAACTACATAGCTAGCTTACTAGGTAGATATATAGCTAGCTAACCAGCTAGCTATATAGCTATATATCTAGCTAGATAGCTACATAGATAAATAACTAGTAGATAACTACATAGCTAGCTTATTGAAATGGTAACTAGCTGGCTACACTAATAGGTAGATAAATAGATAATAGAGAGAGAGAAATTCCTCTTGAGTCTTACTCTCCTCTTTCTTTAATCTTTTATAAATGTTTTTGTCTGTGTGCATGTATGTGAGTTAGAGAGGTGAGACAGAAGTTCTTGAACGCAGCTCTTTGTCTTCCTAATGACCGCTCCTCTGTGGGACTGGACGCATTACCGTGCTTTTAGCCTGGCTGACAGGGTTTATTTCAGGTGACCACATTTACAGCTCAGTACCCACTAAAGACGCTGGCAGGATGACAATAATGGCTCTACGTGAGACATTAAATGGGTTGGTTTTAATGTAAATTGAATAGAACTAGTTCTAGTGGGGTGGGGGTAGAAGCATGATGTCCGTGACTTCTGAAGGTCTTTCGTGTAAACGTTCAGACATTGAGCCACTCAGCATGTTTCCAACGGATGACCTTTAGGGTACAATCGATTGGCTTACCGCTTTCCTCATTAACAAAACGCCAAGATCAGTCAACAGAAACACAGCTGGCACCTACAGACTTAAGTGTGAAAACTGACAGTAACCTTGCCACGGGACCAATGGTCATTAGAAATGTTGTCAACACCAAAGCGATTGGTTTTGGCAGGCTGAAAACAAGATGATGTAATACACATAAGGGCCAAGGTTTTTGATTCAAAAACCCCAAAATCTGAATGGAACTAAAAATATAGCTATAACATTTTAAATAAGGGATAGACTCTGTTCAGGTAGTTGATGAAGTAGTTTATTTTCCTTAAGGACTTTAATTTAGCCCTCTTTAATTCCTCAAGCATAAGGGAAGTTAATCCAGTACTGTCAAGTAGTGGAAACTGAAACATTTTTAAAGACAGAAAGGTTACCTTAACACTTGCCAGCAGAATAAAAGTAAAATTCTTCTATACGTTCTCTGTCTAACAAGTGACATTTTGAAGATCTTTTTTTAAATACTTGGCTGGAATAAACTTTGGACTGGACTGGAAAATGATTCACATACTGGGCATAGAGTTTTGGTATTAGGTCAATTACACATCAAAATATATAGAGATTTATTTAGTCTTGACCCAACCAAATATAGAGCAATTGCTTAAACATAAATTTAAAGGAGAGTTGCAGAATTGCATTAAATCAAGGACACTAATGGAGAACAGCTGAAGTTTGGACCCAGATGACGACTACATTTTCCCCCCTTTGCATCATTTGTTGTATTTGCAATTATTTACTGACTAAAATTGACTTCAGATCTCTGTGTACCGAAGGCTGTTTGGTAATGGAGCATTTTCCATGCTGACCTCAAACACTTCACAGCTCTCCTCCTGTCTTCACTTGACACTGAGCCAAATACAGCACAGCAGCACACACTTTGACTGCACAGGTTCTCACAACACCATAAACCTCGGTAATGTTATTAACAGTGTCACAAACAGTGAATTAGGTGCAATCTTCATTCGCAAGTTTCGCACGACAAATGATAAATGACATGGCAGTACAATTTTCAGGGATACGACAGAGTTGAATTTGTTGACCTGTGAAATCTGTCGGATCTGCGCTGTTTAAACACTGGAAGTGGAAAGCCAGAGCAACAACAAGCAGAGTAAACAGAAATAAGCGACAGGGAGAGGGGCTATAAAACTTATAGACTTTTCCCTCACCTCTCCCACCATGCCGTTCCAGGTCCCGTTGATCTTTTTGCCATGCTTCCCGTTCGTGACCAGGTACAGGTCGTACGTAAACTTGACCGACTTGGCGATCTTCTTCAGGATGTCGATGCAGAAGCCCTTACAGCAACGCTTGATGTAGATCCCCGACTCCTTGGTCTGATTGCTGCATAAACAGAGAGATAAACGGTGTTTAATCCAAAAAGTGCATCTGTCTGAATTAGCGATTTCACTCATGAATGCTGTTTAGCGTTTCTGGCTTTGTCATTCTCACACTGTTGAAGTGTGAAATTATTCTACCTCCGGTGCTGTAAAGCAACCGTGAGAAACCTCCATAATTGACTCGGCTGCTAGTTTTTGTTTTTTGTTGTGGATGCCGTTTTTGCTACGGTCAGTTTCAGCTACTGTGACAGATGGGCTGGGGATGAAGAACGAAGAAAAGAAAAAAAACGCAACAATCCGTAGCAACATGTGTGAAGATAAATATGTCACGCTTTGTTAATCTCGACTCTGTTAAACATGATTTGGTACATCTTGGATCACAGACTCACAGCGTTTTGATCTGTTTTCTGCAGGGGACGGTATTCCTCATGCAGGTCCCACTCAGCGGGTCCACGTCCTCCACGATGACGAACGGAGCCTCTTCCAGCGTCACGATGGACAGGTGGTCGTCTTCCCTGGTTGCCGCCCCACCATACAGCTCGTAGCGAGGCCACACATGGTACTTCATGGACAAGGAGCCGTTCTCCCATTTACCCACCTGCAGAGACATGCAGAAAACAAACTCAACGGTGTTTCACCTTCAAGACATCTGTTTTCCTCACAGAGTGCCATCCAAAGGCATTCATGCCCCTTAAAGGGGAAATAATATGCATATTTCATGCACATAGTGCTATTTTTAACTATGTTACCTTCAGTTATGATAAAATTATTATATACATCAAACATAGCTTAAAAAAATGTTTGACTTTGCAATTTAGCACTTTGAAATTGGACCTCTGTCTCTTTAAGAAGCTCCTGCTTTATCAGGAACTCCACCTTCAGGAAGTCCTAGCAGCAACATTCCTCTATTAACCCTTTAACAAAGTTTTTACCACCTTTTCACTGAGCTGTAGCTCATATGATCACCTCAGTAGACTCTCAGATGAGCTTTGTCAAAAAAGCAGTGTTTGGTTACACCGCACTTTTTCTGCACCCAGTCTGGTTGCCACGGGTGATTAAAGGATTTCTCAAACACGCATGAGCAATTAGTCACTGTTTAGGTGATTTTTAGGCGGCTAATGACAGTACTGGAGTTTGCTTAATGCTGTTAAAGTAAAAGAGATGAAAACAAATACAAGAAAACGCTTTTAAAAGATTTAATTTAGTAGAAAACCCATGCATCATTTTCAGTTATGCTCTGCTTTATGTCGGCCTATAACAATTGTGGCTCTGCTGAGATGTGGTATGAATCCCTTTGTATGAAACTGTAAGTAAAACACAGATGTAACATTTATTCTTTTATTATTGTTGTTTTATTTTTTTAAGTGCTTTTTGTTTTTTTTCCCCACCAGCTCCGCTGTGGACGATTGTCCTTATAAACATTCAACGCCTCACCTGGCAGGGATCAAAGTTAAAAATGAAATCAGATTGCATTTTACACTACAGTAGCTTCAGTCCATGAAAAAATAACGGCTGCTCTGCAGCTACAAACAGTTCTGAGGCATATCATCAAAGAGGAATATGGAGTATGCATGCCTTACAGCAAAAACATCTTCACCCAGTTGGGATTTTAAAGCCTCATGTCGAGCGTCCTGCATTTTATTGCAGGTGGGCCATCTGCCCGTGTAATACACAAGTTAGATCGGGTGAAAAGAATCTAAAGAATGATAGTTCATCCTTACTGAAAGTTGGCAAAAAGAGACGAAAAAACAAAACTTTTTTCGGTTTCTTAACCCGGCAGCTTAGACAAACAATGCGGTGGGTCTGGTTGCCTTGCGGTGTCAGGTCACATTCTCCTGTTGAATAATTGACCGGACTGACCAAACGGAACAATAGACTGTATCTGTTTCAAGAGGGCGAGGTGAAGAGGCCAAGTCAATGAAAAGGAGACAAAGACGGCGGGTTAAGCCGGAGAAATGATAACCAGATCACCATAACGGTGACAAACGGAACAAAAGAAAGGAAGAAAACGAAGATAATGAAAAGGAAAAAAAACAAAAAAAAAAGGAAATCAAAGACAACGACATAAACGTGTCCACAGAACCCACAGGCATTCAAGTTGCAAATGCATTTCTGAAAATTATTGTGCGGAAGCATGGGTGCATGTCAAAACTTTGAATATCATCAAAAAGTTAATTCAATTCAGTCATTCGATTAAAGAAGTGAAACTCGTATTTTGTAAAGATTCATTACACACACATTAACTTATATAATAACCCACAAAGGTAGGATTTTACTACAAAAATGTCTGAGTCCTGAGTGCAACATGTCCAGTATAAGGTGCTTTAACAGTGGCCTTCAGGTAATCAGCATTATTTAGTTTGGTGTCTCTCGTCTTGGTCCTGACAGTGCATGATGGATTCTGTGTGGGGTTCTGGTCCGACCATTTCGTTAACCTATCAGTCATGGCGATGGCGTAGTCATTAAAGCAGGCGTTGGTGTCTTTGTGAGTATAGGCAGATGCCAAGTCCTGCTGTAAAATTTATTCAGCATCACCATTAAGCTTGTCAGCAGAGAGAAGCATGAGTCCTTTGGATTATGGACCAAATGAACTGCAGCAAATCAACACCAGCAGATGACAAGGCTTCTAAAATCGTCACTGGGTGAGTTTACATTGATCATAAAATTATGCAAATTGAAAGTAAGAAAAGACATTTGCTTAACGGAAACAAGCCAATTTGGAAAACAAAAACAAACGTGGGTTTTATGCTAAAAAGTTGTTGCGCTAGATTGTGGTGATTTTTCAGTTATATCATAAAAGATTTTGTAAAGGTTTTGTAAAACGGCAATAAAAACACTTTTTTTCGCATCACATGAGTCACATGGTCAACAGTAGGACGTTACTACTGGTGAAAACGACAAAGAAGATGACAGGAAGTACAGTGGTAGGAGGTTGATAATTTGTTTTTGTTTTTTTCGGACAAAGTGCAGCTGAGCTCTCAGAGCACCGCACTCCTCATAAAAAGTTCATAAAACTCTTCTGTAAAATCATCGACTACAATTTCCCCAAATCGCATATGCAGCTGCTCCAAAGTAGTAGCAGCTTGTTGCTCCAACGGCCAATGTCTCCTCTGACTGGCTGATAGATGATAACCCCTAGCGCCACAACTGAATTATGAATAAATGTCATGTAACTGTTTACATCTGTCGCTGTCATGATTTTTAATTACTTATTATGTGAACAAGCTTATTTACATGGGATTTTAGTTTCCTTTCTTATTTAACAGAAACACTACAAGTGTAAAATTGTGTTATTTCAACAAAAATGCAGACAAGAATTTTAATAGAAACAGCTGTGAGCTGTGGAAACTTCACACTGAACGTCAAGCAACTTTTTCCAAAGCACTTTTTACTTCCTCTCAACTCAGTACTTACATTTTGATCTGAAAACTATAACAAACAAACCAACTTTTAAATGACAAATTCATCGAGATGCTCCTGATTGAGGGATTGTGCTTGCATCCAAACACGCGCTGTTTAAATATGGAGAGGAGAAGAGAGGAACAGGAGAGGGAGGGGCAGGACTGAGACTGGTAGTAGAGAATGAGAACAAGGTTAACCAGAAGGACGAGGTTGATACAGAGGATCAGGCAGAATTTAGATCACAAGAAAAAAAACAGGAAGATTTAAAGAAAACAAGCTATAAAAACAGATATTTCTGCTGAATAAAAAGTATAATCTGAAGTAAACGCGGGTGGTAAGAGAGTTTACATGGAACTCATTCAAATGCAAAATGCTGGATCTTGAGTAGAAGAGTGTCCAGCTGTACGTCTGGAGGGCCCTCTAGCCCCTGGAGCTCTACTCCACTGAACAAGCATCACCAATTAGTCAATGTCCCCACAATGCCACTCTGGAAAAAATAAAAAAATAAAATAAAACTACCTGGACATGCCAGTCCCCCTTCATCAAGGGGAACAGAGGGGGATTGAAGTAGAAACAGATCAGACAATTCGCCACAGCTTAATTCCAAGAGCAGGAAACTGTGGTCAAGTGTGTAAAGTCCAGTTTGCACACTCATTAAATATGGAGATGTGTTCAAACACATCGCTCTCTCCTGGGGGGGAGGAAACAACACAAACCTGGCAACGCAGCCTGGAAAGGATGAGGCCGAGGCTGTGTATCCCTGGAGCACAATGCAGCTCCTTTTTTTTTTTTTTTGTCTGGACCAAAACAATGTGAGAAATTAGAGGAGAAAGACGGGAGGGACGGGAAGTGGACGTTACCGCACCACTTTGAAGAGGCGGCGGAGGGAAGAAGGAGCCGGAGGTCATCGGAGACGGGGGTAGGGGGGTGAGAGTCGAGAAAATTTGGAAATCAAGTTGGGAATTAAACATGAGCGATAAAGTGGGGAGGTTGAGGTGGAGGAGAAAGAAGAGGGAGACCAGGGGGGAACGACTCACCTTGTTCTCTGATCAGAGGACAGAATATAGATTAGAAAGGCAGAAGAAGGAGAGATGTACGGAGAATAGAAAGCAGTGGGGGAGAGAGAGAGCGAGACAGAGAGAAAGAGAGGTGAGGGAGTCAGACGGAGCAGATCTCCAACACAGATGCGTGCTGACTCGGCAGGTGGCGGCCGGCGACAGGTTCATTTTGGGTGGCTTGAATTATCGATGCCATATGTACACTGCTGGCTTCTCTGCTCCGCCGTACTCCGTCGCTTTTTATTCTGTTTATATCATATCATATAACGGATTGTTTTTGTTCAAAACAAGCTGAATCAGCACGCAAAGTTTACCAGAAGTTTTTTTTTTCCTTACTGCTAATAGTGTCCCTCTTCTTCCATTCAAAGGCCTCCATGCTTATGAACAATAGATGCTCTGTTTAGTCTGCTTCCTCCTGTATCTATAGCTGCCGCTGTGCTAAGGTGGGGGAAGGGGGGGCATCTATAATAGCTCGAGAGGTGGGCGGCGCACTCCGGACGGACTGCCAGTCAATCACAGGGTCGACTTGAAAAGACAGGCAATTATCGGCAGGCACATCCACACCTACGGGAATTCTGAAGTCAGCAATTAAGCCTAACCTGCAAGTCTTTATGCTGTGGGAGGAAAATGGAGTCTGCAGAGATAACCCAGGCACACTCGGGGAAATTATGCACGCTTCACACAGAAGTACCACACAGCGAGCCTGCAGGTTCTAACCCCGAGGATGCGGAACATATGTTGTGGAGCCGAGTTTCAGAGTCTCCATGAATGGACTGAAGTTCAGCAGACAGGAATGTTGTTGTTGTTTATGCTCATAAAAAGCTTTCGAGTCGACATTCCAGACTTTTTCCAAGTGTTTGTGAACCGCATCCAAATAACGGAGCTTCACTGTAACATATAGTGGAATCTGATTAGATACACAGATGTACAACTACTATATCTGCATAGTTTATGTCCAAGTTTACAGTTTCACATTTTACTTTTTTAAGTTGTCTCATGTTACAACCACAAGACCCATTTAGGTTTTTTTTTCAATTTGATGTGATAAAGCAACACAAGGTAGTTCATAAAGTGTAAAGAAAATGATGCAATATTATCAGTGTTTACAAAGAAAAGTCTAAAGAGTATGTTGGAGGTTTATTTTCAGAACTATCTTTCACTGCAGTTCTACCCATCATGACTGACAGTCTTTTCTTTTCTTTTCTTTTTACCAGTTTATCATTTCAAGTTCAGTTAAATGGAATAGAGTGTTACGAAAATCATAAATTTTCAAGTATTGATACTGATTCTGAACCAGATTCTGGTCAATACCTTTTTATTTTATTTTTTCCAAATACATTTCAGAAATGTGTGTCGTGGATTTGTAATCCACCACCTTTGCCACCAGGAGACACTCGGTGAAACCAATCTCCTTCAGAAGTCATTTAATTCACTACAGAAATATGAAAGTTTACCAGAGGGCAATCCCATGGTAACACACGGTGGTTGTGGCGTCATGCTGTGGGTAAGCTTCTCTTTAGCACTGGTTACAGTGATAAATAGTTCAAATAAAGGCACATTTGTGCGTTAGAATGGCCAAGTCAAAGTCCAAACCTAAATCCACTTGAGGATCTGCATTGAAACTTAAATACTGTCAGTATTAAGTTTGAACTGTTAGGGAGCGATACAGGAAAATGTAAGGGGAGCCAGAAGGGTCAAAAATAAATTCATCGGGCGTGCCGTGGTGGCGTAGCGGTTAGCGCGACTCATATTTGGAGGCCTTCAGTCCTCGACGCGGCCATCGCGGGTTCGACTCCCAGACCCGACGATATTTGCCGCATGTCTTCCCCCCTCTCCTTCCCCGTTTCCTGTCAGCCTACTGTTATATAAGGGACACTAGAGCCCACAAAAGACCCCCTGGAGGGGTAAAAAAATAAATAAAAAAATAAATTCATTGCTAATTCCTTAATTAAATGTACCATGAAATAAATGTTTACATAATTTATTTAATAGACAATTGGTTGCAATGACTGCGACAGACTGGCGACCTGTCCAGGGTGACCCCGCCTCTCGCCCGAAACATTCGCTGGAGATCGGCACCAGCAGCCCTCCTTACCCCACTAGCAACAAGGGTGTTAGAAAATGGATGGATGGATGGATGGATGGATGGATGGATGGATGGATGGATGGATGGATGGATGGATGGATGGATGGATGCAATGAAAGAATTCCGTCATCAACGTCGAGTGATGGGGCTACCACTGATCCATTGAAATCCATTAGTTTAGCCTGATTCCTAAAAACTCAAACTTGTAACAGTGGGTGATGATGGCGGATTGGATAAAGTCGAATTTGGCTCAAAGACTCAGGCTGAACCAGTGGAGTTCACCAGATCAGTGGTAGCCACGCCGGTAACCCAACCTCTCAGCTTTGACGGCCAAGTTTGACTGATAAACTTATTTTATGGTGACCCTGCAGGAGCAGGAACCATGAAATACTTAAATATACAGTACAGACCAAAGGTTTGGACACACAGTTGTGTCCAAACTTTTGGTCTGTACTGTATATCTGCATTTACTTATCTGCATTAGCTAATAAGCTTGGATTTTAACAATTTAATCACATATTAAATTTAAATATTTGTTTATTTCATGGTACATTATTATATGGTACAATAATGATAACACATCAAACTTATATAGCGCTTTTTGGGGCACTCAAAGACAATTAATCAACAATTTCGTTATTTATATATTTAATTTTGTCCCTTTTGTCCCTCCATAAAAATGTTGCTGCTGTAATTGTAGCAAAAGCTGACTCTTCAATGTATAAATTAACACACATTTAACATTTTGTTTTTTAAATGTCACAACATCTGGCATTTTCTTAGCACTTTGTAATTGAGCTGGTGTACCACATAAAATACCAATTATAATTGTAACAATAGTATTAACATGGCACTGGATATTAGGTAATTGTTTTTCAAATTATTTGAATCATTTCCAGAACACCTTTCTAAGGGCAAATGTCAGAAAAAAAATAATAAAGTCACCTAAAAGTAACGTGAACAGCTGGATTTCACAGGCTGTAGCATACAAAAAGTATAGCATGTATTGTTTACATCCCTTTTGCACGTCGGTTTTAGTCAACCTGATTCTGCTTCTTCAAAAAAAGTGACACTACTTCATGGTAAAACAAAGTTACAGTTAAACTAAACATACTACCGCCATAAACAGCAGCATTAAACTGTTGAATATCTACTTTTAGATCAGCAGTCTCTGCACATCCGAAGTCAAAGGCTTCTACTGAATTGAATGGCTCAAAGGCACCTTCACCGAGTTGATGATATCTAATCAGAGCAGCGCTTCAGAAGCCTAACACCGTTTAAATGCTTAAACAGTAAGAATCCGACAATAGGTCTGGAGGGAGATGAATACCTGGACCTCCCGCTCAATCCGCCCGTTGGGTAAGCCAACAATTAGCTTCGAGTGTAGCTTAAAATAAAAAAAGTAAATGCATGGAGCAGGTACAGCTCTTCCTCCAGATATCTGAAAATTGAGTTGCAAACAGACAACCAGACGCTGCCACGTCTCGCTCCGTCTTACCCGGTCCCACTGTCTCTCTTTGTTGAGCAAAATAATGACAAGCTTGGGGTGCATCTGGTACCCATCTTCGCTGAACGACAGATTGCGCCCCTCAAATGTCACATTCATCAGGTACCTGCAGAGAGAAACAAGGAGGAGAGGGAGAGAGCATCACTTGCTGAAAAACATTGTTGTCAGTGCCAATTTACATATGTCCTACATTTGCAATAGATGTCTAAGTATATCGTGTTGAGTGGTGTGGTTGCTTTTAAACAGTGAAGAGTCTTTTTTTTTTTTACATCTTATACATCTTTGCTCAAAAACGTAATATTTAGACAGTGTCAAACAATATTCTTCTCATTTTTATTTCTCTTTCAATTCCAAAATTCTACAAAATAAACATGTATATTCTAGGTTCATGGTCACTGTTCTCTCAATCATCTATAAGAACAGTTCCAGTCAGTTGTGTGAATGATTTCACACAACTGAAATGAATCTTAAAAGTTGCCAATCATCTCCTCAAGGTTGCAAAACCCTTGACTCCTTACCGCCCTTGTCTCAGTTACAAAATCTACAAAATCAGTTCAGTGATTCAGCTGATCACTGAACCATCAGCTGACACAACCATGAACTGGTCATATTGTCTGATTTTACTTATATGGACCAAATAAAATAATTTTGTGAAACCACTTAGTATTTCCCACTCTCTTTTGGTGTACCCCAAGGCTCTGTGCTTGGACCTCATCGTTACTTAGCTCCTCCCAATTGGCACAATTTTCCATAAATGACATTTAATTCCAATTGGGAATTAAAACAATCGGTCCCATCAGTATGCAGATACACAATTATATTTCTTTCTATCTCTTGGATATCTTCAGTCAGTGATTGATTGCATTAGGGCATGACACATTTCTTTTAAATTAAAGAAATATAGATTCTTCACCTCCTCAAAGGTCTGAAAAATCAGCCAGGAGCTGCGTTTCCATGAACCATGTAATTGCTGTATTTGACATTTCGAAAATAAATTTGTCTAATGGAAGCACGCTAATTAAAAAACATACAAAAAAACTTGCCTTTTGATAAAAAGTTTGGGTGCTAATGAGGTGGCTTTTTGTCCTAATCAAAAATAGATTTATTTCACAAAACTGCAATACAAACACTTTTTTCGCATCATGAGTCACATGATCAACAAGTGGACCTTACTACTGGCAGAAACCAGTAGTAGCAGGAAGTAGACGACAGGAAGTGACAGGAAGATGATGGCCCGGCTTGTTTTTTAATGACTTATCGTGCAAAAAAACCTTCATTCATGCGTAATTTTAATCTGCTTTTCTTCTTTAATGGAAACATGGCAATTGCAAAAGTGTGTTTTTTCAACATTTGTAATGGAAACGCAGCTATCGTCCTCTTTTGCTCTGCCGTGAGAAAGTGCTGACTGACAGACTTGGCCACCAGGTCAGGTCTGCACATGTGCAGAAACAATAATCATCCCCAATCGCAACTTTCTCACTATATTTAGCGACTCAGAAATAAACAAAAGACAAAATTGGTATAGGCCAAAATTGGAATCATTGCACCCCCTTTTGTCATACCACAGTGTCAGGCTAATTTATTGCAAACAAGAATCAAAATACTTGCATTGCTTATGCGAAAGAGGAATTATTCTTGAAATATTATTTTCAAGATGATAATGATCCCCAAACATGCCAATAAGTGAAAAGCATCTTGATTCCAGACCAATTAGCGTAAAATTATGGAGTAGCCAGGCCAATACAAACCCAATGATGATACTGAAAACAGAGGAACTGACCAGTTTGATACAGAAGAACTAGCATTGACCAAACTAGGTCGTCTAAATACTGTCCAGGGAGTCATTTGTGCCAGAACCGCTGTTGTTGTGTGACTTTTTCGATAGTTTAAAGATGTCTCACTTCATTTTCATTTTAATATTGCCCTTACAGTGCGACTCTTGGGAATTCCCACAGGTAGAAAAAGAGAGCAGTGCAATGAATGCCATTATTTTACGGACGCTGCATTCTATACTCGTCATCTAAAGCAACAGGGCGGCAATTTCAACAAGGCCAACATTTACCGACAGGGCTGGTGGAAGACGGCGCGCCTGTGGAGACAAAGCAGCTCGCATTTTGGCGTGTGCACATCTGGGTTTGTAAAGGAAAGTAAGAAAACCTTATTGCTTCTGCCAAACCAGATCGTTTGATCCGTCTTCGAGCGAACGCTGCACCTCACCCGCAGCCTCGCGGTGATTACGGTCACCGTGTGTGTAGGCGTGTGTGCAGAGAAAACCAAGGATTTTCATGTCAGGTGAAATCATCTCTTTCACACAAACACACACACACACACACACGCAAAACATTTGAACGCTTTCAATCGCTCACGCTGCCATCTCCTCCTCACTTTCCCTGTGACTGTTTCCATGGTAACCTTGCATCAAAACCGTGCACAAGTTACATATGATTATACGAAAAAAAAAAAGATAAAGAGTAAGACTAGTGAACCTGACTTTAAAGTGATTATTTGTAATGCTAATAGGTCCGTCTGTAACTCGGTATCTCCTACAATGCGTCTCTGTAATTCGACTTCCTGTATTAAATATTGATATTTTCCAATGGGCTCTTATGATCCGAATCTTCCCATCTCATGCAGCCCCATGTGTCCGACTAAGAGCCCCGTCCTGAAGAGTCCTGGCGCTGGTACAAAGTGCACAGAATCTGCTGCATAAATCATAAGCCATTTACAAAATGACTCGACACCACGGCAGCTTTAATCTTTATTGGGGGGGGGGGAAGAGAGAAAAAAGGAAACAAGCGATACGCTGTCATTCAGGCCCTACATTTAAGATGGTGTGTGTGCGTGTGTGCATTTCTGATAGCAGTGAAACACAAGCATAAATGTGTTGCCATGGCACCCACAACCACTGTGATTTCTGAGCCAATATGCGGCCGTTGCTGTGGCAACGGTAATCTCACAGAGGGTGGGAATGAGACTAAGTGAGGGGTGGGCTTCGGAGGGGAAGAAAGAGGAAGTAGACTGGTGCTTACTACTACACTGTAACGCACTAGAGTGGGAATTATGGGCTTAAAGTTTTATTATGATGTTTTGTTGTTCCATTGTGAAACCATAAAAGTGACAATAAGAACTATTTATTAGGTCTTCTCTTTAGGTAACTGTGTGCTTGTGACTGCGTCATGGCCCCACAAACACAAATATCGCTCTTGAAAAACATTCCTCTTTGCTTCTTCAGGACACCAGACACATAAAGAAATGTGATTTGTATCGCTAAACTGCACACAGTAACTGCATTTAATCATATTTTCAACTTCATTGACATTTATTGATACTTTCATTGAACAAACAGTGGAGAAAATCCTAAAAATGCAGATACATTTGGGGGGTTTTAAGCATCACCAATTTTACTTTAGTGATGCTTATTAGAGTATTATGATAAATTTAGTATGGTAAATAATAAACACACCTCATCCACTTCTCGTTGTGTGACCAGGCTCGTCACAACACCAAAATTTTGCTGGACGACAAAACTGACCCAGAAATTACTGCGATAACAAAAAACACAAACAAAAAACCCCAATAAGAACTCGTCGGACTACGTGAGCGACGCAAACGTTTCCCGTGCTCGCCGCGTGGGCCTGACACAGATAGGTTTCAGCACATGTTCTGCCGTGAATAATTGAGGAGCCGCGTGAAACATTGATAAGTCAGTTTTAATAAATTAACCGCAGCATCAATTAGTCATGAATTACACTCCTTAGCAATTATTGTTCTATTGGATTTGCGAAGGGGGCTCGGGGTGGGAGGGATAATAAAATCCAACGTGAGGGAGGATAAAATGACCCATATGGTGCTGTGGCATATTGCGGCTGTGCAGCGTACACACATGGGTTGTACAGTGCGAATGGGAGACGAGGTGCGAAGTTGTTTGGTGTGTGAACGGGATTGTACTCTCAAGTGTGCATTCAGACTAGATGCATAAACACTCTAAAAACACAAAGTTGGTTTAACTTGAGAGCTGAGTGACGGATAATTCACAGTTCCTCACAAAGGCATGTTGAACTTTTCCACTTTTATGTCATGTTGCGACCACAAGCTTCAAAAGTATTTCTGTTAAGATTCATTGTGAGAGAGCAACAGAAAGTGCTGCGTAATAAAAAGCGTAAATTTAAAATGGTTTTAGAAGTAAAAATCTGAAAAGTGTGGCTTGCATGTTGCACTCCTCTGTGCTAACAGGCTACTTCTGAAACCGATTTGTGTTGAACTTTAACCAGCTTTGCTCAGGTTTTTACCCATTATTTGCAAAATAACTCAAGCTCAGTCTGGTTGTTACATCTCTAATAATGAGGGTTTAGGACTTGATATAGACTCTCAATTGGATCTAGATCTGTGCTTTGACTGGGCCATTCTGACATAAAAATGTCCTGCTGGAATTTGAACGTCTCTCTGGCCATTGTTTAACTCCATCCATCTTCCCACCAACACTGATCATGTTTATTGTCGTTGATAACATTTTTAAAAAGCATCCCAACAGCATGATGCTGCCACCACCAAGTTACCCTGATCCACATGGCTTGTGGCTAACTTGAAACAACAACTCTGCTACTTTTCCATAAAGAAGAGATTTGAATCTTTGAGATTTCTGGATTCAGCTTGTTGCATTTGACTTTATTTTGGGGCTCCAGACTAAAGGAGGATGAATACAGATGCATGTCGCACTTTTCAGATTTTTAGATGGCAAACACTGTAAAAACCATTCATCGTTTTTCTTACATTTTAAGGTTAAACTTTCATTTACCTGAAATCCAAATAAAATAAAACATTTTGTGGCTTGATGTGAAAAATCTGGTACAAATACTTTTGTAAGGCATTAGTCATGGCTACATTTACAACCAAAAACAAAACCATACTTCTATTTCGTTGTGTTCATAATTTTAACAGGTAGAGCCAAAAACGACAGAGCAGCTACTAGAACTGAGACATGCGGCTCTGATTTGATTTATTTTTGGAAAACGATGCGTCTTAAACAGATTGGGTTAACATCCTTGAAAAGAGGAGAGACACCTGAGGCAATGCTTGCCTTTTTAAACTCCTATTTCAGAGTATTTTGGAATGAAACCTGCATAACATAGGCACAGGAAAACAAATGAGAAACCTTTTAAAGCCCGCAGCAGAGACAACTAAATAATGCAGCTCAGTAAAAGTAGGGCTGTGCAAGAAAATGACTATTTTTTCTAAGACAAACGCAGCTTGTTTAAACAAAGTTTTCAAACTGTATTACGCCCTGTAAAGAAAGCTGACTGGAGTTAGTTTTTTGTTTTTTGGTGGTATGGACTTTCTCTCAATGCTCCATGGGAATTTAACATACTGCCTTCCAAATTCAGCTAACTAGTAAACAGCGTCCACCTGCATGTAATTTAGTCTGAGTGTAAATACAGATGTTCTGTAAAGAGTACAGAGGAACAGCAAATCAAACCAGAACCGCTCCATCCCTGGAGAAAACTCTCTCAGCAAAATAATTGGAGACATTCATTTTTGATTTTTACGTGTCCTCTGTGGTCTGACCTGGCTGCAACAAACCAAGTGGTCTTTTGTAAATAACTGCTCAATTTACATAAACAAATATTTCCATGGATACCTGCATTTTGTGACCGTGAGAGCACATTAGTGTACAGGAAGGCCAAGAATCTTGTTATTTTATAGAAACAAAGAACTTTAGGAGAAAGGCAATAGCAGGTCACATAAATTAGAAACAAAACCAGTAAGACAACTCTTTATTAAAGGCTTATGGAAGTTTTCTTATTGATATTTTCTGACTGAAGCGGTATTTACAGTATGTTCCTAAGACTTCTCTCAGATTACTTTAATACAACTTGTGCCTTTAAGGCGAAATTTTGGGGTGTGTACAGTTGGACCAAACAATAGTTCAGGTCTCGTCAGCCTTTTACCCGTTTAATCAAGCAGGCATGAACAACGAGCAGTAGCTGTGATAATCTGATTTTAAAAAGTTAGTTTTCCTGTAACGTAGAGGAAACCTGGTTAAATCCATCCATCTTCAGAGGGTTGCAAGGTGGCTGGTTGAGAGGTGAGGTGCAGTGGACACCATATTCACAGGATTAGCAGGGTTTCCCCCAGAAAACCTGCTAAGCACGGTGGTCGGGGCGCTAAGGCGGCCCAACGGGTTTTTGTATTAACAGATGGTAAGTAGACAGGAAACGTAAGGTGTACAATTCCCTGTCTGTGTCACCACCAAATGAGTCCAGCCAGACCAACACAGACTCCAGTAAGCATTTCATCACAAACTCTTTTCCCAACTTTGACAACACTGTTCTCCCTCTCAGCTTCATCATAACTGGAGAGATTTCGTTTGGGGGAAAAGTGTTTGCCTGGATGTCTCACTGCTCAGTGGATCAGACTCGCACGACATGGGATCGATGAAGCCTCTATAAACACCCTTTCCCGAGTGAGACACCTCCTGGTAACGCTCAGGTTAAGGATGGACTGGAAACTGGCATTCACCCAACTGTTATGGAATTTGTTGGAGAACGTAAAGTAGTTCTCCTCCTTGTTTCCCATGTCAGTTTGTCCTTGTTGTGCGGCTTCTGTCCTCTCCACATCTGGGACGTCTGAACCAACTCCCTGTTCCGAATTGTTAACCTCCCCGTCCGGGTCGGTTTATTCCTTTCAGAACAGTTGAAAAATCGCTCACAGCGGCTTTGCTCTTGTTCTTAGAGCCACCCCAGCCAGGGTAGCCTTGTCTGTGGGAACTGTTAGCAACACACCACTGGTTGGGGTTTCACAGATGTTTTTATCGGTTAACTGAACTTCCCTGTCCGGGGAACAGTCAACCTCAAAAACAACAGAAACCCTACAATTCAGAGATTACCTTTTGGACAAACTGGTGGCTGTGACGTCTCTGCCTCTCTCTGCCTCTGAGATAAGTTCCCCATCTGGGGAACTTGGTAATTCAAAGACGCTGGTGTATGTGCCTTTTAGTGGAGGCTTATCTGGCAAAGCCAGAAATGAAATTGAGGAAGTCAAAACTTGACACGTCAGTTCAGCAAAGGCTTTTGCTGTGAGGTCAGCCGCAGAAAAATCTTCCCCAGCCAGGTCAGTGTTTTCTTTGGGAACAATTGAAATTTAATTAATTGGAAGAAACTGCATTAGGTTTTCTATCACTTTAATATGTCTGCTATAACTAATGTATATTCACATAAAAAACAGTTTCATTTACACTTTTTTTATGTTCGTGTCATGTGGCAGATCTCAGCCAGCTGCTGAGAGAAAAATTACATCTTGGTCTCAAAAGGTTTGGGCACACCTGATCTATAGTTTTCCTTATCTCCGCTCTTCTGGGTTCAGCCAATCAGTGCCAAGGGTAATGAATGGCGCTCCTGGATTGGCTGCTTTACAAACACTAGACAATACCATTTTAAATATCGTTGCAAGTAGCAAACTAATAGGGTTATTAAATGGAGTCATGCGTCAATGTCTGAAGCCCTCCATCCCTGCTCAAAAAAGTAGTTTGTAAAATTCAGTTGGTAAAAATTTCTGATTTTTAGATGAGAAAAACTCGATAATAGCTGGCATTTCAAAAAATAACTTAACACGTTCACCTGTGATTTAATCAGGAGACGTGTCAAACCAGGAAGACGCAGGTCTAAAGAGGGTCTGACAGACCGCGGTGGTTCACACTATTGATGAGTAAGAGTTTTATTATTCATGAATGGATTGCACAACAGGACTGAGAGCCAGCTGCAACTGTACAACAGGTAAAACTGATGATTACATGAGAAATTACAAAGAAAGAGAAGTGTTCGACTTTTTAACATGTCTGCGTAGAGCTTGGAGGAAATGACTGCGTGAAGGACATTTAGAGACAGACAGATTAAAATATTAAAGTTCAGATAAAAAAGACATGAGGATGGATGATAGGGGGAAAAAATACAAGTTTTCTTGACCTAGTTCCAATCATTCTCCTCAACCCCCCTCAAAAAAGAAATGCCACCTTTCAAACTCCTCCCTCTGATCTGCTCCATAAAAACACAGCCAAATGTTCTGATCCAGACACAGACATGGGGGAAAACAGAAAAGCCAAGACAAACAAACGCACAGAAAGACATCTGAGGAAACAGAGGCGCACACTCATCCCTCTGCTCCGCCGGGTCAACATGCTGCCTCGGAGTGTTCTGCACCCACACACACACACGCACACACACACACAGATGCTCCACTGAAAGCTTACCGGGGGCCACGCGAGTTCAAACCCGTCCACAGAGTTTAAAAGCACTTGACACCTTTCCAACTCCGAGCTCATCTGGAACCTGTCCACGTCTGGCAAGGTCAGGGCCGCCGTTGTCAAACTCATGATTCTCGCGCCGTTGTGTATTGCTCACAAGTGATTTCCGCCACCATCTTTTTCTGTCTCTGCGAGCTTTCGCCTTTGTTTTTCTTCTTCTTTGCTGCTATCTTCTTTTGTCAGGCGGGTGCTGTGGCGTTAGCTGGAATGTCACGGCGCTGGCTACGAAGGACTTCATTTACTTAGTGCAGTCATGTGTCCTTCTCTCTAAAATGCTGAGCCAGGCAGAGAGCGTGCAATCGGTGTAAGTCGACCAGATGACAAAAACCCCTCAGCAGATCGTTCAACGTAAGACAGGAACTCACACTGGGTGAGGTTTTCAAATCCGGAGGATCAATAACTCAATGCACATATTCAATCAACAGTGTTGTGATAAAAATGATGCATAATCCAAATGGGAAACAGACTGTAAAGCCATGTAAGATGTTAATTAGTGACTTGCGCTTATTATAAAAAGGCTTAAAATAAATGCAGCTTTTATTGCTGCAGCATGATCACTGAAACAAGCAGATAAAAGCTGAAAAAGGAGTTAATTTCTGTCAAAAACCTCTACATTTATTTTACATATTTACAAGAAAAAAATCTGGACAACCTGATCATTTTTCACGATTAAAGGCATAAATTTACAATATTAACTTAGATTTTCTTTGACAGTGTGAAGTCAAATATCTACATGAAAAACTGATTATAAAATTAGACATGTGTGACAAAAAATGCTTAGATCCTCTACATTGGGACTGAAGTGGTAACTTTAGGACACAGGTGTCAAACTCCAGTCCTCGAGGGCCGCTGTCCTACAGTTTTTAGATGTGCCACAGGTACAAAACACTGAAATGAAATGGCTTAATTACCTCCTCCTTGTGTAGATCAGTTCTCCCAGCCTTGCTAATGACCTAATTATTCTATTCAGGTGTGGTGCAGCAGAGGCACATCTAAAAGTTGGAGGACACCGGCCCTTGAGGACTGGAGTTTGACACCCCTGCTTTAGGAGATAAACATCAGGATATGAAAATGTCAGCGGTACATCAGGGCCCTTTTATTGTATCAGAACATTTCACCAGGAAGGCCTTGAATGGGAAAAGGTGTTGCCAAATACACGTTTAAGAGTGAAGAGGAAGCTTCAACATGGCTGCATCGAGTCTGCACCCAGAAAAAGAACCAGGATGTACCAGTTAGTCTCTGGGAAATATCCGGATGCATATCTCCTAAGTCTACCACTAAAACCTTAGAGGGTTTCTGGCTCTTTCTTCAAAAATGTCTGACATTATATTAATCTCAAATACTTATAATTTTTTTTTGGTTTTATTTTGTTTTGTTTTATACAAATGTCTGACTTGACAATGTCAGAGAATATCAGAGATTTAATATTGTACATTTACTCCATTAATTGTGAAAAATTTGCTTGAAGTAACAGATAATATCAACTTAGTTTTCTACATATATAAATTAATGTTGACATTTCTGAATCTTTTTTATGCATCAATCTGGGGTCAGACTTTTTTTTCTTTGATCTCGCCTTATTACTCCATCATCCTTAAATTATTCTTTACTTATTGATGTTTATTTGAGTTTCAACAAACCACTTAATGGTAACCCATGACTTCCTGTTTCCATGGGGTTTAAATATGAAGTGGCCCGTTTCTATTGGACAATGGACACAACTCTGATTGGGAATCACTATTTATTCTGTCACCACAAAAGATCTGCAGGATGATAATAAAGAAAATATTACAAACACACCTCCAGAGCTCCCAGTTGGAGAAGTGCAGCATCATGAGATCACAAAGTCTCCATAGCAACCACCGGCATCTACAGGCCAACTGATTGTAGAGTTTGCCAAACTCTTCTTCAGATTTTGTTGTGTGAATGGAGAATCTGTGACTACAAGCCCAATCAGAATCTAGAAACATTAAAAGGACATAGCTACCCAAAAAACTAAATACAGAATATGTGACAAAACGAGAACCACGTCATAATCAAACTACCAAGCTGAAGTTCAAACCTTCGTCACTCTCTGCTTTATGGATTCAGCCTTTCTGTGTGAGATTATGGTGCTGCAGCAAAAGATTAATATACATTTAGGTCTTTTTACGCATCCTTCATCGGGGAAATCATTAAATGTGACAGACAATATATGAATTCTTCTCCACAACATAAGCTGCATATTAGATGTAGAAACAGAACAAGGTCAAACAGACGGTTCATTTTAATTTAGAGGTTTCAATGAAACAGGATGGCTTAATATCTTCTCCAAACTGGAGATGTCTAACAACTGTGTCTTTCTAAGATGAGTGACCAATGAGTGTGGAAAATTCATAGCACCATTAGAAAGAGACGTCCATGTGTTTTTAAAGATGTCCTTTTGATTGCTAAGCTGGAGCGTTTAGCAATAAAAGTGTGAAAACAAAATATTCACAGCACCCTGTTTTCTGTTTTTCTTGCATTTTGTCCCACTTTAGTGTATTATATGTTATGTGATAGACCAACACAAAGTAATGCATAACTCTAACATTTGTGCTTTTCATTAGCAAATAAATAGGAGAAAGTCATCAAAAAAAAAAAAAAGGTTTTGTCTCGTAGTGTAATGTTTTCAGAGTGGTTTAGTGGTGCACAAATGACAACGCTTTTCCTTTTATTAAAAATAAATCGCAAAAGAAAGGAGCTTCAAAACGTCATGTGAAAAATGAAAAGGCTGTCATAGGTTTCTTATGGTCTTTCCTTGTTTTTTAAAGTATTTCATCATTCATAGGGATGCACTGTTGAGATGTGAGTCCAGCTAGAATAGAAACACCAGCTAAATGTTAAAGTGTAGGGGTCTTGTTTCATCCAGCTGACTAGCAGTGCACAGCACCAACATGACAGGAGAAATGTAAATCAGTTACTCTATCATCCATGTGGCTTTAGACTTTCTTCGACACCTAAAAGAACTTTAAGCTATTAGAGTAAAATAACTGACAGTTCATGAGGTTTGAAATTCCTAAAAAGAAATGTAAGGGAACTATTTAATCACCAATGATATCGATGCCGTCATGATGAATAACTAAAGCAACATTGACAGAAATGTGGAACATATTTATCACAAATACCCTGCATATCTAGTCATGCTCTCCTCATCTGTTGTTTTGATTCTCTACGGCTGTTTTCACACCAGGTAGTCCGGTGGACTCGGCTGGATTGGGGACCAAAACTGGCTGCACCAAGAACTACAGAAGAAAACGACACAAAAACCTCTGAAGAAGACACTGAGTATGTCAGATTTTTGCAGTTGTAGAATTTCTATTTTGTCTCTGATAAAAGACCGTGAGCCATTTCTCCCACTAGGGCTAGACTCACGCGTTTGTTTTGGTTGCATTTACCCAGAATGCCTTGCATTATAGTCAACTTCCTCCTTTTGGGGCGGTTTCCGGTCCGCTTGATGTTCACATATACATTGAACTGAACCGAAACATAGGTTTTCTGGCAGACCACAGTTTGCTTTTTTGTTCCGCGTCAGAGTCCAATTCACACCTCCCCAAAAGAACCAGACTTCTTCCTAGCCAAACAAAATAGACTCAGCTGTGAACTGTCCAGGAAGTGGAGCATCCTTCCAGCCAACTAAGCGCTTCATTCAGTTCAGAGCAGATAAACTCTTTGCCAATTGCTAATCTCCTGATTGAACACTTGAAGACAAAGGTTATCACCAAACAAATTTAGTTAAGGCAGCGAAAGGCGAAGGATCTCAGCAGCACTCGCAACTGATCTAATCAACTACACAGCTAAGTTGATTATAAAACTGCAGGTCTGAAGTGCAGACAATGGCCGGGGAGGAGCAGAGCAGTGCAGATGAGAGGAAAATCACCAGGAGGAGAGAAGAGAGGACAGAAGGTGTGAGCACCAATTCACAGAGGTGAGCGTAGAAAGCAGAATAGATGAAAACAGACGTAGGGGGCGAAAAAAGGCACCAGAGAAGAAGAAAAGAGAAGACCGTGGGGGCAAGGCGGACAAAGGCAAACAGGAACGGGGTTAGGATAAGGTTCAATAGAGCAGGGAGCGGCGCAGGAGAGTTGAACAAAGCAGTTCAGGCACACACAAACAGAGTAGGGGAATAATATTCCAGGGGCAGCAGTAGCTGCCATGAACTCCACCACTGGTTCAAAGCAGGAAGCAGTAGTGAAACAAGAGCAAAACCTCAGAAAGGAGTAAAGCACAGACTGGGACTGAAGTGATATCAGAGGAGTACACGGCTGAGCTATGAGGTTTTGGTGAGGGCTGCTGGGGTTCACATGCAATCAGCCACAGAGGTGAGCATGTGTTTCTGCTGATGCCAAAGTGGGATGTTGGAGTGTGATTATAAAAAGAAAAAAAAAGTGGTGTTTTTGTATTAACTTAAGCTTCTGGTGAGCAGCTAACACCGGGATGGCAGAAAATGTTGTGTGCAAAGTGTTTCTAAGCCTTTTAAGCAAATCTTTTTACTTTGTCACACTATTTCTGTTCAAGCCAATATACATACACCCAAATTAAAATTAAAATACTTCAGAAGTCATCTGAAAATGAAAATAAACTATATACATGTACAGTATATCTACTAGCTATACAGCGACTAGCTACTAGCTTGCAGTGCTAGTGGATATACAGGCAACAATCCTAAACATACAACCAAATCCAAAATGCAATAGTTTAGATTAAAGCCATTTAAAGGAATGCCCAAGTCAATGTCCGGATTAAATCTGACTGAGGAAAAGTGCCAAACCGTGTCCATCCATTCTCAAAGTATCTACAAGGTTTGTTGGTAGAGGCTTACCCCCAAAGCTTTGCAGCTGTAACTGCAGCAAAAACTGTTTCTAAGCGTTATATATGAACAGAAATCTCGTCAGATCTTTTTCTAAAAACTTGTCAGAAAACATGCATTATTTTTCTCCCACTTCATATTATGCACTGCTTTGTGTTGCTCTGCCAAAATTGAGGTGTTTTTCATAAGGAATATCTAAAAGTGAAAATGGACAGGGCACAGGGGTCTAAAATTCTTTCATAGTGTGTGTGTGTGTATGTGTGTGTGTGTGTGTGTGTGTGTGTGTGTGCGTGTGTGTGTGTCTGTGTGTGTCCCTTCAGCTCCATTTCAAAGCAGCATTGTTAGAAGACATGAGCAGGAAGCCGATTTTGTCACAACAGCAACCAGAGCGGTGTCCTCACTGAATCACTGACAACCTCTTCAGTAAACACGCCTCAGACGGCGCTGCTTCTCCTGCACAGACAGACACTGTTCGGTCCTGACGACATTAAACCCCCCACACTGTGAGTGAGCCGACATGGACAGCGGCGGGAAGGTGAGACTGCTCCTGAAAGCACTCTCCGGCGCTGTGCTCTGGAGCACACCGCGACAGGGGATGGCGTTCGCCGACTGAAACGCCACTGGGACCAATTAGGCGGAGCGCGGCGCGGCCGGACGCACGCTTCGAGACCGGTTCAAGAGGCCTGCTGCTGGAACGGACGGCTGAAGGGGCGGGCTTTCCTTTCAGCGGGATAACAAGGGGATCTGATCTCTGTGTAGGGAAGGTGTGGGATTGGCGTTCAGGAGTGTGGACCAGCATCTGTGTTCTTTTGCAAACATGCTGATCTACACCAGACTAAGATGCTGAATCACCTGAACGTGTCCTTTTATGAAGCAGCTCTATGTGGCATTTTCCCTTTAATTAATCAATCCCATATTAATCTTTGTTAATTTAAAGGAAAGTGAATGCTTAAAACTTAAAAGTATCTAATGTTTGTCCCCTCAGCACCAGTCTTGCATTCGATTACATTTTAAGATAACAAATGTGTGATAATTCGCTGAAAGTTAAGAGAAAAGTGTAGTTTTTAAACCCATAAAGATTTATTTTAGATCTTAAAACTACAGTTTGTAACTTTTACTACAAATATTTTTTTTACATATTTGCTGAAACTGACACTATGTTGTGATATTATTGTATGAAACAGACAATCTGAAAAAAAGAGCTCCTCTGTCTTCTCCCAGTGCTAACTAGAAACAACCAATAAAGCCAGAATGAGGGTCGTAGAGCTGCCAATCATGCATGTGTACTACCTCCTGATTTCCACCCCACACTTTCCTCTCTGCTGCGCTGCGCTTCCTGATAGCAGAGCCAGTTTGTCGTGAATGCTAAGGCTAGTGAGGCTTTTTTATGACAGGGCCCGCTGTCAAGCATGGCGGTGGTAGTATCATGCTTAGCTTCCAGAGGAGGAGGATTGCACAAAGTGTCTTGAATATTATTCAACTTTGCTTCAAGTCATCTGCTTGAAGTTTGAAATGTACATTAAACTGTGTTTTTCCACATGCGACGGATGGCAAACACACAACAAAACTGGTTTCGTAAAGTATAAATCAGGCTGATTTTTAAAGTTATGGAGTGGAAAGCCAGAAGTTTTTCAATAGCTACAAAAAGTGTGTGGTTGAGGTGCAAGTTACGACTTAGACACCTATTCTAATGTTAGTAGAGGTGTATGGAAATATTTGAGTTTACTTTTGAGCCTGTAGGAAATATGTTCAAAAATTGCCATTAAAATTCAATTTTTGAAACTTTTTAAAGTTCAAAATGAAAGTTAGTTGCTGTCTGATGACACCCCAACAAAAAAGGAGCAATAAAAATGCTTTGACTAGATATGTTCGGTAGATTAAAGACCATGACGAATGTATGTAAACGCATCAGACTTGGACTTGGTTTCTGTGAATTCCTATTGCTAAATGTCTCAGCATTAGGGACAACGATTCTTGACCTGGTGATCCCCAAATTAAACTTCACCCTGATGTGAGGAACATTGTTCCCTAATTGATCCAATCGCTGCATGAGTGCAGGTGTCTTCCCATTAGAAAGTTTAAATACGGTTTGCTGTGTCCTCCGTCTTACCTGAGGACTTCATTGGGGTTGCCTGAGATTGGGGTCTTCTTTTCCGGCGCTCCATGGCATTCAGATTTCAGCAGGGTGTGAGGTCCACGGTCCATCATCATGGTGGACGTCGCCATGGTGATGATCGCCACACCGTCCCGAACACGGGCTTCCAGACCGTAGTCCCACTCGTCGTAGGATACGGAGAGCAGACCTGCGACGACGAAGCAGGACGACGAGGTGAGATTCAGAGTACTGACAATATATGCTGTAAATAAGTATTTGCCCTTTTGTTTTTTCTCTTTTGTCAGATTTAAATGTTAAGCTTATCAAATACTGTCAAAATTCAAAGATAACCTAATAGACCTGCCTTCTGCCCCCTCTTATTAAATCACAAATTAACCTAGGTGACATCACTAGCTGCAGCCACAGGTGATTATTGTCAGACCAGCAGAACAAATAAATGAGTAAAAAAAACAACCTGTTTCACAACGCCAGGCTATAAAACGCTGCACTTTCATTTAATTAAGGAAGATATGAGTCAGCTGATTCTTCTCCAGGCAATTTCTAAGAAGAATGAGGACAGGTCAGCCTTGCTCAACACAGAGAATTGAAAGTCCGACTCAGTTTTGCCCAATACAATTGATGTGTCAACAAGATTACAACATTGGGTTAGTCCATAACATGACATAACTAGTTTTTCTATGCTAAATAGAGACATTATTTACACATTACATATCAGCTGTGATTATTTCCACACTGTTCTGAACAATGTGCTTCTCATTCTCCCTTGTACTTTGTAGTTTAACACTCCTAAAAATGGTTGTAAAAAGGAATAATGGAGGAACGTTGCTGTGAAAAAGCAGGAGCTTCTTAAAGGGACAAAGGCACAATTTCAAGGCATCAAATTGCAACGTCAAATTTCTTTTGAGTCATATTTGACATTGTTAGTATTTTTATACCAAGTGAAGGCTACTTGATTGGGCTATAAAATGATGGTATGTGGCTATGAAAGGTGAGAAACAAAGTCTTAGACATCTATTCGTCTTGATATTCTTTGGGATTTACAAAGTAAATAAGTGCCATTTTCCACAAATGGAGAAAACGTGGGAACAGTGGTGAACCTTCCAAGGGAAGCTGACATACTGACTGACTTCAAGAGAGCTTCCAGGACTTTGGGCTTGTTTTTACTAAAGTCACTTGTAAATTTAATGAGTCGTGGGTTGCGGTTTTGGGGCTCATTTTTGAATGTTGCTCATTTGGGCTTGGACATAAGAAGAGACACATAATCAGCCCCAGAATCTGTCTGACATCCAGTTAGTCCTAGTCAGACTCTCCCCATCCATTATTTCCCGGATGATCCGTCCCGCTGTGTCTTTGTTAATGTCAATTTAATATATTTGCTGTGAATGACGTCGAGTTTCGCGTTGCGCTCCAAAAAACTGCAAACATCGAGACTAACCTGGACAGCGCAATAAACGTGAAAACAGCCATGAATGAACGTGTCCGTAACTAAACAGCATTATAATTGTTAATATTAAGATAAGTGTCACAAATCTGTGCAGCAGGTCATCTGAGTTGTGGAGCCGCAGGAGGAGCTCTGCGCTCTGACAGTAAATGCAGGGCCGTAATGCAGAACCTGGAGGCTGAAGGGGCCGGGGTGGAGACATGTTCTAAATTCCCATTTATAGTTTTCCAGACAATAGTGGACCACGAAAAAACACGCAAAAATTACTAACGTTTTTTCTGTTGTCACATTAAACAATCTCCCATACTGCTCAACCATATAAGTGGAGACATATTGTTGATGTTACCATTATGAAATAACTTGCAATTAAGTTTTGACAATGATCAATGTAAGACGGCAGAGGTTTGTTGTCAGCAACTGCTGACAATACCTAAAAAAGATACTTTCAATGTAACTTAGTTACTTTTCAAATCAAGTAATCAGTAATTTAACAAAGTTACTTTTTCAAGGAGTAATCAATAATCCAATAAAAGTTACTTTTCAAAGTAACTATGCCATCACTGGTGGCCAGTTGACTTTTTTTTTCTTTTTTGGGATGGGGGGCGGGGTTTATTGTAATCCATAGGGGGGCCCAGAAGAAAATCTTTGGGAACCACTGCCTTAAAGAGTTCGTCCATCTGTCCAAAACAGACTGGCCGTCTGCTGGCCTTTGTACCGCCTGTAACCTTTTCTCTTGTCTTTTTTTTTTTTTAAAACCCTACTTTAAAATCTTTACAAACATGTACTTTCATTTATATGTTTTGGTGTGTTTATTTTTCTCAAAGCCCATTTCTGAGGGTGACCTTGAGAAAACTCATTCTTCATTACATTGTCTTGTAACCAAGTGCGTAAACCATTCAACATAATTGTCTGAAGCTCTGGGAATTGTTTTATGTTTTTCTATAAAGCTGGGGTCACATCCGGCACTTCGTTTTTGCTCGTTATCCTATTTTGGAACAATATTAATCTGAGAGGAATTAAGAAAAAGGGAGCAGACTAAAGTATGATGAGTGTTGATTTATTTTGAAAATCATCCAATCGTGCATCTAATAAACAGCTGTCATTTCAGATTAAAATCCATATTTTTCATTCAGAATGTAATTAACTAATGACAAAGCATCAGCATTAAGAGATGAGACGCAGTGTGTGTTGCCTTGTGCAAAAATGTTTATCTCTTTTAATGACAAACTGGTGTCGTGATTTCATCTCGTTTGGATCTAATGACTCTCCTCAGATCGGACTTACAACAAGTCCGATTCATTTAGGAGCTCATTCATTCCTCTTTGGGAAGCAGGTTTGTGTATTTGTACGTTTAAATCAGTTACAGGTCTGAATACGCAAACTTTTTAAAATTTTGTCTTAATGTGTCCTCAGAATTGCTGGCCAGGTGTCAAGGTGAGACCCAACAGATTTACTTTCACAGGCGGAGCATCACGGCTTCCGCCATGACGCTCTACTTTTACCTAAAACTTTATTTGACATTTCGTTGGGTTTATTTCAAATGTAATGGAGACATATACACAGAAGGTGGAAGGTGCTTTAAGCCAACCAATGCTAACGTTAGCCCAAAGCGCATAATTTTGGTATTATACTATATGCAGCACATAGGGGCGCTGTGCTAGAGAAGCCACCAAAGCAATGCTAATGGACAGAAGAGAAAGGAGGTTATCCAGGTAGGTGACTAGCTTAGCAAAGGGTAGGGATAGGGTTAGAGGGCTTCTTATACATATAATTCAAACTATTCCCTTCTGAGCTCCACTTTGGTGTTGAGTGAAAGGTGCACAGCTAATCTCAACATGTTACTTTGATAGAGCTACAGCCCTTTAAATCTTTGCCTGTCATTTAGGACATGGAATTATTTACACAAGCAAACAAAAAAATCAGTTCAAGTTTGTTTGTATAGCAGGTTTGAACAAAGCAGTTCAAAGTTCTTTATATGATAAAACAAGAAAAACATTAATACGGCGCAAATGTATCAGCCAAATCAATAGTTCTTTTAATCCGTGTGAATCTAGAAAAAACAAAATTCAGAAACCAGGAGGCTTTACACAATACAAAGTTGTATTATTGTAGTGCACTGAATTGCTCTAGTTTCCTAGCAACTATTCATAACATTTTGCCTCAAAGTAGGGGTGCCATTTAAGAAAGCCAGTGACTATAGAGCGAATTGTTTACCTCAAATTCATTTTAATTAAAAATGTACATTTCTGCCAGCTGTCCATTTTGGTACGTTAAAAAGCAACTGGATTTCTGTCACCGTTTCGGTCTTTGGCCCGGTTCATCTCGCCATCCATCGCTCCGTCTTCCATTTAGCCTCGTCCTTTCCCTGTGTCTTTCAGTTGATCTGCGGCGGTCTGACAGTGTATGACCACATGTCAGCCAGTCCACTATCATGTCAGTGGGCATAAATAGACAGGCGGCCTGGCAACCTGCCCTCCTCACGGGGCCTTAGCGCTGACAGCTCCGGCCCTTCAGGACCACATCTAAAAATCTCACAGTTTTGACACTTTCTTCAAACTCGCTCCCATAGCTTGTTCCTTTTCTTTTTTTTAACACAAAGTCACTGCTTGTATCTTATGGGAAGGAAGCGGTAGGAATGTGTGACGTGCTCTGAGGTGGGTTCCTCTGCACTTTGGGAGCATGCTGCCTGACGCTTATGGATTCATTCCTCTCTCAGGACTTGTTGAAATGTCATAACACGGCCACGTAAACCGGTGACGTATAAGCTCAACGCCACCACATCTGTGAAATGTTTCACCGGCTAGAAAAAGCGGCTGCTGATTAAAATCTGGATCTTCCTGTGACATGCTCACCGATAAACTCTAAAAAAAAAAAAAAAAACATTAATCTTTTATTGCAGCTTTTCAAAAATGCAATCTTTAGTTCACATACTTTTATGTTCTTGTGAGGGGGGAAAAAAAATCCCCTCCAAGAAGAAGTAAGAAAATATTTGTTGTTACCAAACTCCTACAACTAGCATTAATAACAATTCATAATAATTCCTATAAAAAAATGTAGATGTATAATTTTAGTAATTCAAACTTTGCCTAACTTTAATTACCAAGTCATGTTTTTGTTTTTTTTGTTTCCTAATATGGTGTCCTATATTATTTAGCAACTCCTCAAAATGGGAAAGGTAAGGGAACATGCCATTCAGGTAAGGCAGAAGTGCGTTTTGAACTTTATAAAACAGGAAGTGACTTCAAAAGCCTATATTTTCTCATATCTACAGTCAGAGGAATTAAATTCTCCAGATTTTTTGAGGAGGCTAGTTTCATAACAGATTACTTTGTGTTAAGTGTTGTACCAAGGGCAGAATTAAAGTTGTACTGTATTATTCTTTATGACTGTCTTTACGAAGCCCAAACTTTAATTCAGAAGAAGTTCATTGCTACGAGTCCTGCATGTGCAGTGGCTTGCAAAACTATTCATACCCGTTTAACTTTTCATATTTTGTCACATTACAACCACAAACGTAAATGTTTGAATTTTTTGTGAAAGATCAACACCAGGTGTTCATAGCCCAACCATGCTCTAAATGTCTCCATAGATGTTTCCCTGACCTGTCTAGACTGAAACTAAAGCGAAATATACAATCCATGTAACACTAGTGGTGACGTTTTTGGCACTTTATGGAAAAATAACATGTTTACAGTGAAGATCTGAATGATTTGTAAGCAATGGGCGAACATGACAACTGGCTATCCATTAGCAATAATGCTAAAAGGCCTAGTCTCTGGATTAAAAACCTTGTTAATGGTTTTTTTAATTTTATTTTTTACTTTATGACAAAGTCTGGTTTGCATTTATTGGTTTAAATTTCAAATCTAGAAATCTTAGCTTGGTAGCGTATTTATGTCAATAATGAATACCATTTGAGTGATGATGCTAGCGCATAGGAGTACAAGCAAAAAGAGAAATGTGAACAGAATGAACAAGGAGCAGGCGGGAGTAAGACAGAAGCCTTACAGAAATGACAAAAATACAATAAAATGAAGAAAATGGAAATGCTAATTTTGACAGAGCAGTGAGTTGGTTCCCCAGAGCACGACTTAGCGAAGGCATCACTGGAATTACCCCTGAGGTTTGGAAGCACTTCATCACACACCGTGCAAATTATTAAGCGTACCAACCAAGCAAATTATCCCCACAGCCAGCATGCACCTTCTGCTGAACTCTGAACCACAAATCATCAGTTGCATGCTACGCCACAGTGTCGTCTCACCCCATGTTTGTTTAGAAGTTGGTGCGCTTGACTGCCCCTGAAGGCATCATGTGGCTCCTTTAATGTTCAAGTTGAGAGAAGAGATAAAAGCTCGCTGAATGAATTTACGGGGCAAATATTATGTGTCCTCTTTTATTACAGAAGAATTTGTATGCTGGGCGAAGAGGACTATTATCTTTTTCATGACAATGTTTTTGGAAGAGAATTGTTTTTTTGTCTGGATATGAGCATTTCTCCACTTCAGCAGGTTTTTCAGAGTCTTCCACACAATGGTTCTCAAACCTGTTATCACAGCTACTACCAAAGTAAATACAAAGACTATCTTTTGAACTTTTTGAAGCAGTTGTACAAGACAAGATAAATTAAAGATATTTTATACATTGGCAGTGCATGTTTTGTTGAATGATGCCGTTTAATTGCTGCAGGTGTTCCAGCTTTATCCACAAGTTCAAATGTTCAGGTTGGAAATTGGAAAAGTTAAAAGATAAATCAAAGGTTCCACCAAACCAAAACTCAAAATCTAATATGGCCGCCTTACATGTAACCTTAGTCATAGTCAAACTGAAAAAACTAAAAAAAAGTTTTATTACATATCTAGTTTCTGGTTCAGTCTTTCACACTCAGTGACTTTGTTGCCAGAGAGTTTAAGAGTACAAAAGGAAGGCAGTAGCTTGTAATGCTAGTAGCTAGCCTGATACTAAAAACCAACGGCCATTGTTCTTGGGCCATTGTTGTCGTTTCCATTATTGCTGATTTTTTTTGGATTTATCATCCAAATAATTAATACACACTTTACTTCTGAATACGCCTAAAGGCATACCACAGTTTGAGAACCATGGCTCTACTGCAAACCATACACTAAATGTTATTGTATCCACACAGTTTCAATAAAGGTCTTAGTGTTTTTTGCAGCAGACTCCTCCACAGCACGGACGGTTCCTTCAGTCAGAAAGAGGAGCAAGGCAAATTACATCTCAATAAGTTATTTTAACTTAAAAGATTAGATTTTACACATTTTTGGATTAAATCCTCACTTTTTTTCATCTTTCTGAGGTCCCGCCACTTTAAGAAACACCACTCAAAAAGACCTGCAGTATTGACTGGTGGGGAGTGAATACAAATGCAATTGAAAACCATTTATCACCTAAAAGCCCAATTGAAAGATATTTATATGTGTGGCTGTGACAAAATGTGGTAAACTTTAAGCAATATCAACACAGTTGCCTGGCACCAGCAACAGCAGGGCCATCTACAATCTGACTTATGTTTCAGCATATTTCATTCACCATGAATTACACGCTTTCCTCTCCATTTGATGCTGTTCAAAATCCGGGCCTGCTTCAGCTAACGTGTTCTGGCACATTCTGTACCTTATTCATCACGCATAAAACGAGAGGTTGACATTTTGCCTACTATTTGTCATTACGTCCCATTTGATTTATGCCACGATAATTCAGCTTCAACAACGACAAAAAAAAAAAAAAAAAGCAAGGTTTGTGTATGTAGCCACTCTACAGTTCCACTTAGCAATCAGTCAGGTGGTACACAAACAACACGATTATCTTTTTGGCCGCATAAATCAAGCGGAAAGTCATTATGTGATTTAAATAACCAATACGGTGATGGATCAAACTTCACAAAGTGAAGGTGTGTGAACCCACCATTTTGGCTCCGTAGGCCGACATGAAAACACACTCAGGGGCGGTCCTGGCCCTCGGATCAACATGCGTCATTTAGATTATAATGTACTGTCACCGACACACTTAAAATCTCTTTCTAATATTTGATTTGAAAAAATGTGGGAGAAAGAGCAATACTATATACACATAGCAAGGCACAAATACCATACCATGCAATGAAAAGTAAAATAAGTGAAGCTGACTAACTGTACCATTAGATAAACATTTATATAATTATGTGTACCACAGTTGCATTTTGATCAAGATACAAATTTCATTGCACAACCGTCAGTTAACATCTAAAGTTGTTTTAAAAGACAATTTAAACTATTATATTCCAAGAAACAAATTAATTTTGACAACTATTGTAAAAAAAAAAAAAGTTCTACTATTTGTGAAATAATTACTTTTCAAACAAGAAATAGGCAAAAGATTTTACTGCAAAAATGTTTACTAGTGTGGCAGCTGATGCCGCCCTAGAGGTGGAGTCGCCCAGGGCGTCTGCCCTCTTCGCCCATATCAGAAAACAGCTACTGAACACACTCATCGATACCATGCAACACACTGGGCTGCGTTATTTTTCCCCTGGTGCTCTAAGAGGCTCAATTTCTGACAAAAATGTCCAAAGGGGCAGTAGAGGTAAGAAGTTTCCCCCTGAAACTGCTGAGGACAGGCAGTGGTTTAATAATCACTGTTAGTCAAACACCAACAAGCTCCTCGTGTGCGCACATCCACCCTGACTGCGTCACGGCGGGGGGAGCAGACAGAAATAAAGCGACGTTCTGATGGTAGAAACGGCAGCTCCAGGCCTAACACTGAAAGGTTCCCGCTGGGAGCTGGCCTTCCTCAAACAGCCTGTCCACCTCAGAGTGCTGCAACTCGTGTTACATTTGGCAGCCTGACAGGTGTGCCTGATAGACCGCGCGTGCGGGTTGAGCGCTTAATGCGCCCCAACTCAGAAGTCACTTGAGTTGACCTTCAAAGGTTAGAGCGACTCCGGCGGTGATGTGGGCGGAGACGAAGACGAAGAGGCTCCTAACTTATCATTACAAAAGGTCGCTTTGTTTCTTTTCTTTTCTTTTTTTATCTGAGGAATAGTCCCTAACATCTGGACTTAAACTCTGCAGTGAAGAAATCAGTTCTCAGCAGACCGGAAGGGAGAGAATGACGACTTTAGGTAGATTAAATCAGCTCCTTTTCTTTAGACATAGAAGCATGTCACGTTCGGTTTACAATCGGTGTTGAAAGCTGGTTTCTTTTTATTTCATCATGCCATAAAATGGAACAGACCACTCTTTCTTAAATAATGGGCCCCAACTAAAAAGTGGGTCGTGGTTCACTCAGCTTGATTTATTTAGATTATGACTGCAGAACGGATTTACACTTCGTAGAACAAGAGGAGGGAATGCTTCGTAACTCTTCTCATACAAGGTGATGATCTCGGACTAAAATAAAAAGCTAACATTAAGGTTTAGGGACACAAGTTGTTGACTATATAAAGATGATTGCTCTCATCAACTAATGAGTAATTGATAAGCTGCCATTTCCTAAAAAAACTGAGCTTTCTCTTATAATACAAGGGCTAACTATCTTTCCATGACATAAAGGGATACATTTTTTATAATATGCCTAAATCCCCCAACCCCTCCTCACACTACGTTTCAACATTATTTTGGGTGAGCTGTATTAAACACTGACTGAATAAACAGGAAAAAATAGAAAAAAAGAATAAAATATGTGAAACACTTAATTCCCCATGAACAGAGAAATGTTGATACAGAAGTATCATCTGTGGCTGTTCTTGCAGGGACGTTAAAACTTTGCTTCATGAAATGCGACAGCTCTCAAAAGTCAACCGCGCTCAATTTTTTCCATCATGTTACAACTTTTCTGCGTAATGCCCTCCGCTTTTCTGTCATCACATCCTAGCCTTCATAGGACATCCGTAATTTTTGGTCGAGAAGCTGATGCTGCTCCACCACACAACTCGGCTGAATGAACGCTATGGGGTTTAAACTTAGACAGCTTGTCATGTGTTCATATTTAAAAACAGAACCGCATAAAGTGCATTTCCCATCCCAGACCGAACTCTGTTTGCACCGTTTCTCTTTTCCGTTCTGGCAAGGTCCCGCCATCTTTATTTTAGCATCAACTGGCTCAGTTTCAGAGTGACCAATGGCGCCCTCTACTGGATGGCAGCTAAACTACAACAATGAAAAAAGGTCTAAGGCAGGGGTGTCAAACTCCAGTCCTCAAGGGCCGGTGTCCTGCAGTTTTTATAAGTGCCACAGGTACAAAACACTGGAATGAAATGGCTTAATTACCTCCTCCTTGTGTAGATCAGTTCTCCAGAGCCTTGCTAATGACCTAATTATTCTATTCAGGTGTGGTGCAGCAAAGTCACAACTAAAAGTTGCAGGACACCGGCCCTTGAGGATTGGAGTTTGACACCTGTGGTCTAAGGGAACGTCATCAGTTAATCGATTGGAACAAATTTTTGTCTAATAACCATTTATTGGTAATAAGTGGATTCATTTTTTGCTTCCCTAAATAGGATAAAATTGTATTAAATTCATAGAAAAGGAGCCATTTTTTTTTGCCTACCTGTGGGAAACTCTGCAGGCACTACGACAGTGTCTCCAGCGACCAGCGAAGGGACGATCCACGTGTAACCGTAGCCGGTGATCCCTACGGAGTGGGCCACCTCGAAGATGGTGTTGGCCTCCTCTTTTGTGCAGTAGAGAAGAATCACGGGACTCTGGAGTTTCTTTAGCTGGTTCTGGATCTTTGAATCACCGTCGTCCACGGACATGTCAAGCAGGAGAACTTCCTCCAACTCCCAGCCGACGAAGCTGTTCTCAATGGTGTTTCGGATCTGAGACGGATGTGGAGAACAAAGATGGGTTATGAGGAAGAACTTCATTAACATCCGAATCCAGTAACATGGCAATATACCATCAAAGCCAGTGTTATGCCACCATATGTACAGATTAAAATTCATTTGTTTGCATTTTAATTCAAACATGGTTATAACACAATGCAGCCAAATTCAGTTGCTGCTAAATTATCTGAGGAAAACGTGACTCCAGTTTCAGCCTGAAGAAAAAAAAATCCCAAATGTGACATCATCAAACTTTTGTGTGTTTTAAAATTCAGGTTGTGAAAAAAACAAAAAATCTTTCACGTTGTTGGCACCGATATGATTCCTGAACCACTCAGTATCCTCAGAACAGTCAAAGCTGAATATAACTTGAACAGTGGTCAAAAATATTTGTTTTGGCAGAAGTTATTTTCTACTTATATGAAAGTAGAAAATAGTTACAGTATTACATTTTTGTAATTCGTTCCTGGATTGGTTTTATGTCTTATAGTTGAAGACCAAACAAAAAAAAAAACACCCACACCACTGTCTGAAGTTAAATCAGAACAAACTTCTCTCGTTTTAGGTTGGTTAGGATTACCAAAATTATTTCAATTTTATAAATGCGACAATAATGAGATTTCATTATTAATGCCTTCAAAATGAGGAGTTTAAATGCAGAATGATTACTATCTCTTTAAGGAATGAGAGAAAGCTCAAAAGAAAAGTTTCATCTGATTTAACTTCTGACTGTGTGGGGGGAAAATTTAGATAGTTTTCTTATTTTGTGTTTGTAAACTTCTTGTTACTTTGAGACATCATTTTGGTAATGACTCATTTTTAAGCTGGTGGATTTATTGCATGTCAACACTTTGAAGCCACAGTAAGAAATGTGTTGGATGCATTAAGAAAGTGAGAAATGATGCTAATTAAATGTCTATAAGGCAAACATGAGGGTTGAAAAGTTTCCAGGTGACAATCACTTGAGACCAGCTGACAGGCGCCAAACAAACATCTGGCTGCTTTGAAGATTTTTTTATTTTTAAAGAAAATCTGGGCATACGTCGCAAAAGCTTTGACCTTTTTCACATTTTGTCACAGAACAAACAACAAACGTTTTGTGTAAATGATCAAAACAAAGTAGCGCATAATTGAAAAGTGGAAGGAAGAAAATCTATAGTTTTTGGTCGACCGACGTTTTTCTTTCATTTTCTATAATCTACTCAGTCTGCAGTAAGGAAATATGGTTATAATAAACTCCAATAAATAATATCTGCCAGCAGAATCTCCCTGGGTGGTTCCTTCAGTTTGATTAGGTGTTTTAATTCACCATATTTCATACGAGTGAGCTGGACCAGATCAGAGCCGAAATAAACAGCATTTAAAATAATTACATGCAATGACATTAGAATCCACATGAAATTTTAGGACTATTCTAATCATCCATATTTCATGAAAAGTCATTTATGTGTAGCAAGTAGAAGTAGGGAGGCACAAAATGACAAGTTTTAGGTGCAAAATGAGATTTGAAAAGGGACAAAAGAACCAAAATGACGATGTTTTACTTTGTTTTATTAATTAAATTATATTTTACTGTCCCTCCAGAATTTTGTAACTTTTTTGGTGAATCTATTTTACAGTCAAAATTGCAGATTTTGTGGTGCTAACTTAGAAAAATTTGTAAGGAAGTTTGCAATATTTGCACTTATGTATATTGTAAAATGTGATTTTTTTTTTTGTTTGTTACTCACCATATCGATCACAAACTGTAGCTGGACCTCAAGCAAGGATGAGGAAAATGTGTCGTAAAAGTAAGAAGTACTGCTACCTGCAGGTGGGAGTGAGTCACCTAAACCCAATGTTTTTGACCGTTTTTGGTTATATTTTTCAATAAACTCAAAGTTAGCTCACAAATAGCTTGAAAAAATGAGAGGATCTGTTTATTTGCTGTGAATTTCCAGGGAATCGCAAAGAACCTGAGTGATTGGTTGAAGTAATTTAGCATCTGGAATATGGAAGGCCACAGAAAAAGCGATGACGGACCAAATTTGACCACTGGGCCTTGAGTTTGACACATGTGACGTATCGTCTCGATAACATACTTTGAAGCTCGTTATATATTAGACAAAGTGATAAAAAGGTCAAGGGGGTGTTAATACTGTACATTCATGATCCTCGGCCTTACCTTGGTGACGAAGTCCTGGTAGCCGGGGTAGTATGTTGTGACGATGGAGAAGATGTACCAGTCGTACTCCTCCATGATGTTCAGGATGACAGAAGCCTGCTGCTCGATAGAGGGGCCAAACTGAAAGAACATGGAGTTGTCGTCCTGGCAATAACAGAAAAACAAAGACAGAGTGAAAACGGTTATGCAACGGCGTACGACACTGGCCTGGACTTTAATTTAGCTGGCATTGCACACAGAGGAGAACGGCCACGACTTAAAGGACAGTGGCGGGTTTTGTAACATTATTGGAGCGAACATTAATTTAGCCGCCTTTCTTCTCTGGCTCACTGAGGAGAGCGACAAGAGGACTCCTGTGGACTTGTAATGATACCGGTCATGATTTTCATCAGTTCCCTTTATGACGCCTTTAATGAGTTTGTGGCTGGAACAAATTCTGTGGACTCAAAGCTGCCGTCTTTAATCTTGTCAGCCGCTTTCATCAGTTTGTTTTATTACAACCAACAAGTCTGTTTAATGTTAGATTAGATAATATATTAGAAATCGCACACGTCGAGTGAGCGATTTTACCTCACCCAAATATCCTCTAGCCGGGAAAAAAGATGCGAGCTTCGAGAAAGTGAATGAGCAAACACGGCAGAAACTGCAAAGGAAATTCAAAACGTTCACAGGCCGCATCCCCTCACCCAGGAAGTGTTAAATCTCAGTTTGACAGATAGAGAACAGGCACCAAATAAATAAGCGGTGCCACCTAACAGACTCTTCAGCAAACATTTCTTAAACACTTCTTTTCAAGCCTGCGCATTGCGATTGGTGTTGGCACCAGATCGCTGAGCCAGACAGAAGAAGAGGAGGAGGTGAGAACTACTAGTCTAGACGCGGTCCAGCAGTTCTGCATCATCAGGTGGCTGTTGTGTATGTGAGTCGCTGTGTTAAGAGTCAAACTCGATGTACAGTAGCATGTTCATTTTCCTGGAAAGCCATGCTGCAAACGGGCCAATTCACGTGAACGAGCTTTTTCATTGTTTTGTGCATTCGAATGAGGCAATGAACCGTCTTTGAGGTGCCTTCAGAATCAAATGCTCAACGCGAACTGCAGTGACTGATTCACCTGTCACTGCAGTTCCCCTCCTAAACACCAGGCACCACTAGAGAGGAACGTGTCACTGGCTGAATAAAGAAGAGTCCAGCATGAAGTGCATTCTTTATAAACAAATGTTTCAGATTTACATTAAAAGTAAAAAACAGTGGGACACATTAACTGCAATCAGAAATTCTTCTGATTTATAAGCGGCTGAGTCATTTTTAAACACTTTCTTGGCATGAAAGATCTTCACTCAAAGAACTGCTATGACCAGAAAATAAATTATTTTTTTGAGAAAAAAACAACAACTTTCTAGCAGGAATATGTCCAGTGGATGTGTTCTCAGAACACAGAAAACCATTGAGTGAGCGTTCTTACTTTATCCAAATATCCTCCAGCCAAGAAAAAGAGGTTTATGAAAGTAACTAAGTCAGAAGGACATTTTTCTCCACACCCACCAAAACATAGTTTTGCTTCAGAGTTTTGAAGCAACTACATTTTTTAAAATAATAGATAAGGAACGACCCAGTTCTGAGAGATGAGGGCATAACTCAGTTCATGCCCCACATGTAACACTGTTAGCTGCCAAACTATTGAGGTAAGAATGGGTCTTGTTTGTGAGCATAAAGTTTCCAAGCAAAAAAAAAAAAAGCTTTGTCTTCTGAAGTCTTTTAAACCTCTGTGGCTCACATTATTGTCCTCTCCAAATATTCCTCTATTTTTCTCAGTGCCTGAGCCAAATGAATGACTTTCCTTCCAATCACCACAAATGGAGCTTGAAGAGAACTAAGTATAGATGGACACAGGAATTAAATGCTATGGCAGACCTTGTCCCCACCACAATGTTCTGACAGCTACATAAATGAATAATACAACAAAACTGCAACAAGTAAAATAGTATGAGACTTTCAGCAGCTTCCATTTACTAATGCTATGTGTTATAAAACTGTGCGTGCTAAATAATATGAAGTAGCCTTCCGGTTCTTTGGACAAAAAGAGGGAACTGCTACATGTGCCTGTCTGCTGTGTATTTACTGTTGTGGAATCACAATCCAACCGGACTTACCAAACAGTGCTTTAACTTCTAGGTAGGGTGCCGGTTTTTTAGGTCTCGGGCACCAACTCTCCTGACTTTTTTCCGTCTCTGAGCAAACATTTGATTTGAGCTGGAAGCTTTTCCCACACAACTTGAAAATGAATATTACTATCTGGAGCTACAAGCACAAATAAAATTTTAAAGAAAAGGTTGTAAAAATGATGATGTGTGCCCTTCAAACAATTTCTTTAAATGTATTTAATGGTTTATGTACAGACATGGTAAATTAAAAGTACATAATCTGCTAATCTGGGTTTTAAATTATTCAAATCTAACATCAAGAGCAAATTCCACCGAAACTGAAGAAGTATGTGGAAAAACGAAGCACAACCCCTAATGGTTCACACTCCCCATTTTACAACAAGCGCTTCAAATATGAAATGTGGTCATTTTCACAGACTTTAAGTCATTTAAAGGGTTTGTAAAATGGTATTAGCCTCCTTTGCTTTTAAAGCTACATTGAATAAGCCTTATCTAAGGAAGTAATCACTGTTTGATTATAGTGAAGAAATGGTGAGGGTTATCTAAAACAGGTCTGGTCATCTCTTCATAACATATTTCCACTGTAAAAGCTCTGACATATCTCTCTAACCTGGACCTCCCTGATCACAGAGGTAGATTTACGTCGACTCGGATTCACTCTTATCAGGGCTTTGACATATTTCATTCAATGTAGTTTCAAGTCAGGTAGTTTAAACGTTTAAATAAGAATACACAATCTCATAATAAGGTGACTGTGTTTTATCTGGCAGCTTGCTTCACTGGCAGCTTTCTTAAGATGAAGATATAATGACACACAAGCACTGACCTTGCATCATCTTCCCATTTTCACTTCAATGCATTCCTCCATTTCTCTCTGTTCATCCTCCTTCCCCTCTCCCTCCCCTCATTTTTCATCCATCTCTATCTCTTTTCCCGCTCTGCCGTACCCATTAATACCACTGGAATCACGGACAGGGCACACTTATAATTGAATTTCCAGACTCGCGCCGCACGCCCGTTCCCCCCTCCCTTTTATACTCCACAGAGCGCCCTCGTCGCCACGCACCCCCGCCTCGCCGATTCCCCTGAGTTCCTCTCGCCGTATCTCTCTTCATAAGAGCGGTATTAAAGCGGCGCCTAACACACTGAGACCAGAGGTCTGAGAAATTTATATTAGGCTGGGGAGGAGCGCACGCTACGAGAAGAGCCGCAAAAACAGAAAACCGGAAGGAGGAAAGGAAGGAAGGAGAGGAGAATACAAGGACTGACCAAAGAAGGAAGGAAAGAAAAAGGAAAAAAGTATACAGGAGAAAAAGAAAATAACAAATACGGACACAATTTGATAAAACTGAAATAGAAAAGACAGGGATACAGGAAGGGAAGGACAAGAGCAAGTATATCAGCAAGGAAAAAAGGATAAAGGAAGACAGGAAGTAAGGACGAGAAGAAGGATTGAAGAATGAAAAGAAGGAAGGATGCCAATAGTAAGGAAGGAATCAATTCCAGTCTTTCCTCAAAACTGCACAGGAACCCTGAGGACGAGGCTGTGAGTCAGTCGACTGAAATTAAGTCCTGCAAAACGCTACTCTTCATTTACAGCTACACCAATTAGGCTTTGGCCACATTATCACCTCTGCTGGCACAAAGTGATCGATTAGCGAGTATTAAAACTCCCAGAGGGGCAGAAAGGCCAGAGAGCCGCCCGGCCAGACGCAGGAAGGCGGCCAGGACGGCTTTAATCGGGCCGCCTCCTGACGTCAGCGCTGGCTACTGTACACGGAAAACAATACGAGACTACGCCACATGATGCGGCAGAGTGGATGCTCGGTGGAAGCAATAAAAAGAGAGAGAGCAAATAAACTAAAGCAAGAATAAAAAGATAGAAATGTCCAAAAAAAAGGGGGTGGCGGCAGAGATGTGAAGCCTCCAGAGGGACAGGAGCAGAGGACAATGTGGTGACAATGGGATGAATGGAGGAGAAAGGGGGGCCGTGCCGGCAGATGGCTGTGGCCCTGCATGGAGCGGGGCGAGCGGCAGAGAGCCAGGAGTCGCTGGAGGGCGTGTGTGTGTGTGTGTGTGTGTGTGTGTGTGTGTGTGTGTGTGTGTGTGGGTGTCAGGCAGTCGGCCAGGCGTTTACACAGAGAGGGAAGGCGACTTTGCCCGAGCTGCCCGACCGCGGAGGACAGCCGCTGTCAGACGGGACGACAGAAGCGGGACGCGGGTGTCCTCCTCTGTGGGGAAACCTGGGTGTGCTGCAGGACAGAAAGGTTTCCGTGTCTCCATTGATCGCGTGCAAGCTTTATAATCCTGAATACAGGTGTGTTTTCATTCATAATTCACAACTTTGTGTCAAAGACGGCAAGCTTATTGACGAGTGAAGTTGCCGTCAAACGTTTGTGCTGCAAAAGTTTTCGTTTGTGCCGCTATCGTTTTAAAGATATCAATCAATGTTTCCAGGGTTAATCAAAGGTCAACCAGCCTCCCCACATTTACAAAATCACACTAAATATGGTGTTAATCAACTGCGCAGCAAAAACATTTGGTTTGTGCCGTTATAATTTTTAAGATTTACAAAAAAAAAACTCCAGACGTCGCCACATATCAACTTGCCATCCGCCTCTCTCACTACATTAACAAAATCAAATGAAATGGGCATAAATTAATTTTGCTGCGTTAGTGCAGCAACAAAAATGATTAGTTGTGCCACTGTAATTTTGAAGATATTAGTAAATGTTTCCAGAGGTCATCAAAGGTCAGCCAGCCAGTTCACATTTAGAAAATCAAACAAAATGTGGTGTTAATCAGTTGTGCTACGCTGGTGAAGCAAAAAAAAAAAAAAATCGGGTTTGTGGTTTGTGAAGAAGTTTCCAAAGGTCATCAGAGATCAGCGTGTTCTCCAAGATAACATTGACAAAACTGACATAAATAGTTGTGTTTTTTATTTGTGCCGCTATCATTTTAAAAACCGTTCGTAAATGTTTTCAGAGATCATCAAAGTCCAACCAATCAGTCCACATTCACAAAGTCAAACAAAATATGGTGTCAACCAACTGAGCTAAGTTTGTGCAGCAAAAATTTTGGTTTCTGCCGTTATAATTTTTAAGATTTACAAAAGAGATCACCAGGTATCAACTTGCCTTCCGCCCTCCGCCACATTAACAAAATCAATATAATTGATGGCAGCAGGTTTGATGACGTCGAGTAACACTTAATATCTTTCAAATGATAGCCGCACATATAGAAATAGCATAAATGTTTGACACCAATTTTGTTTAATTTGAAGAATGTGGCGGAGGAGGGCGGGCAACTTCACTCAGGCAGTTTGGTGTGTGTGTTTGTTCTTTTGGGTGGGTGGGCGTGTACGTGTGTGTGTGTGGGGTAGTCCATGGTTGATGGGCCATGGTGTGCTGTAGTTGCTGTCTCTGCCCCAGAGCTTTCAAATGAGCGCACTCACACACTCCTGAAGCACTTATTCGACTTGAAGGCTAGGGGAAAGTCGATAGCTCAGGTACTTCAATTACACACACAGGGGCACATCACTGGCTATGAAAGAACCAGATTGGCTGCTGCGCTCTTCCTCTAAAATATGCACAAAAAATCCCCCCACACAAACACGCACGCACATTTGAGCGGTCTCAAACATATACATCTGCACACTGCCAGCGGAGTGCAAGCACGTGCACAAACGCATCTACAAAAGCTGCAGCATGACCGAAACGCGCCGTGAATGACGAACCAGGATGAGCCTCAGCACTCGTACCTGCTTGTAACGGGGCAGGAAAATGCTGTGAGAGGAGCTGCTTAACGGGAGAGTGTGCCGTACAACGAGCACACAACGAAGGTGAGAGGGAAGGCGGGACAGTACGGGTCGAGGGTCAACATTCACTCCTCCGTCTTACAGCGCTGTGTGCAGATGTGCCTAAATGTCACATCAGAGGGGACATGAATGGGACGTCATTTCAGCTGATGAAGGTTTTATTGCTTTGGGTTATGCGCCGGTTGCCACAAGAAAGTGAGCAGCAATGTTATGGTTACAATATATAGTGGTCAAGCTGTGAGAGGTTAGGCTAAGTATAAAGAGTGAGCACTTCATTTTTACTTGACCCTGGCTGGCAGACAGTGTGCGTCAAGTTAAAAATCAATAAAAAAAATGTTTTTAAAGTCTGTGTGATCCGTTTGCCACGATCAGTTTACGTTCACACAATATAATGAAATAGGACATCTCCAAATGACAAATGATGCTTGAAGCAATGGAGAAGGACAAGAATATAAGGTTAGGTAGTTTTTCACACAAATAAAAACCTTTAAGGGGCAGTTTAATGTAAAGCTGACTTTTTTTTCCTTTTTTGTTTTAGCTTTACATCATGTTATAATGTCATTCTCTTTATCAAAACATACCAGGAATGTTGCTTTGATTCTTACATTCATGTTTGAGAAATCCGTTAATCTCCCATGGCAACCTTTCAGCTGTACAAAATGCCTGAGTGGACATAGGGGTCCTCCTCGGAGCTGCGGTTTCTGAGCTTCTGAGCTACCGCCTCACAGAGCAGCCCTCCCCCACTCAGCTCCTTCAGACTAGCCAGCAGCAATTAGCAAACGCCTGGTGGAACTGCGTTTCTGCTCAGCTCATTATATGGGCTACTTCTCAATGAAACACTCGTAAAAACATTGATGAAGGGTTAATAGAAGATCGATGCTGTGATGACTTCCTGAAGAAGGAGTTTCAAGAAGAGCAGAGATTTCTTAAAGAGATAGATGCCCAATTGCAAGGCGTTAAATTACAAAGTCACATTTGATATATAATAACTGAAGGTAACGGTTACTTGATTGTGCTGTACAATGGCAATGTGTGCATGGAAAACACTTAATACTGCCCCAACAAAATGTCTCATGCATCTCAGCATACTGTGATACTCGTAAAGAAAGGAATCAATGTGCTGAAAAGTTTTATGCACTAAATGCTCTTTGGAGATCTAATGGCGCACGCTTCAATCCATCATCTGAAAATGACAGCAATACGGTAAACCTACCAATATACAATCATGACAGACCAGGCAGGAGGACCATTACCCAGAAAATCAGCCAAAAAGGTCCCGTTAACTCTGGAGGTGCTGCAGAGATCCACAACTCTGCCCCACTCAATGTGCCAACATTGCAAACGCCCCTGATGGATGGACAAAGACTAGACAAGACAAAGCCAAGGTTGCCTCAAGTATTAAAAATTGATGCTCACAGGAAAATGTGAGCATCAATTAAAATGTTTCTTAAAATGTTTATTTGTAAAATAAAGCTCCCCTAACGGTTATACACTACTTTGTGTTGGTCAATCACAAGAAATGCTAATAACATCCATTGTACTTTGTGAATGTGAAGAGGGTCAAGAAACATGAATACTTTTGCAAGGCAATTCAAACTGTGATTTTGCCACATAATCTTGGATTACGTTCTGGAGCTGTACGCACATCATTTGGTTTTTTTTTCTTTTCGTCCCCTGTAAGAGGAAATGAGATAGAAACAGAGATAAGAAAATGTAAGCCGTAGAGCCAATGGAGTCTGTCGCTGGGAGGGTTTTTGGCAATGCATATTTCTGTCCTGCCTATAAAGGATCCTTTGAACTTGAACAGGGGGGTGTTGCTATTGACTGCTGCTGCACTTCCTGATGGAGAGTACAGCCAGCGTGGAATAGAGAGGAAGAGAGAGAGAGAGGATGGAGGGATGATAAAAGAGAGTGCTGGAGTGGGAGGTGAGGAGAGAAGGAACAGCTGGCCTTCGCTTCAATATATGAACTGAAAAGATGGTGGGAAGGAGACAGAAACTCACCACAGCCACAGGCATTCATCGGCAGAAAATGATACGAACACCGCCGACGTTCAGCTCTGATAAAGCCGCCATTACCACATGCGCTGAAATTATTGATAACAAGCCTCCTCCCTCCCCGCACTTCACACACATATACACACACACACAATTATTATCTCTACCTCAATTAAACCTGAGCTCACTCCCAGCCTCCTCGTCTCCTTCTGTTTCCCTCTCCTGGAGCCCCATCGTCACATCTCTTATCAAGCAAGCCTACTTATCTTTAATCAAACGCATACAAGCTTAATTGGCTCGAACATTTGTCAGAGCGTCATCTAATTAGCGGTGACCTTATTTAAGTACTTTTTGAGTCTCAATTAAAAATGGACACGTCTTCATTAAAGCGTTGGGCTGAATCCGCCCCAAACTAGCTCGGAAAAGCAAAGGGACGCGCCCCACACGTCACACGCGTTAAAACTTAGAAAGACGGAAATGAGAGAAGTGGTGGGGATCAAATCAAGTGTCAGATGAGGTTCAACTTGAAGCACAAATGCAAAAAAAAAAAAAAAAAAATCGAGCAAGTGTTTCTCTGTGGCCCATTTCTGCTCCAAGTTTAGCCGAGGACCTAATGAGGCAGTCTGGTGCCGCTGCTCCTGTTTGTCCTCTGGTCCTTGTAGGTCGCTAATGGGTCTGTCACAGAGCGAGTCTGGCTGAGCCTTGTACAACCAGGCGAACGAGGCTCGACGGGGGAAGGTGAGCGAGTGAAACGCACAGCTGCTCACGTTTTGTGTGAGTTTCTGCTGCTGAGAGACGCTAAATGAATATTAGGCGAGATGGAATAACTAATGGATTAGTGAATTCTGCAGGATATTACAGATTAATGGCTCATCGAATGGTTGCACCCAAATGTAGGGGTGGACAGTGCCGTGTGGATTTTGTTCACAGTTGTTCATTGTTAATCAGAATATTCAATCTGACATGCAAAAAAAAAAAAAAAGATTATAAAAAGTGTAAAATGTAAAGTATATAACCATTTAAAAAGACAAATATGTACCGTCTCCCCACTGTATGATGCAGTCACCTCTGAAGATATGCCAAACTTTTCAAATTAATATTTGTAAATAATTTTGAAAGTTCATTTCCGCTCATTTTTGGTCTGTCACATAAAATTCTAATAGAATAGATTGAAGTGTGGTTATTACTTGAGGAAAAAATGTCAAAAAGTAGGTATGCATACTGGAAGCAAGCTAGGTAGCTAGCCTCGACTACACAACTGATAAAACTTGGTGTCAGTTTGATTTAAGGCAGTACCTTTCAAAAATGTTTGACCGGATAGTGAACCGCACATTGTTGCACCTGATAGTTCGGTAGACTCGGTTTGATTGGGTACCATCATCTGTTACATTTTCAGCTGGTGCGGTTCGCTTTCACACTACAATGTGTCAAATGGTTCAAACCCTTTGGAAAACCGTTCACCTCCTCACCTGAGGTGGCGCTGCACAAAGAACCATTGAAGGAAATGACACAAAAACCTCTGAAGAAGACACTGATGTATGTAAACAAGAATGAAGTAGTGTCAGATTTTAGCGTTTGTAGGATTTCTCTTCGTCTTCGGTAAAAAATTCCTTGGTGAAAATTCTCCTGCTAGTGTTTGTTTTGGTTCTATGTACCCAGAATGCCCTGCGCTTCAGTCTACTGCCTGCTTTTGGAGCGGTCTCTTTTCCATCACACAATGGAAATGCATGCAGAAAAGCTAGTCCAGACTAGCTATAGCTTAAAGGAGAAACTTTACCTGCCTGTTAATTCAAAAACAAAACAGAAATTTAACTTGGGAAAGGATAATTTCTTCAGTTCAAACCAATAAAACATCCCATTTGCTTCATAGTATATGGGATGTGTCCTGTGTCCACAGATGAACCTAGCCAAAATGAAATCAGACCAGATGAGTGCCACAGCAGTAAGGGGAGTATAGGTTGCATAGCTTCGGGTGGAAGCTATGTGGACGCTGAGGTTCACCACAGCGTCCCGAGGCGAACATGAAGTGGTTCAGGGAGTCACGGAGGTGAGCATGCTTATGCAGGCAGACATCTTTCTTCTTGTACCTCGATGCAAGCGAAAAGGAGGCAGGGAAAGGTGGTGCTTGTGCTGAGCATCAGAGAAAAAGAGACAGAGACGAGCTGCGCAAAGGAGTGAGGGGTGGAGGGACATCCAACCAAATCCGGGGTGTTATTAATCCATTTATTTCCCTCCAATCTCTGCGTCCGTCCACTGCTATTTCCAGCGCTCTGGTCATATCGTCTGATCGCAATCTCTTGCTCTCGCTTTCCCATAAATCTTATATCTCGGCTCTTTCGCCTCTACTCATATCATCTCAGCTCATCGTCCTCTTCTTTTTCCTTCTCTCCTTTTCTTTTTGTCTTCCTCTCCCGGCTCTGTCGCGCGACCCGGGTGGCACCTGAGCGGCAGCGTCAGTCGCAGGCACAAAGCCATCATCGTGCTGAGGCTGTTTCTCACCAATTCACACCCCACAAAAAAAAATAAAGACAAGAAAAAGACGGATTCAGTCCCACAAACACACACACACACGCTGGCATCTTTGTACATCCAGGCAGTCTCATCCCACCCAATTCTACAGTTTATCTGCAACACGTAACACAGGTGCAAATTAAACAAGGTGAGGATCTGGTGGCAGCCATTAAGGAGATAGTTATGATACTGTTCAGTCTGGCTTCTGTCGAGTAGCTGTGAGTAGTCAATATCTCTACTGCATTAGAAAACCGTCTTAAAATGTTTATTTGTGAGGGATCATTTTTCTCTTCTGAGATGATTTCTCGGATTTTGATTGGTTATATGGAGTAACCAAGCAATGTGGAGCAGGTACATAAGTTTCTATTATCCGTTACCCATAATAATAAAAATTACAATATTTCACTCCTCGTGTAATGAATCAATGTAATACGAGTTTCAAATTAGGAACAAATTCTTGTTCCTAATTTCTGAAATTAGGAACAAGAAATTATTCCTTTCTACATCTTCCTGTAGATGATGTAGAAAAAGTGTGGAAAAAAAGTTTGGAGATCCACAGAGATCATAAAATTGGAGGTGTTGGATTCTGTGATGTTTTCAGAGCAACACTGAAAGGGTTTAATGCCACCCCTGGTCAAAGGCGAAACTTCTCCGCCTGCAGAACAATCCTCTCCAAAGAAGGAGGAAAAAAAGGGAAAAAACAGCCTTCCTTCCTCTTTCATCTCCTGAGATTTCTCTCTCTTTTAGTGCCCTGCACTTTTAGCTAAATTTCCCGCATTTAGCTGGTAGCTTCATATCAAACGTAACTTCACAATGAGCATGTAGTTCTACTCTCCTGCACCACCGGGAACCAGAGGTCAACAGAAGAAGCTCTAAAGTTTAACAAATGCTACGAATCAATGAAATGATGGAAACAAGCAAACCTGAGGAACGTCTGTGCACTGATTTCTCCTCCCTCACTCACGCGGACCACCCTCTCTGCAAGAGCAACACGATCTCTCGCTACAAACCTCCTCTTGGGAGAGCTGCGAGCATTTAGTGTGGCTTCAAATTCAAATTCTAATCTGTTTTATATGCGTGACGGCGGCAGAGGGATGTCTCCACAACGCAACATGTTGGGAGAAAGGCTGAGACAATAAGCCAATTTGCATGCTCCTCTTTCTCCACTCTTCCCTGCATGTCTAACGAACCGTGTTTTGGCTTTGAAAATCCGTCGCATAAAGCCCTCGTGTCCTCTGCCTGCCACCCTGCCTTGTTTTTCACCACTCTTTCAAAGACGCTAACATGGAGGAATGCTATTGCTAGCAGGTGGAGTAGAGATTTAGCGTTAGTTGGGACAACTGGAGGGAAGTTGGTTGCCTCTTTCAGTCCGGGGATTGATTTTCTTCCACACCTTCCCTTCTTGTATTTACAGTTGCAGGAACATGTTTGCGAGCTAGCTTCAACGGTACACGCTAAAGTCTCAGTTTTGGTTTATGATGCTGGTTTTCTGATTCGCTCTCTTTGCTTGGCTTTTCATTGCCATGTAATTGCTGTTAATTGATGCACAGGATCCCGACGGTAGCACACCGACCAGCACATTCACAGCAGAGAATAACCCAGGCGTGTAATTGAGCCTTGCTGTCTGCCGTCAGCCATCGCAATTCAGCCTGCCAAAGTAAATCAGAGCCCTATCAAGTTCTCGCTAATGTACACTCAACATTGTAACTGCTCATGTAGTCCACCAATAAAAAAAAGGGGGTTCAAATTATAGAAGAGATTAAAGATAAAGAATTTATTCAGATTCTATTAAGGCTGAAAATGTTTGTGCTTTTAATCAGGCAGTGGCGTGTTTACAAGGTTCACCAATAAGTTTTTTCTCAAATGAAAATGTCAAAGATTTCCTGATTTCCTAATTCTTTTTTATTTATTCTTTTAATATTAGTTTAATATTAATAGTATGGATGGACAAATGGGTAAGTAGTGGGATAGTAATGTAGAGATAAATTATACAAAATCAGGAATCGTTTATTTAAAGTCAGATCTACACAGTCAGATTTTGCAATTATCTCCCTCCTTAAACCAAATCCTTTGTTGTGAAAAAAGTTTGAGCACATAATCCTCCGGTGTCAAAGAAGAACTGCTGATTTAGCACTTTTACAACAAAAACAAACAACAACAATCAGAAAAGTCTAAACTTTCCTCTTAAACCTGTGCACCACCTGCTGCCGTCAAGGTTTCCCCAGGAAAACTTGCTAAGCCTGGTGGTTGGGTGACTCATCCAGCGGCCTGTAGTGTTTTTGAGTTAAAACTGTTTAAAGTTGACAGGAAAGTTGAAAATATCACCTGATAATTATGTGTTATTGGAAGATAAACACCTGAACACCAACTATAAAGTCTTAAAAATGCAAACATTAAAAAGACTTAAATAAATAAGCAATGCTCAGCCTGGTGGAGGCGCAATTAAAGTCTGGTGGCCCGCCAGCCTTACAATACACTGGGAGAAACCCTGTGCCGCAATCAATAAGTCATATTTGATTGAAAAAAGTGGGAAAAATCTTTTTATATCATTAAAATATAATATTTCATATTTTCATGATGGAAAAAATGAAATATTTGTGTGTGTGTACACACACAGATGTCTTGTCGCTGTAGCAGACACATGAGACCTGTGGCTTGTCGTCTCTCTGCAGCAAGAAGGAGTCCTCTGCGTCTGCCAAAGCTTTTTAGCCACAACAATATCTAAATGGCACACAAAGGCCCATTAGAGTCATCAAACCATTACACCAGCAACCGGCAACCTTCAACTTGGCAATTACATATATTTGATTCACTCTCACAGCCCTGAGCGCACACACTCACACACACACCAGCACAGGCCCTCCTCCTGTCTCTCATGCATGTGCTCCCTCTCTCTCGCTTTCATCTCTTCCCTCTGCTTCCATTTCATCCTGTTCTTTGCATGTGCAGATACCGTCTCACGTGCCATCTCTCTTCATTTGTCTCGCTCTCTCTCTCCACAGTCGTCGTCACCTCACTACGGTGCCGGCAATCAATGTCAGGATCGATTAACAGATTTGAAACCGCTGGATGAGGCGCTTTATGGCGCGCTATCCGCAGTAATCATGGAGAATATGTAAAAAGGTTTAGTGTTCATGGAAACAGTCGGCACAGAACCAGACCAGCTTCCAGAGACGATGTAGACTGAAGGGAAAAGGAAGCAGCTGTGGAAGTGAAAAAAATAAAAGCTTAGGTACAAAGAAAAAAGAAAACAGGGATTGAATGACATCTGGAGAGTAAAACCACTCAACAAAAAGTTATTGACACTCGTTTGGTTTTATGCGCATTTTCTGTGGTTTGTCACTTTCATGGATTGTTAATGTCTAGAGATGTTGTAGAGAAGAAGAAAAATCCCTCTCAAATATCCTCTCCTAGTCCTTTTCTTTCTGATGCTGCTCAGCCGACTCCGACAGTAATAACTCTGGAAAGCAAGCGGAGATGGTAATGTTCTGGAGCGTTTTGTAAATACTCGTTCTTCCATCTTTCCATTAGAGATGTCAAAGTGCATGCATTATTAATGCCAGGACAGGTTCCTCCCCCCCTCCCCCTTTTTGGTAAGTCTGCAGCCTCATCATTAATTCTCAACATCCTGCAAAACCAAAAACTGTAGTTTAAACAACTGACCTTTTGCCTCACAGATACTGCAGAGACACTTCACTTCCATTCTCCGGAAATTCGTCAATGTTCCGGTTTAAAAATCAGACCAAATGGTCACGAAAGCTGAAAGGGTGGCCACATGGGGGCTTACACTGCAAAACCACAAAATCTTACCAACTATTTTGGTTTAGTTTCTAGTGCAAATATCTTAGTAAGGAAAATAACTTACAGGGAGCTTTTCTGCAAGATATAGGAGCTTGTATAAGCCAATAACTTCTGAATATTGATTGAAAAAGTCCTGCTAGATTATTTTACTGATATAAAAAATGTTTCATGTTTCATTGCCACAATAAGGAATAAATCAATCAATTGCATGAAAAATGAAAATGGCCGCCGTCATTTTCATTTGGTCGGTAAAGCGATGCTCCACTTTAACGTTTTTGAAAAGATGGAAGCATTCGACACGAAGTAGTTAGTTTGCACTACTTGCCACTTTTGCCAGTTTTCCCTGTCTAACCTCAGTAATTATTATATTTTGAAATGCAATTTTGGATACAAAGACTTCATAATTAATTTGAATTATTACTGTTTTGGATATTCAAAATGTTTTCTGGTTTCAGTCTTGAATGTCTTTTAAAAAAATCCCTTTTATTTACAATCTTTGAGTGGGTGTACGTGTGTTAATAAGCCATTATTATTATTTTATATTTGTTCAAAAGGATCTTGAAATGAGCTTACTGTCATTTATCACAATCATTTCTGGGACAATTTGTCATCCAGCAAAATTTGTTTTTGGGACAGGCCTAATATGTTGTTGATTTAATAATAAAAGGAGCAGCTTTTAAATCCTAACCTTCAGAACAATTGCAGAATTCCTCCATCGATTTAACATTTGTATTTAAAATGGCAGTAAAACAGCAGAAACACTTTAAATAAATGTATAATTGGGCCAGTAAATATGAAGCTATAGAGTTTACAGCTACAAACAAACACCCAGTACCTGTTTGATCCAAGGCTTCAACTCACAAAGAGGATTGGTTTAAACATTTTTTTTTTTTTTTAAATTTAATGGTGTACTTTTATCCCTCGGTACTCAGAGGATGAGCGCTTTATCCACAGATTGTGTTATGGCATTAAAGTCTTTCAAAAGGAGCGTTTTGATCCTCTAAACTGATGTCAGGTAAAATATTCAACACAAGCACCTCTGTGAAGCCGCTGATTGACACCTGGGTCTACACAGAAGACAAGCTGCAGACTAAAACACACACGGAACGACCTGTTAACCCTTTGGCTGCGATTTCATAAGTGATAGAGTTAAAATAATAACCTATATAAATACTAATCATTATATTTAAGGAGGCCTCATTGAGGGAAGCGGTCAACATGAATGTTTTGAGTGAGGGAGAGGGTGCAGCCGGTTTCAGCAGATAATCGCTCGGGAAGAAGTTCCTGTGCCCTTGACACAAAAGATTGTGCGAAGCTGTATAACTTGTTTTTGTTTAATCGTACATGGACATGTGTTCCAGAAGATATGCTGTGTAACTCTGAATCACGTTGCAGCTGTGTGACCGTAGAGATGCAACGTGCATGTAACTAGGGAATGAATGAAATAAAAAGAGAGGGTGCGGCAGGACGTATTTTCAGAGCGGGTCGAGATTGTAACTGAGTACGTCTCTGTCCGTTCTCCTCGCGAGTAAGAAGAATCTTAACTCTCTCTTGGCTTTCCTTGTGTCTGTATTTAATGTTCTAGGTGCATAAACCTGACAATAAGCATAAACAGCCCTGATGTATGGTTTCTGACATTCACACGAGCTGGTTAGGATTTCACACCGTGCTCCCATCCCCCCTCTTCATCTCCTCTCCTCTTCCCTTCTCTCCTCTTGTCGGCGGCTGACAGTTGGTTGCGGCAGCAGCCGCTGAATACACACAGCAAAGGTGTGAGCTCCTCTTCCTCTCCCTCGCTGAGCGTCTGTGTGCACACTTACACGCAGTGGTGCACATGTATGACTTTTGTGCTTGTTAAATGTGCGAACCCCCGGCGCCTGAAATCTACCTCTCAATGCAGAAGATATGGGAGGTGCAGTGTTGTATTTTCAGCCAAACACACACACACACCCACGCACGCACACACGCACACACGTGAGCACACTCTGAAGCCTGTTTTTTTTTTTTTCTTTTGGCAGACATATCCATTTTTCTCCTTGCTTCCCTGCATGCTGTGCCATAGATTAGAACTTGAATTCTGCATCTGGAGCTTTTGCTTGTGGCGCTCTCCATCTCTGTCTAAAACACAAAAATGAAAAATGTTGCTGTGCGTTCTCTGAAAACTTTGTTTTTATCAGTTTTGCTCATATACAAACTCATTTTTTTGTCTATTCTTCTCTGCAAACAGTTTCTGATGATTTAAATTAGATGTAAGCAGCACGTCAATCCTATCATCAAAGACTTGTGGCCTTTGACTGGACCATTCTGACAAAAATTTTGATTTGATCTAAACCATTCCTCTGCAATTTAAGATGTTTGTATGAATTGTTCTGCTGGAAGGTGAAACTCAGTCCCAGTCTCAAGTCTTTCATAGCAAGTAACAAGTTATTTTATTTGCATAATTTCCATATATTAAGCTCTGTCATATCATTAAAGCTGCAGTATGTAAGTTTTATTAAAAACTATATGTTTCTTACATATTTGTTAAAACTGAAACCATGTTGTGACAGTATAATATGAGACAGATGATCTGTAAAAATATCAAACTTCTTCACCTCCTCCCTGGGCTACTATTGCCGTCTGAAGAAATTTACCGCTCCCCACCAAAAACAACCAATCAGAGACAGGAGGAAGGTCTTAGCGCTGTCAATCAACCTCGGGTATGCACTGTTCAATGTGCTAATGGTGGAGAATAACTTTCGGTTAAAAGGAAAACCATTTATCCGCCATCATTGGTGGCCATGCTAACTAGCCTTAGCATTCACAATAAACTCTGTTTTATGTAAGAAATACAAACAAACAAATAAAACTGCTAAGACCCGCCTCCTGGCTCTGATTGGTTGGTCCTAGTTAGCACTGGGAAAAGGCAGAGGAGCTCGATTTTTTATTTTTTACATCTTATCTGTCTTGTATTACACTGTCAGAACATAGGGACAGTTTGAACAAATACGCAAAAAATATTTTTTTCAATAAAAATTACATAATGAAGCTTTAAGTCTGACTTGTTGAAGAATAGCATCCCCACAACATGATGCTGCTTGTTGAGTTCAAAGTGACGTGCTGCTTTCCATTCTTCCATAAAGGCCGGACCTGAACTTTGGTTCTCAACACCAGAAAAAGTGATTTTCCGTGTGTTTCTCTGCTAAACTAATCTTTTTTTTTTTTCAAGCCATCTTTTTCCTGCTAATTAGTCCTCCTTTTCTGCTTCATCATGCTACTCATTTCCTTCGTTTTCCACGATCGAACCTGAATTCATAATCAAACCGTATTAATTGGAACAAAGAGACGCTGAATTATCACATCACAGCCGTGCTTGAGCTCCCACAAACAGGCAAAAGAAAGTTTAGGAAATAAATGGCAGAACTGGAAGTAACGGGGGGGGGGGGACACCAAAAAGGCGTGAAACTGAAACACAGGTGAGAAAACCATGTGAAGCACAGCAGCACCTGCAGCATGAATTAAAGTGAGAGGCCGACCGCATTCACCAGACAAATCCCTCCACAGGAAGAGGAGGCGCGGTGAGGGGGCGCGCTTTTACAGCGAGCCCGAGAGCTGAGCTAGCGCGCCTCGGAGAGTACTTTCAGGGTATGAACTCTAAAAGCAGACATAATGTATTGCACAATTACTGGCAGAGGGTAAGTTGCGTAGCTTAGTTACTGAGCAGGCATGCTGGGCTTCAGTCCAGTAAATAGGGCGACAGAGCAACAATAACACGCACAGGCAGCACGCATTTCATTAAACCCGTCGTTAAAAAGCAGCGTCGGAGAACTGGAGCCGCCTGCCTGCTGTCCCGGCACGTTTGACGTTTTATTAAACACAGCCCATCTCTGTACAATACTGGGGTCATTACACAAGTTAATTATTTGCTAATTAGGAAATTATTCTATGATACATGCTGCTCCGTAATAAATGTCTGCCATGCAAACGACAAAAAAAGGTTCCCCCTCTAAATTTTCTCTAAAAGGATTTTACAAAAATCATGACTCTATAAAATGAAACGGCAATAAAAGTCAGTCGAAATTAAAAATACTGAATAAAAGTTGGTTGTAAAACATTTTAAGATACTGCAGCTGTATTTGTTCATCATAACTGAATTCTTTGTGCATTTATGTACTAGGAAATGCAGGTTTCCAAAATACTACTGGAATATATCAGAGACAAGGAAAAGAAGCTGAAGCATTGGTGGAAAGCAAGCTACTTATAATGTCTTATAATGTGTCCTATTTTTGTACCGTTTGTCTGTTGGTTAATTATTTCTTGTGCAAATGTTTTATTTTGTTGGTATTATTATGTTTTGACTTCTTTTAACAATACGTGTCCTGTGTTCTGTCCTGTGAATTGTAAAGTGAGGTTGTTTTTTTCTGCTTAATCATCTCAAGACAAAGGATGAAATTTAGCTAGTTTACCGATTCCTGCATATTTACACTGCTATGAATTGTGGTAATGTTGATTAATGTCCACTGTCCGAATCAAATAAATGAAATGAATGTTTTCAGAGTTTCGTGAGAACCTGAACCCTGAACACAAAACGACAACTACAAAGCATGTCAGCATCATCCTGGAACAAAACTTGCCTAGTCAAATTCCTGATCTAAACCCAGTTGAGAATCTGTGATCAGTGTTGATAGCAATGTTCTCAGGTGCTGAGTTACCTTGTAACAGCGAAGAGTGAAAAATGTAATTCTCTAGATGTGAAAAAACTAGATGAGAAATTCATTAAAAGACTTCCAGGTGTGTGTACAGTATCTGAGGGTCATGAAGTGCGGGGTGTGGTGGTGAGGCAGAGGCAACAGACCCAGGTCGAGATGAATGATGGAAGTTTAATGATGAAAATAAGCCCAAATAAATTCAAAAAGTCCATAAACCTGGCAGCACAGTTGAGCAGAAGGCTAGGGCTCAGCACTGGTAGCAACAGGCTACACGCATGGACAAGAACACATTGACAAGGACCCGACAAAGACACAGACACACAGGTGACACTAAATACACAGGAGGTAATTAGGGAACGAGAAACACCTGGGAGTAATCGAGGGGAGAATAGGACAACACGGAGACACAGAGACACAGAAAACTCGAAATAAACACACAGAAAAACACGGAACGTGACACTAAGGGCGTTTTCACACCTGACAGTCCGGTAGACTAAATTCCACTGGGAAGCAGTATTGTAACATTTGTTACATTTGTATGTATTTGCCTTCCCTCTGCATTGTGTCAAACGATCCAAACTAATTGAGAAACCTGTTCCCCTCCTCGCCTACGGTGGCGCTGTACCAAAAACTATTGAAGGAAATGACACAAAAACCTCTGAAGAAGACACGGGGCGTAACTTACGTCTTCGCAAAATGTCAATAAAAATGGTTTGTTAGCAGTTGTAGGATTTCTTTCATTTCCTCCTGCTAGAGCTAGTCTCACACGTTTCTTGTTTTTTTGGTTGTATTTACCCAGAATGCCTTGCGTTATAGTTTGCTTCATACTTTTGGAGCAGACTCTGGTCCGCTTGCATCCACATATGCAGTCGAATCGCACCAGAGTTCACTTTAATCACGCGAAGACTTTGGGTTTTAGGTGGACCAGAGTTTGCTTTTTTGGTTTGCATCAGAGTTCAATCACAGCTCCCCAAACAAACCAGACTTTCTGGACAAATGGACTACAGTTTGACTAAACTGAACTGAACAGGGCTGATGTGAATGCACCTTAAGTATTGACTTAGAAGAGTTGAATATTTCACCTTTACCATTATGCACTAGTTTGTCTTGGTCTACCACATAAAGTCCATAAATGAGCTGAAATGTGGGGTTGTGATGTGACAAAAGCGGGTTTGAATACTTTTACAAGCTTTTATAATCCAAATAATCTGAAAAATCCCACACTGAGCACAGCATCCGGGCTCCGCCCACCCATCTTTCTTCTCAGGGAAATTAAATAACCACCTGACCGGGATTCTCATTAGTCTAAAGGGGCAGGTGCCCCATCGCTGGCATTTCATTTCCATCAGGCCCTCCACTTACAGAGACACATGTACAGCGTGAAGCGTGACTTGGTGCTTTGCTTTATTTGTCTGCCCAGGTGTTTAAAAGGGGAGAAAGAGCCGAAAAAACCGATGATGGGTGAAACTGTAACACAGGAGGAACCAGAGAGTCAAATCAGGAAAAAAACAAACCAAAAAAAAATCAGTTCTTCCGCTTCCTTCCTTTTTGCTCCCGCAGCTTCGTTTTCATCCATTCTCATCCCGAACATACATTACTCTTCTCCTCTCTGCCGCTATCTTCCTAACAACTCCTTATCTGCCGCGCGCTTCCTCGACACACCCTGTTCCCGTTTTCCCACGCTCAATCTTCCCTCTCCGCCTCCCCAGCTGTCCTCCTCCCAACGCCTGATAATTCCCGTTCGCCCTCTTTATCCAGAAACCATCGCTCCGTCTTCTTGCACGATGCACGCCCTTCTGATTGGATTACTATTATTCTCGCAAATGGATTTTTTTGTCCTGACTATGCAGCGTTTTGAATTAATATTTAAAGGGGAATTTCGAAAGTCATCATCCTCCAAGATGAGTTATTATGCAGGACGCAGCTGGAATTTAGAAAGCAGTAAAAGTGTGTTTTTCATATATATCTACTTTTTTAATTTGGCTCATCTTGGCTTGACTCTGTGCGCTCCTCCTTCCTCTCTTTGTCCCTCGCCTCCCTTTGTCCTACTTTTGAACCCAGTTATTCTCTCCATCTCTCTGTCCACCCGCCAGAACCTCACTCTCCCTGCCATTCGTCCTCTCGTCCTCCCGCCACCCGGCTTCCTTCTCCCCCAGTCCCACCATCCTGCCGCTCTACTCTTTCTCCCTCCTCAATCACTCTCCCCCGCGATGTTAATTCAAATTGCCTGGTTTGGGAAGAGAGTACAGTTCCAATAATGCCGAAAGCACTTAAGAGAACATAATCAATCTTGCTCTCTATCGCTCCGTTCCTCCACTTGTTCCTTTCTCTCCATTTTCACACCCCATCTTGTATTCCCTCCATAAGTGCAGCAGGAATCGTTCCCCCTCTCTCCTTCGGTTCTTGGTTGTAATCTTCCTTTTCTTACTCGCTCTCTGTCTGCCAGTTTCAACACCTTTCCCATCATTTCGGAGTTCTGTTCGTCTTGAAGGGGAATTAAGGAGTTGAGGTGGTTCCAACATGTAGAGAAACGTGGGATTCACGCAGTAAAACTGCAATAACGGAGACGTAGCAGCATGTAAACAGAAGTAGGAAAGCTGGTAACAGTGTCAAAAACAATACTGATAAAAAAAGTGTGTAATATTTTTCTGTGTGGGGTCCAAGTTTGATGGGGCTTAAGCAGAACCCAATGAGTTGGGTTACATTTTTTGATAAAAATGTACTTTTAGGAATATTTTACTATGGACTATAGGTTGTATTTCTACCCGAGTCATTTTACTATGAAGTATTGCTACTCTTACAGGAATAAAATTTATGTATAATCACTGTGAGTAACTTCACTGAGTGATGAACAAGCTTGTTTTAACCAAACAAGACAGAGACACACCTGTTCTTTTATATTGATAGACACTGACATTGAAAAGTTTTTCTTCTGACTGATTTTGTTAGTTTGTAATCGTCTTCTATGAATTATTTTCATTTTGTCCTTAAAATATCCAAATTTCCACATAACTTTATATTTGGCCAGTCTGATGATGTCATTTTTAAATATAAAACGATTGTTTTGTTTGTACTTGACTAGCCTTCTTACCAAATACTTTTGGTCATTTTTTGGACGGTTACTTTTTACTTTTACTTGAATAAAAATATGTTGAAGTACTGTTACTCTCACTTGAGTTAAATTTTTCGGTGCTCTCTACCTACTGCTACTAAAACACTACCGATATTTCATCTGTATCGTCGTTAGCTACATATATAAACAAAATGTTTCACTTATGAAAAGAAAATCACAGTTTTGTTCAATTTCGAGTCTCAAGAAAACGTCTTTAAGTTTAATTGGTTGTTCTTGTTTTCTGTACATATCTATTAGTGTATTTGCTAAGTTAATACAAAACTGAAATAAAGTAAAATAGAAAACAATTGTGAATCTTAACTGGGGAAACAAAATGAGGAGAATCTCAACAAACAGATTGATACGTATTAAGTGTGAGTATTCAAGAGCTCTTGGTTGCCCCATGCTGGTGTAAATGTCCTAAGCCGTGGCTTAGTTTGTGTATGCCTGGTTCTGGCTCTGAATACCTTTTCTGTTTGATATTAGAAGCAAGTTACAGCTGGGTGGAAAAGAGGGTGAGTTTAAAAAGGAGATTTAACTAGAAAACAAGCGATCCAACAGCGATGACTTCTGAGGACGAGGTGAGGTGTTCAGTGTGGGTTACAAAACAATGAGTGGGAGGTGTTAATTTCACTTCCAGGAAACACATTAACTTCAGAACAATGATTGCTGATAGCATGTTTTCACAATAATTGGTCAGAGAGACGAAAGCAGAAGTCATAATTGGGCAGAAACCTGCATAATGGCTCCGGAGGATGTTTGTTTTATAATTAGGTTGGCTATTAGGGTTCACGGGTCATTTAGTGGGGGCAGAGACTGAAAAGTATCGATATTTCTGAAACATTTTCTCTTTCAGGAGATGCTTGGGGATCCTGATGAGTTTTGTTATAAAAGGTTAAATATAAAATGAAGAGCTGGACACCGACTAGAGGTCGCCAAGCCCACCGATAGTCAAACAGGTAAAGGTCACAATAGCTGTGTTTCCATTGATCATAGAACTACACAAATTGGAATTAAGAAAATAAATTCTCTTAATGGAAACATGCCAATTTTGAAACAAACACAAAAAACTCACATTTCTTTACTAAAACACCAATTTCAATCATCCGCATTGAAGTTGGCATATTTCACAAAACTGAAACAGAAACACTTTTTCACATCACACCAGTCATGATCAACAACCGGATGTTACTACTGGTGGAAAAGACGAAGAAGACGACAGGAAGTGGTGGGAGGATTATGGCATGGAATGTTTTTTAAAGACTTTATCGCATGAACAAACTTATTTGTGTGATTTTAATTGAGTATATAATGGAAATGCCACAATTGCGAAATTGTGTTTTGTCAAAATCAGCAAAATATCAACAAAGTACAGCTAATATTGAAAGGCATGGCTGGCCCAGGGATATGAGAACTAAGCCACTGCTTGGGCCCCCAGACCATGAGGGCCCGTAATAATTGCTTAGGCTTAAATACATCTCTATTTGTTGTTGTTTACAGTGAATAAGAACATTAAGTTTGAAGAATCAATATGGTAAATATCTTAACATTGTAAATAATTTAGAATTTGCTACATTTACTTTGCAGAAGTTGCAATGGAGATTAGACGATTTCCCAATCATGCACGAAAGAATGAACACTCCCGGTACGTTTTTCATGAGTGAGTAACATTATGACAATGTCGAGCTCAAACAAGCCGATTGTGAACGTGAGCATAGTTTTCGACACTCGTCTGTCTTTCTCGGTCCTCTCATAGAAACGCCGCTCCATTTGCCATTGCTGACTCTTTCATTTATATGCATCTGCCTGAACCGTCACCAACTTTTCCTTCACGCCTGAAAAAAAGGCTACGTTTTTTACCTCGAAAAAAATATTCCATTCTTACTCATCATCTTTTTCCCTTGTCAGCCCGTCCCTTCGCTCTTTGATGTACGCGCACACCTGTCTTCAAGTGTCAGCTGCTCTCCCCCCCCCCGTCAGGATTACGGGGAGCCAGGTGAAGACGAGAAGTGGAGATGAAGAGACAGGAAGATGGGGGGGAAAAAGGAGAGCTGGATGAGGAACAGGAACAGGGTGGGAAAGGGCTGAGAGAGAAAGAGAAGGAGAGAGCGGGAGCGAAATACTTCTAATTCACAGAGACAGCCAGCGTTTCCACAGCAACATGGTTGCCATCGTTACAGACCTGCTAAGGATGCCATTAGTCAGGAACTAAAAGAGAACGCCACTCAACGCTTGTATGGGGAACACAATATTACACACAACTGTCTCCTACATGCGTTTCTACATCCTACTACTCCGACACACACACACACACACACACACACACATGAAGCCACCCACGCAGCATTCTGCCACCCCCCTCCTAAACCCATTTCACCTCGCAACTCAGTACTGCTGCTGCCACTTCCCCACTGCCCACACAGGAACTCAAACAAATGCAGACATATACTACTCTACCTCTCACCTGCAATCAGTCCTGCTGGGGCTTCTGGGTAATAAAAGCATCCAATCATTCCGTCTTTTTAAGCCGCGCAAGTCTCGGCTCATCAAGACTTCTCAGAGGTCTTTGTGGGAAGAGGGGGGAAGATGGACTCAGCGTGCTGCACTTCACTGGAAACAACCCAAAAGCTTGTCTGACACCCATTTATCCTTCATCTGGTTCTCCAACTGTAAAAAACACAAACCCAGGGCGCACCTCTTCGCCCCAAGAAGGTCAACGCAGCAGAACCCGACCTTGGAGACTGCAGAGAGATGTAGTTTCCTGTTGGTATTCTGGAGAGACGTCGATAGTTTGTCACATTTAGCATCCCCATTCGGCGACGAGCCTTGATGAGTCAAGATAGACTGGCAAAGAGATGGAGGGCATTAGGGAGTTTTTTTTAAAACTAGAGGAAATATTTGGCTTCAATTTCAAAACAGCAATTCTGATATATTTGACTTCACAATGCGACTTTTGAAGAGGTTTACTAAGAAGCTGGTAATCTGCTGTACTTGCGAAAGTGTTCAAACATCTTAAAAATTTTAACACTTCACTTCATCACAAATGAAACTACGGTGTATTTTGTATTTTAATGGAAAGTGGAAAGAAAATTACTCAAGTAAAAATCTCAGAAGTCAGTACTTCTAGATTCATAAATGTTTTCCTATTCTTCATTACAATTCAAAGCTTTTTGCTTTCTCTTGCCAAGACCTCACCTATCCCGTGGCTTTTATTCAAAAGTGACCTTTGACCTAAAATTCTACAGATCCATTACACGTTATTGTTTACGTCCAGAAATCTTGCAGTTCTCACAACACTGGAGGGCAAAAAGACAATTCCTTCACTTGCTGCAGTAAAACAATCCCATTCGTTAAATAAAACCTGAAGATGTAGGTGTTATTAATTTTTTGCAGTGCGCCACAACAAAGGGAAAAATAGCACAGAAAACCCATTGAACAACAATTCAAAAATCACTCAGTCTTATTTATTCCTGGCTCTTTGTGTTGACTACGCTACACACAGACCCGTTGCCATAGCAACCGACTGACAACAACTCCACTAGTGTGTTATGATTCAACACCAAAAAAACAAACAAGCAAACATTTCCCACAAAAAAAAAAAAAAAAAACCCAGAATATTCAGTCCGTTACAGTTTTATGTTTTCATATGTTTGTTTTGCGATTATTAATAGTTGATCGTCTGAACACAGCGGCGGTAGATTAGCTCATTTAAACACTGGCCACTGGTGAGCTGGCAGAGTTGGTGTGAGGACCATCTTCTTTTTTTTTTCTTTTTTTTTTTTTTTACCTGAAGGAAAATACTGAATTCAGCAGCATATCTACATGTTAAGGTTGGCAAAGTCAAGCTAGCATTCCCTCGCCATTTTTTTAAAATTAAAACTTCCTTCTGACCTGTAAAATGTGATACCCTTGGACCTTGTTATCTAGGTGTCATGATGACATTTACCAGCAAAGCGCTGCGTCCCCCTTTTTCTTTCGCAAATCACGCATACATTTATGATTTAGCTCAGTAAGTTGACAACTTGACAGCTAAAACCAACGGTAGTCATAGTCAGCGGTTCTAATGTTAAAAAAGCTGTAAAACTTCCAACAGCGTGAGCACATTTCCCCGTAAAGCACTTTCTCCAAGTCCGGACACAAGACAGCATGTGGACATCACTGTAGGCAGCGGACACGTTGGTCGCTCGCCGCTTCGCTCTGGGCAACCCGAGACAGCAACCCAGTTTCCACGGCAGGGTCGTAGAGCCAAACCGAGCTTGTTCATAATCCATCGAGCGTAACAGAAATTTCATCTCCACATAAAGCATGTTCTGATTTTTTTTTATTTATCTGTTTTGGTCCTTGTGGCCAAAAGAGTTCAAACAAACAAATGTTTAAAGCAGATTCATTCCTAAATGAAATTCTCCACGAAAAAAGAAACAACCTTGGAAAGTGCTTTTATAGTAATAGCACAGAAAATGAAACATGTCAAGGGTTACAGTCATTTATTAGAGTATTCCAAAATGAATGCCCTGCCCTGTAAATCTTGCTCTGCTATTTCATTTACATTTAATCACGCATCCTCCAAGCCAATGGTGGAAAAAAAAACCCCAAAAAAACAAAAGTGGCTGAGGACTCAGACGCTACATCCTGAATTATACGTGAAAATCTACTTCAGCTGAGTGAGGACTTAACAGGCTATAGGCTCATCTGCACTGGACTTAATCTAATCACTTGTGTGATATTAAAGATTATGATGCTGATACCGGTCCTGGAAGTGGAACATGCTCAACCTCTGGGGTTATTCTGAGAAGAGGAAATACAGAACGGTTCGGTAACATAAGGAAGTGATGCATTTTCAACAAAAATGATTGAAAAAAAATTAACTTGTCTAATTGATATACTGATTTTTACAAAAAAAAAAAAATGTGCTCCTTATAGATCCCATGTGGGAAAAGTAATCAGCATTGTCGTTAAATCGTGAATTGACTGTAGTTAACCACACTCATTTGGATTGTGAAGATAAATTTCAATAGCTACATACACACACATGATTGCTGTCTGTCCTGTCGAACAAAATTAAACACATTTATACAAAAGTGTTGTTTGCACAATCTTTAACTCATACTGTATATGTGTCTTTAGTAGAATCTGTACATACTTTTCTCGTCTCTCTATTGTATTCAGCACTACTGTACAATCTCTATTCTTTTCCTACTGTTAATGTTCATTTTTGAGAACCTGTTCTAAGGCAAAACCATTGTTGACCATAAAGACTCGTTTGCCAAAACATCTGGATGATTCCCAAGACTATTGGAGAAATACTCTGTAGAGCGAAAAGACAAAAGCAGAAGTTTATGGAAGCTGTGAGTCCTGCTACATCTGGTGTAAAACCAACACAGTAACTCAGAAAAACAGGATGTTATACCATCACGTCAACATGGTGGTGTGACGGTCTGGGGTTTGGGAACCTCGATAATTTGTGACATATGGAACGATACATTCTGCTCTCTGCCAGAAAACCTGGAAGGAAAGAGTCCGGCAATCGGTTCATAACTTTATTAATAAGTGTTCTTGGATAATGATTCTAAAAAAAAATCGGTTTTTTGAAGTGGCCTAGTCAATGCCTTGACTTAAATCGGATAAAGATATTGTGGCTTGATCCAAAAGCTCCAAAACTATCCAATGCGACTTAATTCAGAAATGATTTTTAAATGAAGAAAACCTTCTTCACTCATCGCGAGACATCACAGCAACATCAACAATGGCTCAACTAGTTATTAGGTTTAGAAACTTTCACATACGGTCAGGTTTGCTTTGTTAGATTTTTTTTTCCCTACGTAAAAATTGTTGTTTAAAATCAGATTTTTGTATTATTGACTGACAAAAAAACTTGTTTTATGATTTGAAACAAATGTCACAAAACATCTCTAAAGCAGCAAGTGTTTTCTAAGACTGTATTTCATTTATCCAAAAAAAATACAAATAAATCTTTATTACGGTTCCGATATTGATTAACAACCGTATGGACTCAGGGATCTAACTTTGCATTGTGAAACAAAGAGGATCCATTTGGGAAACACGGTAAATCGAGCGTTATGCTTGCACGGGAAAAATAAATTATTTTTAAAGGTTCTTCGAAATGTCTTCTGTTTCCACAGAAAAGTGCTTGCTGTGGATTAACATAGAGAATTAACTGCAGACTTTCTAAAAATAAGCAGGACGTTTTTTTGTCTTTTTTTTGTAGGGACAATATGCTACGCTTCTCACAGATGGCTGACCTGCAGCTGTCACAAACATGCTTTATTGTTCAAAAAGGCTTAAAATCTCCACAAGCTCACTTCTTCACTATTTTCCAAAATAAAAAAAAGGTAAAATATTCATGTCAACGTGAACTCTGTGCATCTGCGGCTCGTGTCTCGGAGTCATTTTGTCATTTCGTTCCATGAAATCCAAGCAATGCACAAAATGTAATGTGAAGAAACGCTGTAGTTCTGGCACACAGGACGGCATAGAAGGCGACACGCTTGTTCCCCTGTGTGCATATCTCTATCTGAAACGCATGTTTCACATAGTAACTACCTCCAGCGTCAGCAAAACCACTTATGTCAGCAGCACTGCTTATGGAAGCACATACGATGCAGCAGGCAGCAAGATGGTGTGCAGCCAAGAGCATTCTGACAATGAAAGCTCATTTTGATGAGGGAGTGGAAACACAGGCCACTTCTGACGCTTTTTCCATTTCTGTCCGTCGCTGCCGAGCCAAACAATGAAAACAACGCCAATCTACAAAGTGTTGAGATCATTGAGTTTATGCTCGAGTGTAAAAGAGTGCCTTGCTAAAGCTTTAATGTTACTCGGCACAGTGAGCGTTTGCCACGAACCGTGTAGAGGCGTTCACGACACGAGACCAAAAGGAAAGTCACAAAAATTTCACAGTGAATACTTATAAGAAAATGTATGCTAGTTTTGCAGTCAAAGAAGGTAGCATGCTCCAGACTCTAACTGTCCTGCATAGTACGTCTACTCCTCTATTCATAAATAACACCGACATATTTATCCAATATTTATGGTATTCCCACAGAGAAGGATCATATTTGGCTCTGCATGCGTAATTCCTGAAAACAATGTCAAAGATTTACTGCTGACGTATCCTATAGGAGCGATTACTTCCCTCAGTTACGTAACAGCCAACGGCTTTATGGCTGCTGTTCTGCTCCGCGTGCTGAAAAACATATTTCACAACGTGGTCACATGTCATCTTGATAATGGCTTTTATACAAAGTGCTTTCATAAAACGGGGATGAAATCTTTCCACGCTCTTCACCGAAACCTACGGGTGCACACGGAAATGTGGATTTACACCCCTTTCAGCCGAAGAGGAGCGATAGATTTGTTTGTCCACCGGGGCACTTTATTTTTAACCTTTTTTTTTTTTTTTTTTTTTTTTACCCCCATGCATCATACTAACCATTCTAGATGTCTCCATTACAACATGGTGCCATACATAATATAAACTCAGCATCTCATTTCAGGTCTTCAAACTAGTGCTGCTTTCTCATCGCATGGGGGGGTCAGGTGCCAAAAGGATCCAAATTTAGCTGTGGCTTTTGGAAGCTGCTGCATGTCATATAGTTCACTTACCGATATAAAAGTGCAGAATGCAGTATAGCATGATGCCCGCTTCCCTTCAGCAGCCAATTACTCCTAATGGCAAGCAAGGTAATAATACAGCACTGGCTTCATGCTCCATATCCACGCCTGTCTACCAAAATAACCATAAATCAAAAACGGTATGGGGTGGAGGGGGTGCGACGGTGTGAGCTGTGACCCCAAAATGCCACAAACCCAAACGTAACGCTTATAGATGTCGATTAATAAGGTGCAGGATTGCACGGGCGCAGATGATGTCCTGGTACAAAGAGTTCTGTTTATTAGCCTGTTACATTGTGTGAAAAGCCCGCCCCACCAATGCCTCCTGCCAATAAAAGTCTATTGAGCCAGTTTGACTTTGCTCATGCAAATTAGCCTTTAGAGGAGAAAAAAAAAACTGGAAGATAGAGAAGAGCCTGACAGAAGCCTGATATGGCCGAAACAACGGTCAGTGATTGTGATGATGATCTCTAATTACGAGGACGATAAAGGGAGTTAACAAAAAATAAATAGGCTAAATAACTTCCATGATTATGTAAAACTCATTAAAAAATGTATTCAATTTTATCATTAAGTGATTAAGAGCCTATTTTAGGTCATTTATACTTTCTATCCTTCATTTGAGTTACTAAAACAGACCTTTGGACATGTTATAGTCTGTCTCCAATGACAAAAATATGACTGCTATGTGATTTCTTTGTGTGTGCATGTCCATAAAGTAGTAATTGTTTTTGTAACATTTTTCAAAATGTCTTTAAGACAGACTCTTTAGGTTAAAGTGTTTGCTTAGTTCAGAGGTTTGCAACCTTTCTAACACTAACTAAAATTCATCCATAGAGCCACAAAACTTACTAGGCACAGTGAAAAAGAATGACTTTTCAAGCTTCTGAAATGTCCATATAATATATATATATATATTTATTATTATTTAATTAAGTTTTTTTCTTTTCATTTTTATAAAAAAAAAGCTAAATAGATTTAATTTTTATCTCTAGGTTGTAGAAAACAGAAACAATTCAGGCTTAGGGTTATTACATATTTAAGTAAAATTGATAAAAGATGGCTCCAGGTAAAATATATGCAGCACACAATCTCCTACATTATGCAGACTCTCTATCTGCATTGTTGAAGATTCACTGGTTGGACCAGCTCCAGCTGACGGCAGCCTGACCTATTTTCTGATCAGGTCAGCTGATACATATTTGACCAGTTAGGAGAACTGTATGTTGAGCTTTTAACATTCATTTGGCGATGTTATAAAATACAAAATGAATGATGACAAACTGACAGGAAAGAAACGAGACCTGAAGAAAACTTCCTAAATCCTTTATCCAAATACACACATATTGTCCAAAACGGAGATGAATCTACAGTGCTGCACTCCGGAATCTGCACTTCCAAAATGTAAAAAAGAAAAACAAAATGTAACAAATACAGAGATTCTGTGTATATAAAGATGTTACCATATTCATGAAAAGCCAATAACTCTGTTGTAGGTGGGATTATTACATAACAATTGTTGGCGTTCTTCTTCAGAGCACCACTACCAAGTCTTTAAAGTCATATTTGTATTTTCTCAAGTTTCTTTAATATTCACAAACTTTCTGGGTCAAAAATCACTTTGCCATCCAGTTTAAATCATTTGGCCACAGACAAGGTGAAAGAACATTCTTTGCAATTCTCTCTTGTGTCAGATTGATTTATAACAACTGATAAATATGGATACGGTGGTGCAGAATATGATAAGAAAAAACTAATAAAAAGACATCTGAAACAAAATCTTGAGTGCATTATTGTTTACTTCCTGCTGCAGAGCACATCATGTGCCCTGTATGTCTGGGTTGGCACTTCACAGGGCCATACGAGTGATTATGCTTGTTATTTTTACATATGAAGAGGAGAGATTCATATGCAGGGAATGAAATAAGCGTTTGTTTATTTTCAGTTTTGTAAAAACCGATTTAACGAAAATATTTTATCCCACAAAACTGCCACGAATCGGGTAATAAAACCGGCTGATCATGTGTGATGCAACGATAAGCATATTGAGCCTGAGGAGTCCAGGATGGAGTCAAGGTTCTCCATCCTGGACTCAGAATAAGACGCCATACATCCCGGAGGTAGCTTTCTTCCTTTCACAATACTGTGCCTTGTGTGACTCATATGTCTGTGTCTGCGGCGCTGGAGGCCGGGCAGGCCGCCCCGTCGACCAAACCGCAGATGGAGACGGGAGTGAAGGCCTAAAAAGCGACGGCGCTCGCTGTAATTTGAGAACAAACGAGGGGAGGGGCGGGCATTTACATTCATCACAAAAGCCTCGACTCGCAGGACGCGAGAAAGAAAGGAGAGCGGAGCAGCTGAGATAAAACAATATATATATATATACAGCAGGAGAGACGCAACCAGACAGAATGGGGTTGAGCAAAGAGATCTTTGCTCTGCTTCGTGTTTTTGTTTTTTTTTCTTGAACCTTAAGGAGTGCTTGCTTTGTTAAGAACCTAAAAGCACAAGGTGCTAAGATTAAAAAAATAAGTGAGCAAACATGAGAGCTGTTTTATTTGTAATTACACCAGGAATAAACTCACAATGCAGTTTCCAGGGTGAGCTTTTTCTGTTTTGTTCTTTAAAGCGCACGGCTCTAGAAGAATAGAAACCTCTGGGAATGTTCCTCCTGTGGCTTCATTATGTTTATGTTAGAATGCACCAAAAAAAGTAAAAACTGAGGCCTTGCATTTATAAAGTAATTCTATTCTAAAAAATAAATAAATAAATAAAAATAAATGAATACCTTTTGATATAAACCGTAACATGGCAGATCGGATTGTGTTTACGGAAGAGGAATAGAGCCATTGAAAAAAAAAAAATCATTACATTAAAAAAAAACATTTCTCAAACTTTAAAGTCTGAATTATGAGGGGGGAAAAGCCATAATTTCTACATTAAAGTCTAAATTAGTAGGAAAAAAGACAGAATTTTGTGATTAAAGTCTCAATTCTGAGAATATTCTGAGAAAAAAGTCAAAATAATTTTTGGCAGTGCCCCTAATCAAGTTCCATATTATGTTTGTCCTCTAATTTTTTTTTCTTTTTCAGGATTGACTTGTATTTAGCTCCATACACCTAACAACTGTATGGATTGTTAGATGTATGAACAACTTCCACCTCTGGACAACTTCCCAGCATGATGCTGCCACCGCCATGGTTGGGGATTTTGTGTTATATTCTCCCACCTGACCTGTGCATCTCTGCAGCTGCTCTGAATAATTCTCTCCTCGTCAGTTCAGGCCGACATATAGGTACGATTTTCAGCGTGCCATGAACATATCCTGCAAACATCTTTAGATGGTTTTAGCCTGCAGGCTGCTACGGCAACCTGCAGATCCATGCGTGTCGGCTGCCTCTCCGAGTCTCTCTGCCAGCAGCTCTGATGTGGCCAGCTTGACTGAACACCGGTGAATAATTAAGTGAGCACATCACAGTCTTGCGGTTTCCTTCGTCTACATCTCATCCTCTTCCATCTGCCATTCTGTCTTCTTTACATGCCCCTCCACTTGTCCTTTCTCCTTCTCTTTTTTTAATATGTTCTCTCTCTTTCTGGCTGATCTCCTGTTTTTTTTTCTCTCTCTCTCTCTCTTTTGTGGACAGACTTAAGAGATAATTTCACAACACAGAAAGTCAAGACAGAGAATGGACACTGTTAAAACAAATGCAGGGGCAGCAATTAGAAACCATTACGTTACTACACATGAAGGCTGAGAGGTTTGAGAGGTAACAAGTGTAAATCTTGGTTAGTGATGCAATGTAGGCTACATAGAAAAAAAAACGAAACAAAACAAGAACCGAAAGAGTCGAGGCAAATGATCGAGACTAAAGTAAAAATGACTTGGACACAAACAAAAAGAATAAATCCTGCAACTTTTCATGAGCACAATAGTTCCCGCCTCTATTTTATGAAGGCAATACTGCACCATTTATTTTATTCTGGAAGAAAAAGCTTCTTAATATGCTGATGATATTCTTTTTCAGAAAAGTGTTTAAGTACACTTTTCGGAAAATTCTCCCATTTGCCTCGTCGGTCTATAGAATGTTTTCAGAAAAGTCTTTCGAATCGTGTCCAAAGTGAAAGATGTCAGACAATGCATCAAAAATGTAAGAAATTAAACATTTTTTAAAAACGCCGGACGTTAAGATGCTTCTGTCATCACCTTTGATCGCCGCTCTGAGCCACACGTTCCCACAGCGAGGACGCGGTGAAATCTCGCTCGGTTGTTTCCTCACAGGAACACAGTGGGTGTTGCTGGGCCAGAATCTGTGGCAGCCTGTTAGCCGCGGTGTCAATGTCCGTCAGCGGGAACGAGAGCGGCAGAGGTTTGAAAGTGGACAGACGGGACGTGTTGTGGTGACTAAAGGGGGGCGGAAGGGCTGGTAAAGGTTAGAGAGGAGGATGTGAGGGGAAGCGTCACAAAGCTTCGGTAATTAACTAGCCCTATTTATTAACGTCTTTCTTCTACTGTCCGATATGGAAACGCACCGACTCTCAATTATGCAAATATGGAGCCCCATTGCCTTTGCACTAAATCAGGGAGGAGACAGGCAAAGATGAGGTAAATATGGGTAAAGGTGGGTGCAAGGTGAAAGGGGGGGAAAAGGAAAATGGCTGGAGGTCAGACGAGGAAATTTTGTGCAAATATGAAGGTCATGATCAATGTAAATAGTAAAGGAGAAAGCAAGGGAGAGAAAATGTGGCTGATATTACAGCAACAACACAGATTTGTGGAGTGCTGGAGAATGATTTCCAGGTTTATGAGTTACTACACCAAATAAATTCCCAAAATTCAGCTGTCATTTCCATATAACTGAGCGGAAATAATGTCCATCACTGTAAACAAATCTGCAGCCATAGGACAAGAAACAAAGGTTTGAGAAAAATCTCTGTGTTTCACTTAGTATATTAAGTTTGATATACAATACATTTTTAATTATATTCTAATTTACTGAATATGACCGAATATCATTTTGCAGGGGTGAAAAATGACTTCATAAATATTACAGAAATATTATATTACCCAAATTCTCACTCATTATGGAGTCTTTAAGGCTCTTAAATTTTTTTAAATCTTCACCAAAACAATAACCAAAGCACTCGAAAAGCTACTCAAAGTCTTCCATTACTGCACTTAGTTTTGTGACAGGAACACGAGTTCTCGACGGGCCTGGACTCAGGTGAGCGAGCGAGTGAGTGAGTCACCACTCTTTCACGTCTGAAGCCTTCCCTAGTTGAAAAGTGGTGGAGAACAGGGAGAGAAGAGACACGGCGTTGCCCAGCGTAAAGATAAAGGCCCTAAATGATGACGCCGTCTCCTCCAACACTGTTTTTAAGAACCGCTTTTGATGGGTGGGCAGCCGATTGTAGTTTGATCTCAAACAGGAACAGGTCCGTCTGCGGCGGCTCGTTGTTAGTCACAGCGTAGCAGCCCGGACTGGCGTGCGTCTTCTGATCAGACTAAAGCGATGTCTGATCAGCGACCAAGTACATATATCCAGCAAACTGTTGCAATCTATCTGCCAGTAGTTCTTCATCACACTGCTGCAGTGGGCTTTGTCGACCTTTGACCTGCTGATCAGGTTGGGTGATGCCTTGTACCTCTGGGAAGTGTCTGGAACTTGATGCAGTGGATAATAACGGCTTCCGGTTCAACATGTTTCTGTGGGATTTTAATAAACCTGGAGATGATTGGTCACATCTCCAGATTCTGCTTATTAATACGTCTGTGAGTAATTTTGTCGCTCCAGTATTTTCAGCATGAGCTTGACAAGTCTGCATTGATGAGTTAATTTAAATAATATAACTGTTATAGAAATAAGGTACATGTTAGAAATATACATACATTCATTGAGGGAATTTAGATAGAGTGATCAAACAACCAACGACACTAATTAAATTTTTTTTTTAATTATTTGGTTGCACAAATTTGATTCTATTGTGAATTTTCCATCTCAACATAAGATAAAAAAAATAAGTAAATAAACTTAGAGGGTTTACATTAAGTTTTTAAAGAACACTGTGCCCAACTAGCTAGCCTGGATAAACGTGGGTATCCCAACAGGAACGTGAAAATGCAGAGTGTTCTCTCACCTGTAGTTGCTTTGTTTTATTCTGAATCAGTTTGTTAACTGGTAAAATAAATAAAATAAACTAAAATAAAAAACATTTTTACTAGCCTGGTCTCACCAGCCTTTACAAAAACTATCTAGAGTGCCACTGAAAAAAAGAGAAAAAAAAGATAGAAAATATTCAATTATAATAAGTTCACAATTATGCCAGAAATTGATTGGCTACTACAGAAACTGCCTTTCAAAGCATCAGTGGAGACTTAAATATGTGTTTGAGCTTGAATGTGTAATTTTGACCCTGTGTGGATTTGAGAAAATACGCACGTTAAATAAAATTAAATAAAATGCATCACTGAAAAGAGCTTTACATTCTTCTCATGATAAATGTATGTTAATTTTTGACCAGCCCTGTACACATCACTTAAAAAATGATGAAATCCTACAAACATTTCAGCTTTATATTGTTAGAATATGTGTAAGCTACACATCCCAATTTTTCTATTTCATCTTCTATTTCGTGAAGATGAAATGGAGGAGGTGAGAGGCAGGCAGCTCAGGGAGGCTGAGGTGTGGATGAGAAAGTTATGGAGGGAGCTAAACGGCCTGGGTAAATTGAGACCAACAGGGTTGGAAAATAGGACACATAAATTTAGGACTCGCGATATTTTTCCCCACGTCTTCCCGTCTCGCTCCCTCTCTCTGCAGAATAGTGGAACACACACAGTGGGCCGTAACACGAACTAAACCAGGACAATGAGAAAGTAGGAAGAGACACAAAATATGAGGAATTTAGCGTGTGAGCCTGAATGGTTGGTGGGTCAGGTGTGGCCATAAAGTCAGCACGACCATAAAAAAAAACATTTTCTACCATTTCTTTATCTCTTGTGCGAAATAAAATGTTTGACTTTTACTATTTTGTCATAAATCTGTTAAACTACGGTTTAATTATGGCTCGTGCAGTTAAGGACAACATTCATATTTTCTTCTAAGGTTTTGATTCAATTTACGTTAGCTCTTAATCCGGCGGCACTGTTGTGTCTCTGCTATGTGTCTCAACGGTGTGAAGCTATCACCTTCACACCTTTCGATGCATCTGACACTACTTTTCTGATTCATTTAGTTATAATTTATTTGATCAATAGACTTTCTTCCCGTTGAAAGGGAGTCATTTCTTTCCACAGTCACCACATGCTTGCTTAGGCAGAGGGATTGTTGCAAACGCAGTGACTCAGTGAAATCTACTGAGACAGACAACTTTATTAGTTGGTAACATAAACTAAATTTGCTTGTACTGTGTTACAGCTAGAATCAAAGTAGATTAATGTCATTAAATTTAAATCTGAATGATTAGGTTGTACCGAATTGCTCTGATTATACATATAATTTTTGAAAACCTCTATTTTTAAATCTCATTAAATAACATATTTTCTCTTTGGCTTTTAACCCAGAGAGAGTTAGCATTTAATGTTGAGTTATATTTCTTACAGTTGTCGTATTTTTTTACTGTTTTCCTTTGGTTTTATATTTTTGTTCAACACTCTCGATCAGCTGCTGTGTTGTATTTGATGGGATTTGGAAATAAATGATGGCATAGTAAACGAATAAAGATTTGTTATGAGAAGTCATTTTTTTGTGCAACTGTTCATTCAACTTTAAAAAAGGCTTCCCCTCCAGGATTTCCCTAGAATGCAGTTAAATTTGCTTCCCGTTTTGTTTTCTAATGACAGTTCCTCTGCACTTTCAATTCGTCCTTCATTATCTTTGCGTGTTCACTTTGTCAGTTACCCCTACCAATCTCTAGTCAACTACCTTTTTTGTCAGATCAATATATGTGTGTTTAGCTCAGGTACCTTTCCTGTTTGCTTCATGGATCGCCTGCTCTTTCTTTAGAAGTTTTAACCTACCTGTGTTTCGGGCCGAACTCCCCGGTGACACTCTGTGTCCCAATAAAAGGAAGGAGGTGCAATCTCCACATATGTGCAAAAGTTTCACACAAAGAAATTTCCAGGTCACTGCTCGTGAAACTCAAAACGGCAATGCTCTCAAATGATGAAAGAGATGCGCCTGTGAATCTGGGGTGAGGAGATGCAGGTACGGTGTTTTACTGGGCATAGATCGAATGAAGGGGACAATTAAAAAGGGAAAAAATAAAAAGAAGCAGGAAAATAAAAACTGGCACACCAAATGGCACGAGGCAAAGGAACACTCACTTTTAATTGTCTTATCGTTTACAAATGCTCCTAATTGTGACTGTTTTAGCAAGGACATGGCGCTGCCAAGCTGAGCAGTACAGGACCTCAGTGATTACTACAACAATAGGCTCCATTGTACAACGTTAATTGCCGATATAAATGCAGAGAGATTTTGTTGAACCTCAGAAGGACTGAGGCAGTGAGGCAGTGCGCTCCAAAGAGGATGCAGTGTTGACGGGAGTCGTCGGTTTTTTTGGGGGTAGGGGCTGAATAAAAACGAGGGACGGCTTTCTCCAACGATCCGGTAAATACTGTAAGCAAGGGGGTACGAAAACAGTACGGGTGGTAACTGCCTCGCTGAGGTCACCCATGAGCTGTGATTAAACGCTTCACACGCGCGGACACAACAATTACCCCCGGACGCAGTTCAACGCCGGTTCTGCACTATGATCGGACCTGTTTCCTCTGAAGAAACGTCACGAGGACAGACGCGGGGACACAGCTGTTCTCAGACTAAATTGCTGCCTTTCTTCTCACAGAGAGACAAAAAGCACAACCACAGGCAAATGACCACATTGGAAACGATGAAAAGCTGAAATTAGTTGGGCAAAAGTTAACAGTACATTCATGAAAAAAAGTCTTCCTGCTTTCCCCCGTGTGTCGCCCTGTATATGCTCGCAATGTGAAAATGCTACACATTATCCCTGTTCCTCTCAGGTCATCTAAATTGGCTGCCTTGCTCCTTTTCATTATTTGCAAACCGTCTTGAATTTAAATCCTATGTGCAAGTGGATGTTATCGCTCCAGATCTGCAGCAGCAGCCGACTCTCATGGATTAGCTCTGTGTACTTATTGTGCTGTGGCCCTGGGGTGATCAATGACAACTGCAGCTATTTGTACCGCTACAAAAGCCAAAGCTTCTAGACAAGCTGGGGAAAAATAGCTCAACATGTCTTGATAATATGACCATTAGCCACAGCTTTAGATGGCAGTGATTGCTGCAGTCCAACAAACTCTGTTGAGCAGCAGGGAGCTGGGCGACCCGCGTAAAAAGACTGGCAGTAACAACCACAATGGCTCCACGCAAGAGTTCGTACTCTTGAACTCTGTCACATTGTGTCAAGATTCCAACCAAACCAACTAAACTAACCAATTAACCAAACAGTCATGTTTTTGGACCGATGGAGGCAACCGGAGTAACCAGAAAGAACCCGTGCATGCACAAGGAGAACATGCTAACTCCATGCACAAAGACCCCAGGTAAGTCAGACATGCTACCTTCAGGCTTGATGCAACACCATCAAGCCTGAAAAATGACTGGAGATTATATAAATCTCCTTTTTTTACGAATGAAGACAAAAATTGACATGCACTTTGCATTCATCAGGTCTGTGTCAATGCTTTATAGAACCACTCTATTATACTGTATCTCCTCCCATTTGCACTGAAATGTTTATACATTCTTTTCTGAAAAATTGCTCAAGCACAGTCAGGTTGGATGGAAATCATCAATGAACTGCAGTCTATGGACTTTTAAGTGGAGTCTCCAATTGACTTGGATTCCCTGACAGCCGCCTCGCGAGCTCGGTTCTTTTCTCTTTGCGGTGGAGGACGGTTGTTTACAGCACAGGCAATTTCCGGTAAGCTTCAAAGGGTTGAACTGGCGCATTACCCATGCCACAGGCTAACTTTAGCAATTGGGTAAAATTTAAAACCTCAACAGAGTACATGCCTCTGGGTAGGAATCGTTTCTCAACAGCCGACTTTCCAGACTGTACCAAGCAAAGCGTAAAACAAAGGGCTGGTTTTTACCAAACTAGATGAACTGGGGTCCTCGATGGCACCTTTAGATGTCTCTGCTGTCCTAAACACTAGAATTAAATGGCTGAACTGCCTCACAAACATCCAGTGAAGCTCTACAGAACTCTGCTAATGTGCTAATATTGCAGCCACATGAGTTAAAGTAGAGAGACATCTTAAAGTTGCAGGACGCCAGCCAACAAGGACTGGAGTTTGAGACTACTGATCTACTGTTATTAAAGTAAAGGCAGCTAATTGCAAATGAATGCCACACTTTTATAAATTTTCATGCCAAATAAAAATTCAAACCATTTATAAATCTCCTTCCAGGTCATATTTTATGCACTGCTCTGTGCATCCCAGTAAAACAGACTGGGAGTTTTGGCTGTAAGGTGACAAAATGTGAAGAATACTTTTTCAAGTCATTGGCTAAACCACTGGAAGAGTCCCTTTGGCTTCTCCGTCTCTTCCTCCTCCTTTATCACGCCACGTCTTTCACAGATGTGGGCACAGCTGTGCTCTATCCATCCCTCTTCTTCCTCAGCCCTCCTCTATTCAGGCTGTGATTTCCAGAGCAAAGAGGCAGCTTCTGTTTTCCTTCCATGGATAGACGGCATCACACCTGCTGCAAACACCCTCCCTGTGTCACTTCGACTTCCCCCCTCTCCTTCGCTCCTCTCCCAGTCATGCGGCCCTGCACTCAGTGCACTCATCCTCTTACTTACCGCCCGGTCCTCCCTCACCAATCTCATTCATTGATATAGATGCGAGTGCCCTTTGCCTTCCTTCCTTTCCCCCTACCTTCCCCGTTCAACTTCCTCCATCTTTTCAGCTCTCCCTCTTTCAGAGCTTTTCCCTCTTTCACACCGGCTACAGAAGAACTTCCCGTTGGCATACAGTGTGTGGACGTGTAATAGGCGTGGCAGCTGGAGTCCCACTTTTTTATTGCTGAGCCGCTGCTGCACTTCCGCTTCGTCCTCCGGAGGAAACCGTCTAAAATATCCAGTTTTGTACTCATTACAGATCCCGGAAGGCTCACGGGGGGGAATGGGGCTTATTGAGCGAAGGATGCGTGGCATGCCTCAACTTTTTTCTCCATTGTTTTCTCCGAGCTAGTGGCTCGTATTTTTTCAACAGTAGGCAGACAGGAAGGAGGGTGAAGACATGCGGTAAAGGTCGTCGGGACCGGGAGTCGAACCCACGACGTCCGCGTCGAGGACTAAGGCCTCCAAACGTGGGGCGTGCTAACCCCCTGCGCCACCACAGCACGCCCCATGCATGCCTCAACTTTGCGAGCGATGTTTAATCTTACCGGACTTAAATGAGTGTCTGTGTCTCCCAGCGGCACGCAACAGTGGGCTTAGCTTTGTGTTTTATCTCTGAACACCTAGAAACTCTGTTTGCATGCGAGAGCAAGAAAAGTACATTCCTGATCATAATTCAACGCGACGCATCGTGCAGCACGACGGTAGGCCTCTCCAGAGAGTAGATTTTATGGAATTATCTTGTATTAGTCCTTCAGATTCTCGCTACTCTCACTAAAACCCTAAATGTTGTGTTTTCTCCCTGCCATGTCGCTCCCTGTTACCCTCTTTTCCATGGATGTGTAATAAAAAAGGAGGGGTTGTCTTGTCAACTGTAATAGCAGTATTTGGCCTTCTCCCATGATGGGTGCAACCCTGTGTGTGTGAGTGAGTGTGTGCGTGTGTGTGGCACAAGGCCAGAGGTAAACAGCACCCTCTGTCAGTCCATTTACTTGAGACGCTCAGTCAGAAAAGGAAAAGACAAATGGCCAATCGTTATTTTTCTTAAACTCTGCCACAATGTCTCAAACTTTGTCTTTTACTTTTACTTCCTCCTCTTTTATTTGATCTCAGCTGGCCAAAAGACAGGAGAAAGAACAACAGCCCTCTGTCTTCTGCCGTCTCTAGACACTGTAGGGAACCATCAGCCTCATAACTCATACAGCACTCACGGCTTATCGAGGAAATTACTTTTATATTGAGCGTGAATCGCACGTTATCCACAGGTGATGAGAACGTGTGTCAGCGGTGAATCCTCCCAAGAGTTGCCTGAACGACCACATTTACTCAAAGAGCTCGTTAGCTGAATTTCCATTCATCACAAAATTGTGCAAATTGGAATTATAAAAATAAATTGGCTTAATGGAAACACAGCAATTTCAGGAAAAAAAATATTTTATACAACGTTTTTGCGGTATGATGGGGTGATTTTTCAGCCGTACCAAAATTTATGTATTTGGCAAAACTGCAATGGAAACATTGCAGTTTTCATTGCAATGGAAACTGCAAACTGCTCTGTTTTGTAGGCAGTGGCCTCCTTGGACAATGCAGCTGGCTGCACTAAAGGTTGCTCAGTATCATATAATTCATCAAGAGTTAATAAGAAAAAAACAGCGACTACAATTTCACCAAAACGCCGCAAACTTAGCCGCTTCCAAGTATAAGCAACTTGTCACTCCAACGTCTCCTCTGATTAGCGCTAGTGCTGTGGCTGAATTATGTGTACATCCATCACTGACATGATTTTCAATGACTTATCTTGTGAACAAGCTTATTCACGTGCATTTCTTGTCTAATGTTAACACTGCAACAGCAAAGTTGTGTTTTTCAGACATTAGTAGAATATTGGAAACGTTGTATGTACATTTGCAACAGAAACACGTCTACTGAGAGCTCATCCGATAGGTCACAAAGGAACCCACAATAACATCCAAAGCACAGCTAGCCTCATCGCTATGGTAAAGCTCAGTGTTCATGATTCAATGGTGACAAAGGAGATGGACATAAATGGGATCCATGAAGTTGAGTCAGTGTTAGAAACTGTGATATTCAGCCAGGGTGGATCGGTCTTAACGTTGTGTTTGTAAGTAAAAATGTAAAACTCTTGCTGTGTAAGTTAACATTATCAGAAAGATGCCCAACAGAGAAGGAGATGACTGAAACAAAGTGCTGGGGATATTTAGTTAGTGGGATTTGTTTAGCCTACTTCTATCATGAAGCGCCATGTTTGGTTCAGAATCCATCCTTTCTTGGTTCCACCCACTTTTGTCTGACGTGGTTCTGGTTCCTGTAGCGGAAACCTGCCCAAACTTCGCATAGCACATGATCGTAAACACCTGCAGTCCGTGGGATGATTGACCCTTTTTGACATGATTGATTCGGCTTCATGGCTCAATGGAAGCTTTTTTTTCTCCTTTCTCTAGCCATTGACATTCAGGATGTCAACTATTTTGTCTCTGATAAGTCTGCTGTAGGCAGTGGCGGACTAGTACAATAATCCAGGCCAGGAATTTGAAACCATTCCAGTGAATGAATGCAAACTAAATGTAAGCGGGTTTGGGACAAACAGTTGTCTGTCTGCACTGGCAGGGAACTTTACATTGAAACAAATGGAAATGTTTAATATCAGACAAGAAACCTGTTATACATATTTTTCAAATGCTTCGTCAGTCATATTTCGGTTTCCTCATCAATATGCGGAAGTTTTGAGCACTACCGTTTTCCAGCGAAAGGGTGTGCAAGTAACTTGAGCATGCCCTTTTTAGCATAACACCTGCATATGGAGCGTGGTGTGTGTCTGCATTGCTGTAACAGGCAGCCTCAGAAAACGAAGAGGATACGTCTGTCTTCTCCCCATCAAACTTGTGGAAGTTTTAGCCAGGCAAATACTGAAGCTGCATGAATTGTTTTTTATTTAGTGCGACCCGAACCAAATCTTTGGTCCTGCCCTTCAGCAATCCTGAGCGGTCCAGGCCAGCGGCCAGGCCAGCGGGAAATGTCCCAGTGCTCCCTATGGCCAGGTGGCTTTAAGTAAACAAACACCACAACAAATAGCGTGGAGTGTCAGAAAGACATTACTGTTTTGAGAGACCAGAAAAATTGGGAGAAAGATTCTGTACCAAGAGTTTAGTGAGACTAAATAATAAAATTCTATTTCTTGAAGTGGCAGGAAATCAGAGTCTCTTGGGAAGTTTTTCTTTTTTGCCCTCTTCTCTTTTGCCTCCCAGTCTGAATTTGACCTCTCCAGCACCTTCACAAGCACACTTTGATCAAGCCAAACCCTCTTCACCCAAGTCCTACCTCTCTTCTCCCAGCTGCTTCTCTTTAAAAGCACAATTTCTTCCACCCAATCTCATTCTCTGCTCACAATCTCAATTACTCTACTTTCCCACATGTCTCGCCTTTCCCCCCCCTTCTCCCTCCTTCTCTCTGATCCTTCTCTATCGTATTTTTGCCACTCCATTGTCTCAGTCCATTAGGCAGACACAAATCCGTTTGGAGACAGAGCCTGAGCGCAACCCCGTCCTCACTCTCCAGGGCCAGGAGAAAGCTCTCAGGGGAAGCAAACTCTGCCTCGTGGCCTGGGAAATCCATTTAAACCTTTGCCACGGAATACTGCTCTTTCCTGCTGCCTGCTGCACGTACAGTACATGTGCTTAATAGGGAATGCTGTCCCTGCACACACATACAAGCCCGCGCAGAGGTCTGTGACTCTCTTCACTTCCCAGCTGCTCTTTTATTCTCCTACATGCCTCGAACTTTCAGTGTAACGTCAAAACATTCATTCCATAGGCAGTCGACAGGAAGACCAAGATTGAGGTACTCATCAGAAATATTAGTATCTACAACTTACTAGGTAAATGGTCAACAAAAATAGTCAACTGTGATTTACAGCTAGCAGAAAACCATTAGGAGACGCTGATCGTTATGATCTATGACAAACTAACAACTGTTAGCAAATACACGTTGATAAGGGCAAACACTCAAGTAATTGTTCACTTTCAGAGGTGAAAGATTTAAGAAGATATTGGTCAAAAGTATTAATAAAGAGTTTATCAAGGCCGCCAATACTCTGTTTAAATCACGTGGCAGCCATATTGATTCTTGAGTTTGGGATTAGGGATTAAAAATGGCCAAATCTCCAACTTAGTAGTAAATGAACCACACAAATAAAGCACATCCATCCGTCTCTGTATCATCCATCCTTCCATCCATCAAGCCAAATGTAGAAACATTTTAGTAAATTTCTAAAGAACATTTGTATTTACTGTAAAAACAACAAAAAAACAAAACATACGAATTTGATGGGTTATAAACAATTTTGAGCTTAATTTGTATATTGTCTACCAGGAATCATACTGCCAAATGTGGGTGTCACGCAGCAGTCCACAGCAGTGTGTATGAAGGAGTGCATTTTTAAATGGAAGCTGACGGTTCCCCGCCATATCTTCCCTTCCAGCAGTAATGAGAAGCAACAGAAAGTAGAGCTTCAGTGGTGGCTGCTGGTCTTGCCATGTCACTCCAGCTCATGTCTCTGCAGCTACAACAACCTGTTGACACCAGAGGGTCACCAGACAAATGCAGAGATGACAACGGAGACACCGATAGGACGGATGAGCCAGAGCGTACTCGAGTGTGGGCTTTACACTGCCACTTGAAAATGTGTCTCACTTTCCCCAACACGAACAGCATGACCAAAGCAAGTTCAGTTCAGTTGTGCCTTATACTCCCTCTTTAAAGTGAATATAACAGTTTAGTACATCAGAAAAGTCAACATATTGTCAGCAGCTGAGGAAACTCTAATGGGTGCATGAGGTTTCACTTTCTCCACATGGATGGAAAGAGATTTTGTTTTCTTAACTGGTCATTTTTCAGTTCGGCGACAAGACAGCACAAACTGAATGAGCCGATTTTGCTCAAATACAGATCTCAATGGGCCACAGATAAAGCAGCAGCAGATTGCTTTATCCCATTAGGCAAGGCCTAGTAAATAGGCAGAGATCTAGCGCTCTGTCCTGGTGCAATCTCCAGCTGATCCTGTCGCTGGCATCAGCTCTGTTGGCAGTTTGTCTTTCAAGTCAGGGCCCCCAGCTAAGCCCGCCTGTCTGTCTTTATGCACATGGAGATAATATGAACCAGCGCGGTTCACTTTCACACCAAGTGAGAGCATGAGCTGAGGCGTTTTTCTGTTTGCAGGATGCGGTCATGAAGTCACAATAGTGCAAAAAAGGCATGCTGAGGCTAATAATGGTTAAGCGCATTAAAATCCAGATTGAGGAAAAGTGAATTATGAGAGCAAAATTTGTTAATACCCTGCGTTTCACCACCAGATGAAAAGTATTTGCATTTACCTAAATGTTTTAGATATTTAATGAAATTTTAACATCAGACGATTTTATTTCTTGAGAAAAAACGCACAACTCTTCCTTTAAAATATTTTGTGATTGACCAGATTTTTTGGGGGGGGTGCAATTTTACAAGCCACACTCGGGATTGATTATTGTGAGACAGGTAGAGGTAACGCATCACTTAAATAGAACCTGTCGGATAGCACAAAGCAGGCTAAGAGATGACAAATGGTCATTGACAAGTCTATAATTTTCAGAGGCTTAGGGATTGCAGCAAACCACAGTGGGAGCCATTTTCATGATGAAACAATAGCGAATCTTCCTTGAAGTGGCTGACCTACCAAAAATTACTCCATGAGTCCACAAATAAACATACAAAACAGCAAAGGAACCACAAACTGCACGCCAGTTAAATTTGCATTTGTTTTATGAAAAACAAAAACAGAAGTAACCTGCAAATACGCAGATGAACACTCCAACTCTGAGCTTCAGAGGCCAATGAATCAATATATGTAGCCACTAATTATCTGTTTTGGTTCACTGGTATACATTTAATCACAGTAAAAAAAAATGTATTTACCTTAGAAAATAATTCATGCCAATGTACCAATAAAGGCGGCAAAAGTACCACCAGTGGTAAATGTGCTTAAATTGCACTTTCAGAACTATGGATGCAGAGGTTGGTGGGCTAATCAAATCTATTAAGGTTATGCTGGACTAACAGCAGCCTGTTAGTCCAGCATAATATGCAGTGAAATCTGTAGGACATTTTTGCATAAAAGCAGGACAGAATCATTGGAGAAGAATTCTAGAAGCTTTTGGTTTTCTGCAATCTTTCTTGAGTCCTACCTTGGCGGCCATGATCATTGAAGAGCCTCCACGTACTCCAAGGATGGGAATGTGGGTTTGGGCTGAAATGAAGTCCAGGATCTGAGCGATGGCTTCCTGGTCTGTGTCGTCCCCAAAGACGACACCCTGCAGCCAGTGCTCTGTCATCAGGTCACAGATGCTCTTTATAATGCTTTTGGGGTCCGTTTCATTCATGGTCAGCACCTCCACGTTCGGAGCTATGTGGAGAAAGTCCTCCTTCTCTCTGGCCCCTGCCAATGCCACCTCGCTGGAGTTCCCCACCAGTACAACAGCAATGCTTAGGCCCCGCAGGATGTTAGGCAGGGCCATGTGGTGCGGAGGGGGCTGTGGGATGGGCATGTAATGGCCGCCACCGCCTCCTCCACCCTTTTCTCTCCGTGAGTGACAGGCTGGGGGTAGGTGGAGAAGACAGAGCAGCAGAAAAAGGAGAGGCAGGCATAAAGACGTGCCGGTGGTGCGGTGAACCGATGGAGGTGGAGGTGGATGAAGGGTCCGAGCCCCATGTTGCACCTGAGCAACCATTCGGGGGGAGAAGTGAGCCCCAGCATGTTGGTGAGGAAGGGAGGAGCTGCAGCGTCCACGAAGAGGCATAATGTAGGAGTGGGAGAGAAATACCTGGAAAGACAGGAAATGAGCAGGGACAAAGGGAGAGAGGAAGGAGGTGAAGAGAAAGAATCAGAAGTTAGCATAGAGTTGTAAATCAATTGAATTCAACAAAAAATTCAAATGTTACATAAATCATATGTTTCAGATCATATCGATATGCTCAAAGATTTGGAGAATTGGAGTAATGGGAAAAAAAAGGGAAACCCTTGTTCTAAAGCATCTTTGTACATCGAAGAAATCATGCTTGACACTTAAAGCGACAATACGGAAAACAATGTCAAACATGAATCAATAATGTATGCAGAATCTGGAGAATGAAAGTTACAGTACATGTTACAGATAAGACGCTGGTTTCTTGATTGGATGGGAGAACAGAGGGACACAAGGAAAGGAGCAAAAGAGAGAGTAACAGAGAGAGGAGATGTAGGGGAAAAAATGAAGCAAGTAAACGTAAATGACAGAAAGGGCAGATGGAGGGAAAGACAACTAAACGTCAACTCAGACTGACTGACAAACTGTCTGGAGCAAAATGAGTGACACACCAACCCGAGATGCAGACAAACTGACTGATGCTGAAACTAATTAAGTGATTGACGGTAGAGGCGCTCTGGACAATTCACAAGGCTTTGAAATGAAACCCGCCCTCTTCCTCCGTCAGCCCCTGTTGGCCTACTTTAACACTCTTCTGCTGTCCACCCCTCCCTTCATCCTTACACTCCATTTGTTCTACTTGACCGTACCTTGCTCTCACTGACTGACTCCCTCTTTTTCAGTGCTTATTTATAGAGTTTCTTAATAATGGGAATGCAGATGGGTGGGAGGGCCTGGCAAGGCAATGAACAGTGGGCAGAGCAAAACGGAAAATGGCAATGAAACTTCAGAATCAAGAGAAACACTGTGATCTTTCTTGCTGTGGAGTCACCGAGCCAGTCATGGTCATTTTGAGGAAGTTCTGTTGGACCACAGGGTGGCAGGAATGCATGTGGGAACTATGCAATCCTTGTATAGCCAGAGAAAGAGCTCTGTTGACATTCCCAATTAATATTCAAGCTTGTTCTCAGTGCAGTGATTCCGATTTGTGTTGTTTAAGGCCAGCGTCTCAGCATATCTGTGGAGAAGAAATGTCTGGTTTGGTAACCTCTGGCTGTTAGATGATGATGTCTTCCTGTTGACATCTTCAAGTCATAATCTGTCAACGGAACGGTTCCCAAATGAGCGTGAAGGGATAAGAAGGAGAAGCAGAGCCTCTGTATCTAATAAACAGGGGTGTGATCTGGAAAAAGGTCGCCTGGTCCTACAAAGTTGAGGGTAATTTCGGTCTTAAGTGTCTTGATGGTCTATCCTACCATCACTCTTCTTTATGAGTGATGGTAGGATAGATCTACCAATGGACAGAGATTGCAGAGTTGTCAGCAACAATATGATTCCATCTCTGGTTTGTCATGGTAAAGAAAGAATAAAACTAAAAAGAAAAGCTTTTTTACTCTTTTGTCTATCTTCAAACTCCCACCCATTCTCAAGAGATGTGATTGGAAGATTGACAAGCTGGATAAAAGCAGCTTTGTTTGTGGGGAAGGTGGACTCAGATCTCCCTCATCCATGAAAAACTAATTAGAGTCACTGCTCTGCCCCGTCAAAAGGTCCACTGGAGGTGATTCTACTGTTCGATCTGGATACCTCCAAGAACCCATGGGAGATTTGCAAGGCATGTCACTGGGAAGAGACCCAGCGGCAAACCAAGAAGAAACTGGAGGCACTTTATATACTTCCTGGTAAGGGATACCTTGCTATTTTCCTAAATGAGCTGGAAAGGGCTGCTGGGAAAACGGTTGTGTGGAAAGGTCTGAGATATTGGCAGGAAAAAGAGACAAAAAGCTGCAAATGAAGTAGGAGCTCTCTTAGAAGACAGTTTGTTACTGTATGTTTACATGTGACTGAGTGGGAGGGCGTTCATCCTCCTGAGTTTGTTCGCATATAGTCAGAGTGGGTGTAGGTGAAATGGATGTTTGCCTCACTTTCGTGGGCAGATGATACCAGGGAAGATGTGGATGTAGCTGCTCATAAACTTAAGCGGCGCATCGTGGGTCTAACTCGCAAATTAATGCAGCTAACGAGGCAGATGGAAGTTACAATGGCAAACAAAAACACTCAGACAATATCCACCGCGTGAAGCTGACAGCTGATAAGACGGGAATGACAAAGAGGGAGGCAAAAGCAAGAAGAAGATTGAGGGAGGGATAAAGGGATGCATGCGGAGATGACAGAACAACTTCTTAGGGGAAAACTAATTGCTGGAGGTTCGTCAGCTCTAATTACAGGTCCCTGTGTTAATATTCAATTGCACACCACTCCGCAGGAAGGGTGGAGAGGTGGGAGGGAAAGGAGGAAGGAGAGATAATAGGAGGCACAAGGACATAAAGTGGGGATTGGGGAGAGGAAAGCAACAAGAGAAAGCAACAGTGCAGACTGGAGGATGGGAGAGAAAAGGGAAGAGAAATTCAACGAGAAGGATGGAGGGAACGAGAAAGACAGCAAGGAGAATTACAGAGAGAGAAAGATTTGGCCTCTTTGAATCTGGACTTCACTGGCAGCACTCTGTTTCCATGGCAACAATTAAAATAGGCCTACATATACAGACACAGTTGATGGACACTGAGATATACACATACCCACCAGCATGCACCGGCGTTTTGTAATAGGCACTGATCACGTAAATGCGGCAATACAGTCTAGAGTGCACTCACTCTGCTGTGCATCGCTGAAGTGGATGTACTTAAACCAAAGTTCCCGCCGCACACACAAAGATTTTGGACAGATTTTTACAAATAAACACACACAGAAATGCTGCTTTTCATGCATCCTCTAACAGCAAAATTACCATCTTGTTCTCCCTTTCGCTGCCTCTAACACAAGTACTCAGCACCCAGCAGCCACATACACACACACACACACACACACACACTCGCTGGCACTCGACGCAAACTCGCCACCCCCTTACAGATTATATTAGCCAACAAACTGTGTGATTTCAATGATCATTCAGAGAGATGCAGCCATTAAAAAGGTCCCACAGTGACTGGAAGAATGTCTCATGAAGGAACACAAGGGGCATGTATTCACCTGTACATTGCACAGTTGATGTTATGACACTAAGACAACCCCATTTTCTCATCAGGGAACCTACCATTTGCCCCATTACCCACACAGGGAACATAGCAGCCATATCAGTTACACAAATGTGCCCTGCAGTTTCTACAGACTTAAGACCGTGCAGGTACCCGGGCTTAAAAAAGAAAACAACTTCAATCGATAACATTGGTGCAACAAGGATAAATATTGCACACCTTATTGTCAACATAAGTACTGGGTTTATACTGCTGGAAGAGAAGTTGAGAAGTTTTACCCAAACATCGGCTAATATATATATATATATATATATATATATATATATATTTATTTATTTATAGAAGGATTGTGTCATGCTCCACAAACTGCCATTTTGAACTCTACGGCTAAGTATGTATGTGCTCCCATAACTTGGATGATGACTTTTCTATTGGCTCGTAAAAAAATAACTTTTCATTTAATGTTGGGGGAAATTCCAGTTTCAGGAATTTCCCATGATAATGCAAACATAGCCCAAATATTATCTTGTGTCTTTTTTTTATGTAGTTTGCAACACAGTTTGGCCTTACTGTTGAAGATTTAAAACAATCATTTAGTTGATTATGGGTAGATTTTTATTTTTATTTTTTCCAAAATCAACTAAATAGTCTTTTGGATTCTGTTTTTAACTTCATAAATATGTAGTTAAACATTTTTGACAATCATGCATAATCAGCCAGTGCAAAGTCCAGATGCAATTAAAAATTTGAAATAGCTTTTATGATAATTTACCCATATGTGCATGCTTTTTGTTTACAGAATAACAGAGTACTTTGGAAAAATTTTGTGACAATGAAAATGTGACTTTTTTTTCCTCATTATAAGGACCAATACATTTTTATCTAACCACTAAAAAGGCAAAACATTTATGTCGAAATGTCCCGTTCAGCATTTTGGCACTCAAAATTGTTTGAGTGCTGAGGAAAATCCCAACAGATTTATTTTCACGGGTGGAGCATCACGCCTTTCTCTACAATGCACAACCTGACATATCAGGGTTTCCCCCAGTGTATTATTAGCCTGGCCCGCCATGCTTTACTAGCCCCTCCCCCAGGCTAAGCGTTGCTTGTTTATGTTTTTAAGAAAATAATAATTTAAAAATCGCTTAATGTTTTTTTCTTTTCTCTTTTTAAGCCGGATTGCAAGCGTCTCTGTTACTCTGAGCATTTCACTAGCAGAGCAGATTTATTTCTAAAAGATACGTTAATAGTTGATGCATTTTAAGCCGGCAGCGCGCTGACCAATCACAAAGCTTGCGCCTCCTCGCGCGGCCGCTGCTTGATGAAGTTTACCTCAGCGCAGATCGCGCGCGCCTCTTTTCACTCAAATTGGACGCAGGCTCACCTGTATGGATATTTACATCAGCTTCCTGTGAGGATTTATGTTTCTTTGCAGAACTCAAGGCAGGAGTTTAAAACCCACCGCGTTAGCTCTGGTTTACGTGAACCTCGGGAATAACTTGTAGTTGCGAATTCAGAGGTGCGTTGAGGGAGCGGTGAGAATGATTTATATTTGTGAACGAACAATTATGTGCGGTGTTTACATCTCGAACACGCTGCCCAGCGTGTGGCTCTGTCTGTACTGAAAAAGTTTATGTATTTGTTCCCGGTTGGCCGGAACGTCAGTGGTTAACGAACCGGCGCTAACCTCATCATGCAGGTTCAGCCCGGTGAGGAGCTTTGGCGCTCGCCTTGTAGTCATGCATCATACTGGTTTTTTATATATATATATATATATATATATATATAGTATTATTTTTCCAAACCGTATCAAATGCGTTATTTAGTCAGCCAGAGTTAATGCGTGCACCCTCTGAAAATCTCGTCCCGTTAACTCCAGCAACCAGAACAGTTTCTGTGGCTCTTATTAAAAACTCAACAGATATGAAATGGAAGAGCTACTAAAGCCACATTAGCAGCATTAAATTAAATCTACCGTTTATTGCACATTTCTGTGCGCAGTGCAGTGGATGTACAGTAAGTCATCATGCGGGCCGGTCCTACGCTGCATGAGGCCTTGAGCAGAATTTGACTTAGGGGCTCCTTTTGCTGCTAAAATCACCAGCACCTCTAAAAGCTTATGTGTTAGATTTAGTGAAATCTGGGAGAGGGGGAGACGTTTAATTGGCCAAAATAAGAAGCAATAAATTATAATTACAGTTTACTAATTTGTATTTGTGAACAAACAGAACTTAAACTCAAAGATTAAACTCACAGCATCAGACTGTTGCTATGGTAACAAAACAATCTAACTATGAATACTGTTGTTTGAACTTCTACAAAGTAAACTTGCCAGCTCCTTAAAATCTTACATTTAAATGTTAACCAATTTAAAGTCTTTTATGTATGCTGAAAACATTAAATCAAATTTAGCAGCATTGATAATTCCAATAAACAAATGTTACATTTATGTATCATCTATGTTAAAATATTAGCATTTATGGGGCCCCTGAAGCCCTGGGGAACTTTATGGAGCCACTGACTTAATTTGAATTAAACAGAAGTGCAAATAATTAATATTCATTTTTATTGTATTTTTTGATTTGTTGTTTTTAAGACTAGTGGTGGTTTTAAATAGCGTTTCACTGGCGATGATTTCCCGTTACATATAGTTACTCAGTAATAATTTCACATTTCTTGTCAATTTAACATAATTTAATACAAAAACCCGGTGGACCACCTTGGCGCCCCGACCACCGGACTTAGCTAGTTTTCTGAGGGAAACCCTGCATATGTACATAAATACAAATTGCTTTGGGTTTATTTCTAATGCAAAGGGCACAAAGACAGAAAAGAAAGGGAGAGAGGTGGGGCAAAAAGTTAAAAAAAGAAAGGAGATAATAGAATGAAGGAAATACACGGTTATATCCTACAAGGCTGCTTCTACACCTCCAGAAAGAGAGAAAAAGCAGAAAACTGATCCTTTTGTTATATATATGGATTTATAATGTTTCTTAAAATTAAGGATTACAGTGTTTAAAACATGACTGTCTTCATTCCTAACCTAAATGAATCATGTCCATTTCACTGTGATTATTTTACATTTCATAATTTTTTTAGTTAAAACTTTTACATGAGTTTGCTACCTGATACGACCTAACCAGACTTCTCTTCCACATGAAGAATACAAGGAGGTAAGATGGTGAAATGCTGTATAATAATGTTTATGTCAGTGAGTTGTGCTAATGACTTTACTTTAGTCTTGGGATCGAGTTTGGTTCACTTAAAATAACATTCACCCATTAGCCTTTAATCTGCTAAGTAGTTAGTACAAGCTTTGTTAATTATTCACACTTATACCAAAGAACATGTCATCAAGTCAGTTTTTTCAAGCAATATTTTGTGCAGAGTTTTATATTGAGTCTGAATTGCTGCCTCGCAGTAAGAAAGTTTAAATCCCATCGTTCCTGCGTGGTGTTTGCATTGTGGGCGTCTCCCACAGTACCAAAACATGAAAGTTTGGTCAATGGGCTACTGTAATTTGCCCCTGGGTGTAACTTTGTGCATAGTTATTTATCCTGCAACATTAAAGCAGCGGTAGAAATGGGTTAGATCAGTCCATGTTTGACCCAAGAAAGGCTTAGCAAAATAACCCAAATGAGCTGATTTTATCCCATCAGCTTTCAGAATGTATGTGTGTCCTATTTACATGAGGGGAAGAAGAGTACAAGAGTAGTTAGAGGCAGACCATCTAACTGGGGCTAGTCCTACGTAAAACACGAATTTCTTTTCTAAATTTCCCAAGTCAGTATGTCCCATTGGGATCTAGTTACAGAAGATTCAATATGGAGTCAGTGATATCCAAGGAAAAGAAGCGTTGTTTCTCCATGTTCGATAATAAATCCTTTTGTTAAACTAACACCACTGTTAGGAAAGGTTCATATTTCACACCTTTCACAAACACCAAGACAGCAGTTTTCCTTTAAGAACTGAAGTGGGCCTAACGCATTGAGCAGTTGCCACTTTTTACACAAACATATTGGGAACAAAAGGTAGCATTCCTGCCGAGAGACCGATGCCATCAGTAAACGCAAAGAAAACTTTTCAGGACAAGTCAAAACAGCGTTTTGTCAAAAACTAATCTAAAATAAGGAACGATGTAAAAACAAAGCAGTTCATTTATTATGAAGGAAGATTTTTGAAAGCACTGTGAATTGATGTAAAACAGAACAGTGAATACCTCTCACTGCGGCTACTGTGGAGGCCAGAGGCAGATTCAGTCATATTGGCGCCCAAGGCGAGATATAGGCTTCCGGCCCTCCAGTTCCCTATTTTGTCATTATTTTTTAACCGCTATTTCTCTAAGACCTACTTTCTGCTGATTGTTCCTTACTGCTGCAAGTACGAAGTTTATCTAGTTTAACTCACATTTGCCATCTCAAAATCTCTATAAGAGCAAAGAGATCTTGAAGTTCTTGATTTATAGTACCTTAAGACCTCTTAAGGTACTATAAATACCTTATAGTATTTTTAGAACTATAAATACTATAAGACTTATAGTATAGTAAGAGCTCTTAAGGTACTATAGATGTTTATAGATGTTGAGGTTAGTTTTTCTGAATACAGTCAGCTTCTGACACTGGTAGAGGCACACCCCAGCTTGTCATAAATAGCACCATATATATATATATATATATATATACAGTACAGACCAAAAGTTTGGACACACCTTCTAATTCAATGGGTTTTCTTTATTTTCATGACTATTTATAAGGCAATAAATCCCACTTATTAACCTGACAGGGCAGGTTGACCTAAGAAGTGAAAACCATTTCAGGTGACGACCTCTTGAAGCTCATCAAGAAAATGCAGAGTGTGTGCAAAGCAGTAATCACAGCAAAAGGTTGCTACTTTGAAGAAACTAGAATATAAGGGCTATTTTCAGTTGTTTTACACTTTTTTGTTTAGTGCATATTTCCACATGTGTTATTCATAGTTTTGATGCCTTCAGTGTGAATCTACAATGTCAATAGTCATGAAAATAAAGGAAACTCATTGAATTGTATATATGCAGTACAGACCAAAGGTTTGGACACACCTTTTAATTCAATGAGTTTCCTTAAAATTATGAGCAGAAAAGTGAATCTTTTGGCTTTTTCCATTCGCATGTGAACGGAATATATTAACTTTTTTAAGAAACACTTGAGGAAAGGGAGTGCTCTTGCATGGCAATGTCAAAGATTATTGCCAAAATTTTCAAAATTATTATTATTCATAGTTATTGTCACATGTAGTGAGTTACAAGAACGGTTTGTTAGATCTCCAGGGTAGTACTTTCAGACAACATTTCTCTGTCATTGTAACTCCTCACTGGACAAATTCTAATCAAAATATTTGAATTATATATTGGAGATTTTAGCATCACTTCACGAATAATCTGTGATGCTTAATTTTAGCATTCTGTATGCCTTATTCTCAACTAAACCGTTATTTCCCCCCCATCTTTTGTTAGTTTTTTAACAAATGTTTGATTGTGGACATTGAAATCATTTTAGCTATCGTGAACCGCAAGCTCGGAACATAATTAAAGGGAAAAAGCTGGGAAAAAAATTATTACACGTGCTTTTAAACTTTTAGACAATTGAAAACACACAAAAGACTGAGCTTCAGGAAGTTAGCGACTTTAAACTGGAACAAAAAATCCAAGCGTATTTCAATACGTGGCCAAAGAACAAATGTCGGTATGTGTCAAAGGACCAGGATTTTAATTGTGTCAGCGCGCTTTGTCCCTGCTGGGGGCGGACGCTGCTGCCACTCTGCTGTTACCACGGGGTGAGCATGCTCGCTCTGAAGCAGCGTTCAGGTAAGTGGCACTTGTCGGGGTAATATCTCACGAACGGCTAATCAGTATTACTCATGTTTCCTGACAGGAGTTTTATGATGTTGCAGACTACAGTATGAATTCCTATTTTAATTTGATGGTGGAGGGAAAAAATAACCCTGCAGGATTATTTCCTTGTTAGATATTACTAGATCTGCTGCCTTTGTATGACCTACTCGAGGGAATGACCAGATGTAACATGCCGTAAGCCAATTAGGTTAAAAGATGGTGATTCTGGAAGCTTGGCAGCCCTAGCAAGCAAAAGGGGTCCAAATAAGCCCAAATGCACAATAAAGAAGGCAATAGTAATTAATTTATTTCAGACACAATATGGGTCATACTGCTGTAGCGGAAATGAGGATATGAAGCATGGCACACAAACAACTCCTTTGCTGTGTTTTTCACAGATCTTTTTTTTTCTCTCCTGTTTGAAACAGAGTGGCTGAAAATCGGCTTTCCAGTAAATCAAAAACAGCGTCTCGCTTTACAGGTGAACAAACAGGCCTCTTGTTTGAGCTTCGTATTTAATATATGGGGCCCAACGCAACTCCTTTCCAATTACAACATATTCTGCTCTCGCTGTGATTAATCTACACCGCACAGGAAGCTTTACAGCCTGAAAGGTTTGTGCCCTTGTGGTGCCATGTAAATGTGTGTTTATAGTTGATGGATTCAGTCTGAAAGGCAGTGACCAGTGCCAAAAGCAGTCTGCTCTCTCTAATCTAACACCTTTTCAGAGACCAAATTTATGCTTTTTTTTTTCTTTCTTTCTTTTTGCTCACATGAAAGCAAATAGAAACATGGAGCTTGAGCACTTATATAATCTGTGGTGGTCCTAGCATGAACTGTAATGTAGAGGGGAGAGAAAATTTGAAATTAGATGAGAATAAAGTAGAAGATATGTTGAGAATTGTAATTTTAAGCTGAGCAACTCTTCCCATATTCCTGCCCGAAAATATTTGAATCTTTTTAGCTTTCCATAGAGAAATTGGTGGAAGAGAGCAGCACTCTGTAATAAAGGCATTGATGAAGCTATCACCATGTCCAAATTGCTTGCATTGTATCTTCTAAGCACTCTGGTTGACCAGATATCAATGATTTTGTAAGCACTGTGAGAATACAGAAACTGGCAAACAATTAGCCGCTAATGATGCTAAAGTTAGCATCTACTTTTAGAGCTTTCTAACACAAGACGCAACCAAAAGATAATATACGAAGAGGTCAAACCTGGACTAGATCACTATAAACTATATGGAGATTTAATTCAAGCATAACCTGTGAGTTATAACATCTTTACTACAATTTTAAAAACAAGTTTTTTCTCAAAATATTCCTGTGTCATTGGAGCACTTCTGACTTTAACCTTTACCAATGTAAACATTTTCAGAGCAGGTTGTGTCAGTATTAAACATTCATCCGAGTGAGGAATGACTTTAACCCATGGGCAAGCCCCGGCTCCCGTGGAGACTTGACCAGGCAACACCTCGGGTCACCGCGCAGCGTACAGACGGAGACAGAAATCAGCTGGACGCCAGATCCGCTGCCAAACCTGCGATACTCGAGATTATGAAAGCGCCGTTGGTCTGAGGAGTGAGTCCGTGAAGTGTTCGGATAAATATTCATGTAGGACTGACTGTGCAGTCTGCTGTGGAGGTGGAAGGTGGTGTGTGTGTGTGATTATGTGTTTGGACATGTGTCTGTACACGGTGTTCTGATGCAGCCACTCACCACCTCCACCCCCACCCCCCCTCCACACCAGCGCAGGGCCAGCCAAGGTTTGCAGTCACATGTTCGCCGGGTCTCCAGGGCTAATCGGCAGGTACGATGGTCACCGTTTCCAGAAAGAAGGGACCACTGAGGAGGACATCCCTATCTGCCCCATAAAATTTGCCCTCTCTTCCTTCCTTCCTTTCTTTCTTGCTCCACACTTTCGAGCCCTTTCTTTCACTCCTGCATCATTTTGCGCCTGAACAATGCTAGCACTCAGTTTTCCCACTTATCTCTCTCTTGTGCTCGCACTCTCTCATCACCCTCTTCTCATTATGTGGTAAGTGTCAGGTTTGTCGATGGCGTTATTTGCAGGACAAAGGAGACTGTTAATTCTTCATGCTCATTGTCTGGTTTGATATTTCGGAAAACAGCAGAGGACGACGTCGCGACGGCCTTCCCACACGTCTCTGGAATCTTTCTAAGTCAGTTGTGCTAAGCTGACAGTTTTCCCCCTTTTAATTCAAACGACCATGTGTCAATGAGAGGCTGACATGCCAGCTGCTGCAGCAGCAGAGTAAGGACCAGGCCTTCTGTCAAACCCACGCACACTTGAGCCTACTTAGAAGTCTGACTCTTTTGTCACCACTACTTTGTCGTTTCGCTGTAGGATTTTTGAAGAATGAGCAGAAACCTCAAATGTACCTTTAAAGGGTATTTCAAAGTGCGGATTCTGTTACAAGTTACGTTTATTTGTATGGGCAGTTCAAACATTACACAATAAGCAGGCGAGTTTTTAGCCTTAATTTAAAGCTCCTCAGTGTTACAGCATCGTTTTCTGAAAGTTTGGTCCAGATTTGTGGCGCATAAAAGCTGAATGCTGCTTCTCCATGAACCTGAAGAGATCTGATTATAAATACAACAGGTCTTTAATGTGTTTTTCTACTAAACCTTTTAGTGATTTATAAACTAAAATAAGTATTTTAAAGTCTATTCTCTGAGCTATTAGGTGCATATTTAGGTGAATGTCACTGAACATTTAGACAAGGGCTGTCTTAGCACTGTGGTGAGCACAGAACCGGACTGAAGGACATCAAAGCGGTAGGTGATTGTTAAGGAGCTATTTAAAAGATTATTAGCAGCTATTATCTTACCTGATAATTCTCTTGCTGTCTTCATTTAGCATAAATCTATATCAGCTGGCTCCGGAGACTGATGATAACAGCAGATTTTTATTTTTTTTACACTCAAGCTAATGATTATTTAATTTGCAGAGGACATGGAGGTTGGAGCTGCTGTGCCACATACTGAAAACTGAATATCTTTAGATTCTTATGTCAAAGTGACTTCCTGATAGAGAGCTAGTACATTGGACCCCGAACATTCAGTATTCCCAGAGACATTTGCATATTTGTCTGTGGAACGCCACTCCAAATTATTTGTGGAAAATCCATCTATTTGCTACATTTTTCTGTAGCGCATGTCTAAAATACTCAAAAGAAAATGCAGCTTGGGAAGATGAAACACCTAGCGACAATGCTTCTGAACATGCTACTGGCTGGCATATACAAAGCAGCCAAATAAGGAGCACTATTCATTTTCCTCGGGTATGATTGGCTGCAAGCCTAAGAGCTGAGATAAGAAAGACAGTAGATTGTAGATATTAGCTTCTGTAGGAGTTCTAGGAGGGTTTTCACTGAGTGTATTAATGCATAATGTGCATAACGCATCATCTGGATTCATACAAAAGATGCTAGGAGAGTTATCCACTGCAGCGAGGATATTTAAGCTTATAATATATGAACAGAAACCCACTCAAAAATTGCAGAATGGTCGAATAAGAAATTTGACAGACTTCGGCAGGCGTTAAAAATTTCCTGGATACAGTCACTGACATAAAGTAAAGCAACCTAAAAAACCAGAAATTTTACAAAGCTTTAATTTATTTTTTGACTAGGTTTTACAGTACCTTACTTTTATGTGACAGTAAGTTTAATTACTGTTACATGTTGCATTCTCAGAACATGCTTTAAACAGGAAAATGACTGGTGGCGCACCACTTCCTTTGACAGTTTCCCATTTAAATACCCATTGTAAATAAATGTGCGTTTAATAACTGCATAACAGACATTTTCAAGTTTTAAAAATAGCATTAACGTAACTGCAATCTGGGATCAACTAATTTGGGGTGTAAACAACATGACAACACCAGGAGAGTCATTTTTGCATATAAGATATTAACTTTAAATGAACCTTGTGACAAACATCCTGTGGTAAAGATGGAAAACCGGTAAGACTAACAATTTTTTTTGTGAGTGAGCAGGTTAACTATTGATTAACACGTTAATGGATAAAGGTTGTGCAACAAATTGTGTGCATAAGAGATCCAGATCTATCCTATCCATCACCTCACCAGATGGATCCTATCACTGCAGCAGGCACTTCCTTTAAGGCGTCAGGCCACCAAATTTAAATTTGATGTGGGCGCAGGAAAGATGCCATTACTTTTCAAAAATCCAAATTTAAAAGAAGGTTTCCAGTTGAATTTGGGGATGAAGATGCCATGAGAGTTATCTGCTCCAATTAAGATATTACCTCCTCACAGCCTTTTCACATAAGCTACTTAAAAAATCCTGGAGTACCCCTTTAAGCCTCTGTCTTGAGTGAGACTGTGGAAAGTGACTAATTCGTTTGAACATGCTGTCCAAATCCTGCATTTTTTTTGCTGTTATATTCAGTGGGACTCAAGGACAAAATCGTCAGGCGACACTTTGTTCTGACCCAGACAACAACCGCTGACAAGTGAGGAAAGAAAACGTTACCTGGACAACCTCTTTGACCACACAACAGCCAGACATGGGGGCGCTTGATAAGTCACACACACACACACACACACACACACACACGCACACACACACACACGCACACGCACACACACACACACACACACACACACACTCACCCGATCTGTGGCACAGTGGTGGGTGGAGAAAAAAAAAAAGAGGGCCCACAATAGCTCCAAACTCAAACCCTGGTTCGTATCTTAAGGCTTAAATATTAAATGTAGCTTGAAATGCGATTCATTTTATAGTGTTTGGACTTGATGTTTCTGGATATAAAAATCTGCAACTAAAATGTAAAGAACCTGGGATGCCATCTAGATTTGTGCCAGTTTTTAGCTTGATTGGCCCTGACCCGTGACTAGCACAGTGGAAGCCAAAAAATTTAATCTTTATTCCAGTAAGTGAACACACCATTTCTAAAGATGATGATGTGGTGGTAACAGCTCTCTTCGGTGTGAAAGAAATGCTGTTTACCTTTTGGTAATGCCTCTTGTCTAATTAATGCTAACTTTGCTAAGCTCTAATTGTCTTCTGCGAGGAATGAAATGCAGTTTACCTGTTGATAATGTCGTTTTTTAGTAATGCTAACTTTCCTAAGTATTGTCTGGGAGATTCTGATCAGTGCATCTCTGTCTTTCACTAGAGCATTCTTAAACCCATGTCGAGATGGATGCGAAGAATAGAAAGTCGACATGTTTTGCCATTTGTGTTGTATTTTTGCATCTGAATGATAGGAATAATTACAAACACAGATTATTTTTACATATGGGACAATTGTCCCAGGAGAAAAGCAACAGGGACACAATCACTTCCTATACGAAAGCTCTGTGATTACGCCTCTGCATACATTTTCTACCTTATTTATAAGCCAATAGAGTGGGGGTGGGCGTGTGTGTGTGTGTGTGTGTAACCTGTTGGGTTCAATCCTGCAGGTGTACAGCTCACCACCTCCGCCTTACAGCCATGACTTACAGGAAAAGTCCCGGGTGAGCAGAGTGATTTCCCTCCCTATTCAGAAAGCCCCTTCATGCTTTGTTTAGCAGATATTTTTTATCTAGAGGTCGTCTGTGAGAGGTGATCTTTTAGAGCACGTTTCTGATTTGAAATTAGATATATATTTTTTAGCATTTTTCTTCATCCACAAAAGTTCCTTTGAAAGTTTTGCTGCTATCAATCAATCAATCAAATGTTATTTGTATAGCTTATGTCAGCAGCAAGGCATTTCAAAGTGCTTTAGATCATAACAAACACAAAAACACAGAGTCATGCAACATAGGATCAACAATCAAAATGTTACATTAAGTCAAGTGCCATCATTGAATTTGTAATTGATTACGTTTCAAATACAATTCTAAACAGGTGGGTTTTTAGTTGAGATTTAAAGGAAGTCAGTGTTTCAGCTGTCTTACAGTTTTCTGGAAGTTTGTTCCAGATTTGTGGTACATAGAAGCTGAATGCTGCTTCTCCTCGTTTGGTTCTGGTTCTGGGGATGCAGAGCGGAACCAGAACCAGAAGACCTGAGAGGTCTGGAAGGTTGATACAACAACAGCAGATCTTTAATGTATTGTGGTGCTGAGCTGTTCAGCGATTTATAACGCTATGCATTACAGAGGCATGAAATACCTCTAAAATAAAGGAAAATCAAAACTAGACATCAAATTAACATTAACTAAGACAACAAAAGTATAAACATTTGTAAATAAATAACATTAATTTAAAAAATAACAAAAAGCCCCTCTTTTGGTGCACAGACAGTTTCATGCCAGTTCTACATTTATACATCTGCTCCTTAATGAGTTATGAGTCCCAAAAGTCCCTGGAACCTTTTTAGGACTAAATACGAAAGCTGACGTTGACCCATCCTCACTGGCAGACAGCCCAAGTGTTTACTGATGGTAGTGATTCTGATGTGATGGATGCAACGTAACACCAGCCCTCAGACAAACGACGCTGCCCTCCTCAATTACAAGACAGCATGAAGTGGCTCTCCATAATGAATTGATAAGATTACGAGGTTATAAATTCATTCTGGCCTGCCGCCAGAAATCTCTTCAATGCAAAGAGGAAGAGAGGATAAAAACTTGTAAATATTCAGCTGTTTTTAAAAAAAACCCATCTTAACAAGAATGTTAACAGTTTGTGGGCGTCCCAGCTTTAATGCACATAAGTGCACCACTTGGTCAATTATTCTCTCTGAGGATAAGGTTTTATGAACTTACAATCCACTCCTTAATACCCCTTAGTATAGGATTCTGTGCAATAAACAAGACAAAGCATCGCCTTCTAAGCTGATGTTAGACTTTGTTCAAGCCTCTCCTTTCTTGAGGTAATTGCAGTAAGTGCTGGGAGCCTCAAAACATCTTTGTGGTGCTGAATAATTTGCAAACTGGCAGGAAAAGCTGGATTGTGATTCAACCAGGTCGAGTTTGCACGTTGGTACATGTAGTCGTACTAACACATGCAACGTTGCATGGAGAAGCAATGGATAGATGGATGTTTTTACATTGCTTATCTGCTAAATACATGTTAGTATGCATAAAGACAGTACCAAAAACACATGAAAAGTCCTAATTGACATTTCATACCTCAGTGGACTGATGTAGTCACTCAAGGAATACATCACCACTCTGAATCTTGTATTTTTTGTTGTTGTTGTTTTTTTTTAAGCAAAAGAGACAATAATTAGATTAAGATACTGTGTAAAGCAATCCACACCAAAGCAATGCAGGAATAACTGGTCCTGATGATCCGCCTACTTGTTTTTAAATCAGTAGCTCATAGAGTGTTAAGTTCACTGTGATATAACAGCGGTACAGTTCGAGCAGTTCAAATAGCAGTGACTGGAGAGTAGCTCACTTATGGCAAGACAGTCTGCGTATTAATTTGACATCTTTAACAACACGTGTCATTTTGCTTATTAGTTTGTGGTTTTCCATACAGATTCTCCTAGGCCTGATACGCCTGCAGGCACCAGCAGACAATTAACAAAACAAGCCCGATGGGAGAAAGTGCCTAAGATTTTGAAGCCCGTTTACTTTTTGTTTTCACCTTTAGAGAAGTTATTCAGTCGTGTTGCAGAACATTGAATACTTAATACTCACACAGTTACAGACAGAACATTGTCAGTTAGTTTTGCTCTAAATCAAACATTCTGTTGGCCTACAGGACACCTTTCAGTTCAAATTGGAGGAAAACATTTTAGATTTTAAAGAGACTTTCTCAATATGCAAAGCTTTCATTGCTGTATGTAGAAGCTCTTGGTTTCAAGAGTGGATTCTGTTTCTGTCTATTTCTTTGAGTGTTGTTTTGTGTCAAAAGAAACACCAGGTTAGAGCATTAACTTGACTTCCCTTCCTGTTGTACTGCATTTCATAACAAAGACCCAAAAGACAAAGGCTGATACCAAACTGTAAATTATGTGTTTTTGCATTTGGATAATACATTTTAGCTTTCGTCTACTTTGAATTCGGTCAATCTTAACAGTCCAAAAGATTTTTCCAGCTGCTTTTTCTCATTCTTGTTGTCACACTTGATCACATTTGTGCATATAAAAGTATCAATAACTGTTACTGTGTGACGTTCTGTATTTGTAAAGGTCCCTATTGTTCTCTCAGTGTCCATTATAAAAGTAAAAACTGAGCAATCTCTTTTGATTGCCTACGCTTCAACATCGACAGCTGTAAAAGTAACGGGCTCTTCTTTGATGAGATTTTAGTTGCTTGGGGGGGTGAAGAGAGAGGGACTCGTCTTGCATGAATTGAATTCAACAAGATGGCCACTTTGATATTAAATATTGATCCCCATAGATTAACTATAATGTAGATATGCAGCCTGCAATCCCAGCAGCGACTCCTGGCAGAGCTTAGGCCGGAAAGCTGTGCGAGTCCTCCACAAGTCGGGCCGAAGATGCTCCCAAAGGAAACGGCGCATTGTGTTGGGAAGAACACGGCGTGGCCAGGGCCCCAGACTCCCTCGGCTAATTTACTGGGCAGAGACAGTAGCAATGCGAGCCATTTTGTCATCATTTTGTGAAACGCAGCAGCTGTTGAATGGGTACAATTGCCCGCAGCTGTTTGATGATGATGTGCCTGGTTCTGCCACTGAGAGACAGACACATGGATGATGTACGATTAACTTGCTGGTTCTTACTGGGTCCATCATGCCAGGGGCTACACGCCATAGCGGACGCAGCTTTGTCTGATTACAGGTTGACTTTGTTTGCTGTCCACGTGAGCATCTGCGGTTGACGGCAACAATCTTGCTGTGTCCGTTAGATGTTTGCTTTTGAGTATCGGGTATCTTACAGACACAAAGAGACAGAGATACTCGAGACTGGAAAATGTGTTTTGACAACACTCGGAGAGATAAGAGGCAGGTCTCTGGAATCTCACTCTGGGACATATTTTTCTATTTACACCTCCTCTACTACGCAGAAGGGATGCTTAATCCTCTCCGTGATTTGTGGCTTCACTGCCAAAATCCCCTCACTCTGTTCTTCTTCTCCTCCTCCTTTCTTGCATTTTTTTTCCTTTCCTTTTTTTATCTCTTACAGTCCATCACTGCTTTTATGTGGAGTCATGTGGCAGTCAGTTCAAAGGTAGGGTTTGGGACAGAAAAGAGCCCAGTGCATTGAAATCCCCCCAAACCTCCAATAACAGTCCTGTAATCACTTTTAATGTGTTTTATTGTCATCTTTTTCACAGATTAGACCCACAGTAATCTGTCCTCCTCCCTCCATCTCATTCCAAGCTGTTATTTTTGGCACCAGGATATTCTGCTTTTTTGGATTAGTAGGTGTGCAAGTGTTTTTTTCCCCTCTCTCCCTCTCAGGCTAAGTGAGTTTATGTGTGTAACTGAACGATACAAAAAGATTACTTTTTCTGCCACTATTTTCCAGGAAATATTTCCAAGTTGATTTTTGGATGGATTTGTTTCAAAGCAGAAGATAATGTGGCTCCAAACCCGATATTTGCCGCATTACATGGAAGGCTGTATTGTATAGAGGTCTAACTCGACCTTATGTCATGAGATCTTGTAATAATGTCACAAAAAACTGGTGTTAAAGTGAAGTCTATGACTTTGTCCAGTCCTGGTTTTATTGCATGTCGTCTTCGTACTCGGAGGTCGTATTGTCCGACTTCCCAGAAAAACAACAGCGGGAGGATTTAAGTTCAGAAATCCTCCCAGGAAAGTCAGATTTCATCCAATAAACCAGGGGTCAGTATGCAATAAGTCCCCTCTCTATACAATGCAAAGTACATTTCCGACTTAAGCTATAAAACTTAGCACTGCATCCCATTAGACTAGTGACACATATGGTGAAATAGCTAATGCTGAACACTTCCCATGTGTTAAAATGCAAAAAATAGAGAAGAAATATTGTCTTATTGCATTTCTTATAGTGATTAACACCAAAATGAACAACGAATCCCACCGTTTTTGAATGTGCGTTGTCATTCTTCATTAAATGACATATCAGGAGCCTTCCTGACTGACCTGTGTTGTGTGTGTGTGTGTGTGTGTGTGTATGTAGCCTAACTACTATTTACTCTTGCCATTTAAATCTGTCCTGACTGATCAGAATACAGTTAAAGTCCTGCTTTACATTTATATAAAAATGGTGCATTAGCTTTTACCACCTGTTTTTTTTTATTGCTTTTTAATCGTCACTAAGGCTACTTTAAAGTTGTAAATGGGTCTCAAATGCTTTTAAAAAAAAAGTAATCTTTGTTTTAAAAAAAATCTCATTTTGTGCATAAAAACCTGTATCTGTATGTCAGTAGACAAGTAGCATCCAATGCTACTTGTGTATAAATCTCATACACCTCAGTCCCATTTTTGTGTATCTACTTGGCATTTAAGTGGTGTTTGAACACTCCAGTATAGATATTCTACTTATCAGTCCAAGTGCTACTAATGTATCGCAGCAATGAGACACTCATTGAGTAATCACATGCTGCAATATGCAGACTCTCTCTCTGCACTGATGAAGTTTTGTTATGCTTTGCAATGCTGACTGGTCAGAGATGCTTCATTCGACATGCTACGACTTTCTTTCTGGTTACTCAACAAATAATTTGACCAATTGGGTCTAATGGTCTGATAATTTCCAGAGCATTGGGTATGGAAAAAAATAAAATCATGAACAATTCAAAGATGTGACCGAAGCTGATGCTCAGAAACGCTCTTCATTTCCACACACTTAAACCCACATAGCCAACGGCAAGATCACAGCAGCTTTAAGTACACGAGTACACATTTTATCAAAGAAGCAAAAAGTAATCTTCGCATATAGGAAATCCAAATTACTTTTGGTTTGCAATGTATCATTGTTTAAATAAATGATAACTGCACAAATTCAAGAAAGCCCTGTGAATAGATTAAACAGAAAAAAAGGTTATGTAAAGTCACCCGCCTTTAATCTTTTGTAGACCCCTCTAATTCATATCAACCTTGGAAAGCACACAAGAAGAGCTATCTCCTCGTTACCACCCTGGGCTGAATACTGACTGATGATTTTCATTTTCAGTTATCGGCCACGTTGCTAATTTTACATTTTTTTAATTAACTCCCAAGTATTCTTGGAGAAGACTCACTCTGATTAGAAGCTGCAGAAGGGTTAAGGTTTTTACCCTTTTAGACGTCAGCACAGCTATTCCCCTTGTTTTTTTAATATAAGTACCCACACGGCCACTTTTCATCTGCAACCTTTTTTCGTGTAATTTTTTTTTTTTTTCTCACTTGATCGTTACAATTTTCTTGCCTACCCAAAGCTGTCATGACTCTTTCACTCTCTTCCTCTCTCTCTTGCAGCCTTCCCCGGCCCGCTGTGTGGAGCACGGCTCTGCTGGAGGATGGTGATGAGACTCCCCACAGGGATAATGACATCTAAGAGTGTCTCTCCAGCGGATGTCCCCTGGATTTAATGCCATCCAACGCTTAGCCCAAGAGAAATGTGCGCCCCCGAGACAGCGGCACAACACACAGGCGCGCGAGGACAGCCGGTTCTGCCAGTTCGACAGGCAGCCGTTCGTTGAGATACACAAAGAGACAGTTAGTCAGACTGGCCGGCTAACCGGCAGACATCTGGCAGGAATAGAAGCAGACAGGAACAAACACACTGACACAGGTGAACAACTACATGAGGTGGGTGGCATCACAGTAAGACCAGTCTCCACACAGCTAAGACAGCTTTTCTAATCCACCACTAGTACAGGGGCGGGGATATCTACTGCTGTGTATATAAAACTAGCTTGATGAGGTTATACATCCTATCAGCTAACTCACTCAACCTATGATGTAAAAGATCTGTTAAAAATAGCGTTTTCTTAGAGAACACCGCACAGTCAGGGCATATAATTGAATATGGTGTAGTAGGACGAAGATTTTAGCAAGTTTTCTCTTTTTCTACGGTGGCAACTTGCATCGAGTCTGGGCTGCTACGACAATTGATGGCATGAAATGCAATTACTGAAAAATAAATTAAACTTAGCCACCTCACTAAAAATCCATACGCACCGTGCTCAGCCCTTAAGCAAAACAACTTGCTGGCATCATTTCAATGATCTCAGGAGAAACTGGTAACGAGGAAGGGGCATCCGTCACTGTTTTCGTTTTGATCGAATCAGAGAAGCAGAATGATCGCTTTAAAAAGGAGCGCCGCTTAAAATCATTCTTCTTTTGTCAGCCGTGGTTACCTCCAAAGAAACATGTGCTGTCATCATTACTTTCCATCAAAATGGCTTCACGGGTAAAGATATTGCTGCTATTAATATTGCACCCAAATCCAATAGTTATTTAATCAGCAGGGACTTTAAGGACAGAGTTTCAGTTACTGGCAAGAGCTGAGAACCAGTCAGTGCCAGGACTACGCCCTAAAGAGGATTCAGCTGGAGGATCGGCTTGCCCCCGGTGCACAGACTGCTCCAAAATGGCGGCATACAGGTCAAGATTTTGAACAATGGAATGGTTTCAAGAAGGGCAGCACAGAGACACTTAGGGTGATTTCACATCATTCTTGCTTAGTCCGCTTTGATCAAACTCTTGTTCGTTTAGAAAGGTGTGGATATTCAATCGAACTCTGATGAGGACCAAAAAAGAAAACTCTGGTCTGACTAAAAACCTAGGTCTCGGTTCAATTGAAATTAACTCTGACGCGGTTCAAACGCAAATGTGAATTAAAGCGGACCAGACTGCTCCAAAAGCAAGGAGCGAACTACAGTGCAGGGCATTCTGGATAAATGGAGCCAAAACAAACGCGAAAGTCTAAAGTTCGAGGGAGAAATGTCCTGTGCTCTCTTACCAAAGACAAAAGAGAAATCTTACAACCACTAACATCTGTCTCTACTCCATCTTTGTTTACTTTTAGTAAAGGCGGAAGTTGCACTCATGCCTTCTGAGGTTTTTGTGTTGCTTTCTTCATTAGTTTGCCTCCACAGGTGAGGAGGGAGAACAGGTTTTTCAATTAGCTTGGATCATTTGACATATAGTGTGAAAGCAAACTGCAGCAGTTGAAAATGTAACAAAAGTTGCAACTTTGTTCCCCAATTGAACCGAATCCACTGAGCTATCAGGTGTGAGTCCACCCAAAGAGACTATCTTAAAGAAAAGCATGAAAGACAGACTGACATTCTGCTATATCTGAAACGACCAAAGAGAAATGACAGGTGGATGCCGACTTAGTCAGTAATGGATTTTGACAGATTACCCTGTTAGCAAGTGAAGTAAGTGGCTGCACAGGCACCTCTCCCTCATACCTGACAGTGATGTTATCATTCCAGTGTTCCTGCAATGCTAGCACCATTCGTACAAGTTCATATCTCTTAGAATCTTGTCTCAATGGCATAATACTGATTTCATTCATAATCCAACCAAAAAATCTAATTATTGTACGTTCCATACATACCAAGGATCAAATTGCAAGCGCTTTGCTGCCACTTACGGGTCAGAGTTTGAAAGTTATCTGTCATGGGATTTTTATAGTGTTAGGCTGTTTTGTAAAATCATTTTAATTTGGACCAGAATGGATTGTACAGAAACTGGTGTTGCAATTTCAACATCCTATTTATTTGTAGCAGCATTCATAAAATAATTAACATTGATCTGGAAATTTTTGTAATTACTGTTGCATCCAATTATGCCTAATGTCACTAATTTGCATTTTACCCAAATATCTAGTGTTTGTGAATGCATTCAAATAAATAATTGAGTTAATTTAGCATCTGCTTGGCAGCAAAAACAGGATTTATTTTTAAATAACAAAAGAAAATTCAGACAGTAAAGAAATTTAAAGGGGCTTTAGAAACAAATAGTAAAGTGCTTTTTAAAATGTGTCTGAAAAGTTAGCGTTCGCTGTAAGTGGTGACTAAAATGGCTGTCACAGCTGGGGACGACGTGTAAAATAATGTTTAGAACAGTTACTGGTGCACCAAATGCAAAGTGTTCACTTATCCATATTTATGGATGCAAATAAACCCAAACGGTGGCAGCAAATAAGGGGAGCATGTGTAAAAAAAGATCTGATGCCAGCTCAGGTCAGGAGACCTCCAGAGCCTTTCTGTGCCTGTCGCCATGGCTACCCGGCGGAGTCCATTTGCAGAGAAACAGTCGGCAGGGTGAATCGCTCCAGTACCTTCAATTAGCAACCCATTATCATTCATGAGTTTGTTTGTGCAAGGCTGTGAGATTGAATTTCTGTTAGCCCTTTTCTCCCCACACACTCGCCCCGGCTGAAATAACGGTGAAGCACGCAGCCGCGGATTCGGCCGCAGCAGCGTTGAGTTCCAGCACAGAGCTCTCAGTTCATCCTCCTTTCTCCCTGGCACGGTGTCAGTTGGAACTCCCAAGACATTCAAAGTTCAGAATTTAGCAAAATAGCTATTTAAAGCTGCAGTATGTAACTTATGAAAAATAGTTTTTGCATATTTGTTGGAACTGTAACTACATTGTGACAATATTGTAATAGAGACAAAATTGAGCTCCTCCGCTTTCTTCTGTGCTAACTAGAAACACCCAATCAGAGCCAGGAGGCGGGTCTTAGCGCTGTCAATCACAATACCTTTTGGCCTTTGACCTCTGGTACACTGCAGCTAGCATAGCCTCTTTCAATGTCAGGCTAGTTAGCACTGATGACGGTAGATAAACTGTTTCTCTGTCATTAGCACATTTAGCAGCGAGTACATAAGGATGATTGCCAGTGCTGAGACCTTCCTCCTGGCTCTGATTGGTTGGTTTTGGTTGGGAGCGGTGTATTTCTTCAGACAACAATAGTAGCTCAGGGAGGAGGTGGAGGAGAACAATCTTTGGTGACAGTTTTACCCAATATGAAAAAAAAAATCTTTATAAAGTTACACTCAGCAGATTTAAGGAAGCTCTCTGAGAAGAGCTTTTGAGAGTAGCCATCTTACATTTCAATTTGAACGCTATTTATTATTTTCCAACAATATATTTCTGCTGTTATCATTGCCCGTTTTACAGTCAGAAGAGCAGCTCTTTCCATCTGCTAAATCTGCACGAGGAGCAGAAAATCAGCCAACATGTTGTGCACTTACTTCTCATCCTGCATTGCCAGAGGGCAGCAAAATCTCCATTGTTATGATCGCAACACTAACCATTCTCTCTCTGATAGGACCAACAACAACATATTTCACTCTCGATGCAACACAATTAAAGCAGTGGTAATAAACGCAAGACAAACCTCTGGCCTTACAGCTGCCTCTGGTGCTGTATTTGCCCTCCTGGCTGTTTCATGTGATAGAATGGTGTTGACCCCAGTGGTGCCAGACCCTCCATATCAAGTTATTATATTTATGCAGCCACTAAGCTCCTGTACCATTTCACAACGCTGTCAGCCCCGAGTTGCTGTGCATGGACGAGGATTGCTGTGGACGTTCTCAATTTACTGTTGAAAATTGAGTTGCAAGCAACAAGAGAGAACCTGAGAAAGAGGGGTGGGAGGAGGAGGAAGGAGAGGCAAAGAAGAAGAAGAAGAAGAAGAAGAAGAAGAAGAAGAAGAAGAAGAAGAAGTGAGCCCTGTATATTTTATTCAGTGGCAGCGGAGTACAATTCATAATCAGGCCAGACTGATTCACAGTTTTAATTAAAAAGTAGCCTTATAGTGCCGGTGGTAACATCTTGATTTATGTAGACCCAACTGCAGGCTTCCATCACCATCGAGAGTGAGTTCACTGGGGGAGAGGATGGGCAGGGTGAGGAGCAGGGGGTGCTAACGCTGAGGGAGGGGAGGCATCTCATTCCTCACAGCAAGGTGGTAGGCTCTGTGGGTGTCTCTGTGTGAGAGCATCAGACTGGCTGTGTGCAGGTCTGTCTGTGTATGAGCCTGACTGATACTACTGCAGTGGAATAATGAAATGGATTTCCTCTGTTCGTGCATTTCTTTGTCTAACGTAGATGTCATTAAGCAGTTGTTTTTATATCTCACTAATCTGAGTTATCCTTGTCTAATAAAAGCAGAAAAATCCATCCAAGCCAATCTGGCACTATTAAAAGATGATAACTGTCTCCTTTAATTCTTGACTTGATTATTAGCCCTATTGTTTGTTCATTTGCACACCGAGGCAGATTCTTGCAGTCTGGTAGAGTCAAGTAATCACTTATCTGCACCTGGCTGACAACACAAAGACTTCCAAAAGCAACACAAATTAAAAATGGATAATCTATCAGTCTGGAAAGCCTTTTTAAGGCTTTGGGATTAGTGGTGCACTGATTTGAAAATTTGGGCCAGTGTTGATACCGATATTAATATTGCTTTTATGGCCAAAAACTGATAAGTAGATCACTTTCCTAAAATTATGTCCTAATAAATCTTTTGCCCAAGAAAATGATATGTTTTTTTGTCTAAATCACCTTTAGCAAAAGATGGCAGACCTTTATTTACTCGGAAGGTAACACATATTTTTTTATTTAATTTTTCTTTTTGTTTCTTTTTAAATTTGTTGCCACCAAGGGTGGCATCTTTGCTCCCTTTTCATTTGAAAACTACACAACTTGTTCCATTTACTCAGCCGTCTAACATTAAAATTCGCTCGAGGATGTGAAACACTAAAGTGACAAAAGAGGCTAAAATGCCTTTTCACATCATTTTCCTGACTTTGGTTGTCAGAAAGGTATATTTAGGTTCCTCTGGGTCTGCTGTCCTTTATGTTTAGAGGTCTCTGTCCCAGCGCACCTGAGTCAAATGATTGCATTACCGCCTCACTATGCCGTTAAGTGCTGCAGAAGCCTGTTAATCGCCCATTTAAGACACGTGTGTCAAATTCCTGTCCTTAAAGAAAAATGCCCTACTTGTTGGAGATTTGTCCCTACCCCAACACATCTGATTTAGATTATTGAATTACCTCCTAAACATTTCATCAAGTCCTGTTAAAGGCTCACTGAATTAGGTCAAATGTGCCGAAGCAGGAGCACATCAAAAACATATAGGGCATAACTGGACACCCCTACACATCTACTGTTATGTAAAAATCTATTTATAAAGCATTTCCTGGTTATATTCTCTAATAATGTCTTTTTTTTTGTACCTTTTTTTCTCTTAATCAAATTTAGTAAAGACAGCCAAAGACGGTTTTCTACTTCTTATGATGCTGGCCTATTTAGAAACTAAACAAGATCAACTCAACTTAATCAAGCTTATTCTTTTGACTTCTCTCTGCTGTGCTCATTTTCAATTCAAAACGATGTGAAAATCTGGGTGAAAAGTGAAAACATTATGTATATTGGTGTCCAAATGAGACTGACAAGCATTTGGGGAAAAAACAAAAGCTAATCAAGGCTAATTTTTAAAGCATCAATGGGCGTTCATCTTATTCTAAATGAAGACAAAGACTTCCCAATGTTAAGTAGCCATAAAAAGATATTTGTAGACATTCAGCATCCAGTCATGAAAAAAAAACAGCAACTGTGAACGGAGTTCTTGTTCGCATACATGTTGGCATGAGCGCTACAGCACAGCAAGGTACAGCTTAAAAATAGAGTGAGGTAACCATTATGCACATTTTTATTGTAGAAGGTGTATTCTGTGCAGTTTCTGAGGATGTTGTAGCACAGGCACAACTAAAGTCTCAGGTTGTGATCAGACATTATATAACAAGTTTTGTAAAAACCAAGACACAAAGGGAGTACATGTAATGAATGATGGAGAATGTGTCAGAGAGGTAAAGATGCCTTTTAAAAACTGGAAAAGTGAATGAGTGGGAGGACGAGAGCCAGCTATGACAAATGAGAAGAATGCAGACTAATGAATAAAGACATGAACACAGAGGGAATAAAACACAAGATGATCTTACCAATCAAAAGCTTCAAACATTCTTAACCAAGACACAAAAAGCAGAACACAAGAAGTACTAAGAAACACCAAGGAATGAGTTAGTGACAATAATCATCACACAACCATCCACACACACACTCACTGAGGATTTTAGACGGACCAATTAACCCGACAGTCATGTTTTTGCAGAAAGACGCCTGGTGGAGATTCAAACCCAAGATCTTCTTGCTGCAAAGCAACAGTGTTACCAACTGTGCCCAATCAAAATGTAGAAAAAAAGTACAAAAAGTGAGAACCAAACAATACAAAGACTTCTGGATCATCACAGTAGCTGTTTCCATTGACTGTATAGAATTGCGCAATTTGACATTGTGAAAATAAATTCTTAATGGAAAAACACAAATAAATTTTAAAAACTCCAGTTTTTCAATAAAAGGTTTTAGCACTAGGATGAGGAGGTTTTCAGGCTGTATCGAAATTGGTTTCTTTTTCAAAAGTGCAAAGGAAGCACTTCTTTTCACATCACGAGTCACATGATCAACAACTGGATATTGCCATTGGTGCAAACCATGAAGAAGACAGCAGGAAGTGGTTCGAGGATGACGGCGCCGCATGTTTTTTAATGACTTGTATGATTTAATGGCGTTACTCAGCGGAAACACTGCAATTGTTAATTTGTGTTTTTTCTACATTGATATCGACAAGGTTTTGTGCACATCTGTAATGGAAACGGATCTAGTGAGAATCCACCATGATTAAAGTTCCATCAGCAAACACTCACACACTGCCAGCGAAAAGCCAAAGACAAAATTTACAAATGATTTTCTGTGGGTGGTGACCTTTACTCATCAAGATGGGTGCAGAGTTGAAGTGGAATGAATTACTGGGGAGGTATGGAGAGCTCTGAATTTAGAAAAATACCAGATCCAGCTAATTAATAATTAACATCTCCAATGCATTCTGAACACTTATTTTGATTAGCTTATGCTTGTAGAAATTGATGTTTATTGAAATATTCACAGCTTTTTATGATGCTTACAAAGCAAATCCAGAATATGAGCTTACATTTCCAAGTCTGGTTCAACTTTGGTCACCGTTTCATCTTATTTCTACACAAACATCCAATCTGACAAGCTTCTCCTGTCTCAAGTTTTTAACTTAATGAACAAAATAAGTTGGCTAAATGGATATCATGAGAGGATATAATAGATAGGCAGGTGGTGGTGGTGTATAAAAAAGCTAGAACCGCAAATTTAACCAGGGCTGATGAAATTTGCTTTGGTCTGACAGTAATGTTACGTTTATGTCAGACCCTCCATTTAAATCACCACTGAAACTGAATCCCTTGATATGGTCAAATTTTAATTAAAAGGCAGTGAGGAAGAAATGAGAGATAAATGCAGAAAAGAAGAGAGGGAGAGACGGGACATGAGAAAAAAATAAACGACGGCCAGAGCGCGGAGGAGTTCTGAAGTGAGATGGAAAGCAGGAGAGAAGACGAGAACGATGGGGAAAAAAACGCCGAGTGATTACATGAGCGAGATAAGTGGCAACTTATTCTGCAGAGAAGTGAAAACAGAACATCTCTGTCTCTGCAATATTGTCCTTCCTCTGCACTTATTTTCAACGGCTTACAGGGCTCTCTCTCTCTCTCTCTCATTTAATTTTTAAGGGCTAGTTCCATCACAATTATGACAGAAACCAAAGTGCACACATGTAAAACCGCTGAATCACATGCAAACATGCGCCAGAGCGCACCCTGACCCTCCTCCCACGACACGTGCATCTAGTGCTTCACTATAAAAACACAAAATCCTTTGGTCTAGTTTCTAGTGCAACTATTTTAGTACACTTGAAATAAGACAAAACTAACTTACAAGTAGATTTTTCAGCAAGATATAGTAGCTTGTTTAAGGTAAATAATTCCTTAATATTGATTAAAAAAAGTACTAGCTATAAGTGAAATAATCTGCCAGTGGAACAAGACATTTTTACCATATTATAAGTGAAAATGTCTTGTTCCACTGGCAGATTATTTCATTTATAGCTAGTATTTTTAAATTAATATTAAGGAACTATTACATTAAAACAAGTTTGTGCATCGTGCTAAAAAGTTACTTGCAAGTTAGTTTAGTCTTATTTTAAGTTTACTAAAATATTTGCACTAGAAATTAGTCCAAAAATACTCTAAGATGTTGAACATATACACTTTGTATGAATAAATCTCAGACACTACAGAAAGGTAACTTTCTGTACTTATATTTAATGAAGGAACTAAAAGAGATCTTGCATGTTTCGACTCATTATTGCAAGACTTTAGTTCGACAAGAGGGCATAATCCAAGTTTTTTGTTGTTGTTGTTTCTAACTGGTTGTTAGTGCCAACTCTTTTACAAACAGATGACTTTCCAGATTGTTGGGTATCACACACCATCTGGTTTGCTGATTGTTTTTCATGCAGTCAGAGGTGGCACAAATGGGTGCCTCCTTTTGTTAGTAGGGCATAATATTTCACAAGCTTGGCGCACACAGAGAGAGGTATCTTTGAGCAGTTATGTTTTGTACAAACTCTTTATATCATCCAGAGTCCTGGACCTTGTTTTAGGCTCTTTTCTATTCAGCTCAACCAGCAAGAGAATTTCAGGTCTGAGGGAAGAAGGCTGATGTTTTGTGAACCTTGCTGTTATAGTTGTGCTTATGTTTATGATGGCAGGAGTGAAAACTCTTACCTGGCATCCCTCCCAAACATTAGTTTGGCACATACACAGCCTCCAAAAGTCTGAAATGTTCTTTTAATGGTTTTCCAACTCTGGATAAATATGGAAGAATGAAAACTGTGTTTGGAAAAATGTTAGAGTTTCCCGACTATCATTTTGTGATTAGACGGATAAGAAAATGTTAATCTAATCCGGTCCTTTTGGGTTTGAAATATGTTACTTTTATAAAAATTACATTTTATGACTGATAAAACAGTCATAAACAGAATTAAGGAATCAAAGATGAACTCTTAACTGGACTGCACTCAAAAACTGGTCTCCACTTTATACCTTACACATGTACAGAGCTAAATAACTTCTATTTTACTGTCAGTCCTGCACTTTATATTTTATATTTAGATTTATATTCATATTTTATACTGTATTTTATTTTATTCTGGAGTAACCTCACAACATTGGAAGCTCAAAACACTGTCCTGAGCCGTATGTAACGAAATTTTGTTCTGTATACACCCTGTGCATGCAAAATGACAATAAAGTCAGTCTAAGTCTAAGTCTAAGTCTAAAGATACAAAATAGTGGTTGAGAGACTGAATAGTAACATCCAACTTTTCCAAATCTAGTATCCACCGGAAAGATAAGCCAACTTGAAGAGCCACTTTCTTGTGTCATCTGTTCATCCATCCATTGTCTAAATCTGCAACAAATTGTAGTGTCATGTTTGGGCTGGTGGGCAAGAGACTGCATGCATCCCGGTCAAGACCCCAGTCCACGAAAGTGGCAACACGGAGATGGACGGCACTGAAAACCGAGCATCAACATACCAGGCACTTTGAGGCCAGATACACTAAAATCATGATTTTAGCCTGGAGTACCTGGAGGGAACCCACACATGCACAAGGAGACTTGCAAATACCAAGCAGAAAAAGGTCATGATGTAGCATGGCAACAGTGCAAACAATTGCACAAACATGGGGCTTGTGTTAATTCATGATTAAAATAAGTAAATAAAACCCAATTAGTTTAATGTTTTGTACTCAGCTTTTCAAAATGTTACAAAAAATATAACTGACAGAAGAAGACACTTTGAAGCTAAAACTTGAAATTTGTGAAATGTTTACTTTAAAATGACTTTTTAAAGGTCAATTAGAAGCTTCTAGAAATGCAAAAGTAGAAACTGAATAACTCAATGTCTCAAGCTGTATTTGTGTCACTGGTATAAAATTTTCTCTGCACTAAAAGGATAATTTATGTTAAAGGTTTTAACACGTCTGTACAAACGGTGACGCTCACCAGTAATATCTTCCAGTCATGATGCTCTCTCATCGCTTTATATGCACACACTCTTGCTTTTTTGAGGATTCAGAGCAATAGAGAAGGTGCTATCTCTTGTCACCCTGAGGGTTTCCTTGCATTATAAAGGACATCAGACTCCTGGGCGACAATTACAGATTATGTCAAAGGGTAGTTTTGTCATGACTGACAATGTTATTCCAGTGGCCCTGGACAGAAATATATTATCCAGGTGTCAGACCTGAATGTGCCCATACAGGCAGAAAAGATGCTGCTTGTTTTTAGACATGGGAGGAAACACGATTCTTTTCAGCGTCTTTCGGACTTTGTTTAAAGTAAATACACTATCAGAATATTGCTAGCAGCTTCAGCATGTAATGTTCTTCCCAACAAGTCTGCATTGTTTGTACTTTGCCCATTGATGGTATGCTGTAGTCAATGAAACATGCATTTGTTACCTCTTCAATTCGCTCTTTCATTTTCCTTTAGACGTATATTTTACTCCCTCCGCATTGTGACCAAAACTGCATCACGTATTAGCGGTGCAGCCAAAGCCTTAGAAAGATAAATAGGCACATTATGCGAGAGCCCTGAAGCAGAAACAGCTTGAATCTTGAGATAAGCTGTCAGTTTTCACCATTAATATGAATGTCCCAGAGCCCTATACCAGCCTGGGACAATTTAAAACAGATAATCCAGCTCCAGCTTTTATCATAGATGAATTTAATAGAACATATAGATGACTCAGCGCACTGGCGCGTGCATCGTGCATCGTGCAACGTTTCACTAGTCTCTCCTGGATTGGCCAGTGTGTGTGTGTGTGTGTTGTTTTTTTCTTTTTTATCTTTAGTTTCTACAGAAACACACACTCTCACACACGCATTCTTAATAAGGTTGCCATCAAGGTCTGGCCGCGTGTGCATGTTCTAATTATCTCATCTTTTAAAGGTGACACATTGTTGGACTGGGGTTTAATTTCACACCTGATCCACATCTAGCCTTGCTTTTTATTTACACTCCACCTCCAGCAAAACATCTCACACACACACATGCCCGTAAGTAGTACACCTACTCCAAGGACTCTATTCTCCAAAAGTAGCCTTGTACCCTCACCATCACCCCAATGAGTCATACCACTCACTATGTGGCGTCCCATACCGATGAGCTCACGGTAGATGAACTGACAAGCTACCGTTTTGCATACCACCTGTGTTAGAAAACAAGAGTACAGGAAAACTCACTTTCCAGCCAAAACAAAAAAGACTCCAATTAGACGGCGTCCTCTGCGAATCAGACAAACCGCAGTCAGATTGCATTAACATCACATCAACTACCGATTAATCATTGTTCTAAGAAGAACTGCGTTTAACTACCTGAGAGAATGAAGTTGCAACTAGTTACAGTTTAGATCTGGGAGGGAAGCAGCATCCAAGCTTAGCATGCCGCGCTTTAAAGTCACAAAACCAGTGGATAATGCTAATGCTAGTGCTAGCAACATGAGACTGAATTTCTCTCAAACACTAAAGGTCTGTGCTGCGGTGGGCGATTTGGACTTGAAGGTTTATCACAATATTTTGTGGTATTATTGTGATAATAATAAAAGTGACGGTAAGAAATATTTGTTACTTCTTCTTCTTTAGTGAACTTGAGGTATGGCTGTGACTGCATAACGCTGCAAACAGCTCCACAAATGCAGCGCTTGGAAAAACTTTATGGCACGCTACTTTAGGACACTAGTCACAAAGAAATGTGATTTGCACCACCACGCTGCACACATTAACTGTATTTAGTCATTGTTTCAAATTTGTTGATATTTATTGATGCTCTCAATGGGGAAAACGGTGGAGAAAATGGTCAAACTAACAATTGCAACAATACATAGAGCTTTGGGTGGTTTCAAACAACTGGAATTTATGGTGACAACAATAAATCAATATTTAAATTTATCGCCATAGTACAATTAATGCAGACTCCTTGTCTGTACTACGTGATAATCGGATGTCTTAGACAAAATCGTTTGTTGAATAAATCTCTGGCAGTGGTTTAGGGTCACTGCCACTGCCTCAGAGATCTAGAGTCAATTAGTGTTACAGACGCTTTATTGTAGAGATTATACGAATAAAGACGACCAAAATCAAACATCAATCATTGAACTAGATGGATATCTCTTCAAACAAAAACACCAACAAAGTAAATCACTTTAGACAAATCGTTTACTTTGAGTACAACATGAACAGGCAGGAACAGCCAAAACGGACAACAGTGAAGTACCAATTCAACACAGGCTGGCAAACCGGTTTAATCCTCGCTTTAGAGATTCTATTAATACTGCTACAAATTACACAAATAAATAAAGACATGAATCTTTAGCAAATGAAAGCACCTGTGTGCATATTTTCAGAAAAAAAAGCATTTTTAATACCTGAGTTTTAAAGTAAAAAAAGGAACAACTATCCTGAAAAAAAAAAAAAGACTAAGATGGCAAACTTTTGGCCAACATTATCTTTCTTCGTGATCGTTGGCAGAAAAAGCAGATAGGAACAAACCCCCGGTGAGGATGAAACTGCCGGTGGCGATTTTCCAACTGAGCAATTTTATACTGTTTTCAATAGTTGTGATACTCCACGCTGGCTCCCAGAAATCGATGTGAGATGCAAACAGGAACAATCGACTGAGCACACAGACGAAGTTAAATAGCTGCAGGAGCGCTGCATTGTGTTCAGGTGCATTTTGTTTAATCAGTCAGACTTTGACAAACCCATTATGTCTGTGTGCTTTAGAATAGCCCATGTGACATCTCCTCTCCTTCCTTTTGTCTATGAGCCCGATTTTTTTCCCAGCATTTTCCCATTCGACGCTGCTCCTCTCTCCAACCATTTCTCTCTGTAGCCTATCTCCCACATATCACAGCTTTTGACAGTGTGTGAATGGGGTCCCTCAGGGAGGTATTAGCTCCCTATTGGGAGTTCTTCTGCTATACTCCTAGCGGCCATTTCCCCCTCCCCACTCTTTGACACAAAATAATCAATAACTTTTAATATAGAGTCCCGGCGAAGGGCTGCTGCAGGAGGTTTTGGGCCAGACCGAGGTTGAGAGACTGAAGTGGGGGCAGATCATGCTGTGGTGAGCCCACAGATACAGGGTGAACATTAGCCTTGACATTTCAGCTGAAGCGGAGCTGAGAGATGCCGCCTGACATTCGGCTCTGCTAACAGAAGAAAGCGTATTCAGGGATGGTTTAGGGTCACTGCCACTGCCTCAATGTTTTATCTTCACAGCTATAGAGGCAGTCTGTTAAAGATTTTAAGAGTGGCAAGAAGACAGATGATACACTGCCGTCTAGTCTCTTATAGCGAGGCAGGGGATGTAACTGACTTCTGTACAACACTGTAGCAGCGGGGGTCTTTTGTTCCTGCTATACAGTGAATTATAGTCTGGCACAGCTTATGTAATCGGGGTATAAAAGTGACGCTGCGCCGGAGAAAAAGAGATTTAAATAGAATTAATTAGTTGCAGCTTCTGTATAACAACATAATCAAGTCTAATTGTCCAGTATTAATAACCCAGCAGGACACTGGAGTCGCTATTCCAGAATAGTACTGGATGCACCTTTGAGAAGATAATTCAAGATTTTTGAAAAGGAGGATCTAACATTGGTTTGTCCTGGAGGCAGAAGGTGATGGGTAGTTCAAGAAAAATTATAAACAATCCCTTTAAGCTCTGTTTAGAGCAATTTCTGAGGAAATCTAATCATGTCCGATACTAACAAAAGATTTTCCTGAAGAGCTTCAAGTCAGAGAAACTGATATAGAAATAAAGCATTGTAGAGCAGAACTATTACAGATTTTACACTGCCTTACCTTTCTAATTCTGAACAGAAACATCTATATGTTACATTCTGATGGAGGTCGTTGGGGGTGCACCATCTCCTACGTCTGACTCTTGTGTAAGTAAATAACCAACATATAAATGCAACGGCGCACCAATCACTGTCCTTGGCACTAATTGACCGGACCCCCAAGAGTGGAGACCAGGAAGTTTGTAGATGGTCTTCGAGCTGCTTTACATGTTGGATATTAGTTCTGCAGTCGTGCTAAAACAATTTCCACTGTGTATACTAATGCATATGAAGGGATAAACTATGTTTGAACAGGCAGTCAGTGTTTTTAGAAGGGGTCTCCGGTGTTTGCAGGTTTTCTCTATCCATGAGCAGCTCTGGTCCACTGTAACCTGAAACTATGTTGTTGAGAATGCAGTTGTTTTAAAGCCATAAAGTCCTCTTTTGTTTCTGCCTGTCCCAAACTAATCTTCTAAGGAGTTACACTAAACAAAGTCCCTAATAGTTATTTACAGTTAGGCATGAGACTGCTGCCAGGATCAAGGTATAACATATTTAAAAAGTTACCTTTCAATAAACCATCTTTATATGTTAAATTCAATTTATTGAGCTCTCAGAGAATGTTTACGAGTTGTTGTTGTTTTTTGTTTTCATCTGTATGGAGCCCAGAGTGCCTGTCCCCAACCTGATGCTGCACACTGTCAATCAGCTGGCTCCACTTTAATCACACTTACAATCCACTGACTGGCATTTTGAGCAAAGATCTTGACTGAATAACTTGTTGATCAATAAATACCAAAAGGGGTCAAATAGTTCGTAAAGTAAGAATTTGGGAACTAGTGCTTACTCAAATTTTAATAAGTGAATATTTTATAGTTTTGCTTTGTCATTTTTAATATAACAATAATAATAATAATGTTTTTTTTATTTTAAATATATACGTTAGTACCATAACATTATGAAAATATGCCATTTTTCGAAAGTTACACCTTACTTTAAGAAAAATATTAACTGCTTATAAGGTTTTAACAGAATCTTACCGTAAAAATAACAGCCTATCCTTATAGAGCAAGAAACCCAGAACATCATTTTAAGTGGCATTATTTTTCACCGCCACTCCAAGCCGCAGCACACACATGTAAAAGTGTGTTTGCTTTGCAATCATGCATTGCCTCACCTCCGCAGCAAAACAATCAACACTCTGCACCGTTACTCCTCGAGGCGCAAGTACAAGTGTTTCCTGTCAATCACGGCTGCATAAAGATGCTGACCCCTGGCATTCATGCAGTAAAAACAAATCGTTCACCTGCCTCCGCAGCCCAACCTTTAGGTGAGAACGGAAAACGGCAGAGCTCAGAAAAATGTTGGAACACACTCAAAATGAGGAGTTGGGAGAACATGAACAGAAAAAAAAAACACGTTTTTGCTATGTCAGCACACACAGTCACACATATGAATAAAAGAAGAAAAATGTGAATAAAAACAAACGCTGGGAAGAAAAAAGACGCTTTCATTTCAGTTAATTGCAGCTTGTTCCAATCAAGCTTACAAGACTGTCTCTTTGGTTTACTTCAGTATGTATTTACAATAAAAATCTAAAACAAAAACAAACCTCGCTCCTTCACATGTCGACACCGACGCCAAATCAGGTAGAGCAACCAAAAATGATCCAGTTCTTCGCGGCTCAGTTCACATAATCAACAACTCATTTAGGCACTAGATCTATCCAACAACTGGAGCACAAACATTGACAGCACCTGAAGCCTCCTCGCAGCAGCGTCTGAGCATGTGCCAGAAAACAACAGATGCCACCAAAGCAAATGTTGGAAGTGCAGCGCTCGGCTAATGACGGGATCTGCAGGCCGTTTTCCAGGTGACTTATGTTGCTGCGTCTCAGCCGTGGGGGGGGGCAGGGATGAGCGAAGCCCTATCGATCCGGTGTCCTGCAACCCCATTCATCCTACCACATGGATCCTAGCAGTCGTATATAGGTCAAGCCAAAGCATGTGGGTTCGAATTTAATTCATGCTAATGAGCATTGGACTAAAATAAACAACCGACTGGGACCTCCTCCATCTTATTGGATGTCAACGTTTTACAAGATTCAAGATTATTCTGTGAAGAAACGCAGCATCGTAAGATGCCCAACATGCTCAGTATGATTGGTGTTCATTAAACTGAGGCAGGCCTGAATGTTTTAGGAAAATTAGAACCGTTAGATTAATGAGATTTGCCCACACACTGCTGCGGGAAAAAAAACAACAACAACTTTGGATTATTTGGAGGACGTGCAGCAGAACAAACATATCAAAGGTCATCAAGTCAAAACGGTTCGACTGTTTACGTGGCATCCACAGAGACGGGTTCTCGATACATACTGAAAATGTATATCCATATGTTTAGAAATAAATGCAAAACCGTGATGTGTGCCACAAATTTGACTTTCTTTCCTCCCTCTTAAATTTCCGTCCCCCCCCCCCCCCCCCAGTGCTCTAATTAAAGACGAATCATTCCATTTAAAAAAACTGAAAATATAAAAAAAATAGTGAAAACAACAACTGTTTTTTCTGTGACATTACAGTAGAGGAGAAAACAGAAGGTGCTCATTTATCTCACTGCTACACCCTAATGCATTAATGTGTCAGCAGAGAGAGAGAGAGGAAGGATGACCCTGGAAAAAAACAAACAACAACAACAGCATATCTTTCACACATCAAAGATCGCAGCCTCAGTATATTTCACCAGTTTATTATCTCTGACTGATGACATGGCTTCCCACAGTCTGAATGGGAGACTCGTGCTGAATGGATTTGACTGAAAAATGATTGAAAAGCCACACTGCAGTTAATTAATGGCACTGGGCTGTGCTGATATAATGAGAGGGCCGGAGTCCTATTAAGCTTAAGGGACGCAAGGGTTGGAGGTAGAGGCTTTTAGAGGGGGAAAAAACTCATGAGTCATTATTATTATAATATGTTCTCATTTATTTTTACCCATCGTTTTTTTCTAGAAAAACTACCAGCTTCATGGACTTCAGTAACACTTTTAATAATTAGAAGAAAATTAGTAGTCTGTAAGAGTAAATGTGACAGAATTAAAAAAAAAGGTTTTGTAGGCTCTAATGGCCTTTATCTGACAGGTGTCTGACAGGACGGACCGGGCTGAGACTCGGACCTGTGACGGCCGCGTCAAAGGCTGCGATCACGCTGCAGCCTGAAGTGACCCAATTCAGATTTATTTTTTTTTGTCAAATCGTGTTTTCTTGCCTTGGTCGTTCACACCTTCACATAAATGCGACCCGTATTTGTTCTCCGGTGTGAACGGGCAAACGACCTGAAAGTGTCCCGCCTGCGCAGTAAAGGGCGCAATAACGTCAGTGTGCTCATGGTTTTGCCATCAGTCTCTACTGAACAATGCGGTCGTTTTAAACATAATAACCCCTGTTCTCCATAAAATGGACATTCATCCGTTTTGTTAGAGCCTACACTGGCTCCCTGCAGCTCAAAGAATAGACTTTAAAATACTGTTGTTAGTTTATAAATCACTGAATGGCTTAGCACCACAATACATTAAAGACCTGCTTTTATTGTATCAACCTTCCAGACCTCTCAGGTCTTCCGGTTCTGGTTCTGCTCTGCATCCCCAGAACCAGAACCAAACGAGGAGAAGCAGCTTTCAGCATCTATGCACCACAAATCTGGAACAAACTTCCAGAAAACTGTAAAACAGCTGAAACACCAACTTCCTTTAAATCTCGACTAAAAACCCACCTGTTTAGAATTGTATTTAAAATGTAATCAATTACAAATTTATTGATGGAACTTGACTTAATGCTGTGTTTTGATTGTTGATTCTATGTTGCATTGTGTTTCTGTGTTTGATATGATGTAAAGCACTTTGAAATGCCTTGCTGCTGAAATGTGCTATACAAATAAAATTTGATTGATTGATTGATTTTATTTTTAAAGAGGCAATAAAACCCATGTGGTTCTTTAGAAATTTAGATTCAGTTTGTGTAAAGTTAGATTAGGAACACCTTGACAAGGTACAGCTTTTTTTTTTATTCTAGCAAGTTATATTTCTAAAATTGGAAGACATTTAATAATTTGCACGTATTGAAATAGCTTAAATGTTTTATTTTTTATTATTCTCCCCTCTAGGGGGTCTTTTGTGGGCTCGAGTATCCCTTATATGAAAGTAGGCTTAGAGCAGGGGTGGGCACTCCTGGTCCTCGAGGGCCGGTGTCCTGCAACTTTTAGATGCATCTCTACTTCAACACACCTGAGTCAAATAATGAGGTCGTTAACAAGACTCTGGAGAACTTGACTGCACTTAGGAGGAGATTCAGCTGTTGGATTCAGGTGTGTTGGACCAGGGAGACATCTAAGAGTTGCAGGACACCGGCCCTCGAGGACCAGGAGTGCCCACCCCTGGCTTAGAGGGAAGAGGGGAAGATGTGCAGCAAATGTTGCCGGGTCACTTCAGCCTGCAGTCTGAAAGGACCCATAGTCTAAAGTCGCAACCAGGGCCGGTCCAAGCCTTTTTGGGGCCCTAAGCAGTTTTTTTGGGGGGTGGGGGCCATACCAACATGTCAGCACCAAATGATTTATCATTCCTAAGAAACTCTATGTGTGCAACACACCTACTATCATAAGAATCATTTGTAAATAGCATACATTATACTAGTGCCATTATTACTGTAAATTCTAACCTTACAGGAGTAACGAAGAAAAAAATAATAATCTGGATTTTGAAATGCAATGTATTACTTAAATTTTAAGTGCCATTTTATTTTAACTATCTGAAAGTAACATCAGTTGATAAACATTAAATTTAACATCTTATATTTCCCCGGTGGCAGCAGCCATCAACAGGAAGAGATGAATTATTAATAGTTATAAAAAACAAGACAGAAATTGTTTTTCCACATGTAATAGCATTTAGTTTGCAATATTCTATGTTATTTAAAATATATGTACATTTGTCTATCATGCTAGTTTGGTGCTCTTGGGGGCCCTAATCAGCCGCTTAGCTCGCCTATGCTTTGGGCCGGCCCTGGCAGCGACCTTAATTACTTTTTCATTATTGCAAAACAAAAATATGAACAAGACACAACATCTATGTGGTAATGTTTTCTGACGTACGGTGGTAGTAGGAAAAGCGCCGCGTCAGCAGCAGCAGCAGCTGAAGTCGCGGTGTGACTTTCAGCTAACGACGTAGTGGCCGACGCCGAGGCACTTCATTACAAAGCTGCTCCACCGCTGGCCGAGGCAGCTACTTAAAGTAATGGGAGAAACTGTGTCCTGGCACTGCTCTCTCACACACACACACCCCCACCAACACACACACTGCCTGCATACTTCATTACCCCCACTGCCACAAGTTCCTGCTCTTCCCACAATCGCTGGCTCCCATCTCTTACTAAAAAACAAAGAAAATTCATTCCTTCCTCCTGCACCTTTGAAACAAGACTCATGGCTCTTTTAACGTCACCGCTGAATAATAGCTTGCGAGAAGAGAAGCAGGGACCCGGAGGGAGGGGGAAGAGGGTTGGTTAGACAGGTGCAGGGTGTTAGATAAGTAGTCGACGAACAACTTAAATGGAGTGTTTAATAAAGCTTCATGTTGGGGAAGAAGAGAAAGAAAATGACGAAGTGACCTCTCGTGAGAACTTGTTGCAAATGTGTTTGCCCTTTGTAATCTAACATCATGAAAAATATGCCTTCTTTTATCTTATCATACAAAACATGCAGTTGCTCTGTTTCATCCACGTTACACACAACTTTTGACATGTTACAGCCACAAACTTCAATATGTCTTACTGGGGTTTTATGTGGTATGGTGTTTAATTATGAAACAAAACGCTTTGGTTAGTGGAAAACTAACATTACAACCATACAACGCGACATGGTCGCCATGGGAATGCTTTTCTTTAGCAGGGACAGGGAAGGTGGTCAGAACTGACGGGAAGATGAATCAAGATAAACGGAGCGCAATACTGGAAGAAAACATGTTGGAGGGAACTAAAGAGTTCAGACTGAGGTTCACCGCCCAGCAGGAGAGCAACTCTTAATGTGCAACCATAGCAACAATGGGATTACAGTCAAAATCCAGAACGAAAGCCAGTTAAGAATCTGTGGCGAGACTTAAAAGCTGATGTTCACTGAGCTTAAAGTTATAGTATATCATTTTAATAAGAATATGTTTTTCACGTATTTAGTAAAACAGTCACCATCTCGTGGTGTCCGACAGATAATCTGTGAAAAGATCGATCTCCTCCAGCTCCTCCTTGAGCTACTATAGCATCTGAAGAAGTTCACCGCTCCTGACCAAAAACAACCAATCAGAGCCAGGAGGTGGGTCTGATTGGGTCATGTACTCGCTGCTCAATGTGCTAATGGCGGAGAAACAGCTTAGCATTACAGATCAACCTTTCATCCGCCATGCTAACTAACCTGACCATTCACAACATGCTGCAGGGTACCAGAGAGCAAGGGGGGAAAGGGAAGAGCAGCGCCACATGAAATTCTGATTAACAGCGCTAAGACCCACCTCCTGGCTCTGATTGGTTGCTTCTAGTTAGCACTGGGAGCACGGGAAGAAGGCAGAGGAGATGCTATAAAAATTACATAATGCAGCCTTTTGGTATTTCGCAAAGAAAAACAGGCAAAATATAGTTTCTAAAGGTGTAAAGCTAAAGAAATAGTGGCAAATACAATGCATGCCAAGTTTTTAAGATATCAATTTGGAAAATAAATAAATGTCCCCTCTGCTTCACAGTTTTGTACCCTTTTGAGTTGGTCTACCACATAAAATCCAAACACAACACATTGAAGTTAGCGTTTTACATGTGTCAAAATGTGGAAAGGTTCAAGGCAAATGACTACTTTTGCAAGACACTACACACACTGCATACATGAACATATCTATTATGAGTTCCTGTCCCAATACTTTCACACTTTGACCACAAAATCACATCCAACTAATCCTTTATTTGTCTGATCAGTGCCTGTAGAGCTATAGAAATGAGGCAGATAGTCGATCTGGCCTGGGGTCAGGCCAAACGTCCGCCGACCAACGAGCGCCATTGATCAAGGCGCGCGCCACTCTACAAACCAAGGATTAAACCATTTATTTGCAGTCTCTACCTTGAACCCTTATCCTGACCCTCAAGCAAACCTGGCATGAGACACAAAGCAAAAAAAAAAAAATGCCTCTGAGGAGTTTCAGAATATCCATCATGGAGCTTAAAGGAGAGGCACACAGTTACTGGGAAGCTGCAGACGCACAAACACACCACGCAGCAGAGATAAGATGGGTTGTTACAGCACGTCTCTACGGGGATGAGAAAACGGTGGAAGGAGGCCCCATGCATCAATATTGTCTTACCTCGTGTTTTGCCAGCCAAAGTCTCATCCCAGCTTCTCAGAAGTAGCATGGTGGTGCGGCCTGGGACTCCTCTCTCCCTTTCATAGCCTCAGACTGAGGGAGGCTGGGGGGGGAATCAACACGAACCAAAAGACAAGATGAGTATCGACCGGGAGCAGCTTCTGGATTTTTAAAAAATGTTCAGATTTATGGATTTTTGCTTAATAACGCTGACTGAATAAAGGCAACGCGGCGACTATTGTTAACAGAGTACAGGTTTTTTATTTTTGAAAAGTAATGACTACGGTTTATAAAGAAAACTCTTCTTTTCTGTTCTGCTTTTTGTGTTTGCTTTAACCAGCTTTGCAATATTTTTGTCGCCGGTATAAATGGAGTTCAGATGACGTAAATCAAGATGTTCACTAATCACTAAGTTTAAGAATGAAGCACAACTGCTTCACTCTTCTATTTTTTCCCCTCCAAATTCCACCTTTTTTTTTTTGTTTTGACCGTAAACAAGGAGCTACTCACAAACAACTTGCAGCCGTTTTAGGTAAAATCCTCAGACGGTCAAGGGAGCAAAGCATCAATGTTGAGGTAATTGCACTCCACTGGACCGGCGTCACTTTTCTTCCTAAAAGATGCTCGGAGAATCTTGCTTTTCTTACGTCTGCCACTCTGTTATTGCAAAGGGAACAAGGAGGACAGAGGGTTAGGAGCAGGCCCCGCTCATTCAAGACTCTAATTAAGCTGCAATGTGCTTTGGCATGGTGTGCAGTCTCCGATCGGCTCTCCTCAGAATGAATAAATCTGGTTAAATCTGGCGAGTTAAAGCGTACAACTGAGAAGTTAAATGGTTGAGTTAGTTGAAATGGGTTCCTGTGCAGTTCTGACAAGGTTTGAGTGTCGTTCTTTTTCTAAAGCTGGATATGTGTGGGGAAAATAAAATATGAGTATGGAAAAACATGAGCTTAATTGCATTTTTTTTCCAGTATCTTTAGACAAGAATCTGAATTCAACAACCTAGTAACTAATCGTTTTGTTGCGATATATTATATTTAGATATATACAAGATATATTTAGATCTTGACGGTTATTTATGCATTTTTATCCAACTCACTGATCATTTCAGATTACAGCAAAACAAACCCATTAAAAAAGAAGAAGGGGAGATTTTGCTGTTTTGGGTTTTCTTTTGCCGATATGTACTTTAGAGTGGCTACTAGGTTCTTGAACTGGGTTTGGTTTAGATATTAAGAGTACCGTAATTGAAATATTTACTCATTTTGTGACACAAAGGTATCACTTATCACAAATTGTAACAAAAAAAGGATCTCTATTTCTTCTAAGTTAACCCTATTAACTTTTTTTTTCTTCTTCTTCTTCTTCTTCTTCTTCTTAAAGTTTGACCTGAAAGAAAAAAGAAAAATCTGGAAAATAGTTGTATGCTGTTAAATACTTTGTGGTGAAAAAAAACCAACAAAATAAAGCCCAACTATGAGAATGGTTTGTACCGAAATATTCATTATGTCATAAAAACTGATGACCAAAATAAAAAACATTTTAAAAATTAAAAGTATGACGTTTTGAACTGTAAACCTTGTAGGAACTTCAGATCACTTTCTACATTGCTATTTTGAAAGAAAGCCAAAATGTGAATCATTTTAAATTAGTATCCCCAAAAGGCGGTACAGGTTGGCGGGAAAACGTATAGAAAAACAAAAGAAAGAATCGAATAAAGCCGATACACATCTCATATTTAACAAACAAGAGTACAAGAACGTCTCAGTTTTAGAGGCGTGTTTGAGCCAAACTTTAGGTGAATAAATGATTAAGTGAAAAATGTTAATGAATAATGAACCAGTCTCTGCGGGGCAACAGATTGTTCTTTTCATATTTAATAGATTGATGGGCCTCACACACACAACAGACGAAAACGCACATGATCACAAACACGTCGCCTCACAACGAGCGTGGTTGTTCTAAAGCGTATTAAAGCAGAACGATTTTCAGCGGCCACTTGACGCTCAGAGGCATTTGTCGAACCTTCGTTCTTAGCTCAGTCCTAATCTTGTAAAGAGGCCTAACTGCATTTCTGTGCACTCTGTGTACATCATTTCTCATGGACAGCGTCTCTGTCGATGCGAGTCCTCTTAATCAGCTCAGATGAATTATTGAACAGCCTTTTTTATATCAGATCATGACCCATATTCTGTTTTCTTGAAGTGAATATACAGCCGATAAAATCCAGATGTACTTTTTTTTTTTTTCCCCCTTTTCGGAGTTGTCCCACACAGGTTAGCAGCTCTGTAACGGGTGAACGGGATTGAGACGCGAGCGGGCCCATTACGAGCTTCAGATGGAGCTCTGCGGACGGATTTTCTCATTTAGAACAAGATGATGGATGGGGTCGTCTTGCAGCACCGCACATAAAAGTGAATCCGAGGTGTTGGGGGTTTGAAGCTCGCTCTGCGCCGACGGTTCTGCTGCGCACTGTCAGAAGCGGCGGTGAATTAGGATCCTGTGATCCCTAGATGGCACAGAGTGGAAGTCAGTGGAATACAAAACACCTAAGCGGAGGGGTTACTGCTGGCTCTGTCGAGGCGGGCGCAGCGCTCGGAGCCACAAACAGGAGTTGCTTTGTTGTCTCATTAAGCAGCAGAGAGGCAGAGTGGAAATCAGTAGGAAGAGGGGATAGGATTATGAATCTCCTTAGCCCCTGCTGTCTTCTCTCCATCCTGTTTATCAATGGAGACTGCAAACGTGGCGCCTTTAAAATCTCTCAAAGGGAGAGTTTGGAATCGTTCAAGGTTAAAGGTTGGAAGCAGTTCATATTTTTGCCTGCAGACAATAACTCTCTTGCATCTTTACCTTGCATAAATTCCGATTAGTTTTTTGCCCCAGATGCTGAGGCTAGCTTCTTTCTAACTAACAGTTAGCTAGTCTAACCGAGGCCAAGACTAAAGTGCAGAAATCACTGTAATAAACTCCAATTTCAGCAACACTGTTGCAGTTTTTGCAAATATCGTTTCAAAACCTTTAAACTTGGAATTGGACAGTTATTCACAGTTGACAGGAAGCTAGGACGTAGTGTGCCACCAATGATTTTCCCTGTGAAACACTAGTTCAAAATTGAACGTGTTAAGCTTTTCTGCCCAAAGAAAAGTAAAATATGCAGAGTAGAGATCAAAACAACAAGGTTTGCTTGAACTGCTTTGACCTTTTTTAAGATAGAAGTGTGCTTTGATATTGCTCCTTCAATTGTCTGTTGGGTTTAGTCGTGAACTTTTTTGGGTTCACTCCTACTAAATCAAAATAGTCTAGATCAGCAAAAACTATACAACCCTTCCAAAAAGCACAGCTTTCCAAGATTTGCTAGTATAGATTAAAGAAGTGTTTGCTTTAAAGTTAATGTCATGAAGCGGTGCGGTGTGAGGTGGTGAGGTAGAGGCAGCGGACCCAGGTATGAGGAATATGGTGATTTTAATGAAGAAGCACAGTCCATACAACGAACAGCAGGCACATGGAAACACAGACGACGAAGAAGCTAACATTGACGAGGATCCGACGAGGAACAAGGAACACAGGTGGAGTTAAATACACGGGAGGGTAATCACAGAAACGAGACACACCTGGGAACAATCAAGGGGAGGACAGGACAACGAAGAGACTTAAGGACACAGAAAACTCTAAATAAACACAGAAAACACAGATCCTGACAGTTAAATGTCAAGTCCAGATGAGTCAAAAGTGCTTTCTGTTAGATTCAGTCATCCATCCATTGTAGTAAGCCACAAGCAAAACGGTCTGACATGGCGCTTGAACAGGCTACAGGTACATTACAGGACACATATTAAACCTTTATAGCAACTGACTTTATATGTTTTTTGACAGGATGTTTTAAATTTATGCAGAGTGAAGAATGAACCCCATACTATGTGATCTATTGATAAAAAACAAACAAAAAAACTCAACAATTGAAAATAAAAAGAACCTGTCCATATACTTCTAACTACAGTACGTTCTAATGGGGAACTTCTATGCAGATAATGAATGAAAGTTCAGGAAAAAAAACAACACGAAAAACATTTTCCATCTTTGTTTCTAAAAAACCGGTAAGATCAACAGATTGTTTTGACTAACTTATTGAGACTCACTTTGGGCTACATCTGAACCTGCAGGGTGTTGACCCCTTAGTCTGGGAATAAAACTAATTGGGAACATAACTAGTTTTATGCTAAATTAAGATTCTAGAAGAGATACAGAAAACAATATAAACGCCTCAAACCTTTTAACAAAACCACACTAATTTCTATCATTTTCATCTAATAGATGTATCAGAGTGGCTCAGTTGTTGGAAGACAACGGATTTATTGGTTAGTCAAATTAACGCCAATATATTATAAATGGTATTCATTTGAAATAAAGTTCAAACTGGGTAAAACAATTACTGTAGTTTCAAATTAGCAGCTAGCATCTTTGTTTTTTATAAATCAAGACTAGTTTTTGACCCGGAAACTAAACCTTTTCCCTCTCAGATTAGCTTTTAGCTAGCTGTTTGCTAGTCAGCTATGGGCCAAATCTAAACATCTTACAAAAGTCCAATCTCAAACTTCATAAGGGTTTATGCAAATGCAATTTGATGAACAGTTTTAGTTTTCATGACATTTGGATTAGTTATTTACACCAGAAATGGAGGAAGGAGGTTGTGCATCACCAAAGATCTTCCCAGAAAGGTTATGCTTTTTTTTTAATGCTTTTATTGTTAATCTTTTCCCGTCCGTCTAACAATTTGGTAGTAAAGTATTGTAAGGTAAAAATCTACAAAAGAAATACTTGGGATAATATCTGACTTTTTCCTTTTTAGATTGAAACTTTTAAAAGTGGTACAAGACTGCTTTGTCTAAGTCCCTGTCAGAAATGGTGTTAGCTTAAGGGTCTGGGACAAGAACTAATCTTTATTTAAACAAAATAAAGATACTAATACTCGTAAATATATTACTATCCCTTCGATCTGATCTGTGATTAGAAACAATAAGATGATGTCTTGTCTTCAATTGTGAGGAGCTGAAAATTCCTGGAAGTCCAGCTTAGTGGTGAAGTTTTTCCAAACAATTTATTGTTCAATTTAATTGTTGGCAATACAGGTTAAATGTTATTCATTGGAAACTGGAGACAACATTTACTCTTGACAGCAAGACATCAAGCTAGATGATGTAATTTTATACGTATGAGCATGATTACAATTCGCAGAGAAAACATGTTCCATCCATGGTGTCAAACCCCCTCTATACCTGTATTTACAACTGCTTACTTCACACCATCGATGTGCTCTACAGAACTAGTGGATCAGCTAAAGCAGGCGTACGAAATGCCTTTTTCCAGCTAACCGTGCTATAAAGTCCACATCAACATCCATTTTGACTCCACTGCCTATTCTCAAGACCACACGACAAACATTACGCTTGACCATAAAAGACTACCACGGACGGTCTCTGTAATCATTACGGCGGCGGGCCATGTGTCAGGCCGCAGAGCTTGCGCCCCGAGATGTCCGCTTTGCAGCGTGGCAGCGGCGGTGACAGCTCTGACAGACTACCTGAGCGTAAGTACCCATCTGCGGAAAGGCTACGGAGGGTCACATGTGTGCCAGGGAGCAGCTAGCAGAATGGGTAATAGACCCTGAGTTTATGAGAGCAGGTCCCAGGTGGGTTTTACAGGTGTGACGCCACAACCTTGACTGAGCAAAAGCACACACACAAGCACAAACACACACTTGCGGTGTAAATCCAAATCACGCTGTCAGACAAATGATTGGAAAGTTAATCAGAGAAACAGGGTCAATCACCGCTGCACGTGTGGTAGATAGATGGACAATGGGGTCTGTGTGTGTCTGCGATGAGAAACAGATGAATAGAATGGGTTTGTATGTGCATTGTGTTGCAGATATAGAGTAGGAATTTGACTCTGGAGTAACATCATTATCACGTTCATACTGCTAAAGCAATTTGGGTTTTGGTGGAATAACGTCAGATAAGAAAAATTGCTCTCAGAAAGGGGAAATGTAGTTTTTTTTCTTCGTGCAGATTACTTTATTGATCTACAAATACAACATCTTCCCGCACCGAGTAACAGTTTTTTTTTCTCTCCTCCTTGTCCAGAGCGAGTAGCTATACAGACCAAGGATTTGCGATGGGAATTATTTTGACATTTGAAGTTAATTTTTTACAAGGCCAGACAATCATTATTCTTTCATTTTGATTCTCATGAATTAAAAAAGGAGAACGAAAGGCGGAATTAGTGGAGGAAAAGTAAAAAAAAAAAAAAAAGATGAGGAGGTGAAGTTTGAGACCTATTAATGACGTAAATAATCCACCAGCATTTAGCACTTAGACACACACACACACACACACACATCCACGCATGGATATGGAAAAACGTCGACTCGAAGACTAAATCAGCTCTTCGCCATCCAAAAGCAGCAATTGAATGTGTGGATCCAGAGAAACATACTCACCTACTCAATTCTAAACAATGAAATATGTGAAATGTGTTGAGTTTTTGTAGGATGGAGAAATAAAAATCAAGGTCAACCGACAAAGATGCTGCTTCAGTCTTTAATCCATAGTTGTGAAATCCACTTAAGATTTAAAAGCTGAGAGACAGATCAGCTTCGGTCCTTTGAAAATTGTACAAAAAAAAAAAAAAGAGAGAAAAAAATCTAAATCAAATTGAATACGTAAAAGTCCAGAATTTTATTTGTTTTACTTTTAAATATATATTTTTTGGTCATTCAAAATCTAATCCAGGATTAAAGGGTAATTCCACAGAAAAAAAAAAAACATCTATATCCAAAGTCCCACTTTTCCGACGTCTTCATTCGGTTTTAAATCTCCGTCAGAAACAGAATGGAAATATTAAAGAACGTTTAAAAAAAACTGAAAATGAGATGAATTGTGTGATCTTCCTCCAATGTACATGTATTTTTTTTGCTATTCATGTGTATGCCTATGTGCTTTTTGCTATGCCTTACTACTCCAGATTGTTCTGTTGCCTTGCAGTCAAAAAGATATTTATCTGTCTTGTAATTCAAATAGTAAAGTTTAATTTACAAAAACAATTTACAAAAATCTTCCTTTGATGCTTTTTCCACAGCGAAGAAAAATGAAATAAAGAATAACAAATCAATAAGTGGGATCAGTGTGTAAGAGATGATTGGATGTTAGCAAAGGAAGAGAAATGAGTAAAGTAGGTAAATGTGAAGCCAAAAAAATATCATAAAAAAATGTTTAAAACTCCTGGAAGATTTTTTTTTTTTTTTAAATCCAGTTTTTTTCCTAGTCCATTCTCTGTAGGTGCTTGTGTGTGTCTGTATGCAGGAATGGGAGTCAGTTCAGTTCGGGAAAGACACGAGACAGAAAGAGGGAGGAGGCAGAGGGGAGGAGAGAGGAAAAGAGGGCATCGAAAACGGAGCCAGAGGACTGTGCAAACACAGATGACGCCCTGGCAGAACGGGCTTTGAAGCGACCGCGTGAAACGGGCCCTTCCTGCTCGGTCTGACCTTCACCTGATCAAACGGGGGGGTGGGGTGGGGGACTGTAAAACCGACGCTTTTCAGCAGATGAGGAAGTTTCGTGAGTTTTTGTGTGTGCGCGTGTGGGAGACGAGAAAACAAAAAGGAACAAACATGTAGACGTGATGAAGCCGCTTTAATGGATACAACACACTTTTTAAAATGTGACAAGGCAGTCGAACGTTTCACGTCCGTGATGATGGCTGGAGAAGGTGCTCGCACGATGAGTCACTTTAGGAAGAGGGGTTAAAAAAAGAAGAAATGAAGTCAGAAAACAAGGATGAAAGAAGGAAGAGTGACGTAAGGAGGGCAGGAATCAGCTGAGAGCGAAATGGGAGGAGAGCCATGGATCTGCTAAATGTGTGTGTGTGTGTATGTGTGTGTGTGGATCATTGTCAAGGTGTGCTACAAACACAAAACGTCTCGCACACACAGGAAGGAAACAAAGACAGACACTAAACACTAATCAGACCTACCTATAGTTAGTTAGGGATCAGCCAGATAAGATGCATAAGGAGGGAAAAAAGAAGGGGGGAAATAGGTATAAAAGTGAAAAAGGCATAAATAGAACGAAAGCTAATTAAAAGACTCTATTAGAGCTGCTTAAAGGAAATAAATAAAACGACAGGTGGAGTCAAAAAAAAAAAGTAGCCAAAGTTACGGGTGGAGGGGGAGGAGGATGAGGCAGGGAGGAAGGGAGGGAGGAAGGAGGGAGCGTGGGCTGCACAGGGAGGGAAAGCAATGGAAAGGGAAGGAAGAATGGATGGAGGGGATAAAAGAGGATAAAGAGGGGGAAACAAAAATCCCCCTCCTCTGTCTCTTTTTCTCTGTCTTTCTGCTTCTCTCTCTCTCTCCCTCTCCCTCCTTGTCTGGCTCATATATGGACGAAATTGTTGACCAGGTAAATGGCAAAATAGATGAGGAGGCAGAGGACCGAAAGAGCGAGCAAATGAAAAGGCAAAGCACCTCCCAGCAGCGCAATGAGGAAAAAAAAGAACAAAAAACGAAAGATAAAAGCAAATACTCCGGTGGCCTCCGACGTCTCCAGTCTGAGAGTGGACGGGGGGGGATTGGCTGGTGCCAGTTGTTCCCCTTCCCCGGCTTGCCTTCCGCTTTCTTCTCTCTCTGTCTCCCCTGACAAAAAGCACTTCCCATCCAGATGACGGAAAACCAGGCACAGATTTCCTCTCCGCTTTTTTCCTCTCAACTCTGCTCAGACGCCGCACGCCCCACGCACAGGCGAGACATTGTTGCAGTGGCAACGGACGGCGTTACCAATATTGCTCAGTGTGAGAAAGAAAAAAGAAAAAGGAAAAGAAAAAAAAGGCATCGTTGGGGGGGGAGGTTCGGGGAGGGGAAGTTGATGCTGCTGCTGGTGCTAGTCAAGCACAGCCTACCTCATGAGGAAAGATACTGAGCTGGAATTGCTCTGTCTCTCCCCCCCCTCCTCGCTTGCCCATCCCTGCAAAAAAAAAAGATAGGAGGAAGGGAGGTGAGCCCACTCGTTGCATTAGTATTCATTGAAAGAGAGTGTGTGTGAGAGGGAGAGAGAGAGAGTGGTATTGGAAAGGTAGAAGGGGGCCTTCCAATAAATGTCGAGGAACCAAACCGGTGTGAAACTAATAAGAGACTGGCTCCCTCTAGAGTCCATCATCAATACATGAGTTTTGGGAAAAATTCATGTTCAACTAACGTTCACCAGTGGAAGAATTTAAAGTGTTTTGTGTATTTGGATTGTTCGGTGGTGGCAGCATCATGCTGTGGCGAGAAAGGAACATTGATGTCTGACCAAGCTTGAATGGAAAAACTCAGATCTAGATGTGCAATGTTGCTAAAGGCATGAGCCAATAGAGCTGTTGCTGCTAAGTATTTTTATATGGTGGCTGAAGACAAGTGTATGCAGTTCAGATTCTTTTTTTTACTATTATTAGAAAGTCATGCATCATTTTCCTTCCACTCCAAAATTATTCGCTACGTTCTGTTGGGCTATCAAGTAAAATCCTAATAAACTACATTTATATTTGACGTGTAACATAATGTGAAAAAGAACAAGAAGTGTCAATACTTTTGCAAGGAATTGTATGATTACTTGACGTCAAGGTGACGTTCAAAACGATTTACTGCTCGGTGTAAGACGAACTCGTGTAATTAGTTTTCTCTCCCTCTACTTTTCGGGTTTCCACGAACTCCATCTTGTTGAACTCGAGAGCATTAAAGGACTTTGATTCATGTCTGCATGGCTGTGAAAACAAACTGTCTCGTTTGCATTTCGCCCTCACCCAAACCCACTGTTGCCATGCCGATAAATTCGTTCCCACGCCTGTAATGGCTCTCAACAGACCGCTGTGCTTGGTTTTTCTTTCAGTTTCGGGACTATTTTTTTTAAGCAAATGATCATGTGACATGGCACACATCACAAACCACAAGCCTGCCTGCATGCCTATATCATTCTTATTTTTCAATTCACTTTTGTTTCCGCATGTTGCGGCTCATAACTTTGGCTAAAATGATAAAGAACCACCTAAGGTGTTTTTTAATACAGATATAATGAATGGAGGTTTTATCTGTTTTTATATTTTATCATGAAATAATTGCATTAAATTTTCAGAAGGATACTGAAAGTACCAGCGGCAGTGTCTTAGTTCTGTTTTTCTTGTCATTGGGTGCCTTTTTTTTTTTCTTTAAACATAATTTTTACACAAATATAAACAACCCCCATAAGAAAATGTATCCTCTTTTTAAATGCTTTTCTGTATTTCAAAACCTAAATTCAAATAAAATGGTGGCTCTTTAAGGATGAGCATCACAGTAGATCTCAAAAATTGCGATTTGTCTTATTTTAAATGGTTTAATGTCATGTAACATCTATGGAGTCAAGGCAAAAAAAATATTCCATGGTATTTTATTTATCTATTTATTGTGCTTTGATATTTACATACACCTACACACTACTTTTGTGAATTATCATAACACCTAGTCAAAATAAAACAGCTCCAACTGACTTGGTAATTAATTATTGGAGCTGCTCGGCTTATTATAGATATAAAAGCTTATATAAAATTTTAAATTATATTATTAATAAGATTCAAAAAAAGGTGGTCCAAACGGTTTTCTTTGATACTATATATTTTTGTTGCATTTTCATTTTTTTTTATATCAACATTAATTTCATTCTTAATTTTTTTTTGAGAGGTTGCACAACTAATTATGAGTAAAGCTATCAAAGAAAGACATTACCTGTTGCAGAAGCCAAAGTGCCGTTGTGTTCTTTATATGCAAGATGCCGCCATCTTGTGGTTGGCAGACAGAAGGGCAGCGCTGGGTTTGATTGGGACTGTCTGGCTGCCTTGAGCTGCTCCACTTCGGTACATCGTGGAGAGATGGCGTCGCTGTCATCTCCTCTGAGAGCCTGTAGAGGAATATTGAAAGAGTTACGTGCCATTCAAGGGCCGAGTTACAAACAGTCGCTGGCTTATAACTACGTCATAGATCAGTTTCGCAAGAATAAGGTGAGTTTAGCCCCAGCTTAGCAAAAGGCTAATATTAGCTAGGCTGCTACCAGCATCCTTCAGTCTCGTAGCATATTCCTAATAAGTCGTATTAAGCATATGCTAGTTGTCAAAGCTCTTGAATCGTTTACAAGCAAGGCCAATGTAAGGACAACAGAACCTGACACTCACAGGCGGTTGCCGTCAAATAATAAAACATTTTAAAAAGCAAGGTGAGTTGTTGTGAAGGGCATGCTAGCATTAGCCAACTGCAGTCCTCGAGCGCCACAGTCCTGTAACTTTTTCGACGCGTCCCTTCGTGCATACTGACATAAAATGACTGAACTGCTTCGCTATCACGCTATGCTGATTAGCTAATGTTGGAGCCAGGTGTGTTGAAGCTGAGACGTAAAAGTTGCAGGACACCGGCCCCTGAAAACTGAAGTTTGAGACCACTGGCTACCCGTTGAATTAACTTTATTAATGACTGCCGGGCAACTTTCTTCATAGGTTGTTTGCTTGTTAATTCAGTTATAACAATTTGCTGTAGATACCTGCTTTAGTGGTAAATAGAGAGACAACTATAAAATACATTATTTTGCTCAGGACACTTTATGTAATGTATAACTTTAACGACGCCTTAATAGTAATAATAATGCATAATTAATAAAAACAAGGTTTCCCCGAGACAATTTGCTAAGCCCGGTGGGTAGGGCATCAGCAGACATTCATCCAGTGATCTGCCAGGTTTTTGAGTTAAAAAAATGTTCAAAGTTGACAAGAAACTTGAAAATATCACTTGATAATTATATGTTTTTGGGAGATTAATATCTGAACACCAACTATAAAGTCTTAAAAAATGCGGAAAAAAAATTTTTTTAAACTTAAATAAATAAGCAATGCTAAGCCTGGTGGGGCTACAAGTAAAGCCTGGTGGCTCGCCAGGCTTATAATACACTGGGAGGAAACCCTGAATAAAGGAATGTGTTTATCCGCAGTATAAAGTAGATACCTCCTCAGTAGATACCTATTTAGGTGCTGTTTAATGTTAAATAAAATGATGATTTGATAGTTTATAGCAAAATAATTGTTCTAAGCTTGTAATTACATGTTTAGCTCTGCTTTTACCGCTGCTCTATTTCACATGTGATTTTCAAAAATCACTCCACATTGTCCAGAATGCGTCAGTGTGTGTGTTGTTTGCCATGTAGGCTTAGAGCTTGCATTATTGATGCTTGGGAGAACATGGCTCAGCAGGAATACTGAATGCATGTCTTGTCACTGAAGCAAAACAGCTTAAAGCAACTCTTGCTAGTCATGTCAAACTGTGCATTGCTCTCTAGGCTTTACAGTGTACATTAAAGTATCTAAATGGACCCTACTCTGTGCTATTGTACTTGCAGTGGTGGATGAATGTCAGAAAGCTCTTCATTGCGCTTCCCTTATTTGCCTGAAGTGTATTCACTCAGTTATTCGTACACTTGACGTTTTTGCATTTTTAGAACTTCATGAGTTGGAATACCAACTCGGTCACAAGTCAGACTGATAGGTTTATTTGTCATAACCTGCAAAGAATCAGCCAGAGACAGAGATTAGGTTTCTTTTAATTTCTTTTCTGCAGAATAGGAGAATTGAGAACAGACGCGACGAATCGCTGTCAAACACTGTCTGGACTCAATTCTGCCAGTTCTTTCTTTGCATTTCTCTTTATTGTATAGAAAAAGGAGGTTGGGCTTCTTCACACAGTCACACAGAGAATTGACCAACCGTCTTTACATTCTGGAGCCTCCTATGGACATGCCCTTACAAGGGCATGTGACTGACCACAACTAATCAGTTACATATGGAACTAATAACACATGAATGTTTAACGTTTTTAGCTTCCAAGCAAACATCCTAAACAAAGTTAATAATATACTACACTACAAAAGAAAGAGAAGTTAAGTAAATATAAAAAGAAGAAGAATATGAGAGTAATAATATGAAAAGAATAATATGAAAACATAACTTGTAAAATAAACTCATGAGTAAATGAACAGGAGGATAATTTTTCTAACACAGACCATTCTTATGGTTTCCTGCCATGCGTTTTTCTTTAAAGTGATGGAAATTACTGTAATTTAATCGTTTTACAAAGAAACGATTTGTTTCTTTCTTTTTCCTGATCGCAGGTTACAGGGGAAAGGTACTGCAGAGCCCAGCAGGAGGCGCACCACGCCTCGCTCACATACCTGTGTTTGCTGACGTCCACCAGGAACCACCTGGCCCTCCACAACCTCTACCATGGCAAGGGAGAGCGCAGCCCAGAAGAAGTGGCCGGCCTGGTGGGGCTCAGGCTGCCCACGCAGCCAGGAGGGAAAGGCTGGGAGAAGTAGGGACAGCGGAAAGTCAGTCTGCGGGAGAAAATCAGGAAACGCTCCTGGAATTACATTTATATGGACAGTGGATGGATCGGCTGCCTTCATGTAACTTAAACTCTAGGAGTTTGCTTGTTGTGGCATTGTGGACTGATGGAACTTGTTCTTCATTCTCCTGAGCAACTGTCGTTCGAACCGAGGGGGGAAAAAATGTGAACTCATAAAATTAAAAAATAAAAATGTCAGCTAAAATATAAAACTTGTTAAAACCTTTGTATTCAATAGCAGCACCTCAAAAACACTGAATATCCCATTATGTGGTGTATGTCTACTCATTTAAAGGTAATCCTATAAATGGTGATTAATACTTGACTGTATGTAAATAAAGCTTCTTTGTTTTTTTGAAGTTGTGTGTAAATGTGCACATGAACAAACAGGCTAAAATAAATGACCATCAATATTTAGCTAATTGTCCAATTTATTATTTGGCTTTCATTTCCAACATCTCAATGTGAAATCGAGCTTCGGGATATGACCTCAAACCTTTTTTTTTTTTTTTTGGCAACAAAAGTAAAAATATGCATATTTTAGTCATCCAGAAAGTGCAATTTCTTATTTGTATCCAATACGTCTCTTGAAAAGTATTTGTCTAAAGCTTCATACAAACTTCTGTTTTAACAATCCTGTGCATGTAAAAGTGTATCCATGCATTACTGAGGGAAATGTTTCTTAGGTTTCAGAAGACAACAGTCAATAAAGCCCATGTAAGTAGTTATTTTTAACTCAAATGTAAAGACTTTTCTAAAAACCGATGGAAAATCCAGAAAACGAAGTGTAGAAGCTTGAGATGGGAAAACTGTAGAAACCTCACCAGCTAGCTTAAGGCTATTCCATTTGTATATTAGTATTCACTTACACGTAGCTTTAACATTTCTTCCAAGAAAAATAAAGGAACAGATAATGAAATTACATTTAAAACAAGAAATGTTAAAATGGTAATTCAACACTAATAAATAGTGAAGACCTAACAAAGTAATTGTTGACCTTCTAGAAAAACCTATAAAAAACAGTTTCTGTTCATCTCTGCTTTTTAGAGAGTCGGCTCCAAACCCAAGTATAATGAAGCATGGTGGTGGCTGCATCATGCTTCTTTTTTTTTTCTAGCATGGACAGGAAAAATTAGTGGAGCTGATTGAAAGATGGACACTAAGGATACAGCCAGAGCTGCAATTGAATGGTTTAGATCAGAACATATTTATGTGTTAGAATGGTCCAGTCAAAGTCCAAAATTAGAAGAGGCACACCCAAAAAAGATCTGCAGCTGTAAATAAATGTAAAGGACTGAATTTATTTGATTTCTGTTACTGTTTATGTCAGGGCTGGTTTATTGCTTTGATGTTATTGAAAAAGTTTGTTTGTTTTTCCACGAAGCCCTCATTTGCAAATTGTTGGAGCAAAACCAACAAAAAGAGATTATCAATTTTTGCCACACGCTTTCCAGACAGCCATGGCTTTTTACATTGACCACGTGGGCGGTTGTCCAGGGCGGCATTACAGAGAAGGAGGCTGAGCATGAGACACTTTAATGTAACTTTTACAGCCTGTTTTTATGGATGTGCAGGAAGAGTTCTCTGCTCTCTCAAAAATCATACCTCCCCTCCCCAACCACCATCATATGATTCCACCCTTTACCCCCATTTTTTTTCTTTTTTTTTTTTGTGCTCTTAGTGTGCAGCGGTGACTAACGTTGCCTTCAGTGTGAATTAAAATAGACTAACCCTGCAGCAAAGCATGCTCACAGTGGCACAGGGGAGGGAGGAGAGAGCAAGACGTGCGCTGCTCATGTACAAACCCCAAACTTAACATGCGCAAACGCAGCCGGGACAAATCAAACGCACAAAATGGGTAGTGACAAAGAAACAACTGTAGTGTCAAAATTGATTTCGCGATTGCGCGTCTCCCGGTCCTGCCATCCTGGAACAGAAACCAGGTGACCGAAAGTGGCGCTGGAGGTTTGTAGCTTCCAGAGAGGTGGAAGTGGTGCGAGTAAAAAAAAAAAAAAAAACATCAGCAAAAAACGTTTTAATCAAGTCGGCGCAACTTTAATTATTCCGGGGGGAAGGAAGGAGGGGATGAGCATCGAGCTTGGAGGAGAAGAGCGGGAGGCGGGGACAGCGCGGCGGCTGCTTCGGTCATTGGTTTGTCGGAAGGTGCAGCATCAGCTCAGCAGCATCATCTTCCTCCTCGAGAAGAAGAGGAGGGGCGGGGACGGGGAAACAGCTGTTGAGGGAGTTCACAAAGACGAGGTGCTTAGTTGTTTTTGATTTGCAAACCGCAGATTGTCTCTCCGGGGAAGCTGGTTGCTGGAGGAAGGGAGGGCAAAGGCGTTACCAGGAAAAAAAAAAAAAAAAGCGCACGGAGCGACGAGAGTGGAAGTGACCAACGGAGCGATGTTTGGCATGATCAGAAATTCGCTCTTTGGGAATTCAGAGGAGACCGAGTACAAAGTGCTCAGCAGCGAGACTAAGGTAAGCAGAGAGACATCTGTGCGCCTTCTGCACGATGGCTTAGGTTTTGTTTGTTTCTGCGCAATTTTACGCACAGATTTTTCTGCTGTCCTCTCATCAAACTCCCGACTCTAACATTAGACACATGCAGCAGAATTTATTTTTAAAACGCAAGTCTCTCACTCGCCCTGTAACCTTGGCAGTAAGGCTAATTGCCTGTGACCTGTGAGGATGCCCGCTGACCCACAGCGCGCGACCGCGCAAAGAAGGGAGCCCCGAGGGCCCGTGTGGCTCCACAGGGCAGAAACGAATAATGATGGAAACGCGTGAGAGTGAGTGAGTCAGGTGGCCGCACATCATGGCAGCACCATGCTGGGTGAATCTGTTCTGTCAGGCTGCACAGCTGGTTGGAGATAAATTCAGAGTAGAGAACGTGTTCAGCTCACAGACGGGGGAAATACTCTAAACATACAGCCAGAACCATGTGTTATGTTGGCCTAATCAAAGTCCAGACCTAATTCAATTGAGGATCTGGGGGAAAGGACATGCCTCGACAGCACCCCAGCTTTAACAACAAACAAATGTACGTTTTTCTCATTTTTATTTTATTCTTTTGTTTTTACAGCTATGCATAATTTCCCTTGCATTTCACAATTGTGAACTGGTTTATTTTGATCATTATGCATAACTGATTACTCTGGGCGTCATTTTTAACACACCATCCCCACCCTGAAACATTGTGGTGGCAGCATCATGCTGTGGAGATGAATATTTTTCCAGTATCTATGAGAAAGATGGTTAGTTATTGAATTTGCATGAAAAATATGTTAATATGTTCGCGACTCGACGCATCTCATTGAGAGTTGATCTGACGACGTTGAACAAAATTGCTTCAAAGGGGCAGGATGTATGTTTTCCAGAGACATAGTCACATTTTATAGCAAAGTCAAGTAGCAATGTTAACTTCAGCTGTTACCAAAATGCAAATATGACTTAAAGGAAATTTTTCCGCTTGATTTGACGCGTTGAAATTGGGCCTCTGTCTCTTGAAAAACTCCTGCTCATTCTGAAACTCCGCCTTCAAGAAGTTACCAACTTCTCTCCTCTGTTAACCCTTTAACAAAATTTTTACCAGCATTGCACTGAGAAGTAGCTCCTATAATGAGCTCAGCAGATCAGTCAGTTTCATGCAGGTGTTTGCTAATTGCTGCTGGCTAGTCTGAAGGAGCTGAGCAAATGTTTGATGCGATCTGACATACTGAATAAAAAAAATGTCAATTTTAACACACTAGATAAATATCTGGTTAGGTTGTATGGCAAAATAATGTAAATGTATTCTCAACGCAGACTTTATATTCTACCTACTATATATATAATCACAATAAAAACCAACAGCCACTTGACAGCTGTGAAGAAAAATATTCTTTTAAATGTTTGTTTCATGTTGTTTTGCAGGATGAAACAACAGCTGGCTTCAAGAGTCCTTTCTAAATACCCATCTTTACATGACGTGCACTTGGCCATGTCAAAACAGATCTGTCTGTCAGTGAGTGAGTGTGTGTGTGTGTGTGTGTGTGTGTGTGTGTGTGTGTGTGTGTGTGTGTGTGTGTGTGTGTGTGTGTGTGTGTGTGTGTGTCAGTACGGGCCGTGTTCTCTCATGTGGAATGGGAATCCGCTTTTATCTCTTTGTCTCCCACTCAGAAGTTGTCTTTTGTTCGCCAGATAAACGAACAAAGGGATTTTGAAAACTCAGCAACACATGGCCCATGTGAACATCCACAGTCCAAAGAGGAGGAGTTTTATTGGTGGTCTTCAAAAATAGACATAAACACAATGCCTGTTAAAAGTTTACATACACGCCTCACGGAGATGAACAGCATGTAGATAGCTGACTTTTCTTATCACCGAAGTTTTATTTCATTGATCTGACTTTGCTTTTTAAGCAAAGCACATCATCTCTGAGTAGAGTTGAGGTCGGGTTCATCGAAGAAACTTAATATCAGCCAGCTTTACCCATTTTAAGACCAGTACTGATGAGTGTTTGGGATCACTGTGCTGTCGGAACAACCAATTGTGTCCGAGTCTAAATCATCTTACCCAAATTGTTCTCCTCTGATGAAAGGAAATTGGTTTGGATTTTCAGGAACAATCAAAGCTCAAGCACGCTAGAAGATGTTGGTACAAACCTTGTTCCAAAACCAACATCTTCAAACTCCAGGAGCATCATGCATAAAAAGAGTTTTCACACGGAAACTTGGCGTACGGAAAAATTTAGAAAAGCGAGGCGCACAAAAAACTTTGAATGTATAAAGCCGTGCGGACACGTGGCCGCGCACCTTTCCTTTATACATCCAAATTTGCGGGAAATGGAGCGCAGCTGCTGGTCCGCCCTGTCGCCTCCATAAATACATATGTAAATTAGTATAAATACTAATTTATACTTAGTATAATTAGTATTTAAATTAGTATAAATACTAATTTATACTGCCACCACCTGAAGCAATAACCATGGCAACATCCTTGTTTGTAACAGTACAAGTATTTATAATAATAATAATTACATATATTATTTAAAAGGTGCTTTCAGGGAACATACGGTAACCTCACAAAATAACAATAATAAATTTTAAAGAAAGAAAACAATCCAAATAATAATAATAAAAAGAAAATAAAGAGATCGTGCAAATGCCTGTTTGAACAGCAGAGCGTTCAGCCGGGATTTAAAGACAGACAGAGAGTCATTTGAGTGGGTAAAATGGACGTTTATTAGAAGTAGTGGAATCATGTGCATAAGTTGTACAGTTTACAGAATAGAGATGCTTTCTGTCCAGTAAGGCGCATTCACAAAGCGGGCGGCTCGACTGAAGGATGGCTGCAGCTGGACCGGTACCGGTACCGCACGGCTCCTTCTATCAGTTCTGCTCAGAGCTCCGGGATAATCAGTCTGGATTAATCTAAACGCTAATAAACCATCATCACCATGATGGTTTATTATGATTGATCATATAGATCCCAGCAGATCTATATGATCAATCGCTCCCTCTGAATCCTTCCCTTGGCGATGTTCTCCATCAGATCCAAAGCGCTCCACAGTTAGCAGCTCACCTTTGCGCAGCTACTTTTATACGTGTGATTGTCTACACACCTCCATCGCCTTAAAAATAATCAAACCTGTTTGGAGTTAATCTGCTGATCCAACCATGTTTTTGTTTTTTTGTGAGAATGAAATTACCCCATAGATGCATTTCTTTCGCTTCGGCACACAGAACACTGCGTTACATCTTTATGGGACAAAGCTGAGGAAATTTATTTTTTACATTCTAGTGAGGTTTTCGCATCCTTTTATTTTTGCTTTCTTTATTTTGTGTGTGTGTGTGTGTGTGTTAGGTTATTGTCTGAGGACAAATGGGGTTCAGTTTCATTGTGTAGTTTAAACAATAAAACATTAAAAACGTTTAAAAAAAAACTAAAACATCGGGTTTGATGCTTCTTACTCTAAATAACACTGAATGTAGTCAGATTTTAGTGTATTTAGGTGAGTTTTGACACTTTGTAGTTTGATATTGTCCACAGAAAACGTTTGCGTGGCGGCCGCACATTTTCACGCCAGCGAGAAAGTGTGCGTGTATTTACGCAAACTTTGACGCAAAGTTAATTTTTATAAATGCGTGCGCACATTATTCATGCATGAGGCGCCCGGGTCTTTTCCTTTTTTTTTCCTGACTTAAATCAACAGAAATGTCCGTTTCAAATTTGGGTACATGGCAGCTAAAACTTAAAGAAGTTGCAGTGTCCCACAGTTATGACTTATAAGGTTAATGTAGCATTTCAATATGGTCGCTCCTCACATCAGCAGGTAGCAAGCTGCGCTGGAAATCTATGTATGTTAAAACACACATTTAACCCTCCCGTGGTCTTTGCACAACACAGGGGGGGCACGGTAAATGTCCTGGTCAGACAGAGAGGAAGCAGGGAGGGCGGGAGGGTTGTTCCGTCACACCATCAGTTCCCGATACCACACCCAAAAAAACCTCTGACACGCTGGGTCACTGTACACCGCCCCCTCCCCCACACAGAGTAAAAATCCTGTGGGGTCAAAGGCTATGTAGCCTAAATGACCTCAACTCTTCAGACCGAGGGAGGGTTAAGAGTGTGTCTGAAATCAATGCAACTCTAAGCTGAACAAATTAAAAGTTGTTATGCTTCAACTAATGTTTCTAAGAGGTAATGCGAACAATGTTCAAAATCTCAACTTCTTACCCTGGAACATTGTCACCTCTGGTCCTACGGCAAACCCAGCTCTGAGTTCCAGGGTAACTGGAACACATCGATGATTTGGAGTGGCCCTAATCTCAGACAATTTTAAAGTGGAGCTAGAAGAGTGTGTGAGACCCTCTTTTTCTCCGGGAATGGAAAAGGCCAAAATTCCAGCAAACTATTGTGAACTCAAAACATTTGACCCAAAATCACAACTTGTGGCTTTGGAGATAGTAAAAAAAAAAAAAAAAAAAAAACACCTCTCGCCATGATTCAGTCAGCAAACAAAAATAATCTAGTTTATCCCAAACGACCCAAAAACGGCAAAGTTCTGGATTTACCGTCAGAAAAAAGGCGTCGAGAGAAAAAACGCCTTTTTCGTACGCCCCGTGTCAAGATCTGGCTTCTGCTGCATAAAGCATCTGTCTGACACTTTTAATTATAACCGACAGCTCCAGAGGAGATGCCAGGTGGGGCACATTCACACACTCACAGGCTGAACAGCAGCAGCAACAGTGGGTGAAACTGAGCTCAAACCCCGCTAATGAGCACAGAGCACGATTTTAAAACCAAAACGGCAGAATTTTTATTTATTTTGGTGTAAGCCCTTTTTTTCTTTTTTTAGGCAGAGGCTAATTACAATGCACATGCTCACATAGACACACAGCCTGCATGCACATGACAAATTAATTGCACTGTTGCACAGAAGCAAGGCCTGTGCTTTCGTGTCAGCCTCGCACAACTTTTAACGTCGGCCCCAGTGACAACTTCTTCAAAGCTAACTCTTTAATTGCAATGCAGGAGCATGTGGATCTGACACGAGATACAGCCCAGTGCTACCCTTTTCGCTGCAGAACTGGAATTAATGCCTCTGGAGGAACATTTGTTGAAGCGCTTTACTGAAAAAAGAAAGTGCATTTAGTACCTTGAGACTGGGAAAGAGGATTGAAAGTTACACATTTATTTTATGGGATGAAGATCCCATTATCTGAATGATACTTCTTAGCATCGCAGGTTGCTCATGGGGGAGGAAAATAATCCCAAACGGCTCACGCACGAGTAAAAACATAAGACATAATTTCTCTGTTTTCATTTCGTGCTACAGGTGTCACACTGCGAGCAACGATCATCCTCAGCAGCCGGCGGTTCATTTCTCGAAGCGTTAGAGAAATTAAACTGCAATATGACGCTATTAAATTCCAAGCGACACACTGTGGAATACTTCGAAAACGACAGCGTGTAGCAGGAGCCACGTAGCAGGGGCGACCGCGCTCCACGCTGACCCCACATAGTGGCCTGCTTTTAAAGCAGATGTTCGTGTGTCACCTTAATGCCGGCGCCGCGCCGTTACGTAAGAGCACACACATCTCTGGCCCAGAATCCCCCGTGAGCTCACTGAACCCTGCAGAGCAGAACGAGACATCTAATCGGATCGGGGCGAACACGGTTCACGTGGGTCTGCCCACTGAGGGTTTTGTGTGGCCTTTGCGAAGATTATTCCCACTCCTTGAGCTTTTTACGTATTTTGTCACGTCAAATTTCGAAGTAATTCGTTGGGACTTAACCAACGCAGGCCGAGCGCTGCTGTGAACTGGAAGGAAACAGATGGTTGCCCTCCATTTTTTGTTAAAACAAATAACTATGTATCTGAAAAGTGCAGAGTGCTTTTGTTTTTAGGCTCCCTAACAGCATTATTTCTACAAATGTAATACTTTAGGTGTGTCTTTCTACCAGCTTCGCACGTCTTGACACAGACAGATCAGTCAGACTGGACAGCAATTTGAAGTTCTACTTCAAATTCTCAATTAGATTTTGATATGGACTTTGACTAGGCTACTCTAAGGCGTAAATATGATATGATCTAATCTATTCCAATGTAGCTAAGAAAATAGTCCTGCTCAGGTTTCATCATGAGGATGGTGTGCTCATTATGATGTACGTCAATGGTGTCCAAAGCGTGGCCCGGGGGCCATTTGTGGCCCTTCAAATGATTTTGACCCCTGACCACAAGTCAAAAATGGTAACAATTTTGGCTAACAAATAAAAAAAAAAACAATCGCTAAGCATAAAGTTTGGAAATTGCCTCTTTTTCTTTTAATAAGGCAACAGTCTGAATCCTTTTTATGTTTTGGATTTTTAATGATAAACAGATTTCACAAAAACTGTTCATTGTTGAGCTGGTAAAACAAAACAAAAAAGTTTTTGCATTTTTAATTCGATTAACTTTGTTGCTCGCCAGTAGTTTAAAATTGCAAATCATGGCCCCCAGGACAAAATGTATTGGACACGACTGATGTACACTGATACTTTTCTACCCAGAAATTTTTTTTACATGTAGATCAAACAGCTTAAACTTTTGGTCAAAACAGACCGGAGTCCCTTCCACCACATATTTGCCGTGTCTCCTGTAGAGAAAATTACATATAGAACTTCTTTTTTTAAGGCTTTCTTCTCACCACCCTTCCATTCATCCCAGACTTGGAGGAACATATGGCATAAACAAACTAAAATTTGTGTCACAATCGTCTGTGTTTCAGAAGGGCACCACTTTGTTTGCTCCGAAAACTATTAGCATTCTCTCGTTTCTCTTTGTTCCACAGAACGGAGTGGGCTTTGAGGTGAGACGGTACGATGCGGCAAAGTACGCTGCCGTCTACTCAGAAGGAAGGACCTATGAGCAAGTAATTGGGGAGCTGGTCCGGAAACTGCTGACGTACATCGGTGGAAACAATGAGCAAGGTTAGAAAGAGAAACGCTTGAAACCCACCAAACCCCACTTTACATTAATGAAACATCAATGCATCTTGTCGTATATTTCAAATCCACATTTCATTTTCTAAGGTGAGGCCATGGGCATCGCATTTCCCATCATCATCACGGTGTACCCGCGGAACGATGGCGTTTTCTCCCGACGTCTGGCGGTGGGCATCCGGATCCCCAACGCCTACCAGCAAGACCCCCCAGCTCCCACCGACAGCGCCATCGTGGTGGAGGAGCGGCCCGGCATGACTGTATACACGCTGTATGTGCCATTTGTGACAGTATATCTTATAATAATGTTCATTATTTTTTACAAAATCAAGTTGTTTGTAAAAGCTTGCAAGACATATTTGTAATCGCTGGTAAATTGGATTAAGAAAGCTCAATCCAACACGCAAGAGCTGATACATTATGTTTAGCCTATTTAGTATGGAAGGTGATCCAATGTCGTCTACTTTATTCACTTTTTATTTAGAGTCGATGCTATGAATGCAACCTTGTAGGATCACAAGGTTGCATTCCTACAAGGTTGAAATAAAAAAGACGAAATAAAAAAAAAGAGATTTGCACAAATCACTCTTTCAAAATGCTTAAGGACAATGTTGGGAAAGGCCAAGTCAAAGTCTTTGACTTTAAGCTAATAGAGATGACGTGAGCGGTTCAACTGAGGAAATGCACCAACGCCCCAGAGACAAAGCTGTTCTGTAGAGTGAACTGGACTGGAAATACCTCCCAGCTCAAGTTCAGGACCGAGTACAGTAGCACCAACGAAGAAGCTGCAGTTCTTACACAGAGGCAACGCGAAATACTACACTTCTGATTCCCATTGTATGCGCTGCAACTGTTAAGACATTATAAGTGACTACGAGTTGAAATTTACCCGTTCTGTTCCGTTTTTGCAGACAGTTTGGCGGCTTCGCCGGGGAGAGCGAGTATCGGGCCGAGGCCTCCCGCCTGACGCGCGCCCTGGGCGAGACCACGCCCTTTCAGCGCAAGCAGTACTTCTGCTGCAGCTACGACCCTCCGCTCAAGCCTTACGGACGTAGAAATGAAGTTTGGTTTCTACAGGAGGACCCGTGAAAGCCCACTCAGTCCCATCTGATGCTTAGTCCTCCGAAAAAGGAAAAAATGTAATCTTCACCTACAGCTGTAAACAGAGAATGGGCTCAAAATGAAGCTGGAAGAAGCGAGACGTTCTGTATCTACGCTTCCTACACTAAAAAAAACCAAACGGTATTTACCATAAGAATGACCAAAAGAAAGGAAAGACAAAAATATTGGAAACTAAATTAGCTTCCACTAACATACATATAGTTTGAGACTTGTATTTGTTTTTTGAAGGTGATAAATCCCAACAGAGTTCCCATGTCTTTGAGTACTAATTTGCACATCTTTAAATGACAGTAACAACTAGAAACATAAAGAAAAGTGGTTGCCAAAGCAAGCTTCTTCTATCTGAATAAGATACTGTAAAGTTAAACCATTAAGTGGAATTAAACATTTTGAATCAGACGAATGGCAGCTGTGAGGAGACCTTTGGTTGTTTGAGCCACAATACTTTGTCTAAAAATATTCCGTGTTTTCAGTGGCGAGTTTTGTGTTTTAGTGCATGAGATATAAGCTAATTTTTACTTCGTGAAACTCTACTGTTTTGTGATCCATCTGTACATGTAGGCCGGGGTTTAGTGGTCGATGTTAATTTCATTTTTAAGGCTTGAAAGTGTTTTATTGCATAAATAAAAGCATTATTCAGTTATAGTCTGTATTTGCTGTTCTTGTCTTTTCATTTGTGCGACACAAAGTCAGTCAAAATCTCTTATTGTTTGATTACTAAAAAATCGGGAAACTCGTATTTAGGAGAGAGTGGCAAGAATAAATCCTGTCTGCATTTTTGACATACGCCTTTTGGGGAAGACAGCAAGTGCTGTGGTAAAATAAGACAGACATTTAACTTTTAGGTTATAGAGCAATGAGTTAATCTAAAGTTGATTGATCTTACCGAACGGCTTAATTGACATGCGGCCATTTTCTTGAAAACCCGAGGTTTCTCTTGTAGCAAGAAGGCTAACCGTCTTTGCATAACACGAACGGCTACATTTTTCACAACATGCTGAATAAAAAAAACCCACCATTATATTTTAACGTTATTTTGTGTCAGCTGTATTAAATACTTACCCAATAAAGCGTCTCTTTCCCGTTCTGGTAGAGCTTCGCCATGTTTAATCCTGCGTCAACTGTCTCCACTTAAACGGCGCCCTCTGCTGGATGGCGGCCAAACTACAACACTAGAAAAAGGTCTAAGCGGACTTTTAATAGTTAATCGATTGAAACTAATTTGAATCTAATACAGCATTAATCGGAAATTAATCACAAGTCAATTAATGGTTTAGATTCCTACTTTTAGGCCCATATACAAAAAAAAAAAACAACAACAAAGACATTATAACACCATGATGATGGCGCCATCATGCTGTGGGGATACTGGAAGAAAATATATTACAGGTTGCAAAAGACCTAAGGGCTGCAAGTTCATACTTAAAATACAACAACTAAACAGAAAAGCAGAGGGTGACAAAAAATGCAACTATTCTGGAAGATGTTCAAAAACTCACACTTATTTTAAATTAAGATGGTGTAAGAATAAAAAACATTAAAACTTTAGCTTTAATATATGAATCATTTATTAGATTTAAATTGGAACAAAATTCAGCAGAAAGAAAGAGAACTGCAAAAAGGTATTAAAATACAGACATTTGATTAAACTGGGTAAAGTATCTACTTACTACATCTGTGTGCAAATAATCCATCAAACAAACTGTAACTGTTGCACACTAAGGAAGATATATAGCCTGCTGGCCCCATAATGCTATTAACCAGCAACCAACGCTTTGCATTCAGAAGAATCAACAGCAGCAATCACTCATCAGCCTTGAACTAGGCCATGTAGCCCTGCACTAGTGTAATAACTGGAGTTCTGGTGTTAGCTTGGATTTGCAGAGATTGCACACACATACGAAATCTTTAAGAATCCTCTTTAGCCCAAACATTGCACTGCTTTTTATCATAAACCATCTTAAAGAAACACAACATTATGAGAACAAGAGCTGAAAATTAAGCTATTTTATCTTATTTAAATGAGTACAAAGGACACATTCATAATAGATTAAGTTGTTGATATTTGCTATATGTTAATACACACACACACACACACAAAGAAAGAAAGAAAGAAAAACTCAGTATTTGCTGTGATGTTATACAAAAGTGTTTTTTGTGTGGAATTTTCTTCAGGAACCGCAATCAAATCGGCAGAAAATGGTTCGTTTATATGTTTATTTTGCATTTTATAAGTTTAGGTGTTTGGGAATTATTAAGAAAATAATGCATTTCCTATCTGAAAATGTAAGTAAAAGTTAAGATGGTCGGTTTTATAATGACAGAATATCAAAGACACAGTTACGCCGAGAGATCACCGATTGTGCCAGTAGCCTTCAGTTTTTAATCAACCAAGCAGTTTTTCCATCAACTTCACTCGCCTCGGAATCGAAATTGGGGAAGCAATAGGAGTGCCATGAAGGTGTTCAGTCTTTCTTCTTGTCGGGGGAGTTCGGGTAAGGTGCGTACGGTGGAGGCCGCTCCTGTGGTGGACATAAAAGAAAAAAAACAGTTCAGTGGCGTCCCTAAAAAAACGGACGGCTGACGAGGTCGGCGCTGCTACAGAAGCTTACCGCGGGCATGTAGACGGCGTGCGGATTGCTGGGATTATAATACGCGCTGCCTGCCGCTTCGGCCGCCTTCGAGTTACCTGTGCATGAAACGAGACGTGACAGAGACAAGAAGATTAATGCTGACAGTCGTGAACGCAGAACGCGTTCAGGGTACAGACGCTACAGCTCACACCACTGTACGGCGGGGAGCGCACGGTTAGTCACATGAATCTTAAATGACAGCTCCGGAAAATCCTCCAGACAGAATCAAGCCGCAGTCCCCAAGGAGCAGGACGGGAAACGTCCGACTGAACGTCCACCGAAAACGAAAGGACGTGTCACCCTGGAACAATGGGTCCTTGCATATGAGCACGGGAGGGGAGTGTTTGCTGAGAGCTCTGCATGTGAGGATTGTTTAACCTTTGTAATTATGATGTTCAACACATGAGACACTAGCAGCCCTTCTTTTTATTTATTTATTTTTTTCCCCCAAAATGATTCATCTTGAAAAAGACAGATGAGATCTGATGGGTGCAGTGGCACAGGCTTAAAACGAGAGAGGAGAGAAAGAGAGAGAGAGAGAGAGAGAGAGAGAGAGACCAACAGACCTGCAGGAGGTGGGGGGGCGGTCCAGTTCTGAGGGGGTGGAGCCCAGTTCTGAGGTGGCCCAGGGTAAGGAGGGGGCGGGGCCATGTAGTCGAATCCAGATGGGTACATTCCTGGAACAGGAAAAAGACAAGAAGGTCAATGGAAGAAAAAAAAAGAAAAAGATGTGTACAATTGTGAGACCTAGATAATATTTGATGTATCAAGGGCTGTGACTAATGATTATTTAAGTTATTGATTAATCAGTTATTCTGACGACTAATCAATTTATCGGATTAAAAAATTTGGCAGATTTTTTTTGCTTAAGCCCTTTTTGTGCTGAAATAAAATACATTAAAATATGCAAATAAACAAATAATTCAATTCCTTTTTTTAAATTGGAAAATAAAACCCTTTGGTGTATGCTTGATCATTTGCAGTAAAGGATGCAGCTAAAAAACATATTCCTTACATCAACATGTGAAAAGATCAGCCATTTCTGCTTGGCCAATCTGTTCACTTTTTTTTTTTTTTTTTTGGATTAACTGATTAATAATTGGATGGTAAAATGTGCTTAATATGAAATTTTTTTTTCTTCAGAATTTAAGGCAGGTAAAACTAAATCTGTGCCACCTAAGTATTTTTGGACAAAGGTTGATATTTTTGTACATGTTTGGCCTGATCATTGATCTAATAATTGATTTCAGCAAATGTTTTTGAGTCTGTATGCCCCAGTTAGCAATTAATCTATCACTAAACTAATTAATAATTAGTTTTAAAAAAATCAATTCATCACAAAAAAATCGTAATTTTATGTGTCATTTTAATTCCACTTTGTGTGCTACTTTGTAGAAGTTTACCACACAGGAGCCCATTAAAATGCGTAGAAGTTTGTTGCTGTAACCTCACAAAATGTGAAAAGGTTCAAGGAGTGTGAATATCTTTTTTCAAGGCACGGCAGACCAAATTGACATAAAAAAGGCAGAAATATTGTTAAATTCAGTGGTAGGCACGGCCAAATGAAAAGCTAGCTTTGGCAACCTTAAAGCACCAATCATAAACCTCAGTTCCGCTAAAGCACTACAGTATACCAACATGTTATGTAGCAGGAGCTAATGCAAAAGCACTACATTTAACTACATTGATTCCAACCATCTCAAATTTGTTACAGGCACATGTACCTGTATGGTTTGTGCTTCAATTTAATAGTTTTTTTAGTATTGCCAATTCTGTTGCTAGTTTTGCCCAATTTACCACAGAAGGGCTTCAATTGAAAGATTTTAAACTGGTTACTGTTTAACAATGGCTAACTGCGCTAAATGTTTTCAAAGTTAGCTAAAACGCTAAAGTGCTAAACCAAAAATTTCCTCCACTATGAGCACGGCAGCGGATGAACGCCCACCACTTATGTTAGTACATTTTCGGTATAAAGCATTTAGAAACAACTTTACCAATTTCGTACAATATGTACACTAAAATCTGTACCTGCTGCTGCTGTTGGATAGGGGTAGCCCATATTGCCAGGAGCAGTGGGAGGGGGAGGACCCTGGTAGAATCCATTCTGCTGGGGAGGGGGCGGATAAGGATAGCCGGTAGGAGCCGGTGGAGGCGGACCGTACCCGTTCACCATTCCGGGTGAGGGGTAACCATAGGCAGGAGCCCCGTTCTGGGCCGGAGCAGCACGGGATGCTAGTACACAAAAACAAACAAAGGTTTAAAGGCAACATAAACTGTGTGCACTTTTTATTTATGAGCTTGATATCATCCAAAATGGAATAAAACAACTAAAAAAAAAAAACACATATGTGAATACAAACCATTTGTGGCCAGTTTGAAAAGATGCTGCCCCACTTCAATGGCTCCTCCGCTGGGAAATGACATCTTGAAATGAGCCTGACCTTCCCAGCCGCCTGAATAAACAGTTTTGATTAGAGAAGCCCTTAATTACAACATTAATCCAATTGATCATTGGTTCCCTATCTGCTAAAAAGGACACTCACCACCAGGCTCAGCCGACACGGTGCCTTTTATGTAGTTGGCGCCAAACACTGGTTGCTCAATGCTGCAGCCCTTCATCAGATAGTAGGGGAACATGGCTGAGCCTAAGCAGTCCTTGTTGTTGCTGGACACGAACATCAGCTGAGAAGGTGAATAACAACAAATAAAGTTGTGTGAAAAACATGAGCATCACAGCAGCATCCTAAGCATGTTAACTACACAAAAGTGAGTTACCCTGTATGGAGTTAGATAAATGGTGCCTTTCTTGGTCCCCTTCAGCAGATCAGTCTTGCAGGAGACATCGCTGAATGACAGCTCCACATTCTTACATTGTCTTAAGACACTAACAGGACAAAGAAGATATAAAAGATTTTTTTTTTAAATTAACCAAACCCACAAAAAACAAAAACTTTCAAAGACAGTGAATATCCTTACTATGAATCGTTGGAGTTGTAGAAAACAATATGATATCTTTTCCATATATAATGTATTCTATTATATTATTAGACTAAGCTAATCTCCAGAGATGCACCAGCTAATTAGCCAGAAAATTAGCCCAAACTGGACTGTAATCACATCATCCAACAAGATTTACATTGATGCAACTTTTTTAGCAGAATAGTTAGATAAAAGTCAGGGCTGTATACTTCAATGCAGTTTCTTTTTTTGTTGTTTTAACACATTCAGATTGATTAGAGATGCACAGAGATAATGTTTTTTAGAGTGAATACCAATCTTGTTTTACTTATAATATTCAATAATAAGTTTTATTTGATGATATCTTTCTAAAACCAAAAGACACCTTGCAGAGAACAAAAAATAAATAAATAAATAAACAAAACAATTAAAATTCAGGAAAATTTCACAATAGTTAAAATCTCAATTTAAAGCAAGTAAGCCAGCTTGAACTATCACTTTTAAAGTGTCAATTTATATTCCCTTCAAAAAAATGTGGAGTTTTGGTTTCATTATGGTAAAGTCTAAGGTAGAGATTGGGTCAACTTCTCATTGCAGGTAAGTGCTTTTGAGTATTCTTAGAGATAATGTAAATAAATAAATAAACAAATAAGGCCAAAGCTCTGTGACATTTTAGGTAACTTCGATATTAGATACTTGCGGTTTGTAACCCGAGGTTGCGTCAAATTGGTGCCGGATGAGATTATTGACGTAACAAAATGTCAACATGAGAAAAGCAGCCATTACTTCCTGTTATGACAGACGGGGCTAACGAAATGAGTTAGCCAAAAGCAAAACTACATTTCACAAAAACGTAGGGGTAAAAAAAAACAACAAAAAAACAGACAGCATTATATTTTCGGTATATTGTTAAAAAGGTAAAGTTTAAGTCACAGAAATTCGGGGTGTTAAAAGAAAGCGCAGCTGCCTAGCGGGCTAGCTTTGCTAATGCTATCCCGTGAGCTAGCTCCACCTGAACAGATGTCAACAAGCTTCATGACGAGACGACAGCCGCTTAGTTTATTACATAAACCCAGAAGAAACCCCATAAAACACGCACCTTTCTCCGTTATTGATCAAAACTCCGCCGTTTTGCGAATGGTTCCGATTTAGAGCCATGTTCAGGAGCCGTGTGAAACTTCTCCTGTTGCCTGTGGTCGACGCTAAAGCCTGGAATCGTCACGGATGACACAACGCTTACGTCATCACACCGTCTGGAAACTCGTGACCTGACTGGAAGTTTTCTTGCTTCTTTTTTTGTTGTTTTTTTGTTGTTGTTTTTTACTTATCCTTGAATGACAGATATGATCTTCAAATATCTGCTGAACGCTTTATGAGAAAATGATTCAAAAATATTATGAACTTTGTACGCCAACTATTGTGGATGAAAAGTGAGTCCATAAACATGTTGAGTTTTTGAGGATGCTTAATGTTCCAACATCTGTGCGAGAATACAGTACAGACTGTATATTAATTTGTATATTGCAGTTTAATTTGAATCATATTGATCTGTACTGTACAGTTCAATATGAGTCACAGTTTTGTTAAGTTGCTGCAAAACAGAAATGGGTCATATATGCATCACTAAGAAAAGATACTGTATTGGCATTAATAGTTTGGATGAAAAAGGTAATAAAATGTAAATTCTAGGAAAAAATAGAAATGTAATTTATTGTCTTGTAGTTAATTGTTGTCAGTTTCATTGGAATAATGACTTTATAAATATTAATTGACCCTTGATCTGGACTCATAACAAAGTACTTGGTTGCCAAAAAGGAAGTTTACTTCTGAATAATCAAATATATCCGACAAACCAATTAATTAAAAAAAATATAGAAATAACTTAAATGAATCTTTGACATTTTGTAAAATAACTAAGAAAATAATTTCACAGCTTCTCTTTGAATGTATTTGTAAATAATTTTGGTCTTAGATGGAACACTTGATCCAACTGTGTCGTGGCATTAAGATTAAGTAATTCAGTTTTAACATGACAATATTATCAGTTAATGGGGTTTTTTTTTAGTGATCCTTTTTCTTTAAAATGTAGGACGTCGTATGAAGCTAAATTGGGGCTATGAAGCCGGTTCAAAACAAGCTTTTTTTGATACTGAAAGACAAATTTTGAAATATCCCTCCTTTGTGTATTTTTTCTTATCTTTTTTTGCTTTGTATTGTAAATGTTCTAATTTTCGTGCTAATTTTTATATCTCCATATGCCACGTGTTAGATGCAGCCTAGAGTTGTCCATTTTGATTCAAATAAAAATTATTACTATTATTCTTTTATTTTTCTTCATTTTCACAGACGTGTTAAGTTTTCTGTTTTAACATTTAGTAGTTGGTAAACCTTTTTTTTTTTTTTTTTTTTTTTACAGGTTTGTGCGCCGTTTAAAACGTTCCGCCACCGGGGCGACATTTTTGGCCTCGTTACAATCTCTGCCATTTATTCAGTATATCGTTTTACAGTTCTGATAGTAAACATAATTAATCGTGACGGGTTGAACTTCATCAGATAAATGTCGGTAGAACTGAAACGTGAAGCTCTCTGCTTGAGGAGGAAACAAGCGCTGGACTAATTAACGCTAATTACCACGAGTCGCGTAAACTTCACTTAGAGTCACACAAAGACCTGGGAACCTTGGAGACAAGAAAGAAAGACAAAAAAAACCCAATACAAATTAAAAGGAGATGAGTTACAACTACATGAAAGCCAGACTGGCTTCTTTAGTTTTGATATTGATGGCGCAGCGCTGTTGCTGCGTCTCCAGCTTTCAGGGGAAGGAAAAGCGGCTGCAAAACGCACAGCTGGCTTTACCTGCAGTCACCTGCTCAGTCCGCGGGATTAAAGCGGTGTTTGGTCCGCTGGTCACGAATAAACTGCATGTCAGAGGTAAGATCGCGGCTGTTGCCCATTTCAGTCATTTAGTTTAAAATATCTCAAAGTTATTTCTAATTAATCTTTTATTCCTCCCCCCGGAAATACTCTCTCATAATTGCGTTTAGACCTGTCGGGTGCTCCGGTCCCTTTAAGTAATTCTAAGGGGTCCTGTGGAGTGAAGGTGGGTAAAGAGAAGAACCAGAACCTCTCGCTTTTCAGCAGATATGACAGCTGCTATGCAAGGATAGAGGTAAGACTTTAATTTATAAAAAATAAAACGTAAAGAAAGTATAATCCAACTCTGTGCATTGCATATTTGACTCCTTTCCCTCTGCAGGGCAACAAAGTGGTGGTCCCGCTGCTGGTCCAGTTGACAGGAGAGAACCGGTGGATCAGAGTAAACATCAGCTGTCCTCTGATCAAGAGAAGCAGTCAGAAAACCCAGCCGATGTCGTGTGAGTGACCTCTGACCTAATCATCAACAGGATCCAATGGATACTGTTCAACTCTTCCCACACGACTTTCTTCTTGTCGCACTCAAATCTGTTTAGTGTCCAAGCGAACAGTTTTCCCCGACCAACTGGATCGGTTGTACTTATAGTAACCCAGCTCTTTTCTTCCTCCCACTTTGAGTTAGTCTGTCACATAAATACCCGATAAATATTGTATGTCTCGGAATGTTTTGTGTTTTTAAATGTAAAAAAGCAAGCTTTTTTAAAAAAAAAAAAAAAAAAAAAGGCAAATGAAATCATAACACTGAATGCTTGGTTATTGTTCTTAGCTTCTTCTCCAGCTTCCCTCGGTGAATGCAATGCTGATGAGTCCCTGCGTTTAAACTGTGGTCACCAAAGCATCACCAGCAGCGCCTGTCAAAAATTGGGTTGCTGCTACGACGCTCAGTCTACCGCCTGCTACTACAGACTTAACGGTACAAGGAACATTTCACCTCTCAGAGATTGTAGCTAATACAAAAGAGAAACAACCCTCCCCCCTTTTAATGTTTTACCAAACTATTTCCTTGAGTTGCTTTTTTTTTATTTAGCGTGCTCTCTGGACGGACACTTTGTGTTCACGGTCAAGGCTACAGACACCCATCCGCCCATTGACCCCAGCAGCCTTGCGATCAAGAATCAGCCTCACTGTTTGCCCGCAATCTCAACTTCAGATACTGCCGTCTTCAAGATGGGAGTCATGGACTGCGGCACGAAGATGAGGGTAACCCATCACGCCTCAACCTGGTATCATTTCATACCCGACGTTCATTTCCAACAATGTAGAAGAAGGAAGTTCAAACCGTTTCTCCCATCAGTCGTAATGGACAACAATCATATGTATCTGCAAACTCCAACGTCTCTGCTAGACTGTATGTTGAGGAAAAGATGGATGGAGCTAAATGCTGGACGGTCCTGGAAGAAAATCTGGTGGAGGCTACAGGGAGAAAATACCTTCCAATAGGACTATGTCCCTAAACATTTAGTCCAGATCTAAAAAAAAAATGATGCTCAGATTCTCTCCCTCCAATTTGTGTAAAGATATTAGACATAATCCAAAAGATCGGCAGCTACAATTGCAGCCATATGTCCTTCCGTGGCATTGAATGCCAGACTTTTTCTATCTACCCTGTTCCTTCCACTTTAAAATTCGACACTACTTATGTTGGCTTTAGTTTAAAATAGTTTTTCACTTTAAATGTCCAAACTGAATCCTTTTATGGAGGCTAAAGCATTTGCTTTTTCTTCTAGAAAGATGGCGATCTGGTGATCTATGAGGTTGAAGTGGAGGAGCAGAACAAAAAAAAGAAAAGACATTCAGCCTTCAGGTATTGCTTACCCTTTCCTTTTCTTCTGGTGGTACAAATGAGCTGATGAGATGTTGGAGTCGTTTTTAAGTCTGCAGGTTGAGTGTGAATATGACGAATCGGATCTGAAACATGCAAAAGACTTGAGGTCTTTGTATACCGTTACCAATCCACCGGCTGTAGTGGCACAGGGAACCATGAGGGTGCAGATGAGATTAGCTACAGGTACCAGAATCGTTCTTTTTATTTTTCTGCAGCTTCAGCTGCTCAAAACCCATTTCTGACCTACTTTGGTTCCTTTCTAGATTCTTCCTTTACCAACTTTATCCAAGAAGACCAGCTTCCCCTAAAACTACCGCTGCGTCAGACGGTGAATGTGGAGATTTCCATCGTCCCACCGTCCCCTGACCCTGCACTCTCGCTGCGTGTGCGAGACTGCTTTGCCTACCCCGCGTCCAAGCACTCTGTGTGGACCCTCCTCCATGATGGGTTAGTAGGGCCTACAATGCGTCAATCTGACAATCAATGCTGGAATGTCAAAGTGGAATGGTTAATGCTTTTTTTTCCTTACCCCTGGACAGATGTCCTAACCCTCTAGACACCATGAGAAGCTCTGTCCCTGTGGACAACCAGGGGAAGACCACCACCTACTCTCAGGTCAGGCGCTTTGATGTGAAGACCTTTGCCTTCTTGGACCCTGATACTGGCAAACCAAGTGTAGAGCAGGTACCCTTATCTAATTTTACATTTACTTTTGGATATTTTTGTTTTAAAACCTGCATTAGCATGCTGTTAGCCTTTTGTAAGACTCTATAAGACCTTTTTGATTAAACGTTTTTGGGGTCTTTTGATTGTCCAAGCACAGAGTGCGCTTAGCCTCATATGGCTTTTCAACATAAATAAACCAACAATGATTGTCGTCAAAGCTAACTGGTGAAAGATTTTCACCTATCCGTAATGGATGCAAAAAACCCGGCTAGCTAGAAGGTTATCGAGGGTATTTTAGCAGCTAGTTGTTGTTAGCCTCAGCCGTCAGAACACAGTGAAAATGTCTGTTTGCTACTCAAATATTTGCCTGAGAGAAAAGGCCAGCAAACAAAACAAACTGTGAAATTAAATAGTCCTTCCACAACTAACTTAGTTATTTATTTTGTCTTTTATTAAAGACTAAATAAAATTTTTAAGAGTATGAATGAGGTGCGTCGCTGCTGAATTGGCATAATTTAATTCCCTCTAAATATAAAAACACTTTTAAAGGACATTTAGAGAGGGGTAATGTTTCTGCAATAAGCTTATTTTACACATCTATACCAGCGATGCTAATGAATGTGGCTCTTTTTAGATGTACTTCTACTGTTGGGTGGAAATCTGCACAGAAGATGTTGACTGTGCCCAGCGTTGTACTATCATCTGTAAGTATGACTTTCATATATATTTATATATATTTTTTATTATTTTTTTCTTTCTGTTCTTTAACTGTATTGTACCTCCGCAGCATCGGATGCGGAGCGACAGAGAAGGCAGACCCCTCCTGCATCCCGCCAGGTCCAGCTCGTCTCCGTAGGCCCGCTTCAACTGGTCCACGAAAACGCAGAACTGGATGACCTTCAGTGTGGAAAACTGAGCAAGCGTAAATATTTCAAATAAAGCGCTCGGCACATTTTTGATGATTGCATCATAATGCAGCTCTTCTCCTCCTTTCCTAGTGTTCAGAGTGATGGTGTATGTTCTGTCTGGCGTTGGTGCTGCCCTGCTGCTGATCCTGCTGTTTGCTCTTTGGTCAAGCATCCAAAGATGCGGCTGCAAGCAGAGGGCCGCTACGCGAGACTTTAAATAAACCGAATACGTTGACCTGCATTATTATTTGCAATGAGTTTGTTTTTGTTACTACGCTCCAAGTTTAAGTTTACCTTCTAAATCGTGTTTTTTGGGGATTTAGAGGAAAAGGAAATGAACTTCTGCAGCTCTTCTAAAAATAAAGTGCATTTCCATTCTTGCTTTGTATACAATTTCAGCCTTGGGGCTTCTATTTTTTTCAATTATGAAAATCTTAATAAAATTACAGTTATGAGATTTTACACGGTTTCTGGTTAGTGAGAGACTATGACGCAGTGGGTTTAAGATCTCAAAGGCATTTGAACCAAGGAACCTTAATTGCGTCCATTGTTGTACAAAGGCAGTTATCAACTGGATAAATCAATCTGGGTGTAGATAAAGTACCGTTTGCACTTAAGCAGGACAAAGCTAAGATGCATAAGACAAGAACAGCTTTTAGAATAGAAAAACTGTGTATATAGTTTTTCTTTTTCTGATTTATAGATTTATGCAAACATGCCTCGGCACTACATCCACTACCCTGCCACAGCTGGGCAAATTGCATCGCTGCACTCTCCTGCTAATGTGCGTTTCCTTGACAACAAGATGGATTGGATTAGAAGTGGGACATCTATAAAGAGTTGTTTGGAGTTGATAAAAGCAAGTCAAAGTTAAGATCAGAGAGCGAGCTCCAGCAGAATGTCAAACACATGGTGAGGAGCCTCTAGAAATAATTACATTAAGAAGCAGGATTCATAAAATTAATATAACTGGTCCTAAACATGCAGGTTTTTGATTATCATATTAAACTCTGCATCATTTTCCTTTTATTATTCTTTGTAAAAGTATATTAAGAGCTCAGAAACTGCAGCTCTGAGGAGGAGTTGCGCCTCAAAGGCGGAGCTAGGTCCACCTAGGCGTTATGTTTTCCACAGCTGAGTGGTTGCCACGGGAGATTCAAGGATTGAGCATTATAACAAGCTTTATTGTTTCTTCAACTTGCTGCGATCCTTTATTTTTTTAAAATCCCCCAAAGTCTCGCTTACTGATAGTTTGACAGCCATGAAAATACAAACAGGTTTATTGAATGAAATTCCAAGAATTATGGTTCAACTAAGAACAGAAAAGCAGTGAAATGAGTCAAAAGCGTGCGGTTTGCTTCAGTACGGTTTGAACTTCCTCTGTGCCCTCATCAGAGCGATTCGCTGTTTATCCTCCTCAAACTTCCTCCTCAGCTCAGCGATATCTGGGAACGGATTAAAGGAGAAACGGCTCAACAACTCCTCCGCCTCAACGTGCTTCCTTAGTTCGGCGCCATTAAAATACGACCGACTCACGTTCTTTCTGCGTGTTCTTGTGCTGCCAGGTGTAGAAGTTCATCAGCTCCTTCCTCCTCTTCTTCCTCGCCTCCCTCTGCAGGGTCCTCTGGTTGGCGGCCTCGCTGTGGGGGCGGGCCTTGGCGCCCTTGTGACCTCTCGTGACCTTCACCCAGCCCTCCTCGTCCTCCTGCTGCTTCTCAGCCTCCTCCCTCTGCCGCTCTGCCTCCTGCGACAAAAACGAAGCGTCAGGTTTGAAGTCGCTCGGACGTCGATTGGAGGAGCTGTGCTGCTTTTACCTTTTCTTGCCGCTTGTCGTAGTCCTGCATGAACGAGTCGACCGTCTGCTGCAGTTTGTCGGGGTGGATGATGGACTTTGTGTAATGCTGTATCCATTCTGTCACGGGGGAGACGCGCCGATCAACATGCGAGTGTCACGTGTAACCAGAAATGCATCCCCACGTTTCACCACGGCAACAGTGAGCTGTTCTGGATGGGTAGTGTTACATTTTTTCCCGCTCATATATCACTTTGCAATTCTTCAATGCAGTTATGGTTTGCTGTGTTGCCTTTGTGGCTTGTGGGAAACTTTAAACAAAATTTCTTCTGGCTTTTGTTATTCTTCTAGCGACCTTATAAAAAAAAATCCACTTCTGCTACTACAAAATAAAACTCGCGTAGAGCTACAACCAACAGTTTTCTAGATATGAATCAAGTGCAACTGCGTTTACTACAAAAGCTAACAAATTTTAAACTACTTCTTTTTTCTATTTTCAGAACCTGAATCTGAAACTACGCCGTAAGTTCGCTCTGGGATCGTCTAGACTCGCTTGTGAACTTTCAGTGACTTCATTCACACAGATTAATAAGTTGGCACAAATTCATCTACAAAACAATCAGTAGCAAAAAAACCCTCCTTACCTTCGCTCACTCAATAATTCCAACATTTTGTTCTAATAAATTCACCACTATGACGGTTCAGAGGTCATTTGTCATCATTTCATTTTCTTGCACCCAAAGATTGGAACTAGAAAAAAAACCCCACTAAAGCTCAGTAAGCTAACTTCAATATTGACCTCTATAAACTCAGTAAAATCCATGATCAATGTACCTGCTATTAAAAACGGTTTACGTATGTCTTTGTGTTTAGTCAGTATGAAAACGGTTGAGATTCTATTTTTCTTTCTCTGTTTTGAGATATTCTTCTGTTTTCTGCTGCATGATGAAAATGACGATTTGTTCTCAGTTTACCTGCTTAAATAAAGGATAACTGAAAAAAATAGAAATAAAATTTGAGAACAAAATGAATCTATAAATGAGGAAAGTGAAGAAATATGTGTGGCATAATTTAAAGCTGGCTGCTTTCAGAAGCCTGTTGTGGATATTACAGAAAAGCTCCTAAAATGACGATTTCTTGTTGCATTCCCAGTCAGAAACATTTCCGTTTTGGTTTCGCCCATCACATAAAACCTGTTGAAACTATTCAGCGTGTGTTTTGTAATGTGAAATGTGAAGGAGCGCTCACTCTGGACTCCAGTTTTCACTGGTTTCTGCTCTGTGCTGACCACCAAAGATTCATCATGCGGATGGGATTTAGCTGCCGTTACGCTGGAGGAGCTTTCAAACACAACGTAGCCCACTTTGAAACCCTGGAAGACACGAATGGAGACACAATGAACTTGGCTGCTCTTAATATCAGGAGCTAAAGAGATGGGAAAAACTCTCAGCTCAGGCTGACCTGTTTGGCTGCTGGTCTGAAGATCTTGGGCAGTTTGGGTCCAGACTCCTGAGAGGAACCCGGGACATCCCTCAGCTCTACTGAAGCAACAACTCCGAACTTTGAGAATAAGTCTTGGGTGACACTCTAAAGAACAAAAAAAAAGGGGGGGGGGAGGGAAAATGTCAGCCTTTCTGGTTATATATAAAACACTCGGCCTGTTTTTGCTCCAGACTAAATGCTGGGAGCTGGAATGCCTCACCTGTGAGCAGTATGGAGGGATGTTGAGCACAAATAAAGTCCGATCCAGCGGCCTGCAGGAAGTCTTCTCTGCTCGGACTTTGTGCTCCTTCACGTACAGAGAATGTCGCGCTGCGCTGTCGGGGCTGAACTGTAAGGGCAGAACTGCAGAGAGACGGGAGGAGAACCCAAACATCAGCAACCGGAAGCACTTACTCCCATCAAACCGGTCCGTAAACACTGACTCAAACAACAAGACACGAATTGGTTAAAGAATGCATCTAGATACTGTAATTCTGGACTCGATAAATGGGAATAAATTAACGATAGATACCCGCAAATCCTTCAGGAGTAACACACGCCTGTTTTGTAGCATGTTTCTTCTTAGACGGCGCCATGTTGTGTGACCTTTCAACCGGAAGCGCATCAACGTTCGCCTTGAACTGTTTTTTTTTTTTTTTTTTTTTTTGTTTTGTTTTGTTTAACTTATTGTTAAATATATTAGGTGTTGTTTGTGCAGATATACTCAAACATTAACAGCTATATTTTGTGACATTAAGACTCTCGTAAGTTTAATAGTAACAAATTTTATACCATTTGAAATCTTGTATATTTCCTTTAAATAGTGCCACATTTCTAGGGGAAATGTATTCAGTGAGTTGAGTACATGATGGTAACTCTTTGTTACCATTAACATTTTTTCCTTCACCTCTGCTGCTCTCTCACTAAAGCTCGGTATGCTAACTTCCATATTGACCTTTATCTACTCAGATAAAGATTTTGCCCGAAGGCAAAATTTGGCCCGCCGTAGCTTTTTATTTGGCCCTCTAAACTCCAAATTACATCAGTAAGTCCCTCCAGTTTTTCACAAATCCACAGAAAATCAACAAATCCCCATATTTTTTCTGATTTCACCTACATTTGTTTCCTCAAAATTGGCCAAAAACTGGGGTTAAGTGCCTGCTGCCTCAGCCTCAGTAGATGTCCAAAAAAAAAGTCACATTTAACATCATGTATTAGTGCAAATATTGCAAAAATTCCGTACAAATATTTCTAAATTATCACAACAAACTCCGTGACTTTGATTGCCAAAAAAATAAACACAAAAACAACCACAAAGTCCTGGATGGACTGATCAGTGTGAAAAGATGTTCAATATAATTTCATTTTAAGAAATGAACCGACTGCTGAAAAAAGCTATTTATTGATATTTTACCAATTTAATGGGTCTCATCAATATGTTCTGGAGCAACCGACCCTTTAAGAACATTCAGATTTTTGACGTGGCCTAAAATGAAAACGTGTTTGACACCGCTGCCCTCGTCAGATTCTCACTGCCAGGAAACTCCTTCTTTTATTGACTCTTGTTTGGCGGTGCTAATTGGAGATGATTAAAGTTTGAAGAAATGAGACATGCTGGTAATTTGAGTCCATGTTTCGTAACTGACTGATGCTAAGTGGGGTTGCACAGTTGGAAGAACCGTCGAAATGCAGTAAGGAGTTCTTCTAGGATGTTTTTTTTTACCTCACGGTTCTCTCTGGGCACTCCAGCTTCCTTCTTCAGTCCAAAAGCATGATTGCTGGGCTAATTGGGCTCTAAATTGTCCTGAAAAAGTTCAAATAGCACTCTTCAATGTTGTAAGTTGTTAAAACCATGGATGTGATACGATGACATCACATAATTCAGCTTTTGTTGCTTTATGCTTCATGTGTCAAACTCGAGGCCCGGGGGCCAAATTTGGCCCTCCGTAGCTTTTTATGTGGCCCATCTAGACTCCAAATTACATCAACAAGTCCCTCCACTTTTATCTGAAATTTTATTTTATTTTTTTCAGGTATTACTGCAATTTTTTTTCTCAAACATGGCCAGAAGCATTTTAAGTGACTGCTGCTGCCCTTTTTGTAAAGTCGCAGTCTGCGATCGATACGCCGATTAACAAAAAGTCACGTCTAAGGCCATACAATATCATTAAAAAATCCTTACAAATATTTCTGAATTAACACCACAAAATCTGTGATTTTGATTAAAAATAAGAAACAAAAACAATTCTGGGTGGACTGAAAAGGTGTTCAATTATTTCATTTTAAGGAACACTTATTGAAGGCGGAAACCAACAGATATTTATTGATATTTTAACAGTTTAATGGGTTTAGAGGGCACAGAAACGCTTGTATTTCCTGCGGAGGATGAGAAGAGCACACCTGCCCCCGCCCATCCTCAAGAGGTTCTACAGAAGCACCATAGAGAGCATTCTGACCAGCTGCCTCTCTGTGTGGTGTGGAGGCTGCAGCGCCTCCGACTGGAAGAACGTGAGGAGAGTGGTGCGGACAGCAGAGAGGATCATCGGGGCCCCCCTTCCCTCCATTCAGGACATTTCATCCCAGCGCTGCGTGTCCCGAGGCCGAAACATCGTCAGTGACCCCTCAAACCCCCACCATGGACTGTTCTCCCTGCTGCCCTCTGGAAAGAGGTTCCGCAGCATCCGGTGCAGGTCCACCAGGTTCCGAAACAGCTTTTTCCCACTTGCCATCAGACTGCTGAACTCTTAACTGGACTGCACTCAAAATCTGGTCTCCATTTTATACCTTGCACATGTACAGAGCTAAATAACTTCCTTTTTACTGTCAGTCCTGCACTTTATATTTTATATTTATATTCATATTTCATACTGTATTTTATTTTATTCTGGAGTAACCTCACAACATTGGAAGCTCAAAACACTGTCCTGAGCCGTATGCAACGACATTTCGTTCTGTATACACACTGTGCATGCAAAATGACAATAAAGTCAGTCTAAGTCTAAGTTCTATCAATAGATTCTGGCACAACCGGCCCTTTAAGAACATTGCGACTTTTAATACGGCCCAAAATGAAAATAAGTTTGATTCATGTGTGTTTGAGGACATTTGTGGGAAGTGTTCCTGGCGCACTGCATACATCTTTGTGGCATCTGGTTAAAGGTGTAAAGACATTAAAAATCATAAGTGCACAGTATTAGAATATTACTACTCAACTGTAACCTCTTTCCATGTTTTTAGAAGATTTTCATGCCTTTTTTTGTGATCAAATCGACAGAGAAAAAAAAAGAAGTTACCCTTCAGACTAGATCTACAAAGCTAAATATTTAATGGAAACATTTCACAAACGGATACAACCCCAACTGACAGAGCAACCTAAAAGTCATTTACAGTCGTTTGATAAACAGAACGTAACGTGTACTACCACAAATTATGTTTAATTCTGTTCCAAAACCTAAACAGGCATGACAAAAACTTGTTACAAACAGCACTGAATTCCACACAAACTGGAAATCCAATGGAAACATGGTACTGGTTACTTCCTGCTTCCGCGTTACATGTAGCAATTATGTTTTTACAAGCAGAACTGTTAGATGGATTCAATAGGTCCCAAAGTGGGGAGGGAGAGGGACTGCTAAAGAAACCAGAAATATCCTGTAATGGATAGATCCAACTGTGACGGACGTCCTAATAACTAAACACACTCAGTATGCGTGCGTTTCTTTAAATGGTGTTGATTCTTTAAAATAACTTCGGTTAGCAATTATTCTCTTTTGGAAACTGCAGATTACTGCAGAGTAGAAGAAAAATAATAATAAATCGATTTCATAAAAGAACGCACTCCCTCTTTATGCCGACTCACTATATCGAAGCTTCTTCATCTGGTCCAGGTAACATCTGATTGCACAAAACCAAAAACAGAAGAAGATGCTGATCATCCGTTTATTCCCCCCTTGTTCCGAGTACTCAATGAAATGAAATGTGTAAAAACCAGTTTCATCAGAGACTGCGGGCTGCCTGTATCTTGCTGCTTCTATATCTTGATGCGGAAGGCGGTGGTCTGTGAGCTGGGGGCCTCGGTGGTGGAGGTGGACTGTGTGGTGGACTTGAACAGAGCTTTGAGAATGGTCTGGGGGTCCACTTCGGCCGTGGGCTGAGAGGAGGCGCGCTGGCCGCTGGGACGGGACAGAGAGGGAGGCAGGCCGTCTTTCTTCGTGCCGCCACCGCCGCTGCTGCCAGCGCCTGGGGTGTCGCTGAGTCTCCTGTAGGACAAAAAAGAAAGAAAACAGACCCGTCTCTTTGTCTTCGTCCGCCTGCACAGCTATTTACATCGACTTGTTGATTGTTTTCAGCTGGAGCACCACATTCACATTTAATTCTAGAGAAAACTTAGGAACTAGTTTATGAATTTTGTGATACACAACAGTTTCCCAATTTTAAATCTGAATGGTTTGGCTTGTCTTTTGATTTCGCTTCATTTACTCGGACACCCTGAAATAAAAATGAATGGCTGTGTTAAGAAGCCCTTAGTTGGTTGAGCAAATGATCTCTAGGAAGGTCTCAAATGTAAAAATAAGCAATAAATCAATGAATCACATTATAAGTTAATACGAGCTCAATAATGATTTATTGTTTTGCTGTTTTCTCTTCTTCTACAAACAACTGGATGAAAAGAGTCTTCAATCTGGTCCATTAGTTTAACTAGCCTCTTTGTGGTTTACAGATAATTCATAATTTATTTTACTTGTTGTTGTTTTTATTTATTTGGATATTTAAAACGCCTTCCAATTCTGGTGTTAAAAGTTGATTAGAATTTAAAGTTTATTGATCTTTGAAATAGTGTTTATGCATTATTATGCCATTGCCATTATATTACTTGAAAATGTTCCTCAAAACAACAATATCATTTATTGCAATAACTTCTGGGGCAATTTATCGTCCAGCAAAGTATGTCGGTGCGACAGACCTGATCGTCCTTCCATTTAAAGGTTATACATCACTTTAAGAGGATCTCAAAGACTAATGTTAACTTCAGATAAAATGGACCTCATGAAAACATTAAACTACTGACTGAATGCAGAAGAAGATGAGTTCTAGTAAAGTGGATGACTCACAGTAGGATCGGCTGATCGGAGGTGATGACGGTTCCTTGAATATGAAGGTTGCACTTCATGGGCTGGCCTGGCAGAGGACAACAAACAAACAATACTCAGCCAAAATATCCCGGCTGCAGTAGTTCTAGAACCAACGGGTTTCAGAACCCGTGGCGTTTCTATTACACTCACCATCCAAGCAGCGAGTGTTGTACCTCCTGTATGCGCTGACGGCGTCCTCTTTACGGACAAACACCACCTCGGCCACGCCCACCTTTACCAGGCGCGCTCGCTTCAAAGCGCCGCACACGCAGAACAGTTCCTTTTTTGGACAAACAAGCAGCAGAGCCGCGTTCCGATTTAGACACTGAGCACGTTAAAGGACAACAAACAGAAGAGAGTGAAGTGAAAAACAAACAGAGGGATGGACTCACCATTATGTCCTCCTCGCTAACCCGCGGATGAAGGTTGCTCACCGTTATTTTAGTCCCCTCCAACGGGCTGAATGCAGGCTAAAAAGACAGAGAAAACTGTTTACAACTTACCTACTCCCCAAGTTTACCGCTTTACAGTCATGCGGTTTTGCGACCATAACAGAGTTGTAGAGAGAGAAAGAGTTTTATCAAACTGCAAGTTGAATTAAGAATCGCAGCATCGTCCTTCCTCCCTCTGTTGTTGTTTGTACACAAAATAAGCGGCAGCCACCACTCTCAAAAGATAACACTGTTAAAGAACTACAGTAAGCAGGATGTCCATTAAACACTGGACTGCAAAGGGTTGTGAAGAAAAAGAAAATTCTATTAAGATTAAAATCTGCATGTGCAGCACTCAAGGAATGATTTCACTGTAACAAGATATTTAATCAATCGGGATAATTCAATAACTTTTGAATAAATGTCTAGGGTTTTTTTCTTCCTCATCCATGGATATTAAAACAATAAGTTATATGGGACGCTTCTTAGGGAGATGTAAAATAAAAACCGCCTGTTACCATGGTAATATAGCTAGACTTGCAGGGATCCACTTTGTTACAGAGGAAACAGATTTTTCACTCAAAGTTGTGGCCAACTCACAAAAAAAAAAAATTAAAAAAAATTAAAAATTGGCCTCAAAAATTGTTTTTTTTTTTTCTTTTAATGTTTGTTGCAACTTAGTCATTATACATATATTTTTATCCCCCAAAGGAAACTTAAATCAGACACCATATTAGTAAAGTGAAGACAAGTCAGAGGAGGATGACGATGTGACAAGAGAACAGTCATGTGGACGCCAGCTGCAGCTGGTACCTGTGGAGGAGTTGGTGCTGCCGTGCTGGTCTCCGCTGCGCTCTGCTGCAGAGTCCTGGACACGGGCTGCAACGCTGCAGCAGAGGAACGAGCGGCCGCCGTGCTGGTGTTGGGCCGGGTGGGGGCCACGGGGACTGGGGGCCGCGGGGCCGTGTAGGCATCATTTTTAACCACCTTAGTGATCGGGGCAGTTATGGAGAACATGGACCCTGCAGTGCCAGTCTGTATGAAGAGGTTTTTATGATTATTGTTTCTGTGGGGACCAGGTGAAATATCAAAACGCTTCATCGAAAAGTTTAAGGAACTGTAAGACCGTCTCACCCGGGACTGCAGCATGCTGTTGGCGGTCGTTATCTTTATTTGTTTGCTGGCGATGCTGTCGAGGGCACTTACGGCAGGCTGAGAGGAACAGATTTATTCATTGAGCAGCACATTTTACAGCCGTAACCAACGCTGAAGATAAATAATACCTTGTATTATTGAAAATGAAAACAGATGTACCTGCGTCATCGCACGGATTCCCCCCAAGGTCCCAGCTGGACGTTGCTGAAAAGCGAGTCGGTAATCGTTAAAAGAGCTTGATCGTGCACTTTTAGGATTCGTCAAAACAAGAAAAAAAAAAATAATAACTTTCTGCACCCTCACCTGGATGGTCTTAGTTATTTTTAGAGGAGGCTCCGCAGCTGTTTGCGTCTGTGCTCCTCCGATGCTCCTCTTGAGGCTCAGCCTGTCGCGGGCGTCCATTACTCGAACGCTATTGCTCAACTGCGGTGTCGTGCTGACTTGGGGAATCAGTCCTTGTATGGTAGTTGTGAACTGCCTGGCGTTTGCGAGGGTGTTGCCGGTTTGGATTTGGATCTGAGGTACGGCGGTCTTGCTTTGCAGCTGTTGCGTGATCGCCGCCTTTAGTGTGGTCTGCGCAAAGGAGCCGAACTGACTCTGGCTCTGCCCCTGCTTGCGCGAGTTGATCATCTGCCGGGCGTCCTGCACGCCTCCCGCCGCTGCACCGCCCCTGCCGCGGATTTTGAACCGAGCGTCTTTCTGGACCAGCTTCTCTCTGGCGTCCTTCACTTGAAAACCTGGGCGGAGATGGAAATCTTAAATCTTCAGCTGTTCGCCTCGTTGTTTAGACTTGGAGGCATAACCCCTTGGATAACCCCTTACCTGTTCCTGTTCCTCCTCCTCCTCCTCCTCCAACTCCTCCTCCTCCTCCTAGGCGTTGCCTTGCATCGTTCTGCCCGATTTTTTGCCTGGCATCGAAGTTTTTTCCATCTCCCGTCCCAAGGCGTCCGAACACGGGCCTAATGGACACAAACATTATGTCAATCCAACAGAAAAACTATCAGCCGGACAGAAAAACAAAGAGACCCACTGACTGACAAAGGGGTGGTTGGGACAATTTAATAATCAGAAATAAAGAAAAGAAAACTAAACCATGTGGGATAGATGGAATTGACATCGACTCACTGATTGGCAATAGAATTGCGATTATATATTTTCCTGGTTTTTTGCAGTCTTGACTTTACATATTTTTATAAAACAGACAAAAAGACAAATAAATGAAAGGTCTGGATCAACTCATAAAGCACGCTTAAGTTCATAAGTTGTGATTTTATTCACGTGGTCAATCACATAAAGAATAAAATCTGGAAATGCAAATATTGCTCTACACCAATCGCTTATCCAGACAGGAAAAAATACTTTTAATTCAAGATTTTTTTCCAGACCTTATCACGCCACTAAAGTTTTAGATTTTCTTATCAAAATTTGTCACTTTAATTTAATTGCTCTTGTCCAAATAGATGCTCTCTACTTTGTTTCTGTAGGAAGTGTGAATGTTGAATGCATGTACATTTCTAAAACTGCAAAAATAAAAAGTTTTTTTTTTTTTAATATTTTTTAAATATAGTGTAATTTCATTGTACTTAAGTTAACCTTCTAAAACAGCGCTAGAAACGTACATTCACACTGCTCGTCTTCTGTAATGTTTGGATGTAATTTAAGTTTGATCCTTTTTAAATTAACAGTGTACAGTTGTTACGTTGTAGAAAGCGATTAAGGTTGATATAGTTTGTATACAAACAGAGCAGAACCTGCAGGAGCCACATTTCTTCAAATGGTAGAATAATCACAATTCGACGTAAAGACTAAATATTAGCAGAGCTAACCGAAAGGAGAGAAGATAAAAGCAGAACGCGAAGTAAACGTGACGCAATAATGCGCTAGTGGGCTTTTATTGCACTCACCAATAGATTTAGGCGTTACACGTTGGATTACGTCGTGTTTTCTCAAACTTAAACGCTTAATTTCTATAGGCCTCCTGCTAGCGGTTGCTACTTAGCTTAGCGTTTAGCATACCGTAGTTGCCACACGTAACAGCTAGCGAACTGCAGCTTTATTTTAACGGTATTCTTTCACATTTGCACCAAAAGGCTTCACAAATCCTCCATTAATAGAATTTAGAGTTCAACTGCATTTTACGTACCGATTAGGTGGAGGTTTTTGGTTAATACGGCGCCGCCGTATAACTTCATCCAAAGAGACGTCAGCCATTTTCTCATACACGAATACCTCTGAGCGTGCGCGTCACAGAAGCTTTTGACAATCTTTATGGACACCGCTTTAGACCAAAAAGGACGAAAATGAGTGTCCGTGGACTGAATAAATTCTTGTTTAGACTTGGCAGTTTTATTCCTTTTACCATCATGGACTTTAACATTAAGGATACCGTACCATGAATTGTTAAAATTGACCGTTTTACTATTTTATAATCTGTTATTAGTTACTCTTGACGACATCCAAAAGAATTCGGATTACCCATAAGGCTTTGCGTCCCTTTTTTGATAAATATATACGTGTTTTAGGCAAATAGATTATTTTATGTTTATCAGAGTACATTGTTTTTAAATAATATTACTTCGCCTATTGTAAAATATTCGTGCAAACATAGTTGCTCTCCAGTCGGTCGCCTTCATTCCGCACCCTGACTGAGAACGCCATGGCAAGATGTCTAGAGCTGCTAATCGACATTCTATTAGTTATGCCTTAAACTGATGAGTAAGGAAAATAACGATGCGGGGTGACGCCCGTATCCTCGTTCACAATACGAGAGGAATTTTTGAAAGGGCAAAGGTCTGCCTGTTTAGGTGACTCGCCTACTTTGCGAGATGCCTTGCGGGACCAGGACCTTCCCCGACACCAAATGCATGTGAAAAACAAAACATTAAGAAGGAAAAATTACAGATTTTATGGATACATTAATCATGGCAACTCTTATTTTGCTAGAAAGATAAGTCCGATAATACAGCTGGGCATCAGGACCCAGAAGCCGCACCAGTAGCTGTCAGCTGTTGTTAGACATTTCAAATAACCTATATTACTTTAAGTTTGATGACAAATTTAGTTATCTGATTTCAAAGGGGGAAATGAACACATAAAAGCTATAGAACAATATGACTGTATTTTTTACATTAATTTTGTAATAACTATAAAAGGATTTGCATTTTTTAGTTATATAATTTCAATGGAAAAACCCCACAAATTATTCAAACAGTCCGTCTTACTTTCCCCTGGGTTATTTGCAGGACAAAAACGCGCCACACCAGCCTCAGGGGGGGAAAAAACCCCAACTCCCAGAATGCATTTGAGCACAGCTGGTTGGGGCCAGCGCTTGCTTATCGTCCTCGCTGCTCTGCGTCGATGTCGAGAGGAGAAACAATGGCTGCAGCTCTCTCCCGTGCCCTCAAACTGCCTGGTGAGATGTGCGACAGTTATTCCTCCTTGTTTCATAGAGTGACAGAGAAAGAGAGAGAGAAAGCGACAGGTCGCTAATGGTAACGCTATGAACGGTTTGGTGTATTCTCCTATGATTATAGGCACGACGAATGTTTGGTTCATTCACTGGTTTTGTGAAGCGTAACCTGGTCTGTATCATCACATTTTTGTGAATAATGACGATGCTACATATGGCGGAAACCTGTTTATTTATCAGTCCTACATTTAGCTGACGGCGAGCTAATGTAAGCTAATGTTTACCCGGCGAAAAACCTGCTGCTACGTGCAGAAATAGAAAATAAGGTAGCGGATGAAGAAGATGATATTTTACAAATGGTGTGCTACCAAAAAAAAAAAAAAAAAAAATATATATATATATATATATATATATATATATATATATATATATGTAATTAACATTTATTCAATATGTATAATTTTATTGTTGTTTTTATTATTATTGTGCTATGGCTCTATGGTTAAGATAGTTTCACACCATGTTTAGCTTCTTCACCATCTTAAATAACGTATTTAAAGTCAAATATAGACGGTGAAAAATAAACAAATATGCCAATAATGCTAAAAATGAACAGAATTTGCACGATGACGGTGGTGACAGACTGCTTGGAGGCACATTCCTGCAATTTGGAAAAAAACAGAGTTTCTACACTTGAAGGTGCTAATTCCAAACATTCCTTCTCCACTACCAGTAAGGTAGTGGATAGATATATATAGAGAGAGAGATCTATCTATCTCTCTCTCTATATATATGTATATATTATTTATTTATGTTTTTACGAATAAAATAAAATTCATATTCAGTCTTCCTTTGCTTTCCTAAATAAAAGCCAACTCCAGAAGCCACCTAGTAAGTAAACAATTGAATATGTGTTTAACTTCGTCTCAGTATGAATTTCTTTGTTTGTTGAAAAACAAAGTAACCTCTGAAGCCTTCAAAGGTTTGCTAGTGAACAAACCTCATCATGAAGGCCAAGCAACAACACAGACAGGAGGTTGTGGAGACGTTTAAGGCAAGAGTTGGTTATAAAAGAAAACCCAAACTTTGATCAATTCTCAATGCAATATCCAATCAATTATACAAAAAAGTTAAATGGATGATCGCTGACCTACTAAGAACATTTGCTAGCATTATACGAGTGGTCGTGGTAACCCTGAAGAGTGTACTTCCTTGGTTTTATGAGTACTCTGTTGTCATAGCAACAAATCCAGTTTTGTTCTTGTTCCTGCAGGGAAGAAGGGCTCAGAGCTCGGGGAGTATGACCCTCTCACCCAGGCAGACAGCGACGACGAGAGCGAAGAGGATGACCTCGTGCTCAACTACCCCAGAAACGGCCTGGGCAGGGACGGCTGCCTGGCCCCGGGCTCCTCCAAGCTGCGCAATGGGAGGTTGGGAAGGCTCGTCGGCGCCACTGACGGGGCGCGGGACGAGGAGGAGGAGGAAGAAGAAGACGACGACCAGTGGACGGACCAAGTTTCCGGCAAGCCCAGAAGGAGCCGAGACGACCTGAAGGGCGGCCAGTACTGGAGCCGCAGGGAGCTGGGGACCGGGGAGGACCGAGGAGGAGGAGCCGGGCCGTCTGGGGCCGCAGGGCTGGGCTCTCACAGCTCTGAGGCAGAGGAGAAGAGGAAGAGAGCGAAAAATGCGATCCGGAGCGCGTTTTTCCTGGTGCCTCTTGCTTGTGCCATGTTGATTGTGCTGCTGTGTGCGTTCCTGGTTCCCTGCCAGAAGGCAGAGCTGGAGAAGAAGCTGCGGTGGGAACGAGCGCTGGGAGACGCAGGAGGTGTAGATGACTCAGAAATCTGTAGTTTACAGTCAAACATACACAAACACTTATTAGCAGGTCGGCAAATCAGGGCGAAATAAACACCTAAAGTGGCACTTAAGACTTACTGAGGAGTCCTGCTGTCTAGACAGCCAGGTCTCCTTTTTATATTTAGTCACTTGTGATTATACAGCATGGTTTGTGTTTCTCTGCATCCCGACACTTCAAATGCTTCAAATAAAATAAAACCAGCTTCAACTAAAGCATCTGGTGGATTTAGCAGGAGTAGGCTAACATTTCTCCTTGGTTACTGTTCAGGCGTCACTCCGCCCGCGCTGGCTTTATGGGACGTTGACGGTGATTCGGTGGAGGACGTGCTTTTGGGTGTTACTGAATGGACCAACGGCACGCATGCAACGCAAAGGAGCAAAGGTAAGCTCTGTGAAACGGATGTTTTGGGTTTGTTTTATTTCCCCCCCTCTAACAGGATTTGATTGTTCCAGTTTACAGCGCGGTGGCCGTCTGCGCCGCCAGCGGCCAGCTGCTGTGGAGGGAAGTCCTGAACGAGCCTGTCATGTACCTCCAGTGCGGTCTGCAGCTGAGCACGCAACCGTCGCCTGTTTGCCTCATTATCGGAAAGTCCAACCTCATGGCGGTCAACGGCTCCACAGGTTAGGATCGCCTTCATGAAGCACCGACAAATCACCTAAGAAAAAAAGTTATTTTTGTATTTCGTCATTTTCTGAATACCACCAAACTCCATTGTGTAAGATTTTCAGAGTTTGGTGGGCACACTTCTCCTAATCTTGCTAATGCGCTAACAGTGCAGCTACTTTTTAGCTTAGCGCTTTAGTGTTTTTGCTAACTTTGTAAACGGACTTGGCATCCCCTAAATTATATTTTCCATATAAATTCTAAAACAGTCATTTACTTGGCTGCTTTGTAACCTTTCAGTTTAATAAACTTCGACCTCTGTGTTGAAGTTTTGGTTTTCAACTTAAGAATTCTTCAACTTAACTGTTTATATCCGTGCTTTTATTTTGAAGTCATTTTCTCTCCTCACGTTTTCCATCCGCCCCACATAACTTTATTGAAAATAAAAAATGCGCAGTCGAGAACAAGATATAAATGTAAATGCCAGATGAATTATAGAACATGTAAATTAATTTTATGCTCAGTGGTCGTAATCTTTGGAGGAAGACATAATTTGACTTTAGCATTTAAAATTTAATTTAAGGACTCTGCAGACAATTGAAGATAAGAAAATCTGGAAATGATTATTTAATTACTGAGATCTATAATATAGAATAAATATTAGATATTTGTTATTTAATAAATAGAAATAGTGCTCAAGCTCCTAATAGTTGATCAAAGATGTGTTTGTTTTTTTTGTCTATCTCTCTTTAGGGAGGAAGTTGTGGTCGGTCGCCCTTAGAAACATTGAATCCCAGGCAGTGTTGCTTCCTGACATCCAGGGCGACTCCGTCCCAGATCTGCTTCTAGCTACTCTACCTGCTGATGAGGTAAAAACATGCCAACTGTTTGACTTTTTCACATTCAGCTTTTATTTCATTTAAAAATGAGTGTAACTGTAAAAGATTTTTTCCTATTTCTTCCTGCCATTTTCCCCCCCGATTCTTCTATATCGTGTAACTAAAGGAACCTGGATCCCGAGGATTTGTTTCGACTCATTTCTGTATTAACGTGCGTTTTTAATATTCATTTTCAGACTTTGGATTTATCGCTGACTTTGATCTCCGGACAGACGGGAAAGAAAATTGGAAATCCCGTCCCCTTCAACCTTAAGGGTCAAGGAAAGCTCATTGGTCCGTTGCTGCATGAGACCCAGCAAGGAGCGTACTACATCCTGTTTGGACTGGGTGAGGCAGAGCGAGGCCGGACTCTCAACCACAGCTAAACCGATTGAAACCGATTGAGTCCCACGTTCATAATCAAAGCCGCTTGTTTGTGATTCATGTCTCCAGGTAACGTCCAGGCCATCTCGTTGCAAGACATCTACGTTCGTGCGTTGGACAAAATGCCCGAAACGCGTTTTGTTTTGAGGAAGGATATGAGCTGGGAGAACATGAAGAACGCCACTTCCTCCTCCTTTATCTCCATTTACAGGTACGACCTTCAGCTATTGCTTCTCCTGGAAGGAATGTGGAAGAACTCTTAAGGTTTTAAGATAAACTCCTCCTAAAAGAGAAAGGAAAAAATGTGAGTGCATTTGCACATTTGAGTGCATTTACATATTGAGAGGGAAAAGAAATATTTGAGAAACATGACGTGTGATATTTGGTGACACGGGAGTCTTGTATTTACGACGGCCTATTATGGCCATCGTAGATAGAAAAACCAAGAAGGAGTGAATCGCAGAAATGTTGAGATTAATCTTAGATTTTCTAGAGAAAAAAAATCGGGAAATTTCTGAGCTTCAAAAGTCTAAAATTGTCAAACTCAGAAATTTCCAAGTTTTTTTTCTAGAAAATCTCTGAGATTAATCTCAAAATTTCAGTCTATTTCTGCTTAAATTACCCTTTTCGCTATCTACAATGGCCTTAATGCACCATAATCCATGTTCAAGATAATGGAGTGACCTCCCTTTTTGACGAGTCCCTTTTTCTTCTTTTTAGTGGATCAGAGCGTGTGGAGTTCCTGCTGCCCCTAGTGGCCGGTTTTGGGAACAACCGCAACAGTCTGGACGCAGTCTCCAACCTGAACTCGACCAGAAGCGACTGGGTGTTGTTCTACGGAGCCAGCACGCTGTCCGTGCTGAGACAGCGCGACTTGCACAAGCAGTGGACTTTCAGCAACGCTTCGATTCACAGGTCCCACAGCTCCGAGTGTCTGAGCAGCGTAAAAATGATGAAACCTTTCAGCTTCTGTCAATGCAAATTATTGCAAAGTTATTGAATCTTAATCAATGTGCTGAATAGCTTCAGTATGAATGTAATAAGAGAGAGAAAAAAAATGTTTCCCCCACAGCGAGCCAGCTTTGGGTCACTTCAACGGCGATGGAGTCCTGGACCTTTTTGTTCAGCATTCGGCAAACGGCATCATGACGGTAAATATCTGCTTATCTGACTCTTTGGTAATGTCAGACATTTTCTTTTTCGTGCAAACACGCTTCGACGCGGACCCACAGTTTTCCCGCCCTGCTCCTCGTCCGCTAGGCGCTGATCCTCAGCGGGGCGAGCGGGACGCCCCTCTGGAAGGCTGAGTTTGTGTGCCCTCGTCTCGTTTTGGAAGCGTCCGCCGTATCGACCTCGACCGGCCAATCAGTCTTCCTGTTCTGGGGCAGCGAGCCGATCAGAGCGCAGAGGAACGCTCCCAGGACGACGGTGAGTCTCTACGGCCGAGGCCGAGCATCTGCCGGAGGAATAATAAAAACGGGTGCGCGTGACTTGTGCCGAACTGTGTCCAGATGGCGCCGGGCGTGGCCGCAGCAGAGCCGCTCATCAGGAAGCTCTTCCTGCTGCATCCCGCGCATCCTGCAGCGCTGCTGCAGCTCAGCAGCACCACGGACACAGCGGTCACATCTGCAGGTGAGACAAAGCGAGGTAGTTCACCATTTCACTTCATTTGTAGGCCGAAGTTTTAAAATGAAATCATTTACAAATTTGTAGAAGTATTCATGTTCCAGCTAAAATCTTTTTTTTGCCACATTATAGCAGCGGTCAGCAAGATTTACAGCCCAAGGAGGCGTTTTCATCCTCAGTCTAACTAAATAAAACTGACTTAGAGCCGCAAATATTACATAACCTTTCCAAAGAAAAAGAAAAGACATTTTACGTATTTTGATAAATATCCACTGCATTTTTTTAAAGAATAACTATTTTGCTCCTATTTTTAGGTTTTAAACGTTTTCTAAAAAGTTTCATGTTCTTAAACACAGTTTCCATCCTAATAACAAATTAGACAAATAAAAATGACTGGTATTTTTAGTGTCATTCTGTTGTAGAAATGACAATTGTTCTGGGTAAAATGTCTAAAACCTGCATTTGTTTTTTGTATCTATTTCTAAAACTGTTTTATCATTTTTTAGTCAAAGATTTTAAGAACCATTAAAAAAAACATTTGTGGCTCCGGAGCCACAGTTTGCAGACCCCTGCACTATAGTCATAGACCTCAATGTATTTTATTGGGATTTTATGTAATGGACCAACACAAAGTAGAACATAATTGTGAAATGGATGTTTACTTAAAAAAAAAAAAAAAAAAAAAAAAAAAAAATCTTAAAAGTGCGGCATGCGCCTTTGATTTGATTCCTTTAAAATCCATTGCAAGTTAAATAATTACCAAGTAGAGTCAGTCTGTCTGTGTACACAAATGCTGTGTGTGCTTATAAAATTAATATTGCACATCACATGAAACACACCAACCTCCACTGGAGTACATGGTGGTGGCTGCATCATGCTGTGGGAAAACTTAAACCTTTCAGAGGCTGTAAAACACTTGAGACAACAATCCCAATTAAACAATCAGAGCTGAACATTTGGTGTATTTAAACCACATTTGTTTGAATAAAACACTTAACCAAGTTAGAACGGTCCAGTCAAAGTTCAGATCTGACGAAAATTGACAAGACTTGGACAAAACTGCTTTTCAAAAAAAGGCCTTCAATCCAATTTAACCGAGTTTTGCTTCACAACTCACACTCATGTCTACTTTTGTTGGCTGAGAACGTGAAACCAGTCGAAATTGTTTAGTAGAAACTTGAGGGGAAAAATGTTTCCAGTTTGCGAGATCCATCACTCTCTCTGACAGTGAGCTACCTGGAGTATCTGAAAGACGCCACCTACATCACCGTGTCCTCCCGGCCCACGACCGGCTCGGAGTCCAGCGCTCAGATAGTGGAGAGCACCAGCCTCAGAGCCGCCATCAAGACGGGACAAATCGTCCAGCTGGGCGAAACCCAGAAAACCGAGGCGGCTGGGAAAGTCGCCGCGCACGAGGTGAACGCGTTTTTCAGGCGCCTCTCCTTCAAACCTCAGGTAACTTTGCTGTAATAATATTTTGTTGTTTTTTTTTACATGTTCATCTATAAAGTGATAACTGAATGCTTTTTTGTGTGTGTGTGTGTGTGTGTGTAGTGATATAGAGCTGGAACGTCATGAGTCGTCAGCACTTCTTCTGCACTAAAGGGTCACAATGCATTGAAAGCTGTTTACATTCTGTTAGCACCAATAAGAAGTTCTACGTTACTGTGAATCTTTCTTTTCTGTGTAAAATGTTTCTTCATGTTGATTTGTTTTGTTCTTAATGTCTGAATTAACTTATTTTCCTCTTAGTGTTCATTTAACTGAAGCAGAGCAACTCTATTCTGTAGTTAAAACTTGATATTTTTGCGGCCAGAACATTTGAATGCATTGACATTCTGTATATAGATCTTCCATATTTACTGCTCATGTCTACCAATAACTTGTTGTCATGCAGCTTCTATCATTTACCTTCTCCTCAACACCGAGTTTTACTAGCGGGAGTCTGTAAATATTTATGAATGGATATTATTTATTTTCTTTTATCTATCTTCTAAGGATTGTACAATTGAGCGATGTTTTATTACATGCTGGAATAAGCTGGGGGTTTTACACAACGCAACTGGAAGTCAATCCTGCCTGCACACACAGTTGAGCTACTTGTTTGTACGCATAATGGAGGATGCATTTACCCTGTTATATGGAAGCCCAAAGGGGACAAAAATGCCTGACATTCCGGTGACTGATAAAGTACTTGTTGTATGGGCGTTGCTAAGGTGTTATTAGCAACAAACATCAAATTCTGTATGCTTGGAAATGGCACACTGAATAAAAGTGGTACTGAAATTTACTTGTGGCTAATTTTGAGATTTTTTTTTTTTTGAATAGAGAAAGACATGGACTTCTGGAAATGGATACGGGAAATCATAGGGAAAGAAACTGAATATCTGGAGAGTACAAGCAGAACAAAAAGCTGTTAGCAGCTGGAAGAGACTTATAGCAGGAAGTCAAATTTATTACAAAGTTGTTTTTGGACATGCAAAACTATGTTTAAACTGCTATTTGTTTTTGTGAATATTTAAGAGAGAAATTCTGTTTGGGTTTTTTTTTAAGATTTATAGGGGTGAAAAGTCTTGTACAAAGTTGTTGAATGCCAGATGTAAAACCCAGAAGTGGGTAGTAGTAAAAAGTTTCTCTCATGTAGGAGTATTGCTATCTTACAACATGAATGGAGTTGAAATAAAATGTAAACATCAAATAAATTACGAAGGAAGAGTAAAAAGTATTAGGGGAAAGCACGACTCACTTAGGCGAAGACAGAAAATAACAAGGAAGCTTGAGTCCATTAAAGTCTCTTTTTACTATAAATTGTTTGGCTGTTTAACCAAACATTGTGCTCCAGTAACATTAGCGTCACTTCTAAATATTCCTCACTTAAAAGTGAAATTTACGGTGCAGTAAAAACTATTCTTAAAAGCTGCTACGGTTACGGCTCGCTTAAACCACGTACTTTGTTAAACAGGAGGGTGCAGTTCTCACCTATCGACGCCAGATGGCGGTGTTGCAAAGCCAAATCTGCAGAATGATATTTCCAGCCCGTCTTTTCCGCATTGCTGCCGCATCACCTGTCAAAAAAGCTGTGAACATGGCCTCGGCTGTCCTCGGTCGCCTGCTCAGGCTGTCAGCTGTCAGAAACGGGCCCCTCTCACCGCCGAGCCCCTCCACCGTGCCGGGGCGGACCGTGACGCCGAGCCGGACGGCCGTGTGCACGTCAAGCGGCGCCCTTCTGCCCAAACCCAAGAAGGTGAGAGCAGCGTTTGTTGTTGAGAACATGGCGTGCCATAAAAGAAAGAAGCCCGGTTATGAAATTAACACAGCAGGAAGAGAGAGAGAGAGAGAAAGAGAGAGTCAACTGTGAATCCTTGAAGGGAGGAATGAGTCTGTAATGAGGTCTGTCTCACAGCTGCCGCTTAATTAAACTAATGAGAGTGTTTTTATGGTGGGGTCGTGTGGCAGACCCCCTTCGGCCTTATCCGGATCGCTCTGGTAGTGGTTCCCTTCTTGTATGTGGGGACTCAGATCAGCAAGAGCTTTGCGGCGCTGCTGGAGGAGCACGACATATTCGTCCCGGAGGACGACGACGACGATGACTGATCAGGTAACTCTGGGTTCCTCTCTGCTCACGTTCAGTCCGATGTGAAGATCCTGAGTTGACCTCCTATGTCTCATTTTCTCTGCAGACGATTGATGTTTTTAGCGCTACCAAGTGTCAGTGAACACCAACGTAGAGAAATGCCTTCCTGGAGGTCCTGTTGCCATCACCCTAAATCACCTCCGCCTGCACTCGTTTCAGGGATTTTGCTCCTATTTGACATACACAGACTGCCGCTACATTTTCCTATCGTACTGTATTTGCATGCACTACAAGAGTCTTAATAAAAAGAAAACTCTAGCAAAACTCAATTGGTTTGAGGGCAGTTACCTTCTGGAAATGAGAACCAAGATGGGTCATTGACAGGATGAGAGCGACCTACAGAGACATGTGGCGTCCAAACATTTTAGCGCAAAGGCAAAAGTAAGGTCTAATCATTCTTGGGACATTGCCACTCTTTAGTAATGTCAATTACTGACATGTTCAAAATTTATTTGTTAGTAAGACCTTGTTAACAGAACTGTGCTTGTGTCCCAATGTCACTATTCAACCATTTCCAACTAGATCTTAAAGCCACAACCAACTCCTCTGTGATTAGTAGATTCTTTATGAACTCCAGCTGTTGTACTTCACCCCCAATGTAATTTTCGAGTTAATGGTAAACTAAATCAAACATTTTAACTCCAGGTAGTTCCACTGGTTTTCTAATTAACGTACTGACAACCTTTTCAATAAAACTATTTCTGTTGATGGTTTGGATCCACCAAGTCCCAGAAGCACATCCAAGGTCCTGAGTCGGGTCGTACTTGGAATCGTCTCCATATCCATTTCCTCTAACGTTAGGCCTGCCCAATCGTTGGTCTTCATTCAAGTGCCAGTTTTTAAGCTGGCACTTGAATGAATGTTTAACGTTTGCCTTTTCAGAGGATAAAAAAAAAAAAAAAGTTGGCCATTTTAGAGCAATGCCACTTTCAAAACGCAAGTTTGTACTCAAACTAGTAGTGAGTTATCAACCAAGAAGCCCCTGCTCCAAAACCCAACAGGTACTCAATTGAATAATCAAAATATCAATTATTTTTACCCTTCTCAATAATCAATGGGAAAATCTTAGCTGCCCTTAAATCAGGGCAACTCTTGTTTCTCTTCAACTTGCTAAGAGACACCTATATAAGTATTATGCATTAGCGGTGCACCGATTGCAGTTTTCTGGTCCTTAACCGATTTTTAAAAAGCTAATTTTGCCTGATGGCAATTTTTCACAGATTTTCAAACCTCTGGGAAGGAGGAAGAGCTCGGTTTCTCCTGCAAGTATCAGCTGATCACACAAAATTAAGGAAATGGGGCCAGCTTATTGGTGCACCCCTAGTACGCACAGATTTGATCACAAGAGCAAAACAACACTCGCGTTTTAATTTAACTGGATCTTATATGACTCATCGAGACTGAAACAAAACAGGTGGAAGCATGTGAGAGTTAAAGTGTGTATTTACAATAAAGGGGATCATCTTTCACACTGGAAACGAGCAAAGATGGGTCAGAGGGTCAGCTACACAGTTCAAGGGTCGTGTCCTTTGTAGAATTTGGACAGGAAGTCTGTCGCTCGAGGCTCTTCGTTCTCGTGGAAATAACGCATCACGTGGGTCTTCTGCTTCCAGATGTGGATGGTTTCTTGCAGTTCCATTTTACCCTGCGGTGTGAATGAGAGACAGTTCAATGGGACGAACATCTACACCGACTCAGACGTCACCAATATCAACGTTCGAGTCGAGACTGCCTACTAGCTGCATGTTGGGTTGGTGAAGTGTCACATTTACCTTAATGACCAGCATGTCGATCACGCGGGGGTCCGTGACGTGCCTGTTTCTGTCAAACATCTCCCGCACTTTGTCTCTGCCCTGGCGAGTCGTGATGTCCAGCTGAAACAGTGACACTGCAGACACACAGAGTCAGCTTTATTAAAAGGAAATGACCGCTGCAACAAGTGGAAACGTCAGGATACTGTAATCAACAAAGTTTAGAATCAAAGTTACTCCTAATTTAAAAAAAAAAGAGTTTTTAAAGAGACAGAGGCCAATTTTCAAGGCATTAAATCAGGAAGTCAAATTTTTTAAGTCAACTTAATGTAACATGTATTTAATAATGCTATAAAATGGCACTATGTGCCTGGAGAATATATAATACTGCCCCTTTACGTTTTGCTATAGGCTCCAACAAGTTTTTTGCTGACAAAAATAATCTCCACAGTATGATGCTGCCACCAGGTCTCATCATGGAGATGGTGTGTAACAGGTGACTTCTGCCACACAGAGTTTAGCATGTTTGCTTTGTTTTTTTGTGTGCAAATTTCCACTTGGCATTCCTGTTCTACTTTCTATTGTTTTAACAGTATGATATACCTGTAAGTAATGGCAAGCAGTTCTTGTTTATTCAGATTTAAATGAGATACTGCCAACGCGTCTCCAAAGCTTTAGAAAACCTGAAATGCTGGCGTTCTGGTTTAGGTCCAGTTAACCTCGACAATAATCTAAAGCTCCACAGAGGCACGACCTTGACGCTGCCGCCGCCGTTTCAACACCCGGCTTCCAGCCTCCACGACGGGGCCCACGTACCTGTATTAGGCACCTCACGGTACCAGGCCCGGTACAGCTCCCGAACTCTGCGCTTCGCCTCGTCCAAGTCCCGACTAAGAATGGGCTTCACCACCTTGGCAGCACCAGCTGCTGTTCGAGCCGCGGCCGTGGACGCCATGACAGCTGCTGAAGTTGAAGGCGCTTCCGCTCTCATAGGTTGAAGAAAAGAGCGCAGCTGCCCTCTAGTGGTCAGACAGACTCGATACAAGACACGGCTTGTTTGACTGTCGAGATGAATTGGAAAACAGAAGACGAAAAAAGGTAATTTTAGTTATGAAACTCTCCAATACTGTACAAATAATTTGTATTTATTAAAACAAATGACTACTTAGATACTCAAAAGGTTCACGGAAAAAAAAAATGTATTCCCTGCATAATTTGTTACAACAGAGGATTATTATCGAAAAATGGTAATGGATCATAGCAGGAAGTACTGAAAGACTTTTGTTATTCAGTATCATAAAAAAAAAAGTTAATTGAATGTCAGGTTAGCTTTGGCTCCAGGTTTATTGTTATAAAACGACAAATACCAACGTTAATGCTGATATATTATGTATCCCTATTTTAATGAGACTAAAGTAGATATGTTTGACGATAATACAGTCTGATATTTGGCAAAAACCAAGCACAAATTTAGTGCAAAGACATGGAGGTGGAGAGGTGATGGTTAGGACTTATTCGCAGCCCGGGATCTTAAGTCATCTGCAAAATCCTCCACTAACCTTTTCTAAAGTCAACCGTAAGCCCATCTGTCCAACATATGACGCTTTTCACAAATGTAAAATCTACAATATAAAAGTTGGCAAAGGAATCCATCAAGGAGTTGTGATGGCCTCGTCAAAGTCTGGGCGTTCAAGTTCAGGTGAAGTGCTGTGGTAGGACTTAAAAACAGAGGAAACTGGACAGAAACTACAGAAAAAGCTACTACAAGCTATTGCAACGATTTGTGGTTCATAGAGTGAACTTTTAACAGTTTTGCTATTTTTGATTTTGTTCAATAAATAATGACAATGGAACTTGTTGCGTTTGTACTTACTTGGAGAAGCATTCCCACAGCATGACGCTTCCACATTTCAACCTGAAGTCGGTGTGTTTTAGGGTCATGTTTTATTTAGGCTCATCAGGATGAAGAAGGCTGAACCCAACGACACAAAACACTTTAGATTTTTATTTGCAAAAATACCAACAAAAAAAAAAAAAAGTATAATTTTTTCTTTCACTTCACAATTTTGCAGTACTTTTTGTGCTAGTCCATACCATAAAATCCCAAGGAAATAAAAGAAAGTTGGAAAAGGTGAACACTTTTGGAAGGCACTGTAGGTACTGATTCACTTTTTTTTTTAAAATTGCAACGTTTTTATAGATTTCTAAGGAAGCAACTTTATTGATTCCAAAAATGAGCATAATTTACAAAAACCCTGGAGGCTTTAAATAAGAAAATGCTTTCAAAAAGTAGGTAGTTGCTCTTTTCACAATAGTTCTTTTCAATAAGAAAAGCATATACATATTTATTTTAAAAAAATGGCTCATTGATGCAACACCTGCTATTTGTTGCTGTGGTGGCACAAAGCAGAAAATGCTCATAAATGATAAACGGAGACAGGAAAGTTTGGGATTTCTCCTCCATGGCTTATAAATATTTTGTAGAAATGACAGATTACAGTCAACTTTGTGTAAAGAAGCCTGAGTTTTCCTCAACAATCAGATCAAATTCTCCCATTTAGTCTGCAAGAGTTAGAAATTGTATTCCTTTTCCCATATCAGAATCCCAATGTGTTCTCCAGAAACTCGCTTTTACAAACAAAACAGGAATAAAAATAACAGCAAATACGAAAAAGCTCTTGTTTCTTGAGAAAGTGTACCACCTTTGTAAAAACAGGGGGGGGAAAAAATTAAAACAGTAAGAGTCTGACCTCCGCTTTTAAAATGAAGACGGTACAAACCATCTACAGAGGACGACAAAATATATAAAAACAAAAAACCTCACATATTCCAGTTGTAAGACCAAATGCACATCGATACAAGCTAGCACTCTCAAGAGCAAAACCAAAAGTGAAAAGTGCACTTTTCTTTATTTTGTTTTTTGAAGTACAAATTAAGGCCCAGTGTAATGAAGCCGACAAAACGACTCGTTGGCAAATCGGCTTGAAAGACGCGTTCGATTTCCGACGCACGGCCGTAAAAGTTCTGCACGGGTATTTCCTTTGGATCCAGCCGCCCTGCAGGCTGAAAAACTAAGGTCCGGGAACAAAGAAGGGTTGAAATAATAATAATTGGGAAAAAAAAAAAAAAGACTCTAAAGAGTTCCGTCCTTTGCCTGGATTACGGACCGACTCCAGCCCGGCGGCTAGTCAGTGGTCCAGGCTGTTGCCCAGCTTCTGCCCCTCCTGCAGGGCGGCCATGGCCAGCCTCAGGTGCTCCTTCAGACTCTGAATCTCGCGCTCCGTGCGGCCTCTCATCCCGTTCAGCTCTCCGTGCAGCTCTACATACCGCTCACAGGCCAGCTGCTTTTCCTGCACAACAATGAGCAGAGGAGGGGGAAGGAGAAAGAAAAATGGCGTCATCTACAGAGAGGCCTCAGGCTGCGACAGCGAAGCATTACATCCACAAAAAACCCCAAAAAAACAGCGCTGTGCTTTTTAAATTACAGAGTTCCTCTGAGCGGTTTGATGTCTGCATCAAGTTTAACATTATGGAATATTTTTCAGAGGTAAATGAAGTGACAGTACCATGTTTAGAAACTGAAGCTCATTCCTGAGACAGCTGATCTCCCTGTGCAGATACTCTATCTCGTTATCTTTCATTCTGAGGAGAACCTGCAAGACAAGAGAGGAGTGTGTTTTTTACTTTTCCACAAACAACCCTCCACAAACAACCCCCTACGAAATATTAAGCCCAGGCAAAGATTAGGTTTTTTTTCTTTACTAAAACACAGTCATGACATTACAAGAATACACTCGTAGCAATACAAGAATAAAGTCGTATGAAATAATATATGAATAAAGTCTTAATATCACCAGAATACAGTCTTGATATTAGGAAAATTAAGTAGTAATTTATAAAAACTCCAAGACAAAAACATAAAATAATAATTATCAAAGGTTTTTCTTACTAAAAAAAAATATTTCCGCAATTTTAAGGTTGTTCTGCTAGTAAAATTGCATCTTTATTTCATAAAATAACAAAAACTCCCGCAGCCGTACAACTCACACAAGAGACAGTTAAAGTAAAAGCTGCTTTTCTGTCCTTTCTTTTTTAGAAAAGAAAGTGAGGGGAAAAACAGATTCAGTTTTTTTTAAGCTCCCATCACCCAGCTGTAGCTATTTGTATCAAATTTCCCTCCCTCTTATTCAAACCGTCTCTCTGATAGTTTGGGATGAAAGAAGCGAAGCTCAGTCCACCACAGATGCTGGAGGGCAAACCAAAACCACCATGGTGCTTTCAGGGAAGGTGTTTCAAAACTCCTTTTAAAGCAACTTAAAGCCACACAGAAAGCCCCGTCTCTGACGTTCGCCCACAAAACACAAAGCTAAAGCAGATGCAGATGGGTGTTGGTGTGAAGACTTGCATATTTTCACACCGGCAGACCACATGAAGAGTTTGACTGGCAGTGTGAGGAGGATGCACACAGAAAGCAGTCCGCTTTCAGTTTCCAAAACAACAGTACCTCCAGTTCGCAGGACATCTTGTCTTTGCCGTCCTCTGAGCCTCTATCCGTGAGGGCGGATCGCGTTCGGCTCATTTCGTCCGTCAAGCGGCCCTTCAACTCCTGAAGAACAAAACGCGTGGTCAGGTTTTCAACACAAACACCCGACTTTGTTTCTTTTGTGTAGGAACAGAGCTGCAGCATATGGTGTTAAAAACACATTCGTATCCATCAGGGATTCAAATTAAAATTGGATTTTAATGGAATGTTATGTGACAGACCAACACAAAGTGGTCCATAGCTGTGAATTGGAAGAAAATGATACACGGTTTTCTATTTTATTGTAAATAAAAATCTGAATAATATACATCTGAAAAATATTTTTTACTCTTAATTGGGCAAAATATTAAAAAAACATTTTAATTTCTATGATATTATTGCTAAAAATATCAGTTACAATTAATCCTCATTTGTCCTCCCCTCTCTCTGCATTAGCTTTAGCTTCCCAAACCGCTAAGTGCATAAAAGCGTGGTAGAGTCCATCCACCATCAAAACTTGCTCCTTGAAATATAATATTCCACCAAATACTTTATTCAATCAGTTTTGTGCGATTGCGATATTGCAAAGATTTGCTATATTGCGTAGCTCCAACTCAAATCCACCGAATCGATACAAACAACTTTGGACTCTCACCGCTCTTTGGATGAAGGCAGCAGGTCTCACTGAATTAGAGGTTGAAGGGCACGGTTTGTGCAGGTTCCACCAACTTAAAGGCCACTAAATTAAACTGAAGACTCGAATTACGATAGAAATGTACAAAAGAAAATTGTACAAAAAAATAATAATAATTGTACATTTTGGCAGCAGAAATGAGCCAAAGGCGAAACCAAACATCAGCCAGATAACTAATAATAAAAAAAAACAATTAGCTAGCTTTAGCAGCAGCTGGTTACCCATAGCCACAACTGCCTTGAGTAACAAAAGGACATCTTGAGGATGTCTGCGTGTGACTCAAAGTTTCGCAAAAGAAAAAAGAAAATTACTTAGAATATAAAAGATTGAATAGTTTTGCTGCCACAACAAAATTTAAGATATATTTTAGTCCAACTTACAATTTTCAATAAATTTAAGACATTTTGAAGGACAGAATTTTAAGACGTTTTACAAATCCGAAGGACATCCTCAAAGTAGACTGAATAAAACAAACAGTTTGAAAACCATGTACCATACCTTCAACTTCACAGTTATACACTATGTTGTGGTGGACTAGTCCATAAAAAACAGATTTGTTCAGGGAATATGTCCATTATTGCATCACATTGCTCCGTGCTACAAGTTTTCCTCTTTGTCTTTCAGTTTTTCACAAATGAAGAGTTGGTTATTTTCAGCTTTGCTGATCACTTTCACACGCTGAGCTGCTAACTCACCACGTTTTCTTTCTTCAGCTGCTCCATGTCTCTCTCTCTGTGACTGACTTCCCTTTCTCTCTCGGCGTTTCTCTGCTCCGCTTTGTTCAGCTCCAGACACTTCTGAGAGTAACGCTCCGACAGACCGGCCAGCTCTCTCTGCAAGGCCAGCGTTTCAGTCCTGCAGCGGCGAGTAAGAGAAATTAAAAAAAAAAAAAAAAGAAATGTGAAAATGTAAAGCTACTCATCTCCTATACGCATGGGAAACTAATTCTCCTTATTAAGTAAGACGTTATGCTTAAGTATGAACCAAAATCCTGCTTTCTGAGAGACTCCACTAAACCAGTCTATGAGTAGACAGCAGCAACACTCTCTCTGTCCCTCAAGCATTTCCTGTAGTAGACATAAAGCTTCTTTGCATCTTGCAACCAATAACCTCAAAAAGAGGAAGAGCTGAAACAAGCTGAAAATGGCCAGCAGTTAAAACAGATTAGCTGTAAAAATGCAGAAACCGCCACTGAACGTCCTTCATGAAGACAGCTAAGAGAAACTCATCCATGACCAAATTTTTCTACATTCCTCTGGAGCCCAGCAGCGTCCAGCGACTACTTTACTAATGGATTTCTTTTAACAAGCAGGGAGTGTCGCGCTCGCCACAAACTCTGCCTCCAAGTACAACTACCAAAAACTGCAACTGAATATTTCGCCAGGAGTGAATGTACATTTATGATCTAGTTCTGCAGAAATGAGATATAACAGAAGCAGATTATAGTGGAAGAATGGGTGTTAATGTTCCACTGGCAGGAGTTCATTCAAGTGTCTTACTGTTGTTGTGTCTGCAGAGTGAGAGAGTCCAACTTCCCGCTGCTCAGCCTCCTGACCTTCTCCACCTCTCTCTCCAGCTCCTCTTTGTGTTTCTTCTTCAGAGCATCCATCACTGAAACACAAATACACACTTTTTTTTTCTTTTTTTTTTCCTCCGAAGAGTTTTTGCGGCGCTAGTGGCTCGTATTTTTTCTACAGTAGGCAGACAGGAAGGAGGGTGAGGAGAGAGGGGGAAGACATGCGGCAAAGGTCGTCGGGACCGGGAGTCGAACCCGCGACGTCCGCATCGAGGACGCCACTATAAAGCCACTGGAAATCCACTCTTGTCATGAGCTGGAGCAACACCGCCTAAATCTCTCACCATGACCGCCAACAGTTTGAGTCTAGTTATCTGACATGGTGGTGAACATGTTTTTTGAAACAGAAATGTGGCATGTTTTCCAATATTATGAGACATTTTACTCGTATTTTTACGCTCTTACTTTCTGCTGTAGATGTCATTTCACCAGCAAAATGTCCAGTGCCTTGAAAAACTATTCATGCCTCTTGAGCTTTTTCACGTCACTGTACAACTGCCAACTTTATTGCGTTTTAATGGGACGCTCTTTTCTTGGTGACCAAGTCACATTTTCCCAAACTTTTCATTTCCACTACGTCTGAATCAATAACAAGACTGCCGAGGAGGGAATTTAGTCACTTGATTGAGTTGTGTTGGAGAAGGGATGCGTGTAAAAGTTGGAAACGGATGGCAGCTTTACAAATAAATGCAAAATGTGTTGCTTAAAATTTGCATTTAACTTCCTTTTTCGTTGAAAGCCCCTAAATAATAAATCTCCTGCAACCAAGTGCCTGCAAAGGTCAGTGAGTTAGGATCTTTTAAAGGGACAAGCATCAGCTGATGACTCAACAAACAAGAAATAAAAATTCACGAAACGTTAATATGCATTGTCCCCGCCAGAGAAACTAAATTAAAACACAATGCCAGCAGTAGCAACTGTTTCAACCAGAACCTGTTGAGTCTCCAGACGCCCGGGGAGAAGAGATCCAGTCGCTTTTGGCAGCGTTTGTGTTTTGGCTTCGGTTGAATGAACAAATAAAATATCAAAATGTCAGATCTCGCGTTGGGCGGCACCGCAGCAAAATACCTTTTTAAAGAAATTTTGATGTTTGCCATTATTAAAATGTACAACATACTAAAGTTATCAGTGGCTAGAAGTTCAAACTCTCAAAAACAAAAGGTTTCAGCTTTAATGGCAAATATTTTGCACAGAATCTGTGACTAACGATTGTTTTAGTAATCGATTATTCGGACGATTAATCGGATTAAAGCATGAGAACGTTCTGCAGATTTTTCATGTGTCCACTTCAGTAGTTTTTACACAATGTTAGGAATACGTTAAAAGATACAAATAAGCAAATGTTTAATTTCCATTTTAAAAAGGATTTTTTTTTTTTTTTTTTTTGCCTGAAATGCAATAAATTACATCCCTTTTGTGTATGCTTGACTAGTTATAGATTCCTTACCGATTAATAAATAGATAGTTAAAGGTGTTCAATTGGAAATTTTGGTTTTTACACAGTTTGATCCAGGTGAAGCTAAAAGATATGCCACTTAAGGAGTTAAAAGCGGGACATGTTTTCCACATTAATTGCAAAATATATTCATTTTTGTACAGTTTTGCCTTAATTACTGCTCTGAATGTGTTGTTCTTTTGAGAAAAGGCATTTTTTGAGTCCGTATTCTCTAGTTGACGATTAATTGATTACTAAATTAGTTGGTGTGTATTTCAATAATCGCAATTAATCTAATTAATCGTTTCATCCCTACATGATTGTGTTAAATGTTACAATCTCTACCTGACTGTGATGACCAGTTGATCGTTGGGATTTAAATATCATCTAAATAAACCTTTAAGACAGTCAGAGGCCGTAGTGAACATGGCAGCGTTCTCTTTGAAGCGTCCTGACCGAGCGAGTGACCGACCTCGCGCCGTGTCCCGAGTCTCCTCCAGCAGCAGCCGCTCCTTCTCCGTCTCCAGCTCCCTCATCTGGCGGTCATGCTGCCTCTGCAGCTCCTCCAGCGCGTGTCTGTGGGCGCGCTCCATGGCCGCCAGGCTGCGGCTGCAAGGCGCCTCAGGGCCGCAGTCGCCGCCCACACTTCCACCCCTCCCCCTTTCCCGTCCCCCCTGTTGTCGTTTCTCCAGCTGTTGCCTCAGTGACGCCACCTGAGAGAGAGAGAGAGAGATGAAAACGGAGGTAAAGCCAGCTGATTTGACACCAGATGGATGCATAAAAATATATGTATATTCACGCTAAGAAGCACATCACAACACGCAAAAACAGAGCAGACTGGCTTTTCAGAAGCATCTTCCACATCAGTTCATTAACACTCCTGAGACCAATCATGAATGCATGTATTTGAACATCCTATGCACATTATTTAAGGTGGAAAATACTCCTGAAAGTAACACACAAGTCAGAAAGTTGTACAAAGAATAAAACGGTTGAAAAAGAATCGCTTTACTTCATCAACGCGGATGAAGGGTTAATTTGCATTTTAGTATCTTTGCAAATTACAGAATCATCTCCACACACTACCTCCCTCTGCAGCGCCTCGTTGGCCGACTGGCTAGACGTCCGCGATCCCATCGACGACAAGGAGCTCGGGTCCTTTAGCGGCATTCGCTCCAACTCGTACCACTTTCTCTCAATCTCGTCGTCCAGGTGGGGCTTCTGGTTCGATCCCACCCCCGAGCCCTTCCGCGACAGAACTGCTTCCCATTGGCTGCTCATGCTCCTCTCCTCTTGCCATTGGCTGTGCTCCCGGCCCTGCCCCTCCCCAGATTCCCGCTGACTGGATGGGAGAGGGGCGGAGGAGGAGGCGGGAACAGGAGACAGTTCTACGTAGTCGAACCTTCGCTCGGCGGGATGGGCCGAGCTCGGGGTCTCTGGCTGGGAGTCGGCGTGGCGCGCCGAGGGGCGGCGAGAAGACAGCGGGAAGCGTTTATGGGAGTCCTCCTTGTCGTTGTTCTCCTTGTTGTTGTTGTCGGGTAATCTAATAAAAAAACAAATGACAGAACTAAGATTAGAAGTCTTTGATTTTTTTTTACTAGAATGTTAAAGCTTTAGAATAAGGTTGATGGCAAAACACAGATGCAACAAGTATAATGCTAGGCAACGGTTTTCATGCCCCTTCAATCTTTTAACAATTTGTCACTCAGCAACCACAAGCATGAAAGTATTTCATACCCTACAATGCAGTGTAGGGCAGTTTTTTTTAAATTTATTTTTATTTTTTTATTCTTTTTTTACAAATACATGCATTTGTACTTCTGAGTCAATAACTTATAGCATGTGTCAAACTCAAGGCCCAGGGGCCCAATCTGGCCCACTGTAGGTTTTTATGTGGCCCTCTAGACACCAAATTACATCAATAAGTCCCTCCAGTTTTTCGCAAGTCTGCAAAATTCCCACAAAATCAGCAGACCCCCACTTTTTTTTTTACTGGAAAGTTTTCTCAGCGTTGGCCAAAAACATTGAGTTTAAGTGACTGCTGCCTCAGCCTTACTGGATGTCAAGTTGCAGTTCGTGATCGATACGGCGATTAATAAAAATTCAACCTTAACATCATACATAAGCTCAAATATCGTAAGATTTCCTTACAAATATTTCTAATTTAGAACTACAAAATCTGTCACAACATCCTGGATGGACTGATCAGCGTGAAAAGATGATTAATATTATTTAATTTTAAGAAACACTTATTGAATGTTGAAACAACCAGCTATATATGAATATTTTAACAGTTTTATGGATTTTATCAATACATTCTGACACAACCGGCCCTTTAAGAACATTATGATTTTTTATTTGGCCCAAAATGAAAATTAGTTTGACACCTCTGACTTACAGAATCAACTTTTGCTGCTATTACATCTGCAAGTCTTCTTGGTTATAACATTTTTGCCTGAACGTTTTTTGAAAATAACTCCGTCTGACAGGACAGAGAGGATCTGGAGGTTAACTGTGGCGTTTGACTCAGTTCAGATGGATTTAGGCCTAACACATGAATATGCATGCATATGTACGTTTAGATTTGTTTGCTGTTTACTAAGATTTTATCCATCTCTAACAAGCTTCATGGCTGCTCTGCATTTAGCCACATCCATTTCACATTTAAACGCTGCATCACCTCACAACTGCGAACAAAACTTCATACAACTTTCTCTTAAAGCTAGCTCTCCTCTTACCCGAATTCCCCAAAGGCCATAATTGCTTATTGCACAAAAGGTACTGGTCAATTCGGCCACGTTGCCCGTTCGTACCCTGATTTTATCTCTTCTTACTTACTGCATCCTTTTGAAATATTAGAAATGATGACCACAAACCAAACTTAAAACAAATGAGATGTTGCATTCACCAGATTTGCTGGAACTTACTGCGTGAGGTCAGGAGAGCTGCTGGGCCGGATAGATTTCTTTAAAACCTCGATCCAGTTTCGTCTGATCCCGGCCGTCATGGCCGACAGAGTGAAAACAGCCTCCCGAGTCTGCGGCACGACAGGGACGAGAAGTAAAAAGATACGGGTGAGATGGAGATGACAAACAGGACAAGAGGTGCAACGTAGAAAACGGAAGAAATATGTGGCTAAAGTTGATGAGGACAGTTTGAAGAGGAAGAAGAAAACAGAAGCATGCTGTCTGAAAGAGCGCTTGACCACCGACAGACTTTCACCTGAATCTGAAAGCCATAGTTCTTCTCCACGTCGAACTCGGACACCTTCAGGCAAGATTTCAGGTCAATTTCTCCATCCAGGTCGTCTTTCTGTGCAGGGAAACAAGTCGCCTTGTCAAGCCAAAACCACATTTATTTACTCCAACATGCTAACTGCTAACATTTTCGACTAAGAACAACAGAACATGCCTCTTCTGCAGTCGAGTCTCTGTAATATTTCAGCCCAGCGTCTGTCAAAACAAACCAGTGCTTCTTCCACTAAGGACAGAAAAAGTAAACCAAGTTAAAGAAAGCAAGAAAAGAAAAATAAAGTGTCACTAGGAGGAATATCTCACCTCTCCGCAGTCGTCCAGTTTTGACATCCATCCCTTTTTGAAGTTCAAGAGGTCGGGCTGCAAACAGGAGGGCGGAGAGTCAGTTTCGTTACCCTTCGTTTGAACGCAGCAGTTTACAGGAAGGAAACACGAATGTCTTTGTGTGTCAGCGCCATTCATGTGATCAGCCGCGCATTAAAAGAGCAAGTCAGAGTAGATTTCACACGTAAGGAGACAAAAAGAGAATAGAAGAAAGAGAGGGGATGACACAAAGAAAAACACAAGCCCGTGTCAAAGGACGTTGCGCGCTCAATGCGTCCACACCTCCGCAGGTTTACTCCATTATTGTAGTAAAACATAATAGCGTGTCACGCTGCAGACTCATGCAGCCACAAAGGACGTCAGCTAGTTTCCAGGAGAGGAGTTCACCTTTTAATCAAAAATAGTTCTTGTCTAACTGTCCTTTAAGCATTGACAAGATGGTAAAACCAGTGTGTGCTATAATCAGGCCAGACAGCCTGATGCTGCTGCTGCACACACACTGATCCGCTTGAGTGGTTTCGCGTCAGCGTGTTGTTTACTAAACACACTGCTGCTCCGCTGCAGCAGCCTCCGCTTTTGCATTCCACCCCCAAAGCGCAGGACGAGAAAACATGTGCAGGAGGCCTCAGAGCAGCGACGGTCCCAGATTAAGATTAGGCAACATCCATTCATCCCGCTCCTTATCGCTCTCCAACATTCCTCAGTTCAAATCTCCTCGGATTACTCACGCCGTTTTCTGCAGAACTTGCACTCCTGGCCGTCTGCTTATCTTGTTACACTTAGGCTTTTGTTTGATTTGTTTGGCCCCCTGCTGTTACCCACTGCGCCTCGCGAAGGTATTCACAAACCTTTTTAAGTGCTTTTTTAACTTTAGTGTATTTTATTTGGTAGACCAAGAGAAAGAAGTGCGGATTAATGAAGTGGAAACATTATAATACATGGATTTCACATAAATAACAATTGGATTCTATAATTACTTTGAATTCAGCCTCTTTTACCCCAACACCCGAAATAAAAACCAGCACAACTTTCAAAAGTCATCAAGTTAAACTCCGCTCAGATGAGACTAAAATTACATTTATTGATCAACAAATACTATTAGTGGAGAAAAACTAACAGTGCACATGAACAGGCAATCCCCACAATGAAACGGCACAGTTAAAATGATGAAATCAAACTAACAATCTGTGGTCAGACAGATACTCTGCAAGATAACTTTAAGGTCAGATATGATTAAGAAAAATAACTTTAGATGTGTAAAGCTAATAAAAAAAACACATCCCAAAAGACTTTCTTAGCTCTACAAAGTATAAAAAAGGAATCTCATCAGACTAGTCCTCTTCCACCATTAAGTCACGTCTTTAGTCAGTTGGCTTAAAGGAATCAGAATAAGAGGATCTGGATACAAATTTATGCTTTAGTTTCTTAGAATTTTACTGGTAAGCCTGCTGCACTAAGCAATAAAGCAGTTAATCGCACGATAAATTAAAACAAACTCAATAATTTCAATTTGCATGATTGATCGTTTCTCTTTCTTTCTACCAAGAACTGGATGACAAAAGTCTCCAGTCTGGCACATTAGCCTCTGTTTTGTTTACAAAGGCTTCATAATTTACTTTCCTTGTTGTTTTTGTTGTTCTGTTTATTTAAAATATTTTCCAGTTCAAGCATGAAATGTTCACTCGACCTTTGAGAGCGCGTTCCTGCATTATTACACCATTACAAAGAGAAAAATAGTCTCAAAACAACCGTAATATCATTTATTACAATAACTTCTGGGACAATTTATCATCCGGTAAAATTGGTTATGGTCACAGGCCTATTTACTGGTAAAGAAAAAAAACTACAGTTCACCATTATGTTTTGGTTTGTGTTGGTTTAATTAAAGAAAGCGTACACTAATGTTGGTAGCTGTATTATGGCAAAATGTGAAAAAGTAAAGCATTAACTTCTGAGCTTTGTCATCTATAAATCAAATTTCTTGTTCACAATTCCTTTTAATATTCCTAAACACCACAGCGCCACCTAGCCATCCATCCAACTGATTCTCTTTCATTCAACAAATTTCACCACTTGACGACTGCAAACAGCCTGCGTAGAACAAATACAATGTTTTCCTCATTATCATATGCCTTGATAATATTTGTGAACTTTTTAGACAACTCCTATACTTTGAGTGAGCCACAATGGCAGCAAAACGGCGGCAGGGCGAAAAATGCTAAAGGAAACCTGAGCCGCACAAACTAAAATGTTTTTGTGCACGTTCTCTCTCTCAGCAATAAAGTGAAACTACCAAAAGGTGCAACTCATGACGTGTCAACGCTCATCATAAATTTATTTCACGACTAGTCCACACTTGCCTATATGCCGGGTCAGGAAGCAGATGGCGGAGGAAGCATATTTTAGGAATAACCCCAACGCTTCCAGTGGTCATGTGCGTGCAGGTTCTGCTCACATAGGAGGAAAACGGGTCGGAAAAATAACTCCAGCTTACAGAGACGTCATGCACTCTTCCTGACCCCTCTATCCTGTCACTATAAAGGAGTATTGTCTCGGCCGTTTTGTCCTGAAGGCTCGGCTAAATAGGTTACCTCTGCGCACAATGAGAACAGGAGGATCCAAATGAACGCTCATTGTGATGACAGTTCCTGGATTACTGCGGGTCGGAGAGCCAATACTTCTTGATTACTTTTTTTTAAAAAGCAACTTATCGGGTTTCCATGACTGTGCGGAAAACATATTTGGTAATAGAGAAACAACAGCTCATCATAACAATCATTCTGGATTTCACTAAATTGTTATGTTGGTCTGTTGTTTTTACATGATTCCTGTCATGTTTTACTTCCAGGTCAATTTGCCCCTTTGCTAATTCACAACCAAGCAAGTTTGTTGCTTAATTTAATTTTAAATTGATTTCTAAAAACTTCATTACTTCTGGAAATTTGTTGTTTTTGTTCATCAATATTGGATATTTAAAATGTCTTCCAGTACCAGTGTTAAATATTAATTAGATATTTAATTAGAATTTAAAGTTTATTGATCTTTACTGATAATGTGTTTTTGCATCATTATGACATTGTCATTCTATTACTTGGAAAAAGGTCTCAAAACAACATTATTATAATCTATCGCAATAACATCATCGTTCAGCAATATTTGTTATTGCGACAGGCGCCTGTGCAGGGTGGCTGATGATAAGTGAGAAGTTTTACTGTCAAATTTTTATATTTTCTGCTACTTGTCAAAGTTGAGAACACATTTCATGAACCGTGTCAATGTTTTCCAGTTGGTCAAGAAGTATTAGTGGATTTCTTTTAAGAGATCTACTAAGAAATCATCTGTTCGTCTACAAGGTCGCACTGATGTCAAAAGTTTCATGTGGAAGTTGCTACACTAAGAAGATCTGAAAGTTAGCTCTTTCAGTTTTAAAGGTGCAAGACGGTTGTTAGAAGGAAACTATTTTCTACTGAGGCGCGCTACACGAGAAGATGACAGCTGATAATAGGAAGCTAGAGTTTTACAGTAAATTTGATCTATGTTATCTTTTTGACGGGATTATGAAATGTTGTCAGGCTTTTGACAATCTCACGGTTAAGACTGCTAACGACAGCGAGTACAGATGGAGACAGATGCTAGCAATGCTAATCACAATCATGATAATCGATGCCAATGGCTAACAGGTAACTAAAGGAGTATTTTCCAAACAAGAATAAAGCAGAACAAAGGTGGGATTTATTTCAAATCGCAAAAGGTGTATTCTCCTGTTTCTACAAGACCAAAAGGAGCATGTTCACAAACAGATATATTCATGCTTGTGAACATTTCATAAACGCAAACTGTCAGAAGTGGAAATAGACTGTTATTTACTGCATTTAAACATGCAGCCGCCATATTGGATTTTGTGTTCAGGGCTGCAAAAGAACATCTGGGAATTGGGAATATGTTTCTGATGAACATTCAGATTTGAGTCACTGGCTGTAATGTATATTAAACCTAATTCACCGAAAAAATATTTGATTTCAAAGATGCTGTTAGCTTATCAAATATATGTTCTTGATTTGATTTGACCTACAAGTCTGTTGAAAATCTTACTGACATATCTAGCATAAACGATCCGCGGCAGACGGCTTTATTTCGTACACAAAAATGTTGGGTTCGTAACGCTCAAAGCCACAGAGGTACGAAACGGCGAAGGGACGAAGTGCCCACCACCCACTCCTAAAGGCCAGAGGAAAACACGGAGCGTGTGTCACAGCTGGTCGTGAATCCTGTCAGACTGTACGTGCTAATAAAACGTCCTGCTACTGTAAACAAATGGAGGGTAAATAAAGGAAAGAAACGCAAAAGTATTTCGCCCCCGCCACTCAAACTGAGCCGTGCGAAAACAAAAGCCACTTCGATAAACTTTTAACACACCCTCTCTGCGTTAAACCAATGCTTAACAGAAAAAGGCAGCTAGCTACAAGAAGCTAAAAGAGCACCAACGTTTTATGAAAGTTAGCTAAACACGGCTAACGTCACGGCAAACGTTTAGTTCATTTATATTAATTCAGGAAGGAAAGACAGACAGGAAAACACAAACTGCTGTAAGCATAGACGTGTTTTAGGAGGCTACAACTTACCGTCATGATAACAGGATCCAGAAAGTTTTAAAAAAAATATATATATATAAAAACGGAAACGTGTTTAATCCTCGCAAGAAAAACTTTTCTTTCTCGTCTCAGCTAAGCGTCTCGTGCAGAAAGCACCTTACGGTCTCGCGCACGTCACGCAAATTCAGATAAAACCCCGCCATGACCATTCATCCACATTTTTAACTCCAGCCAAAGTGCCGTAATCTTCCCACGACGATACTGGCCGTGGTCTGAGAGAAAGGGGGCGAATTTGTCCCGCTAAATGTGGATTAAATGCTCCAATTCAGGTGGAACCATGTCTAAACTTTTCTGATACGCGGGGGAAGAGAGAGATCCTTCCTTCAGCTCAATGCGTCGTTACTCGCTGCTCTCTGTCTCTGCCCTGTCTGCCACTTCCTGGGCGGATCCGCAATGCTCGTTTAAGAAAACACGCAGACCCCAGTGTTGTATCTGTGAGAAATGGATTAGAGGGACCCTCATGAGGGAGGGAAAGAGTTGGAGGGGGCGACCAAGCCTTGTAATAATGTTTTAATCCAGATGAAGTCTACTAAAAAAAAAACATTATCACTGCAAGAAAATGTGTTCAACTAGCAGTCTTCACAGCAGCGATACATCTTCCTGACAAGGAAGATCAGTAATCATCTCTTTTCACACTCACAGAACAGACCAAGCCACATTTTCCTGATAGCCTAAGCTTGGAATCGAAGTGGCACTCCCCCCCCTCTCTAAAATCCACCCTCTGTAGCTACTGGTTTCATTTCAGGAATTTCAACACATGCCCCAGCAGACCACAACTGACAAAGCTCAAGTCAGTCTTATGAAATGACTGTAGGGTGTAGGTAAGGCCTACAGACACACAACAAACAGCTGCTAAACGGGAGCATAACGTGAAGCTACGGTAGCAATTAAATCCAAAAATAAATACAAATATGTAAGACCATGAGTGAATATTGCAGAAAGATGATGTGTACTTAAACAAGCTAGAAGCCAAAATAATGTTCTAGAGAGTGCAGGATTATTTCATGCATAACAACAATTAGAGACAGACAAAAAGAAAACGCTTAACTGTTCGTATGCTTCAAAAGAGGTGACTCAGACATTAACTCTCAACATGCGGGCTGTAGCACCTACCTGCATTTCTTCCGATCTGTGATGATTACTTTTCCACAAACAGCCCTCATCTGCCGTGGGACTGCCTGATCTCTGGATAAGAGTGGCTTGCAGTTACAAAAATAATCAATGTCTGACCAAACAAACACAGAAAGTCATCACACAGCTCCACGTTCTCAGGCATATGGGAAAGATGTGGGTTAAGCATTAACACACTTTGGGGGTGGGGGGTGGGTGGAAATAACAATGCTCAAGTTCAGTTGCACTGCTGTGGATTATGTTGAGCAAAAGGAAGGACGCATTACACAGTGGGATTCAAAAACTTATTCCAAAACCAATCACATCCACTGTTCTCCTGCTGGACTGAGGCTAGCTAAAGTATTCATAACCCTATTACAGATTGGACAAGTTGTGCTATAAATTCCTTCTGACCAGCCATAGACACTGGCTGCAGAATCATTTTTTAAAGCAACTTACGGTGATATTACTGCCTGCATTCAAATGCAACCAGTAAAGTTTTTTACTTTGAAAGTGTCATCCCGTGTGCCTACACTGGGATGAAGAAACAAGAGACAGAGATAAGCTCCAGCTTAAATGTAAAATGTACGTTCCTTTATACAACACACAGAAAGAAAGAACGCCAGGTGTCCACCTATCGTCCCCACTCACTCTGCCTGCAGCTAATTCCGAGTCAGTAACGTTCAGCCAGACGTGTATACTCTTCGGAGTCATCTGGTTTGTCTGTTTAACTTATTACTAGCTTGTCAGGTTACCTGGACAAAAGGTATGTAGTTGAGGGTTTGCTAACATGAAAGTTTGGGTTGTGGCAGTGCAACCAATGAGTCTGGAGCCTTCCCAATGGTTAGCTTAAAACTTTAAAACGTTTGCAGCAACAACTCCATTATTATGATTACAGTAATGGTTATGAAAATCTGGCCTTTGTTCGATTTTGAGTTATGCGGTCTTGACTATAACACCAGTCCAAAGTCTTTTGAATTTGAATCTCTGTATTTAGGTCCATTCAGCTTGTCATTAACTCTAACAAGCTTGTATTATCCCTTAACATAACTCACAAGCAGCCTACCTGCAGTGATGTGGTGGAGTGAGCTCGAGATAGATATCCACTGCCCCCATAATGCCCGTCTTTATCTGTATCGCCAGGATCATCCCACTCTATGGAGGGATGCCTGCTCAGAGAGTGGCTGAAATGGCACAAACACATAAGATATGAAAGGTGGAGTCAAAGTAAAGTTAGCTGCAGTTTGGCTCAAAAATGTAGTGGCCTTACCCCCTACAAGGATTAAACACAAACTGTTTATCTTTCATCTCTGTGTGTCTGTCGTGAGTCTGACCTGGCTGGTTTAAACAGTTCCTGTCTTCGGACAGGCTGATGACTCTGTGGCCGTCCAATGTGGCCCGGTCCCTCCTTCTGATGGATCATTTTGACCTTTGGCAGGTCAGCCATCGCAGCGTACTCCTCCCTGTTCCGTCCTGTTGATCCCTCAGAGAGCCGGCCTGACTCAGAAGACTCCAAGGAGCTTTGCGAGGACGTGTGGGTCTGAATGTGTATCTGTGGTGGAGGAGAAGGGCTCCGTGCACGGTGAGAGGACCTCTTGTCATGAGGAGGGGGATGGTGATCATCGTGGCCATGTCTACCATCCCTAGATCTCATGCTGCCAGAGGTTCTAGATGTTTCCAAAGTAATGTAGGCAGCTCTGTTGTTACTTGTGGTTTGTCTAGATGGTGAGGCAGATCGAGATACAGAGGAGCTGCGGACTGAATGTGTAGATCCACGCCATGAGTTTGATGAAGAATGGGAGTCATACTTTGTTTCATTATTTGTGTTTTTGCTCTTAAATGAGACACTGGAGTCTCCTTTGGTGGCACTTCTGAGAATTGAGTACCCTGGGGGGTCAATATTGCCTTTTCTTGAAGGAGAGGGGGAGCGGCTGGTGTGTAGATTCCTGCTGTTAAATGAGCTGCCAGTTCGCATATTTCCAGATGAGTGATAGTCAGAAGCATCATAGCTTCCCCTCAAAGTCAAAGAACTGTTGGTATCACGGCTTCTGACAGAGCTGGTAAACTCAGTTTTATGTCGTTGAGACTGAGAAGGAGCATGAAAGTTTTGCCTTGAAGGTGAGGAGTACAGATTTTTATGAACATGACCATTTAATGAGCCACCACTGTGTCCCCTTCCTTGAGCAAAGGTTTCATGACCTCTCCTAGAAGGAGATGAAGAACGGCTGCCTAAGCCCCGACTGCCGCTTGTCTCAGTCTTTCGTAGTATGGACTGTTTTGGTCTGTCAGAATCATGTCTAGACGAAGACACAGTGGAGACTTCACACTCTTGACCATCCAGTTCGTTTCTAGTCGTTAGGTTGCGCAGCTGAGCCTGTCCTTCTGTCCCATAGCCTTCTCTTACTGGAGAGCCACAGCGCCCATGGTGGTGACGATCATTGAGAGATGTAATGGATTCAGATTTACGAAGGAAGGACTGGTTTGGTGAGGTAAAATTTTTCCTCTGTGGCATAGAAGTAACTGGGGAACTATTACGTTGATGGTGGCTACGGTAATTTAGGGATGTGATTGATTCAGATTTACGTAAGGACTGGTTTGAGTAGTTGAAATTTCTCCCTGGTTGCGATGTAGATACTGGAGAGCCACTGCGTCTCCTGTGACTACGATCATTCAGGGATGTGATTGATTCAGATTTATGAAGGAGGGACTGGCTCGAGGAGTTGAAATTTCCCCTTGGTGGTGGGAAAGATACTGGAGGACCATTATTTCGATGGTGACTACGATCATTTAGGGATGTGATTGATTCAGATTTTCGTAGGGACTGGTTTGAGGAGTTGAAATTTCTCCTTGGCGGTGGGGAAGATACTGGAGATCCACTGCGTCTCCTGTGACTACGGTCATTCAGGGATGTGATTGACTCAGATTTATGAAGGAGGGACTGGCTCAAGGAGTTGAAATTTCCCCTTGGCGGTGGGGAAGACACTGGAGAACCATTATTTCGATGGTGACTACGATCATTTAGGGATGTGATTGATTCAGATTTTCGTAGGGACTGGTTTGAGGAGTTGAAATTTCTCCTTGGCGGTGGGGAAGATACTGGAGAACCATTATTTCGATGGTGACTACGATCATTTAGGGATGTGATTGATTCAGATTTTCGTAGGGACTGGTTTGAGGAGTTGAAGTTTCTCCTAGGCGGCGAGGAAGCGCGACTCTCCTGAAAACGATCATAAGTTCTAGATGGGGAGAAAGTATGATGTGTTGAACTAGCGGTTACATCGGTGCTGCGAGACATTTGGACTGAAGACTTATATACCCTCCTCAAAGGTGATGAGCTCCTTTTGTCACTACCTAGTCCTGCTGAAGAACTATTTGCTTCTGTCTTCTTTAAGGCACTCCGAAAATCAGAAACAGTACTGGACTGGGACTTGAGAGAAGAAGCAAAGGATTTGAAGTTTTTTGGTAGAGTTCCCGACTCAAAACGTCGAGCTTGGGCTCCTTGTAAGGAGCTTTGTGATCCTTGCATTGGTCCTTGAGACCAACCACCACCATCAAAGGTTGTTCTGCTGAGAATGCTGCTGGACTCACTGCGTCTTAACTGCAAGTTTTCACGTGAGGGGGATGAAGAGCGAGACTGGAGAGTTGAGCCTTGCCTTGAGGAATCATATCGCCCTGACTGTTGATAGGAAGAGATGTTACTCAGAGGATTTGTTCGACTTAAACCCTTTCGACTAGTTGAGGCCAGGGATTCCGCAATCTTAAAAGGAGTAGGACTGGGAGATCGAGGCCCAACTTGTGCTTCAACTTCAACCGCAACTTCATAAGGGTCTGGGGGAGGGATTTCCACCGCAAGGTCCTCATTGAGCACTTCTGGTATCGGCCTTTCTGAGGCAACACCAAGATTGGGATTTCTGAAGGGGATAGTATCTTTTGGCTCAATGTTTCTGTGACTAAAGATGGGATGACCTCTTTCAAAATGGCGGAAAGGAGTGGGTGGGCTTTTTTCAGTAAAACGGGCACCAGCTGCCCTCCCAAGGGAGTAGTAGCCACTTTCACGCTTCTCTCTGTCTTCTTTTAATCCTGGAAGAAACACGAAAATTGGTGATGACTTGCATTTTGAGAGAACTGGAAATGAGGAGAAGTCATAAGAAAGAGACAAGAATAAAGTAAAGTTCAACCAAAGTGCAGGCACCAGGGTTTTCCTGGTGCCTGCCTACATCCAAATCCTACATCCAAATATACCTAATGGCCAATTTATTGTGTACAGTTTAACTTGCTCCATATTTTTGTGGCTGTTGGACCACATATCAATAGTGGCTGTTTTACAGAGACCTGGTGGTTGTATGTAGAGCAAGGCCACACAATATTAAGAAAACATGCCGTGCAGCAATATCAATGACTTGCAACCCACAAGTAATCTACTTTAGGTTTATAGCAAACACAGACTTCAGATCATGAGTATCCAGCTTATGAAAGAATACAACAAGCTTTTATTAAAAATGTTGCTTCCAGACAAGGTCTGTTGTTTTCGCACTGAAACAACTTAGTTGTAGTTTCTTGATGACTTTACCATCACCCCACTTCTTTACCTTTTACTACTGTGAAGGCCACAAGAGTAAAGGAACTAATTTGAGAATGGTGACACTACAGCCATAAAGGGGTAGACACCATCCTGGACCACTCTGCCCTTCTCCTCTGCCATTAAGGCTGCCATTAAGGGTTGCCACTGTATGTGTTGCCTTCCCCATGCTAGCTGACTGAATATATTGAGTCGCTGTTATGTGATTGGCTGGGTTCCATACATTCAACAGGTCTACTTGATAAAGTTGCCGCTGAGTGTGTATTGTATTGTGTTACTGATAATTACTCCCTGACACCTCAGCTGGTGACTCCAAAAGACTCCAAGAAAAAGACACCTCTGGTTGTAACTGGATATAGATAAAGAAGTGCAGTAAGTCATAGGTGTACTAAGGACTCAGTGTGCTGCTTCACATAATATCCACAACCACATTACATCAAAGATCAGGTGATCCTTTTCTCTGACGTTCAAGTGTCTTGTCACTCGTACGTAACACGCAGCTCTTTTTCATGAAATCGATTTGTTAAAGAATTATGTCAGCAGTTTTGAAAGCACCTGAGCCTCGACTAAAGCTGCCGCCGCCTCGCGTTTCTTCCATCCAGGCCTGCCGAGGGTTAGGGCGGTGAGGTGGCGGGTCCAGACGGGTCATCCTGAGTTTGGTGGGGTGACGTTGAATAGGCAAGTACTCCTCGTCGGTACTAACAGAGCAACTGAACTCTTCACTCTGGCCACGACAGCTGTTTGGAAGATCGACATATGTAGACGTGGGATGGTGAGACTTCAACATCAACACAACCAAGACACACCAAAACAGCTGCAATGTAATGTTTGCATGTAGAATTTGTGTTTTATTACATATGACTAGCTGCTAAACCTAACTCAGTAGACCACTTACATTCCGCATATAGCCCTAAAATGAACATTTCTAGCTCATCCAAATGTTCCGGTTGTAAAGGTTTCTCACCTGTCGGTGGTGTTGTCGTCCTCGCAGATGTAGAACTTGCAGTCGGGGCTCAGGATGCACAGAGAGGTCTCCCCATTACGCGCCTGGCCTCCGTTGACATCACAGCAGCTGCTCACCACTGAAACACTGTCAGAGTCTTCCTGATTGGAAGAAATGGACCAATCACAAAGTCGAAACACAACCTAGCTCCCACTCACAAAGACATTGATCTTTGATCTTTGAGGCTGGGTCTTCAAGCAAAGGGTAAAAAAAACTCCCCACAGATGGGATGAAGATGATGGATGTGAAAGTACAGATGAGTTCAAAGTTAACAGCTCCACATATTTCTGACTGACTCCATCTCCTAGAAAGTGGTAGAGATTCTCCTCTCTGTCCTCTCTGTCAGACGCTCACATGTTCACGCTGCTGTCTGATCAGGGTTACACTCTGTAACTTGATCAGACTCGTGGCTTTCCTCATTAATTTTTCAACCTCCTGTGTTTTTACACTAAAACCGGTTCCTTTTAACTGCCTTCTGTTAAAAGGGATAAAAAATAGACCCATTTATCACATTTGTCAGACAGTGTCGTCTCTTAGGAAACCACTATTAAAACCGAGAAGCTGGCACTATTTAAAAATAATGATATCCTGATTTAACGAAAACCAACCACACATGTAATTTTTGTTGCGAATGCAGGCAGAAGAAGCAAACAGGCAGTTTTACAGCTTCAGTCCGGCTCATCCTGCTCCTGCTTACTGTACGTTGCGCCTCTTTCTAAGAGGCTACAGTTTCCCTGGAGGCCAGTAAGTGATCCAACTTCATTCATTTATAATAGGAGCCGCAGCTGCTGCCTTCCTCCACATTATTAACTCTGCTATAATGAGTCAAATTTTTCTTAATTTACTCAAAGGCAACAGATTGCTGCATAACCCCATAATCTATTTTCATATTTGTCACAGTGTACTTTCACACTTAACAAAACATCACTTTAAGCTCAACAAAAAAAAAGAATATTTTGTTTTGTGTTAGATCTTAGATATAACAATCCACTATGATGTTTTTCATCTAACCGATGAGGTTGGAGGTCTGCCACCTTGACCTCCGACCTGAAAAGAGCCTCCCCTGCCAGGCTTTCCTCCAATCTAGGCTAATCTCATCAGTCAGCACCCGTTGTACTCTGGTTTTACACAAAGCATCTCTTCTCCAGGCTACCCAGAGTCCTTTCCTACCTTGCTGCTGCTGCTGCTGGTGTCTCTTTCCTCTGTCTGGGAAGAGATTGGCGTCAGCAGCGCGGCTCTGCTCAACCTGATCCCACCTCCAAGTCCAGAGCTTTTCCCAGTTGCATCCCCATCCTCAGGCAGGGGTTTCTGTTGAGGCTCGAGCTCGGTTCTTTCCCCTGCGCTCGCGTGCAGGTGCCTCTGGCGCAGGCACTCGTGGCAGCGGGAGGGGTCAAAGATATTGGGTTGGAACTTGGGGCATGTGGGCTCATCGCTGGAGTGGGACATGGTGAGCACGATCGTGGCATTCCAGGTGTTCTCAAAAGAAAAATATGGTCCAATTAAAAACAAAAGAAAAGTGGAAAAATCTATAGAAGAGAAACAGAAATCATCTGGTACATCCCATCAGTTATTTTCAATACATATCTTCTTACGGGACTGTAACTACTTTTAGGTAGTGGCTGAGCAAAGAGCAAAAGCTCCGAATAATAATAAAAAAATAAATAAAAGAATGATTAATTTCATTGTTCATCCGCAACATAAGGCTAGACTTGTACATTTTGAGAGAACATTCAGTCAGAGGACTCCCAATTACTGCAAGACACTACATTTAAATTAAGATTAATTTACAAACTGAAGCCTCTAAGGTGACAAAAAAAAAAAACAATTAAATTAATGATAAACTTTATTTGAAAAGGTGATAATGTACAACTCAAAAATGCCACAATTGGATGAGCTGTACCAGATTATGGCAAAAGCTAATTTGCATCTACAGTCCCTTGACAAGTTACAAAAATGGATAAATGGACATGAAATACAACAATAGAGGTTGCTTTCCAACCACAATACACAAACAGTGACACAGTCATGCAGCTAATGTTTACATACCTGAGCAGTTTTTAACAAATTTAAATTTTAGGTTGCTAGAAATGTTTCCTCCAACGTAGAAGACACGAAAAAAAAATGTAATTACCAGACGAGAGGGGCTGTGCTGTTTGAATTTGAGGATAAAATGCTCCTCGGACCCCCGCCTGGATCTGCGGGGCAAGCCAACATCGGATCCACCCGATTGGCTGCTCTGACGGAGGCTGACACTGGAGCATCCATGGTGGATCTCTCTTATCGCACCGCTGACCCCGAAGCGCCCACGAGCCCAGAACCAACATGGTACCAGTGGGCCCCTGCCGGTTCCCCGCACTAGGGCGTTCAGCTGTATTAAATATCATGGGCTTTAGAAAGCGAAATGACACGCGCGGGCGAGTGACAGCTGGCACGCGCCCGGCTCGGGTTAACGTAAATAAGTAAACACAAGTGAGTCAGGGGGCGTTTAACGTACATCACAGAGCCAAGCTGAGCAGTAAATATCGTCTAAACATGGCGACGTTTTAAACTACGCTCACATACAGAAAGGTGTTGGTGAGCTTGAAGGAAAAACACGGCCGAGGCTCCGTTTCCTGATGCACCGCAGAGGATGTTGACTACAGCATCGGGTTTCCTAATTAAACAATAGTACGCAGAGGAACCAAATCCCAAGCGGAAAAAAACGACTTTATTTGACACAACTTTAAGCATATACAGTAATTTTTGTGAACTATATATATATATATATATATATATATATATATATATATATATATATATATATATATATATATATATATATATATATATATATATATAAACTCAAAATTGTTGAAAAATATACAAGATATTTCCAGAGGCAAATACTGTAAGAATTCAAAATGGAGAGTTCAGCTGAACATCTGCTTAAAACACAGACTCTCAGGCTGATTCTGACATAAAATGTCCATACAAAAACACACACACACATTTAGTCAAGATGGTCCGTCTTCTTCCCCGTTTGTCTCCGCCTCTGTTTCTTGCTGGTCCTCCCGCCTCTGTGTACACCCTCCGTGACACCGGGTCTCTTGTCTGGCCGGCGTCCTCGTCTGTCTCGGCCTTCCTGCTTCCCTTTCCTCCTCCGCTTGCTGGTGCACGAGCTGAGTGCCGTCGTGAGGGAGCGGATTCTGCGGCGCAAAAAAAAAATAAAATAAAATGAGAGAGGGGTAGCAGGTATGACTTTAGCCGATTACATAATGGGTGTGTTATTATTGGGAACAAAGAAATACAGAAAAATTGTCTGAGCAAGTCTAGCTAATGTGACACAAATTACATAAACAATGCTATAAAGGCAGCGGTATAAAGCAGTGAAACATTTTCCCCACCACAAGAGCAAGGGAAAGTTTGTTTTAAAACCACTAAAATGTTAAATCATGTCATTCCAGCACTTAAACTCCTCAGCAGATGTTAAAGTGCTGGACAAACTTGTGTCCATCACCCGCTTTGCCGGTCAGCAACCTGAAAGAAGGCTATTAACAAAAAAATTTAAAAACACTTTTACCAATTATCAGTGTGTTATATTTCTGTCACATTGTAAATAGTAGGACAATTAAAAAAAATGATATTATGCCTAATTACCACTTGAAATCTATTCATTAGGCTATAAAACTGGAGTTTATTCTTCTTCTTTTTTTTTTTGCTTAAGCCTGGAACCAAATAGAAAATAGTAAAACTATGATTAAAAATATGTAATTTTATTTTCACAATTGCTGCTTTTCTGGTAACATTTTTTTTTTGGAGTAAATACTGTGAAAGGATTATTTGACAAATTATTTCAACTCAACCAAGAAGCGTATTTCTGATAGGTAATAAACACAACCACTCAAAAAAGACAAATGTAACGTTTCAGTAAAAAAAACATAAAATATATATATATATGATTATATTTGTATTAGATTACAAAAGTGCAACAACAAAAGCAATTTACTTTTTAATAAACAATGGGAAAATGTTACTTTTACTTTTGAATTTTTCTTATTGCTGAACATCTTTTTGCATTTTTGATAATTATCTTTGGTGATGACCTCCAAGCCTCCTCTAGATTCAAATCAATAACATTTCACCAACATGTTTTAAAAATGTTTAGGTTACACCTAAATCTGGTAAATGTAGAAATAATTTCATCCATTGTCCCACCAATGTTGACCAACTTCAATAAACCCAACTTACTTTTTGTTCATGATCAAGTCCCTCGGTTTTTTTGGCATCGCAAGTCTTTTCTCTTCTTCCTCCTTGTTGTCATCCTCTCTCTCTTCATCAGCCTTCAAATCACAAACAAATGTACGTTGGAGTCCCGACGACAAGCTAAATAAATCATGTCAGAGAAGCACGTAAACACTTACATCACTTGTCGCAGGTCTGAACAGGTGAGCTCCCGAGAGGTCCAGATCGCTAATGGTTGTCACGGTGACAGTGTGGTTCGGGTGGTCGTACTGAACAGACTCTGTGGTGCTGATCACCGCATCTTCAAGCTCGTCCTCTGCGTCCGCTGCAGGAGAAAGACGCAGACGAGAAGAAAAATCAAGTGACTAAAACAAAAACAGAAAATAAACATTACAAGTTACATTATACTTCCATTAAAACTCACCGAGAGCTTCTTCCCTCTCCTTCAACATCTTCACATATTCCTTATGACGCTGAAAGAAAACAATAAGAGCTGAAAAGCTGCAACCCAATGTTTGTTTCTGTTTTTTTTTTTTTCTTTAATTACACTTACTTCTTCTCTAACTCTGCTTTGCTCCTCCTTTATTTTCTTCTTAATTTCTTGCACCGCTGCTTTTCTCCTTTCTATTTTTCGCTTATGAAATCCAGTCAGATAGTCCCTGATAGAGAACAAAAACAGAAAATGACGCTGGTTAGTCGTCAAACTTGCTAAAGATAGCTTGTGGGTTTTAGCGTCACTACTGTACGTGGTATTCACTCACATGTACATGAGTCCCTTTAATTTGATCACAGCGTTCCCGCTGATAAGAGTTAAAATGAACAAAAACAAGAACATTCTTGCCATCCTGCTAAGCTAACATGCTAGCCAGCTGGCTAACACATCCGAAATTTGCTGGTAGTGACGTCATATTTACTCACTGTCTGTCCTTGTCGTCAAACATCACGACGCATTTGTTTTCTCTTTTCTTCGAGCCAGGCTTAAATTTAGCCTTTTTCGACGCAGTGTTGTTGTTGTTGTTGTGTTTTGGGTTTTTCATCTTGTACACGTGAGTTCACGGCGTTTCACGGTTCCGTCATTAAAATATGTCCGGTAAGGAACACGCGCATGTAAGTCAGTGGTCCGCTAAGTCACGACACGTCATCAAACAACGACGGAAATTTACATTTCTGTAAAAAGTATAGATGAATGCTTGTCAAACTTTTCGCAGCAAGTACCGTCATACTAACAGTAGTACTGTAAAACAGTACTACGAAAATACATTTTGATCCTTTTGAAACTATCTGAGGTAAATTCAAGCTGTGATACTTTACTGGAAACAGGTTCTAGCCCATGATTGGTGTTTTTGTTGTTGTTGAAATTTTATATTTGATGAGTAAAACCAATCATCTGGTTAACACGTCATCTAAACAGTTACACGCCTGACATATTTGGCCAAAATGCACTCAAGCGCATTTGGTATAACCCAACAACAGGATATGTGCCAACACTTCATACCAACTGTTTGGCACGTTGGTGGAGGTGTGATGATTAGGGTTTATTTTCGAGTCTAAGCGTCTCTCAGTCTATAAGCTGTGGTTTGTATTTTAAACAGCTGAAGCCTGGCTCATATTGGGTCAGGAAATTAAATTGTCCAAGAAATTTTAATGAGTTTGGTCCACATTAACAATCTGAAACAGAGAGAAAAAAAAATTGAACTTTACACAGCGACTGTTAGGAGAGTAACACCTACCAACACCCACCACAGTGTCAAACCGAGTGACAATGTTTCCTCTCTTTAGCGCATTGCAAAGAGATTTTCATAACTATTTATCCTTTTGTCCATTACATCCTCAAAACTCATTTGCTTTATAGTGATTTTTATGTTATTGCTCAACAGGAAATAGCAGAAGTGGAAAGAAAACGGTGCGTGGATCACAGAAAAAAGATTTTTAAAGTGTGTTTCATACATTTATATTTAGGCACCAAAATAAAAAAAAATAACCACACTGGCTGTACAACGTTCTGCTGTTTTATTAGAAAAGAATAAAATGAAACAAAAACTGTTCAAACAATAAAACACCTTGAGGGGCGGGGGTGGGAAAGTAACAACTACATCAACAGAAAACTCTCAGCTGAGCCATTGCCTTTCGCTTAATCCATTTAGCAGGCAGAGTTAACTAAATATACACAAAAATATTTTCAGTACTAATTAAACGTTAACTTGTTTTCAATAGTGGGAGAATATCCTGTCCTTATTCTTGCACATCTTTAAAAAAAAAAACCATCTGCTTGACAGAAGTAACCTTTTCTTGACTAAACAAGGGATTACATTTGTATAAAAACAATAGAAATGTCTTGATGTTACAGTTTCTGGCCCCTATGCTGCTTTAACAGATACAAAAACAATAACAACCGACCGGCCAAAAGCATTTATCTCACACCACCATTAAATAATATATCCAGAGCGAAGAAACAACAACTAAAAAGTGCCGCGTCACGTCGATAATTACAAGTAAAAAGCTAATCGAACAAAAAAAAGAAATTAAAAAGATACAACTTGTCGATTTTTTTTAAAATTGATACAACATAAGAAAATATTTGCTTTGTACAGAACATAAAAGGCTGTTTTGCTTGAGAGCTTCAGATGGTCCTCACTTCCAGGGAACTGCCGCGCTGCAGCGACGCGATTCGCCGGAAGGCTCAGACGGTTGACCTCGCCTCACTGACGCTTCAATGTGCATCGTCTCAAGCAAAGAACGTCGTCTTTTTAATCTACTCCTATGTACAACTTATATACAACTACCACATCGAATGTAATAATCTGCTTTAATTGTATTTTATCAAAACGGAATTCGTTTTCTCGACATCTGCAGACGTCACAAGAATTCGTTCTGCCGAAACCCCACGATCCGAGTTCAACGGGTCTGCAGAGTTAAGTAAAGAGTCAAATTTCAGCCTTCAGCTTCATTTTCCTATGTTGCTGCATGAAACGGTGCTGCCACTGGACAGTGTTTGAGGTAGATTAAGACGACACAACACTCGGCACTGCACAGTTAAAACAAGCCGGTCTGCACGCCTCCTCCGCTCTCTGGGAGCTTGCAAATTAAAAAGGAAGCAGCGATTTAACCACTCATCACCGCGTGCCGATGATGACTGAACGACGTCATCACCCAAAACTGATCTGCACTGCATCAGCTGTGATGCATCATCCTGTTTTTCTGGACCTGGATTGTTCCTCTGGATCCATTTGTGGGCTTGTTTGCGAATAAAGAAGCTAAATTCTGATGTAGCTCCTGATTGTTTTCGGATTAAAGTTGACCGACGAGTTTCAATGGTTTCAAAAGGAGGCTGCCAGTACCACTACTGTCCAGACGGTGGAGCCGCAGCACTGTAACAATAAATTAGAAAATGTGTAGGGATCATTCATCTCACCCCTACATCATCAGCCGTTTTCCCTATTCCGTGTTTTTTTTTTTTGTTTGTTTGTTTTTTTTGTTCAGCATGAAAACAAAAGTTTCAGCGGTGTTTCTTTCTGTTTTCAGGAAGCAGCGATGGTGGTTCCCCCGCTGAGGCGCAGCAGGATCTGCTGGCAGTCCTGGACCGACCGGCGGTCGCCCACCCGCTCCAGCGTCCGCTTGGCCTCGGCCAGCAGGCGGGCCCGGTGGCCCGGTGGGGTCAGCAGGGGCATGGGCAGGTGGCGGCAGGCCAGCAGGATGGCGTGAGCTCGCTCCCGCTCCCCGACGACGCACTCGCCATCTGACGGCAGCACGAAGGCAGAGAGGAGACAAAAGAAATGATCAGTTTGGCTTTAGATTTATACAGGACTCAGTTTCATCGTTACTGGTCAAATATTACTGAAGTAAAAGTAAAAGAAAAAAAATGGTCAATTACTGAAACTACAGGTGCCTTCGAAAATACTTGAGTATTAAAGTGAAGTTTTTTAACCATGGCGTCTACTCAGGAATAGTTTGGAAACATTTCTGATAAGTTAGACAGGTCATGAATAATAATAATAATAATAATAATAATAATGCATTCGTTTTATATGATTCTAGGTGTTAAAATATACTTCACAGTCTACGACAGCATACTGTTGATAGGAAAACAAAGTTAATTTGTGAGAAAAATTTCAGAAAATTTCAGATTGATCTCAGAAATCTTCTTTAAAAAAAAATGTAGGTAATTTCTGAACTCAAACAGTTGAACATTTGGAAGAAAAAAAAAGGAAATTACTGAGTTTCAAAAGCTAAAAATTTTAGCAAATTTACTCCTCTTTTTTTTCCTTTCTACAATGTCCCTAAAAGCACAGTCGTACGTCACTGGTCTTGTAGCCAGAGTGTGTGTGTGAGTGTGTGTGTGTGTGTGTGTGAGTGAGAGTGTGCGCACCGGCCGAGTACGAGCCGTTCGTCCTGCGCCGCAGGTTGTGCTCCAGCAGCTGGTGCGTCCTGGTGGGACTGGCTCCAGCTATCAGCCGCACCGTGGTCTCATGAAGAAAAACCTGAACAGAACAACCCGGAAAAAAAAAAAGAAAAAAAAAAATCACAGTTAGTTTTACTTCATTGAAGACGTAAAAGCATCAAACTGCTTTGAATCCTTTTAAATCCAGGTAGTGGCGTGCATATGGAGGTGGATCTAGCAGTGTGTGAGTATGTGTGTGTACCTTGTGTTGTGCCTGTCTGTAGCACTGTGTGAGCCTCCTGAGAGCGCTCAGGTCCCTCTGGAAACCCGCCAGCTGGGATCCGGGGGCCGGACCCGGCTCTCCGTTGCTGCTGCCTCCTCGCTGCCATAAACTGGTCCTTAATGTCAGCAGCAGATCACAAACAAGAAGCTCCACCCCCTTAAATAAAACCACAAACATCCACATCAGGAAAAAAAATATATACAGAAGTTTGATTGAAATTTGGGGAGGAAAAAAAAGAAAACAATAGAGAAAACCCGATCACCAGAAGCTCCTGCAACCAAACCCCGGCATGCGTGGCAGAAATCAAGCAGCCATTGTGTTGCTGATTGTCAGCGGCGGGGCGGCGGGGCGTGGCGCGGATCGGAGAGGCCTCTGTACTGCACTGCAGAGACATTGCACTCAGACTGAGGATCATGCAATGCAACTACAATGCACCACAGCCACCTCCTTCCACCCACACTGCGCGCGCACACACACATGCATACACCCACACACACACACAGCCCCGGGCCAGCCTGTCCTCTCCACCACCCAGCATGCAGTGCGTTTGTGTCGTACTAATCAGAAACGAAAACCAGCGAGAACCCGGCCAGCGGGAGCTTCAATCTGAAAGCGGAGGAGAGAGTGGAGAGCTTCTGACGGGTCTCGTCCGCCGCACCTTGCTGAGCCAGTTCCCAGATGGGCCGAGCGGCACGGAGACGCTGGAGCGCAGGTAGCTGCTGGAGCGGTCGCAGTGAGACAGGCAGGCCGCCACGCCGTCCCCCTTCAGAGGAGACAGGCTCATCTGGACCACCTTGCAGAGCAGCAGCACGGCTTTGGGCAGCGGGCGGCTGGAACGGGGGAGACCGACCCGTTAGGAACGAGAATGTTGATTGGAGACAATTTTCAAATGCAAGTAATAGCCTCTCAAGGATCAAGAAACCTTCATTAAGGCTGGAATTGGAAGGCACATTAAATATCCAAAATAATTAAACAACACAACGAAACAATAAAATTACAAAGTTTGAGGCTGCAACTAATGATTATTTCAGTAATCAGTTATTCTGACGATTAATTTGATCAAATCAGCACATTCTGCTGATTTCTAATACTCACTCAAGAATGAGCAGAGCTCTCGGCATCCGCTCCGCTTCTGCCAACAGGGACCTCACTGCGACATCGTCGCCCTGCAGCCAATGAGCAGCCGCCTTCAGCACCAGAGCCCACCAGCGGCTCACCGGGTCGCCCACTGGCCACCAGGAAACCGACGGAGGAATATTAAAGGAAGCGCATGGTAAACACGGTCACGTTTCTGCTGTATCGTCTAAGTAAATATTCAGCGTGATTCTTTATGAGGAGTTTCTTTGGATGTCGTTCAAACCTGGAATGGCGGTGTAAGTGGGAGGAGTCGTGAAGGGGGTGGGTGGAGAAGGAGAGTCCTCTGTGCAGCTGTTCAGCAACTCCAGGAACTCCAGGGCGTTGGAGAATTCCCTGGAAAAAAATAAATAAATGAGATGACGCAATTATAGACAACGAATAAATCACATGATTAGTGCCAGCGCCCCGCTGGTGGAGAGACGGCAGCTCTCTCCTTCTCACCCCAAGTTGTTCTTGCAGCTGCCTGCGTCGGCGTCGCTCTGCGGCTGGATGAGGGTGTGAACGGCTCTTTCCAGAAGCTTCCTGCAGAAGCAGCGGTGCAGCTGGGCGATGGGGTCGGCTGCAAAACAAAACGAAACGAAACAAAACAAAAACGGAAACAGGTGAGTAGAGAAACAGGACGTCAAAGAGGCGGAAAAACGAGGCACAACGAATCGAACCTGGGTCTCTTTGAGAAGTAAACACTTCATCGCTGCTGTCCGACTTCACCGACCAATCACAGCTCAGGAAAAACTGCCGGCCGAGCGGCGTGAAGAGCCAGCGCAGGCAGTCGGGGATCTGCTTGGTCTCCGACTGGTTGGCCACGTTTTCTGCGCAACCCAGGAGGTATCCCTGGGAGACGGACGACAGAATGATCTCCCTGTCTGACGTTTTGTTTTTGGATCAGCAACAGAGGACAGAAGAAGAAGAGACGTACCGGCAGGAACGTGAGATGGTGTCCCAGGACGCAGCGCAGGGCCGTCGCTGCAGTGACATAGATCTGAGCGAACTGAGCCGGCGCCATCTTGCCGTGGGCGCTCTCGCTGAGGTTGACGGCGCTCAGAGACAGAGACAAAGCCCAAAGGCTGCTGCGCTGAGGCAGCTTCCCTACAGAGACGAGAAGAAAAACAAACACTTATCCCCTCTGGACGCTGCTGACCGCAGTCTCTGCAGGCTTCACAAACTCAAATTTAAGACATTTTTTCAAGACCATGATGACTGAAATTTAGGACCTGTAACAGAAATGCACAAAAGAAAATCACACATTTCATAAAGTAGTGTCAAACATTTTTTTGCCAAGAACGCACGGGTTGGCAACAGCTTGCAACGGAGAATATTTGTTAGTTTAACCGCTTGTCCGCTAAACAAGACTCTCAGCTCTGCTAATGCTAAACACAGAAGACAATTTGCAGAAGCTGAAGCTAAAAATGAAAACAACTGTCTCACATTTTCAGCCAGAGCCACAGAACACAATGAAAACGCCTTTTCACAGTAATGTGCTGTATTAGAACAATGTCTGACCAACTGGCGACAATTTACACTTACCAATGACAGACGCAAAAAAGCTAGCTAGCTAACAAAGCTCTATTAACAGCTAGTTAGGAAGCTAGAGCTAAACTGCTAAGCATGTAACCAAATTAGCAGAAGCTAAAGTGCTAAAGATGTAAAAAAAAAATGTGTAGAAACTGAAGTATACGCCTAAGTACATACAAAAAAATTAGCGGAAGCTAAAGTTAAACCGCTAAGCATGTACAAAATTAACAGAAGCTAAAGTAAACCCTTAAGCACAGACAAAAATTTTTAGCTGAAGTTAATGCTAAACATTTAGACAACTGTCTCTCAGTCTGAGTAAATAGTCTTGCCACTACAAAATTCAAGACTTGTGATTGATTAAGGCCAACTTAAGATATTTTTTTACTGAATGAATTTAAGACATCTTAAGGCCTTCATTTTAATTTTAGATACGTGAGTGTAAGGCCTTTTGAGAACTCCCTGTTGATAGTCGGGAATGAACTCTTATCGGCCGAATTCGATTCTGCGCTTCACTTTGTTCCCTGACCTGTGAGCTGCAGCTGGCTCAGCTGGTGATAAACCAACGCTGCGTCCCTCGCGCTCGTCCTCGCCTCTTCTCCCTCGTGCTTCCCCCCGACCTGGTGGACCAGCCAGCCGAAAGGCACCGGACGATGCAGACAGTAGCGGATGAAATTCCAGGACAGGGAGCAAAGCAGGTCCAGAACGCTGGAGGGCAGAGCTCTCGTCAAGACGGAGAGGCAAGTCTCCAAGCTGGCCATTGCCGCCGTGTAATCTCCCTGCAACGGAGAGCAAGCGGGAAAAGGAGACGCTCAGTGTGGAGCGCAGGGAAAAGTGGAGGGCGTCACGACTCAGACATGAAAAGGCGTTTGAACAAAGGCTAAAAATAAAACAAGACATGGAGGAGGGACGCCAAGTCGAGACATTAAAACAGAAACAAGTGACAGAAAACGAGAACAAGCAGCAGGTGGAAAAAATAAACCCGACTTTTCTACATGTTTTCACAATACAAACACAAACATCTTTTTGGGACAGGCAAACACAAAGTAGCGCATAATTGTGAAGTGCAAAGACTTCATATTGCTTCATTTTTTAAAAATGTATTTAATTTGCTGCTTTTTTTTTTTTTTTTTTTACACTAAAGCATATTCACGTGTTAAAGTTCACATCTAAATCCAACAACACATCTGTGGCATAACTTGAAAACTGATGTCTACACACGATATTGGTCCAAACCAAATGGACTTGAGCTATTGTGCAAAGAAGAATGTGCAAACACTGCGACTCTAGCCAAAAGACTTGCAGCTGCATTAGCAGGAAAATAAATATTGACCCGATGGAGCTGAATAAAAACCAATGCTGCACAGAAATCACAGAAATGTTGAGAATCACATATTGGTTTTCTTCCACTTCACAAAAACTCACTACTTTGTTTTGGTGTCAGGTCTAAATACCTATTAGAGACAATTAAACAAATACAGGAAAGACAAGAGAGTTAGATTCTTTGTTTCTCGCGAGGAGAGCAGACAGAGATGTGTTTACAGTTACAAAACTCCGACCGCTCTGCCACACATCTGTCTGTTCCTCTCTTTTATTGATTTTAGGAACCCTGCCACACGGGGCGCTGCAACTCTAAAAAGGATGGAGGGGCACATCGTTGCAGCGCTAATGACATTCACTATCTAGACACATGTTATCTAGACTCTAGATCTTTCTTTCTCCAGGCACGGCGTTGAAAAAGACACGTTGCATAGCTTCAAAGCAACGGCTTTGTATCACAAAGCAGAGTTTATTGCAGGATTGTAAAACTCTGCTGGGAGCAACTCACACCTCCATTTCCCAGGGAGTCATGCTGAGAATACCTATCACCTCTCTCTCTCAAGGAAGCCTTAGGAAAGAATCAGAATTATTTAACACACAGAAGCATTACTTATACTAAAAATAAAGAGTAAAAGCATATAAGCAAACAATATCTAAATGTAACTACAAAGCTACATGATACAACAAATATTTGATAATACTAATAATACAATTTACCTAACATTTCCGCCCTGTTTAACAAATATTTGTTGCCCCGCTCATATAACTCCAAAAACAGTCTCTTCAAATGATTTTCTCTCTAATAAAGGATACATCTGTGCCATCTGGTCCTCCATGGGTGAAATCGCTGTGGTAATGAGACGATTAAACAAAGAACGCAGGCACAGAACAAAACAACATCCACACAAAGTCAAAATTGCAGCAAAAACTGCAATTGATACTAAGACAGAGGACACAAGGTTTCTATACTTCCCAAAAGCATCCATCCATGCATCCCACATGGAAGTATCCACTCCAGAGTGTTCCTTCATTTTGCCATCAAGGGTGCGAAGCCCTGTAATGGCCTTCGTTAAGCTTCCATCAGCTGCTGTATTGTTTGGTAAAAATGTGCAACATTTTTCTCCAAAAATCATGCACACCCCTCCTTTCTCAGCCAGCAGCATGTCAAGAGCTATGCGGTTCTGAAAAGCCATCAGTGAAGTAGCAGCCAGCTGTTCATGCACTGCCTCGAAACCAGCCTGTGTCCAATTTCCCAGTCTTTGCACATTGTAATGGATGTAATTTATTCCGTCTACGCTTTTGTTAATCGTGCACCAGCAACAAATTGTAGATTCAAAACCAGCTCCAACCTGATCAACTAATTTATATTCATCAGGCACTCCACGAGGGACTCCGATGGCATCGATGTATGTCGGATCAGTATCTGTATTTTCCATGTCACTTCACGTTTCTGTAAGTGTTGCCTCTTCTGAAACAAAACACTAGACAAAGAAAGTATTAGATCTTCAGCAGATGTAGGACAGACATATACAGGCAATAACAGAGAAAACTAATGCACAAAACCCCGTTACCACCAGCTTCAAAAGACATGTTTCTAAAGTAATGTTTTGCCAAAATGTTAAACATATGCAGATCTTTCTCTTAAACCAATCTTATAAAATAAAACTAAACAAACAAAACAAAACAATAAACAAAAGCTTAAAATTTGTTGCAGTTGTACAGTTTACATTTATCATCAAAACAATGAATATCAAAGTGAACTAGACAGTCCAATTTAAATTACTTTTATAGTACAAACTGGATCTTACTAGTTATTTGTCTAAAACATTCAACATGCATTCCTTAAACAAAATTCAAAAGAATTAAACTTAGAGAAATTATAATGTCAATGTATAATTTAACAAATTTAGACATTTTCAAAATATACCAATTTTACCTAGGTCTTTTACTTGTCGTTGAATTTAAAGTTTTATTCAGAATCATTTTAAATGGATGTAAATCAAAACAAAAATCAAGTCTAGAAAAATCATTATAATCCCACCTGAGTACTTTTACTGATTACTGATAACTTTAATCAATAACAGATTCTTCAAAACATTTCTTTAAACATTCTTGCTCCATTAAATTAATGCTCTGAAAATGGCTAACACAATAATATTTTTAATTTCTGTAATTGTTTTCCTAAGTTAATTTACCAAAATATGCTTCATTAATCGCTATAAATTTGTTATCTATTGTTTCAAAATCCTTTAGCCCATTGCAGAACATGTTTCAATGGAGAACGACTCAAAACCATTCAAAAGAAACATATATTTCACCAGACCATATCTTTCCTTTCACTTTTTATGTGTAACACGGATCAAACATGTTCTTCAAAATAAAAAAATTCTTCAAAATAAAAAAAATTCTTATTTAAGTAATATAAAAGATAAACCTATAACAATATTCTCCCCCCAGATGATGCATTACTCGCTAATGCATCATACTTCTACTACTTTAAATAACGATGTTGATAAAACAGGTTTATGATGTTCCCTGAGAAATTCTACCAAATTCAATGCTGCCTTTTTCCCAAAAGGTAAAACTCGTCAAAACAAACAAAACAATTTATGTTAGCATGCTTTATCTTCAAGATTACTATTTTCCCAAAACACTTCACATTACAGTTTTAAAGCTCCTTATCACATTTAACTCTTATGATTGTCAAATAATTCATTTTACAAACTCCTCAAAAATTTTCACTAGTGTTTGACAAGGCGTGCTTACCAATTTAGACTCTGTGAAGGTTTCGCATTAACCAGCCAGAGAGACGGTGAAGAAAATTCAAAATATAGTCAACAAAAAATCAAAAATGATAAATTGGGCCCAAACTAAAATCAACATAACAAAGTACAATGCAGTCGGTAACAGAACAAACTCAAGCACAAACTGACTTAACAAGACATGAGGGGAACTTAGATAATGGCTGATCAGACCATTAACACACACTAAGGGGCAATTAAACACACAAAACCCTAACAAATACTGGTCAGTATATCACTAAATCTACAAATGAAAGAAATTAAAATAAAAACCAAATTTCCCCTCCCCTTTTTGAACGGGTCAAGAGGAAACTGGTAACTCAAAAGAAAGAAATGAATTTGTTATATTTAACAAAATATAGAAGAACTGACACTTATAGCTTAAATAAAAAGTCAGACTAATGAAAACAAATTTAAAGATGGGAGAGACAATGATGTGCCTCACAGCAGCTTGTCCTTTTCTGCTGAACTGCTGTAAGCAGAGGTTACTTCGCACTTAAAATTAGTGGTATGCAAGGAGGCTTCACATGTTAATTAGTTGAATCTAGTGGGGTAGCAGTTACAGCCCAACTCTGTGGCCCCCCTGCGGAGCTGCTGCAAGGGGGGGGCTGCAAGTCTCCTGATCTACATCATTCACTACAAAAATTCCACCAGATCCTCTTTAATTAACCCATAAGTTATTTCTAACTTAATATTATCCTTCAACAACAAATTTGTACAGTGTAGCAAACTTTTTCTATATTCAATCAATTTCTAGTTAACAAGTGAGTTACTTCTATTGTATTCTGTCTTATTCATCCATAATTCCTGTAGATTTAATAATATTTTATCTATCCTAAAGTTTTGGTCAGTTTAAAAAGACTGATTTTGAAACTATCTAGAATCGGTTGCATACTGCAGTTTGTTGTTATCGGAGCAATGCCTCTTACAGTTAGAGCCTGTTTCTATTTATTTATTAACTTTATTTCCTTATTTCATTTGCAGCCCTCTCTTCTTTCTGTAGGCACTTTTTTGAAATGAAATGACCTTTTGTAATGCATTAAAAGTTCTTAAAAAAATAAATAAATCCATAAATAGAATCTTTTAATAGGTCTGCACGAGTTACTGGTTTTCCTGTAGAAGTTATCATACCCCTATTTTGCCAGTACTGTGCAAACGTGTGTACTGTTGCAAACGCATATTGACTATCGGTGTAATCGTCACTGCTTTATCTTTCATTAGTTTACAAGCGGTGGTTAGCGCTATCAATGCTGCAGCCTGAGCCGAGTAGTGTGAGGGAAGTTTTTTAGCTTTTAACACTATTTTTTTTCAGTCACTACTGCATAACCGGTTTGAGTTTTCCCTTGTACATTCTTCTTTGAGGAACCATCAACAAAAAAGTATTTCACCTTGATCTAATGGTAGATCTTTTAAATCATTTCTACTCTTTGCATTTTGTTCTGCCTGACAATCATGCTTTGTACCATCATCTGGAAGAGGTAACAAAGTTGCAGGATTTTAAAATCGTGCATCTTTCAATAGTTAGATGAGGTTGTGATAATAATGTACTCATACAGGAGAGATGCCTCGCAGGCGATAAGAAAGTCATATTTGTTTGTAATAATAGTGCTGAAACTGCATGTGGTACTTTTAATGTTAACGGATGAAACAGTACAATAGGAGCACTAACTTCTACTGCCATAGAAGCAGCAAACACTGCTCTCACACAGGGAGGTTGGGCGCACGCCACACTATCAAGTTTGGAAGAAAAATAAGCTATTGGTCTCATTTTATCACCATGTTGTTGAACTAGCACCGAGGTCATATACTGACCTTTGCAATCCACCATCTGGAAAAAATGTTTTTTATAGTCTGGTAAGGCGAGCGCAGCACTTGACACTAGGGCCTGCTTTATTTCACTTAGTGCTGTTTCTGCTGCCTCTGTCCATTCCAAAGAGGAAGACATTTTTAAATTTTTTTTTTTTCATATATTAGTTTGCTTAAAGGAACCACTATTACTGCAGAATTAGGCACCCAGTCTCGACAATAGTTAGTTAACCCTAGAAAAGACATCATCTGTGTTTTGGGGTTTTTTTTTTTTGTTTTTTTTTTTTTTGTTTTTTTTTATTTTTTTTTAGTTTATTTAAACAAAGTTACATGCGGGGAGGTCCACGTTCTATATACCAGAATCGTGGACGCTGCTCCATCTTCCCCTACATTTGGATTTGCTAACTGTATCATAGGATAAAGATCAGTCGTGTGTGGCTGACTATTTGGCTCTTCTAAAAGGGCAACATGGGGGAGGGAGAAAAGTTTCTCCCCAGTTCTTAGACCACTTAAAGTTTGCTTTTTTGTGATCTAGTGTTAGACCCCTCACTACCTTTCTCCTCATAGTGTGGGGGTGCGGGCAAGTCGGGGTATAGTTTTGCATTTTGTACTATTTTTTCCTCCCCTTCTGTTTTATTATGTTGGTATTTGGTAATTTCAGCTACTTCCCCTCCCCCTCCTGCTGCTCGACTGCCTGTTAACCGCTATGTGCCCATCAGTGGTTGGAATCAAAACTAATCCTAGCTACATAAGGCCATCCCTGCATGAAAAGTGTTATTTCTGGTCTTACACTGTCCATAGATAATAAATCCTGTAGATTTAAATTGGACTTCTTCACTCTCTAAACTTTCTGATTCTAGTCATGCTGACTGATCTATGTATTTTTTCTGGGCAATGTCTGGCTATGTGTCCTTCCTTCCCACAACACCAACATCCTAAATAATTTTGTTTGAAATTATTTTGTCTGTAATTATTTTGTCTGTAGTTCCCTCTTCCCATTCTCCCTCTCTGTCCTCTGGGGTTCTGACCTCTACCCCTAAATCTTCCTCTTCCTCTCCTGTCATGATATAATATTTGCTCCTCATCTGGGAAAAAGGCTCCTGAAACCTTTGTCTGTTCTTTTGAGACCTTTTCTACGTGTATAGCGTGGTTAATGCATCCATCTAAAATCCCAGTTTTCAATCCTATGTAATGTTGATGTATTCTCAGGCTGTATTCATCAAACGATTCTTCCTCCTCTTCTCTTTTTTGTGCTAATTCCAACCAAAATTTTACATCCTCATACCCTTCTTTGCGCATTTTCTTTGGGTTTGACTTTGTTTTTTGCATTATTTCATCCTGTAGTACTGTTAGTTTCTGTGAGTTTAGACGGCCGTCAAAGTTATAGTTTGTTATCCATTTATCTAAATGTTTTATTTTATGCGGATCCTGATTTTCAACATATTTCCAGTCATTTGATTTTAAACTGGCTGTCGGCTTAATTTTACTTAGACTCTTCCCCATTTTTTTTTTTGTTTTTATACAATTTAGCCCAGTTTGTCCGACTCATAGGGAATCCTATAAACTGGAGATCTTTTCAGTAGGCCAGCAATTAAAAATACCTGTAGTGGTAACCCCCGCTTCAACTCTTTCGAGTGGGGGGTTCTTACCTCTGCATCCAAGACAGGTTTGCTGGTTACAACCCTACTGTTTTTATATGAGATAAAACACCAAGTGGTATTTATATCTCCAATCACACTCACAATCACACGTTTTGTTGCTGCGGAATTTAAGCTCCTGCTCAGCCGGACTCCGCCATCCGTTCCAATTACAATTTTAATGCCTGATTTAAATATTTTTATTATTGATTAAAGTTTATTATTATATATCGAATTGAGGAAATTTTATTATTTTAATTTTTTATCGGCTAATTGATTAAATTTTATTATTTTTATTTTTTATCTTCCAATTTATTAAATTTTACTGCAGGTTAATACTAGGCTCCGTGCGCCTTTTCCACGAAATTTTTACGTAAGGACTTCGGACGCCCTTCACGGATTCAGTTTTATTTTTTACCTGTTAGAGTCTAGAATGTCCAGGGTTTTCTTATTCGCGCAATGACCCGCAGTCATTCGCCACACTTTTAAACAAGAATCTACTCACCCTCTCCTGTCTTCCCGTCAGAGCCGTCAACCGTAAGATCCCAGCAGGCAGGCAGAGCGCCAGCCCTTGAACAGGTTCTGATAAGCTTCCACTAGGAAACTTGCCGTGCGCACGGTCTTTACTGGGGTCCACCATGCCCGCTGGAATCCTTCCGGTATTTTGGCATCCGGCTGCGAAGGACCAAATAATGTCAGGTCTAAATACCTATTAGAGACAATTAAACAAATACAGGAAAGACAAGAGAGTTAGATTCTTTGTTTCTCGCGAGGAGAGCAGACAGAGATGTGTTTACAGTTACAAAACTCCGACCGCTCTGCCACACATCTGTCTGTTCCTCTCTTTTATTGATTTTAGGAACCCTGCCACACGGGGCGCTGCAACTCTAAAAAGGATGGAGGGGCACATCGTTGCAGCGCTAATGACATTCACTATCTAGACACATGTTATCTAGACTCTAGATCTTTCTTTCTCCAGGCACGGCGTTGAAAAAGACACGTTGCATAGCTTCAAAGCAACGGCTTTGTATCACAAAGCAGAGTTTATTGCAGGATTGTAAAACTCTGCTGGGAGCAACTCACACCTCCATTTCCCAGGGAGTCATGCTGAGAATACCTATCACCTCTCTCTCTCAAGGAAGCCTTAGGAAAGAATCAGAATTATTTAACACACAGAAGCATTACTTATACTAAAAATAAAGAGTAAAAGCATATAAGCAAACAATATCTAAATGTAACTACAAAGCTACATGATACAACAAATATTTGATAATACTAATAATACAATTTACCTAACATTTGGTCTATCACATAAACCCCAATAACAACACATTGAAGTTTGTGTTAAGAGAAAAAGTTCAAGAGATTTGAATACTGCTGCTCTTTTTTTATTATTAAAGGGGCAGAATTATGTATTTTTCAGACATATAGTGCTATTTTATATCATTCAACTAACTATGCTGACTTCAGTTGTTATAAAAAGACTGTATGTCAAATATGACTTAAAATAAAATTGACGTAATTTACCACATTGAAATTGGGCCTCTGCCTCTTTAAGAAACTCCTGCTCTTTCTGAAACTCCGCCTTCAGGACGTCATCACAGCATGGCTCCTCTATTAACCCTTTAACAACGTTTTAGCAGCGTTGCTCTTAAAAGTAGCTGCTATGATGAGCTCAGCCGATGCTCAGGTCCACTAGGTGTTTGCTAATTGCTGCTGGCTAGTCTGAAGGAACTGAGTGGGAGATGCTCTGTGAGTCCATCCAGGCGTTTTGCCCAGCTGATTGGTTGCCACGGGAGACCCAAGGATTTCTCAAGCATGCATGAAAGAATCAAGGCAACACTCCAGGTACGTTTTTGAAGAGGGAATAACATTAAAACATGATGTACAGCTCAAAAAAGTTGAATTTATATAATATTGCTCTGTTAAAAACTCTTTTCTTCTGCCTTCTCTACTCACCCTGTTGAGATGCAGGTCTGCTTGTTTGCGGTGCCTCCAGAAGGACACTGATTTGGGCGAGTGAAGGGGTGTGACAGGCTCCCACAGGTACAACACCCTGACACATCCCCACAGCGCCCCCACCCCACTCAGGACCCACACAATCACCCATGGCAACAGGCAGCGCAGCCAAGAAGCTGCAGAACAAGAAGATTTAATGAAGTCATTTTAGCTTATGCCACAAACTCTTGACGCACGCGGGAGTGACTGCTGCTCACCGAAGTCCTGTGTGTGAGTTGGAAACCAGACGAGCGTCCTGGTTGGGACGTGGGCCGCCGCCAGGCCGTGGCTACCCGGGTCCTCTGAGCCCAGCAAAGAGGGGAGTGGGTTTAGAGACAGGCAGAAGAAGGTCAGCGCGCACAGCAGCAGCCGAGAACGGTCCATCACTCCCACCGTGGAGGGAGAGTCCGGCTCGCTCTTCACCTTGGAGACGCAACAAAAAAACCAATGAAATTCTGAATGAAGCCGGTCCTGATAACATCTAAATATTTCATTAATCCTGCCCTCACGTGCTTTACCTGATGGTGATCCAGTAAGGGGCTGCCTGGCTCAGAGTCGACGCAGTACGGAGAGAACTGGTGCGGGGAGCTGGAGCCGGAATCCGAGGCCGGAGGAGACATCATCACTCCCTCCTGTTTGAGATCGACGTCTTCGGACAGGATCACAGGCTCTGGAGCACAAAGTATTGATCCTCAAGATGCTATAAGCCTTAAACTATGTAGGCTAATTAAGGATTGAGCTGGTAAAAGGAAGAACAATCTTTATTCTTTTTTAAGTCTCTGTCTTTTGTAGAACATGTTGCAAGTTGGACATTTTGAGACTTTTGGAAATATCTGAGTAAAAATTACAGGTCTACAAAACTGACAGAAGACAACCAAGCGTAGCTAATCGCTAACATGTTAGCAGCTTGAGACGTAAACTCCTCATCATGTTCTCTTTGTTTTAAGCTAGTAAAACTAATAATGTTTTCCCTCACACACAGTGTAACATGACCTCTGCTCTTAATAAAATTAAACAACCGCCTCTCAAGGAACAAAGGCTAGGAAAAATATTTTGAACAATGTTGTTTGTAGTTCTCAAAAATAAATCTGAACTGGATGAAACCAGCATTCATCTGTCAGAACTTTTATTAAACAACTGAGCTGTGCCACCAATCTCTCATTTGTGCTTCATTTGAATAGAAGTGTTGAAAGAGGAACTGGTCTAAAATGGACGGAAAAGCGACTCACGAGTACTGGAACTGGACACCACTGGTCCAAATGGCAACAAAACGAGGGTTAATACATGGTTCAGGGTTTGACCAGCTGTTAGGCAGGAAAGATTGTGTGATGCCAAAGGCTACCTAACCACAGACAAGCTCGTTTATTATGACTAGGTATGGATTTGCTTATGATGTGTCATGTTGTTGTATCTTTTGTGTCTCGTGTTTTTATGAAATGCTTAGTTTGACTTTTGGACGGACCGAGGTGCTTTATTTTGTCTCTGTTCCTACTGTAAAGACCCGTGAATTTACCGTACAAATAAGAAGGTCCAGATTCTGCGACTGACATCACGTGAGCTTCCCTGTCAAGCAGATGGTCAAACACACTCGGAAACATAAACTAAGCCTTACTGTTCTTCTGGTTGGCCATCTTGAGGGAGAGGTTCTCCTGTCGTAGTTTGTGGTTGACCTGCTGCAGGTACTTTATGTAGTCAATAGCTTTCCTCAGCACGCCTGATTTGTGCATCTGTTGGGGAAAAAGGCAAAATAAGTTTGTCTGAACTGAAGCGTGTTTTCTAGATGCTTTATTTTATGATACCACCTTGGCGTCGCTGCCCATCACCAGGTCTCTGAGCTCCACGATCTTATCATTGATGGAGGATCTGTATCTCTTCTCGATGATGTTGTGGGTTGTCCTCCTTTCGCCCTCCTTCACCACGACTCCTTGCCCTGCCAACACCGGGCTCTGCTCCATACTCGGTCGGACGGCGGTAGCGCAGGGGGCGGAGCCTGGCTGGAGCTGCTTGATGGGCAGTTTGTCTCCTCCTCCCATCATGACCGGAACTGTGGTCAGAATGTTGCTGCCCATCAGAGTCTGGGAACAGTAAATCAGACATGATGCTGGAGCGATCGTCACCGATCGGAGAGAACGTGGGATGATTTTTGGCTGCTCCGCATACCGGGACTTGTAGCGCCGTGTTCTGGATGGGCGTGGTCAGGGTGGTGATTCCTGCGGGGCTCTGCATGGTGGACAGCACCTGAGTCCCGTCTGGTTTGAGCGTCGTGAGGACCAGTGAGTCCGTCTTAAGAATCTGAGGCTGCTGGACCAGAACCTAAGAAGAGGAGAAGAAGATTTAACATTCGCTTCCATGCAGGGTTTCTACATTCATGAACAAAGGAGGAAAGGAAAAAAATGAAAGGAGAAAGAAAAAATGTGAAAGAGTAAAGAAAGAGAAAAAAGGAAGATAAAAAAGCAAAAAATTAAGGACAAGAAGAAGGAAAAAAGAACAAAAATGTAAAAGCAAAAAAGGACAAGAGGAAAAAAATGGAGAAAGTAAAAAGGATAAAGGAAAAGTAAGGGAAAAAATAAAAAGTAAAAAATTGAAAAAAGAGAAGGAAAAAAAGAACAAAAAAAGAAAATGGAAAAAAACAGAAAAAGCAAAAAACGACAAAAAAGTGAAAAATTACGTAAAAGAAAGCAAGAGAGAAAAAAGAAAGGAGAAAGTAAGGGAAAAAATGGGAAAAGGAAGAAATTAAAGGAAATCAAAATCAAATCAAATTTTATTTGTGTAGCACATTTCAGAAACAAGACATTTCAAAGTGCTTTATATCATAAAAACACAAAAAATACAAAGTCATAGAACACAAATAAATGGGAAAAAAAGGAGGAAATGAAGGGTAAAGAGAAAGAAAGAAAATAAAGGTGAAAACTGGAAGAAAGAATAAAAGGCCAAAAAAAAACGATGGATGGAAAACACCTAAGTAGATTTGGCTGCTGTGTGAAGTCTCACTGACCGGTACTTGTTGCATCTGCTGCTGCATGGTGTGGACTGCAGTGGGCGCTGTAGAGAGAGTCTGGATGGTCTGACATGTTGGGGTCAGAACACGCTGATGCTGAATGGTGACTGGCTGCAGCTGTGGTGATGTCATGATGCTCTGCATTTGTGGCTGGAGGACTGGAGGAAAAACAAAGACGCTTTCAAAATATGCAGGGAGGGAGAGAACCCTGAAGAAGAAAGAAAATAAAATAAAAAACAAACACTGTGTGCTCACCTTGGAAACTGGGAGCAGGACTCTGATGGCAGATGACTGGGTTCTGGATGTAGTGAGACTGGCCCCCGCTGGAGGCGATCATCACAGTCTGGGCTGCCTGTGTCTGGATGGGGAGCGGTGTCTGGGTGTGGGTCTGAACCAAAGTCTGGACAGGGAAGTTCTGGGTCTGGAGCGGAACCCCATGGGTGTGCATCTATAGTCACAAAAAACATGAAGTCGTAACATTTAAACAATGTTTCCAAGCTGGAGACCTAATAAAAGGTGGATGTTTAAATACCTGGATGGCCGCCTGGGCCGTCTGTTGAGGCTGAGGCTGAGGCTGGATGGCCTGGACCACCTGGGGCCGCGGCTGAAGCAGCGGCGGGTTGCGGGTCAGCTGCTGCTGCTGCACCGGCGGGGTGTTGGTGGGGGACGGGGTCTGTGCCGGGGTCAGGGGGGGCGTGAGGGGTACAGTCTGAGGAGACAGTGTCTGGGATGAGACGAGGCTCATGGTGGAGGTCTGGAAAGCTGCGGTGCTTGGGGTCTGGGGAGTGGGCGGGGCCTGGACGGCCGGCTGCTGGGGGGCGCCGACGACAGAGACCCCCGTGGAGATTTGGTCCTCAAACATGTCCTGGAAGTCCCCCACCTGGTTGCTGACGAACTGCAGCATCTCTGTGGGAAAACAAATGAGGGAATGTCCCAGATTTTAAAGAAGGATAAAAATTCACCACAGTTGAATTTTAGATGCATCAGGGTTTCCCCCCAGTGTTCTATAAGCCTGGCGGGCCACCAGGCTTTACTTGTGCCCCCAGCAGGCTAAGCATTGCATATTTATTTAAGTATTTTTTAAATGTTTGCATGTTTTAAAACTTTATTGTTGGTGTTCAGGTATTAATCTTCCAATAACTCATTTCCTGTCAACTTTTAAAAAAATTTAACTCAAAAAGGCGACGGGCCGCTGGATGAATGACTGCCTTAGTGCTCAACCAGCAGGATTAGCAAGTGTTCTGGGGGAAACCATGTGTATAAATGGATGTCATGGACATAATAAAACATCTTATTAAGATCTCTAATTCCTGCAGGCAGATAAGAGTCAGCA